>NC_137794.1:76254942-77004942 GCF_963383645.1 Muscardinus avellanarius
TCGTACATCTTTTCTGTCAATGCTCCATTACTTGTAACACCATCCAGTCTCAGTGGGATAATGATCATCCTTCTGATGACTCAGATTTTTATCTCTTGCTTGTAGCTCCCCTGAGCTTCTTTCTCATCTATGTAATTGCCTAGCTGGCATCATTGTTTGATCATCTAATTGAAATCTCAAACTTAAATTCAGATATTCTTCCTGAAATCTGCTCTTCCTCCATTTTCCTTTCTTAGTGATTGTCAATTTCATCACTCCAGGTTTTAACCACAAAAATATCAGACTCATCCTTCTCTCCCATCTTTCTCTCATATTTTGGCATCTCATCCTTTAATGAGTACTGTAAAAATTGATCCATGAATCTGCCATTTTTCACCTACAAGACACAGTTTCTTGGTACCTCTTGGACTCCATCATCTGCTTCTCTCTTCTCTACTGTCCCATTGCAATTCCTTCTTATACATAGCTGGTGTGTGTGTGTGTGTGTGTGTGTGTGTGTGTGTGTGTGTGCGCGCGCGCACGCATGCACGCATTCTACCTCCTACACCCCTAGACCTTTTTTATTTGAAACAAGGTCTCACTAGATTTCTGAGAGCCTCACTACGTTGCTGAGGCTGAATCTACAATTTTTCTGTCTCAGCCTCCCAAGTACTAAGATTATAAGCATGCTCCACTACACTTGGCTACTTTGCTGTCCTCTCTGCTTGGAATGCTCTTCTTCCTGCTCTCCATAGAGCACACTGCCTTGCCTTCTCAGATCTTCCCCCAAATGTCCTTTTCTCAGGGAAGCATTCCCAACCAATCTTATGCAAAACTGCAACCCCCAGGCCTCAAGAGGTCTTGACAATTCCATTTTCTACCTCTTTTTTAATATCTTCATTCCTGCTTTGACTTTTCACATACCACGATCTTGCTTATTGTCCATGTCGTTCAGAAGAAGCTTTCTGTGCACCAGAATAGAGGGATGCCTGTTTTCTTCACTGCTTCATACATACCATGTGCCTAACAAGTATTTGAGACATGAAAGTTGTAAACCTGAATAGAGTCCAACAGATTTGTTATTAAAGATGCCATTGATAACTTTGGTAGGAGCAATTTGGGGGAAGTAGTAGAGACTTAATTGCTTTCTTTTAAAATGGAGACCACAAGAGATCATATATTTCCAAGGATGGAAAAGGAGACACTCTGTGCAAGAATTGTAATTGAAAAGGGACCTTTGTTAGCTTGAAATGGTAGTAGCCTGAGGAAATGAAGGAGCCAGGAGAAAGGGATAGCCAGATCAAATGGAGGAGGAGGGAGTGATATTACATTTGAGTTCTGAGAAGACAGAAACGAATAGAGTCTGAGATCATAAAGGCATTTGACCTAGGTAGTAGGTGCAGCACCAGGGCCAGCTTCAAAAGTGTACCAAGCTACATCCCCATTTCTTTTTATTTTAATTATTTGGGTTTTTTTATTATTTTGAAACAGTCTCATCAAGTTGCTAAGGGTTTCACCACATCGATGAGTGTAGCCTTAAAACTACAACCATCCCATCTCAGTCTCTGAAGTACCAGGATTATGGATGTGCACCATAACACCCATGGGATTAATGCTCTACTTTTGCCATTAAATTTTCTCAAAACTTATGAGCAAGTTTGCTATCTTTTCACTTTGCACTGGGTGCCAACCCATTACTTAGCCAGTTCTGAGAAGCACATATTCCATTGTAATAAGAGGGCAGAAAGAATAAGCCCAGATCACCAAGGGTTTTAGGCACTGAAAGTCAGTAGTTTGGGGGAGGTTCTGTCTGATGCTTTGATTTTGTTTATCCTGTGAAGTAGAAAGCAGTGAGATCATCCCTAAGAGCAAAGGGGGTAGAAGGTGTGAAGAATCCATAGAGAGCATGACGGGGCACAGGGAAATGTTTAGGGTATGGCCCAGGGGGCCAGTTGGCCCTGGTTCAAGTTTTGACTCTGTCATTTACTTAGCTCTGTGACTCTGGATAAGTCAGTTAACCTGTTTGTACTTCAGTTTGCTGCTTGTAAATGAAGATTATAATGACACCTTAGAAGACTGCCTGTCACTTAATAACTCTGTAGAATAGAAGAGAAAGTTGACTAGGCAGAAATAGATCCCAAACATACTCATATTTCTTTTCTTTATATAGTTTGATATCTGGATTGAGGAAACTATGTGCTACTAGTCAAGTAGAAAATGACTTAGGTGGATAAAGGAAAAGCCTACTCTTTTATTTTGATGTAATGTGTAAAATAGATTTCAATAAATTCTACATATGAACGGAATTACTTTTTTCCCCAGATGTAAAAAAGAAAGATGAAGAAGCAAACCAAGACCAACTGGAAAACACCAAAAGTGAAGAAAAATGAAGGCTCGTAACTACCAAGAGTGCTAAATTTATGCACATTGAAAGACTTAATGCCTGTGTTTTCCTGAAATGTTCGATCATGTGGTAACTGTGGTAACATGTATTAGATAATTTTGTTGTGACGTTATTCACTTGGACTGCAACCATGATGTCCAATGTAGATTATTGAAAGGTAGGTTATTTCCAAATTGCACCCCAGGAAAATGTTAAGAATGTGCGATCACTTAAATACAAACCATTATCCATAAAACCAACGAAATACACTGTTCTTTTTTAGATTTATTTAGCCAAATGTATGTTTAATTTCATTTTTATTGGGATTGGGGAAAATGATTCTTGATAAGTATAAGCCAAACACTATTAATTTAGAACTTTGTAGAATTTGTAGGAAATTATATATTTTTTTGGTAAGAAGGAATTAGTGTCAAGAAACACATGAATAGAGTGTTGATTTTTAATTAAAATTATACCAGTTTCCCCCCAAATTAGAACGATTCCGAAATATTGTAAGTTTAGTGACATAAACATCCCCAGAATGGTTCTGACTGATGTATTTTGCTTTTAGTCTGTGAGTACTGTGTTTTTTTTCATGCAGATCCTTAGAATGTATAATTTGTGGCATTGTTTATATGGAACATACCTATTAATGAATTTCTCTATATTCCTTAACTTTGGTGTGTGAATGTGTGTGTACTTATTTTAATGTGAATTTTACTAAATAGTAATTGCTTTACACTGTCTTTTCTTATTCTTAGGGCTTTTGATTATGTATATATTGTTTCTAAATTTCCTCAGGAATGCAGACCTTACTTTGTATCTTTCCTAAGTAGCAAACATAACAGTAAAAACTTAAAATATTTGGTCTATAATGTAGGTGGAAAGTGCAAAATACATGCTTTTCACAAATATTTAAGTATATATTTTAAAAGGAACAAAAAATAAAGCTTTGGTAAATTTTGATTTATTAGATATTTTAGGAAAATAATATACTTCTGAATTTTAAAATTTTAAATCATTCATTTTTATTTTCATATATGCATGCAGTTATATTTTGATTGTTGAATTAGGCCACATCTGCATACATTAATCAAATAAATAAATTAAGAAATTTGTTACTCATAGAAGTCTCCTTCATTATTATCTTCCAGACTATGCCAGATGAAAAGCAATGACACATTTAAAGGATGGAGCTAATTGTCTTTGTAATATAAACTACCTCCTGTTAGTTATTTTATTGACAAAGCTTACCTTTATGTGTTATGTATCCCAAAGGAGTGGATTTCAAGAAACAAATTCTCCGATATAAATATTTCTTTATAAAATAATAAAAAATAATATTTGAGGTATACCACTAATTTAATATTCAATAAAATGTACTTGTAGCTATTAAAATCATATTTCTGAAGGTTATTTAATGATATGAGACTGACTAAGAGAGGAACAGGGTTCATCTGGGCAGGGAGCAGTTTTGCTTCTTACAGGATGTTTGACAATGTCTAGAGACTGAGTTGCCCCATCAGGAGGGAGGCAGAGAAGAGAGGGTGCTACTGGTATCTAGTGGACAGAGGCCAGGGGAGACCTGAAAATAATGTCCATCCTCATTATTACTGGTAGTGATATGTATTCTGTATGATGTTTACACACAATCACTTATCACAACTTAACACAACACACACAAAAATGTTCATATATAGATTATGTATATATCTATATCTATCTCTCCATATATCTATAGATTGGGCAAGTTATTAGGCTTGTTGACAAGGAATATTTACTAACAGGAGGATCTCCATACTACCAGGAGCCTAAACAAAAGACTATAGATCAATAGTAGTCTAAAGCAAAAATTAAGTTCACTTGCTAACTGTTTTATTATCTTAAAAATCAAACTATTTGGGGGAACCCTAGGGTACTTTTTTATCAAGTCTGCACTTTCCACAAAGCCACCTAGTTGGGGCTTATTTTTAAAAGTCTCCATGTCTATTTTGACCATTGTCTTTGAACAAGCCACCTACTTTAGCCAATAGATAGAAAGTCTTAAGAGTGTCAGATAAACAGGCTAAAGGGGAAAAAATAAAGCTGTAAACCTGTCTGGAAATTTAACTCCATGCAAAAGAAAAGAAAGAACACAACCTATTCTGTGTCATGAGCCAGAGATATTTTTGGGATCTGGGTAGGAAAGGTTTGAATGTGACTATGGAGTAGGCATATACGTTATAAAAGGAAATAAGGCATTGGCTTCAGTTTTGATAGCTCACATGGCTCGAGCTTCTTGGGAAGATGGTGGGGAGAGAGGGTAACACACAGACTCACACAATATTTCTAAGAAAACCGAAGAGTTCCACATGTATAGGGAGAATATCATAGGAGCCATCAAGAGACACTCTCATATTAGAATTATTTGTTTGGCATTTACTCATTCATTCACTCTTTGTTTTATTCCAGACAAGATTTTATATGGCAAACACAATTATCTTTTTAATTAACTTTCATGACTTTGAAGGAAAGGAAAACTGGTGAAAAGCCCATGGCTTTTTTTGAATGGGAAACAGCAACTGGAAGGGGTAAGGGAAGAAAGTCTGGTGGGAAAGCAAGAGAATTCCTTTCACTTGTGTCCAGGAGCTGCCCACAGTTGTGAGTGAAAAGGGTACTCCAATCTTCTGAGGGTGTGTTAGTCAGCTTTTCATCTCTGAGACAATATACGTGAGATGATCAATGTCAAAGAAGGGACGGTTTCAGTTTATGGTCATTGGCACTGTTGCTTTGAACTAGTGATAGCACAGTACATCATGGTAGAGCACATAACATCCAGGAAGTGAAAAAGAAAGAGGAAGAGGAGCCGGGCGTGGTGGCACATGCTTGTAATCTCTGCGCTTGGGAGGCTGAGACAGGAGGATCGCACAGTTTCGAAGCCAGCCTCAGCTTCTTAGTGAGGCTCTCAGCAATTTACAGAGACGCTGTTTCCAAATAAAATATGAAAAATAGTTCTGGAAGTATAGCCTGAAGGTAGAAAGCCCCTGGGTTCCATCCCCAGTACCACAAAAAAAAAAGAAAAAAAAAAAAAAAGAGGAAGAGGCTGAGGTTCCAATATCTCCTTTGAGGGCACACCTCCAATGATCTAACTAGGCCCCGCCTCCTGAAGGTTCTGCCATCTCCCATCAGTTCCACAGGCAGGATACTAAGCCTTCAACACATGGGCTTTGGGGGCACATTCCAGATCCAAATTGTAGCAGAGGGAAACAAAAATATTCTGGCATAAATCAAATTTAAAATATTCTGTGTAATAAAGGGAACAGGAGTCTGAAGAGAAAGCCTACAGAATGGGAGAAAGTACTCACTAGCTTCTCCTCTGATAGGGAATATCTAGAATATATAAAAAAATTAAGAAAGCTTAACACCAACCCCCCCCAATAGCCACTTTAAAAATCGATAATTGAGCAGAATAGACATTTCTCAAAAGAAGAAATACAAATGGCCAAAAATTACATAAAATGTTCAATATTATTATCAATCAAAATGACAGCAATATTCCTTCTAACTCCAGTTAGATTGGCAATCATAAAGAATATAAACAAATTCTGCTGAGGATATGGGAAATAGAAACATAATATTCTTTTTTAAGGATTGTATATTACTGCAACTAGTGTGGGGATCAGTATGGAGGTTCCTCAAAGTACTCTGAATGGAATTACCATATAACCCAGATATTTCATTCCTCAGTATCTTTCCAAAGGAAAGCTCTAATACTATAATGATACATGCATACACATGTTTATGACAGCACAATTGACAATAGCCAACTTATAAAACCAATCTAGGTGTCTGTCAACAGATGAATGGATAAAGAAAATGTGGTATATGCAAACAATGGAATTTTACTTAGCCATAAAAAGAAACAAAATTGTCATTTGCAGAAAAATGGATGGAACCACATAATATTATGTTAAAATCAGACAGTCTCAGAAAAATCAAGGGTTGTATATACTTTTCTCGTATGTGGAAACTAGAGAAAAAATATGAAACAAAGGGACTTACTTCAGTTATATGAGAGAGACCAGTAGAATAGTGGAAAGGGGGAGGAAAAGAGAAAGGGGGAAAATGAGGTGAAGGAAGGGAACAGATCAAATAATGTTATGTCCCTATATGAAGGTATCACTATAAACCTCACCAACATGAAGGATGAGAGTGGGGTGGGTGGGACGGGAAAGGCAATACAACAGCATGATGTGTGCATGCATGGATGAATGGACCACTTTCTTCGTATGCTGTATCATTACAATGTGCTAACAAAAATTATGTTTAAAAATGTAATCTGGCATGACCTAACGGAATATTTTTAAAGTAGAGCCTCTTAGGAAATTGAGAAAATCTAATCTGCTCTGTGTCAGTTTTCTTTCAGAAGGGAGTACTACTTGGCAGTACTGATGGCAGGGAATCCTCTGAAGTGCCCACTTGGGTAGCTGTGGAAGCCTCCGTGAGACATTCTGGGAGCAAGAAATTAAAAAGTCTTACCACACTTGAGAATGTATGCAATCAACTTTGGCTGTTCTCCAAAAGCTCTCAGAGTGCTTCAGACACATTAGACATTTAAATATTCCTGTTTTATAAAACATTTTCTCATTAAGTTGAATTTCCAATAGTGGAAGGAATTTGCATTTTATCTTAACCTTCTTTGATATCCTAAAATTGTGGAGAAAATTTAAAGGAAAATCATGGGACTATCATTCAATAAAAGTGGATTTGGCTTTAGGATTTTGACTTAAATTTGACTTAAATTGACTACACCTTTGGTTAAATGAGTTCACTCCTAGATACCGTCAATGTTCATGTGTGAGAATTCCTAAACTCGACACAAGATGGTGCCCTCAGTACACCTCTCACCCGCACAAGTCAAATCTAAATTCCATGCCTGAGGTTTCCTGTTTGTGTTTTACCAATTCAGCTACGTATGTTGTCCAAGATTGTTGCAAAAACAAAACAATAGCCGAAAACTGTAGTATTTCAAGTGATTATTTTAAGAGATAGTTCATGACAAAAATTAAAAAAGAAAGTGTTCTAATCTCTGGCTTTTTTTTTTTTTTTAAGGATAGCCTATGTTATTAGGTACCAGAAGAGGGTGCTGTAATACATCTTAAAATACACCTTTTAGTCATTAAAAGGCTACAACTTTTTCTTCTATGCAACAAAGAGTTTCTTTTGCTGCATAACACGATCAACTTGATCTTTTTTTTTCTTAAGATACTTATGCACAAATGCTTTATTCATTAAAATCAAGTTATAAAAAACTCTAAATTCTCTAAAATTATAAAATAGCCCTTTGATGTCTTTCAAGTTAAAAGCACTAGTTTCATTATGACTTTTAAACTTTGAGAAGCCCCCAGAAGCTTGAGCCCAAGTCAATGGTATGTGAATATGTGGCTTTAATTCAGAATATCTTCTATTACTTTACTGTTTCCCCTTCCACTTAGGAGAAGGACAAGTCTCAGAAATCAGAAGAGAGGTTAATTAACTAATTATTCTTGGCTTCCAAGGTCAGGAAGGGAAAGAGGGAAAATGTTTCCCACAAATCCCTCTGTATGTTGTGTGGGAAAGTTGAGTGTACAAAGGCGATGCGGGCCAAGTCGTGTTGGCAGGGACTCTTGGGGGCAAGAGGTCCTGAGCATGGCTTCGGGTACGTCTGGAGTCCTTTCAGTGACAGGCCCCATATGGCAAGTAGCAGAGCACAGGGACAGATAGTAACAACTAATACATAATATGTGTTAAAAAATGGTTCCCAGTGTTTTTTGTGTATATTATTTTCACAACATCCTATTCATGAATAAACATGCGTAAAGGAGTGTTTCTGGAGATTACTCTTGCAAATGGCAAAGCCAAGTTTTAAAAGTGGGACAGGTTGACTTCAGAAAGGATGCCTTCCACCACTCACCTCTGCCTATCTCCCCAAATTATGCATATACTCCCAGGGAGGTTACTACAAGCTAGAGGCTATTCTGAGCATTTTGCCCAGTTAGACTCCTAATTCTCACATCAGTCCCATGGTGTGGGTATTATTGTCCCCATGTTACAGTGGAGGAATCTGTGCCACAGGTCCACAAAAAGGTTAAGGTGGTGGCTGACTCTTCTTACTAACACAAAGTCCCTCTGAAGGCTGCTGAGCAGGTGCAGAATCCAGCTCTCATCTCACACCCATCCCATGGGCATGTCCCTCCAGGCTCACCAAGACACATATTCTTTTAAGGGCTTACTCTCAGCATGAGTTCATGCAGCCAGTTGCCATAGCTGGGATTTTTCAAAAACATAACATTAACTATATAGAGAGAATAAGACACACTTAAGTCTCTCTGCCTGAGGGCTGCACCCTGAGATAGTGCTGCTTTCCCTACGAAGCTCGAGGGTCGGAGACGGCTTCACACATGCCCAGCTGCTTCCTGGCACCAGCCTGTCCTCCGTGAGCACTGCCCTCTTCCTGCCAGTCTTTCTCTTAGTAACCACAGCAAGGTGGCCTTGGGTCTCCTCTCCAGTGTTTGTCCTCTCTGCTGGTAATGAACAAGTGAAGGGGCCCTTCTCTATGTGAAACAACTGCTTCCCACAGCTGTGGAAGTCTAGGGATTTGCCAGGTGAGTTGGAGGTTACTCCATTGGAAGGCACAGACAGGAGATTCCTTACAAGTTATTAGCAAAAAACGAGGCCCAGTGACTCAGTGATTCTGTCCTCAAGAGTGACAGAAAATCCAAAAGAGAAAAAGCCATTGTTTTATGTTCACAGGTTCTTTTCAATACATATGCTCTTTTATTTCCTGGAGCTTCAGTTTTCCTATAGGTGGATTGAAGTTAGTGAAAAATCTTCTAAATCCAACCTAATTTTGATAGTCTCTGATTTTTTTGGACTCACTTTAAAAGATATTTTGAGGGGAAAACAATCATTAGCAAACGTAGCACAGGTACTTTTAACTGGCCAAAAGATTACATTTCTTTTTTTTTTATTATTATTGCTTGAATTACTTTGTTTTCTGTACTGAGGATTGAACCCAGGGGCATTCTACCTTCTACTTATACCCCCACCCCAATTTTTTGTTATTATTGTTGTACTGGGGATTGAATCCAGTGGCATTCTAGTTCTGACCTCTACTCCCAGCCCTACTTTTTATTCTTTATTTTGAATCAGGGTCTCACTAAGTTTTGGAGGGCCTTACTTAGTAGCTGAGGCGGGCTGGAAACCTGCGATCCTTCTGTCTCATTCTCCCAAGTACTGGGATTACAAGCATGTGCCACCATGCCCGGCTTTATTTCTGTTTTCTACCTCAGACAAAAGAGACTGAAAAAGAGGTGTGCATTCTCCACAATTGAACACTCAACAAATAGACGATGCCATTTACCAGCATTAACGAAAACAATGATGAAAATTTCTATGTTAAGTAGCACTATGTGACACGTTACTTGATATATGTTTATTGAATGCTTTTCTTAGCAACCCTTATTCACTTTTCACAGCTTCTCCAAGATATGGAAATAGGCAAGGCACATGTTGGGCTTTTCTGTATTATACATTTTACATACACTGAGTTATGCTTGATAGCAAGCCTCCCCATTCTGGTGGACAGAGAGCATGGACATGTCCCTCCCTGAACACACTCAGAAATAATCTTTCTATTTCCCCCCTAACTAGACCTTCTCCTGCAGGTAAAGAAAACATGTATTTTCAACCTTAATCTTAGTCAATGAATGGGAAATGGATGGCAGTTGAAAGAACAAACCAGTTCTGCAAAAAATGTCTCCAATTCTGTCTAAAAGACCTCAGTAGCAGAAAACAAGATCTGGCAGTTGAACAGCAACAGCAGCAAGAAGCTAACACCCCTCGATGCGCACTAATGGCTTCCCTGCGTTTGTGTGGCTTCCCACAGCCCTTGAGGTGTTTCTTGCATATCCGACTTGCCCTCACTAGTACTCTGCTAATGAAAGCAATCTCTCCCCAGATGAAAGCTGCTTTTTCTGTTTGTTTTTGGCGTTAGTTAAGAAATAGCATTTCATATCCCCTCAGAGAAAGCAGGTAGAGGTGGAAATTAGATGCTACACCACTATTGGCTCTACCACTAAGACTTCTGCATTTTAATGAGCTGGGGTGCAACCATGCCCTGGCAGCGGAAGTGAGCAGAATTTCCACATCCAGGGAGGGTCTTCTGTGGATTTTCTAAGAAGAAGCAAAGCAGCAACCAGATGGTCTCTGACAGGCCAACTCTAAAGGCAAGTATTTGTTTTGATCTCTTTCCTAAAGGAAAGTTAGATAATTAAAAGAAGAAAGAAGAACAGGAGAAAAAAGCAAAAGGAGAAGACATACTAAAGGGAAATATAAAAAGAGAAATTTGAATAGGAGTGGATGTTGAAAACTATAGAAGGAAATTAACCAATTCTAGAAAAATAGAAAATGAGAGGAAATAAAATATAACTGCAAATTTCCCAAAATCTCTGCCTAGGAGACTTAACTAAGAATGGTTCTCTACTGAGTAATTGTTCAGGGATGCACTGAATTTAGTTTCATGGCTCTACAGTATTAACTAGAAAACAAACACATTTCAGATACAGTAGTTATGAGTACCGTGCTTCTTTCCTTCCTTCTTCCTTCTTTTCTTCCTTTTGTTCCCTTTCATTCTTTGTTTTATTGGTACTGAGGATTAAACCTAGAGACATTCTACCTCTGAAATACTCTTCAGCCTTTTAAAAAATTCTCTTATTTTGAAACAAAGTCTCACTAAAGTGCTAAGGCTATCTTAGAATCTATAATCCTCCCATCTCAGCCTCTCAAGTACTGGGATTACATGCCTGCACCCCCATGCCTAGCTGAGTACCATATTTTCTGTACCATGTTTCTAACAGCATAAGTGATCAATTTCAATAACCTTGAACATAATAGGAATTATAAGACTGAAGCCTAGGAACACAGAGTGAGACTAAAAGTCACATCAATTTGGGGTGGTATGTTCAATGCCAGAAAACCATGGACATGTTCATCAGGAAGGCAGCACAAAGCTCACTTGGCAATGTGAGATCATCGGTATAGCTTGCCGATGATTTTATAGGAAACTATTTTTCCACATAAAAAGCTTGGGATTCTTGAGATAAGTAGCATAGAAACAAAGTTTCCCATCATAATGCAGTGCTTCATCACCCCAAAAGTGAGCAGCTCCTATTGATCCTATTACCGTTGCTTTCCTTCTGATTGAAGAATTAGAATAAAAATTAAAAACGCCATCCTACTCTTATTTTGCAGAAAGTGTTAATATTACATTGCTATAAATAAACCCATCTCTAAAAAGTTGTCCCTGTTGTATTTCTTGGGCTGAATCTCAGTGTGTGTGTGTGTGTGTGTATGTATGTGTGTGTGTGTGTGTAGGACTATGGCAAGGGGAAGGGGACTATAGTTATAACTGGATAGTAGGAGTTGATTTGCATAATGACTCACACCATATCTTTTTCCTAAACAAAAATAGAAGTTAATAGTATAACAATTTAACTTTGTTAGAAACATACTTTGGTTACATGATCTTATTTGGGGGGGGTACACAAATAAAAGTTTATAAAAATGGGGAAGTAAATAATAACAAAATGTTGTTATATAAGCCATAATTTTAAAATCCTGAAAAATGATACATTTTCTGTGTAATATTATGCATTTTCAATTTTTTTCTTCTTATTTTTTTTTCACTTTTTTATGACAACTTTGTAAAATTATTTTCTAGAGGATGGGGGCAAGATGCCAGTGGCCACAGTTGCAGTGGCAACCGCAGTCACTGAATAGGACATGCCTTTCTCTGAATAGCCCTAGACACCAGATTTTAGTTTAATATCTGATTGGGACAACTTAAGGAGACATTTCCAGCCGTGACTTCCTATCTAGAATATAGGAGAGAGAGTATATAATGGCAGAATTAGAAGCAAGATGACAGTAAGGTGCCCACCATGCAAGAAAAGTGATTTTTGGAAGAACATCCCAGAAGAGAGATTAGAGAAAAGACTGCTTCAGCTGCACATGCTGGGGAACTCTTTTTTTTTTTTTTTTGCATGTTTGGGGGCGGAACCCAGGGGCATTTGACTTCTGAGCTATACCCCCTGCCCTATTTTTTTATTCTTTATTTTGAAACCGGGTCTCACTGAGTTGGAGAGGGCCTCACAAAGTAGCTGAGGTTGTCCGTGAACCGCGATCCTCGGGTCTCAGCCTCCTGAAGGCTTGCATTACAAGCGTGCACCACCACGCCCGGCATAGGGAACTCTTTTTTTTTTTTTTTTTTTTTAGTGGTACTGGGCTTCCTGGAAACCCTTCTAACTCTGGGCTATACTCCCAGACACCTATTTTTTATATTCTTATTTGGAAACTGGGTCTCTTAAGCCAGTGAGGCTGGCTTCGAACCTACGTGATCCTCCTGTCTCCATTTCCCAAGCATGGGGATTATAAGCATGCGCCACCATGCCCGGTGGCATGGGGAACTCTTAACAACATACCATGTAAGAAAAAATGATCTGGGCATGTTGGAGGGAGCCCAGCAGGGCCGGGTATGAAGCCCAGCCCCACGTCCCGGGGAACTCAGTGCACCTGGCCGCCACGCTCCTCTATGCTGCTTTGGGGGCCATGGTGTGCTCGGAACAGCAGATCCTGCTCTACAAGGTGAGGCTGTGGGCCTCCACTCTGTAGGGGAGAAAAAATCCATTGCTGCTGAGTGCTCAATCTCACAACCTTTCAAAAGACATGTCCTGTCTTATTTTATTAAAAAAATTGAAGAGGGGCCAAGATGGCGACAGCAGCGGCCAGTATTCAGGAGATGCAGACAAATCCTATCCAATCAACCTTGAACTTTTGAAGAAATCACCCCAAAGACAGACTGCTACTGCTGCACATGTTCGGGAATTCTGGGCAATATGCTGTGTGGGAAAGTTGTTTTGAAGAGAACCAAGCCAGTGGTGGCAGCAAGTAATTGGGAGAGGCAGAGATCCGCTCCAATCCACCTTGAACTTTTGAAGAAATCTCCCCAAAGGTAGACTGCTACCATCGCGCATGCTCAGGTATTCTGGACAACATGCTGTGTAGGAAAAGTGTTTGGGAGAGAACTAAGATGGTGGTGGCAGCAGCGGCGGCGGCGGCAGTGGCAGCCAGTATTTGGGAGAGGCAGAGATCTGATCCAATCCACCTTGATATTTTGAAGAAATCTCCCCAAAGGTAGAATGCTACCACTGCACATGCTCGGGAATTTGGGACAACATGCTGTGTGGGAAAGGTGCTCGGAAGAGAACCAAGATGGCCGTGGCAGTGGCACTGGTGGCCAGTATTTGGGAGAGGCAGAGATCCAATCCAACCCACCTTAAACTTTTTTTTTTTTGGTGTGGGTCTGGGGATGGAACCCAGGGGCATTCAACTGCCGAGCTACAGCCCCTGCCCTATTTTTTATTCTTTATTTTGAAAACGGGTCTCACTGAGTTGCAGGGGGCCTCACTAAGGAACTGAGGCTGTCTGTGAACCGCCATCCTCTGGTCTCAGCCTCCCAAATGCTGGGATTACAAGCATGTGCCACCACGCCCGGCTTCACCTTAAACTTTTGAAGAAATCTCCACAAAGGTAGACTGCTACTGCTGCACATGCTTGGGAATTCTGGAAAACATGCTGTGTGGGAAAGGTGTTCGGGAGAGAACCGAGATGGTGGCGGCGGCGGCAACAGTGGTGACCAGTGTTTGGAGGGGCAGAAGATCCAATCCAATCCATCTTGAACTTTTGAGGAAATCTCCCTAAAAGTAGACTCCTCCTGCCCCACATGCTTGGAAATTCTGGACAACATACTAAGTTGTAAAAGTGTTTGGGGAGTATCAGAGGGAGCCCTGCATAGCTGGGTTGGGCCACCATGCTACGTGTTTTGGGAGACATTAGCCCTCATGGCCACTGTGCTCCTCTGCACAGTGCAGGAGGCCAGGGCGCATGTGGAGCAGTAGAGCCTGCTTTCAGTAGTGAAGCTGTGGACCTCTGCCTTCAGAGGGGAGACAAAATTCATTGTCACTAGGTATTAGGTCTCCCAGCTTTTGCAAAAGACATGTACTGCTTTCTCATATTAAAAAAAAAAAAATGGAAGAAAAAAGGGAACATCTATAGATAACCTGCTCACAGTGACAGAGACTAGAGCCTGCTGCACAGCAAGGCCAGTGCAGGGACCTCTGAGGCCAGGATAGGAGCCTGCCGGCAGCAAGGCAGTGCTGGGGCCAGTGAGGCTGGAATAGAAGCCTGCCGGGCAGCAAGGCCAGTGTTGGGGCCAGAGAGGCCAGGATCGGAGCCTGCCATGAGGCAAGGTCACTGCTGGGGCCTCAGAGGCCAGGATTGGAGCCTGCCTTGTGGCGAGGCCAGTGCCAGGACCAGCACAGCTTAGATTGGAGCCTGCCATGCAGCGAGGCCAGTGCCAGGGTCTGTGAGGCCAGGATTGGAGCCTGCCATTCAGTGAGGCTGGTGCTGGGGCCAGCAAGGTCGGGATGGGAGCCTGCTGTGAGGCAAGGCCAGTGTCGGGGCCTCCAAGGACCAAGATCGTAACCTGCTGTGTGGTGAAGCCAGTGCTGGGGCCAGTGAGGCCGGGATTGGATCCTGCCGTGCGGTGAGGCCAATTTCTAGGCCAGTGAGGTCAGGACTGGAGCCTGCAGTGTGGTGAGGCCAGTTGTGGGTCCTTTGAGGCAGTGAGGCTGGTGTTGGGGCCTTCAAGAGTAGGATTGGAGCCTGAAATGAGGCATCCACAGGGAACTATCACAGAAAATGAAAAGTCAGATGAGTTCCCTAATATGGAAAAACTAGGAAGAAATGGGTAATAGGAGGATATCTAGTTGAAGAAAGGGCCCTATGGAGGAGCAATTAAGGTGACCTATCTGAGGGGATGGGAGGGGGAAGATGAAATCTCTATAAAGCATATGTTGAATTTAAGCAAATATATCAAAGTCAATCACTAAATCAAGCATGGGATCGAGGGAAGGGGAGGGAATGGGATGGGGATTGGATAAAGGCTAATTGGGTGATGTGTGCTTGTATATCCTCACAAGTCTTGTATTCTATTGAGATGTTTGACTACAATGCACCAATAATAATATATTTAAAAAATAAAATGAGAATACTATAAAATTATTTTCTAGATATAATAAAAGGACAATTCAG
This sequence comes from Muscardinus avellanarius, assembly GCF_963383645.1. Taxonomy (NCBI): domain Eukaryota; kingdom Metazoa; phylum Chordata; class Mammalia; order Rodentia; family Gliridae; genus Muscardinus; species Muscardinus avellanarius. The sequence continues at coordinate 76,270,475 of NC_137794.1, forward strand.
ATTTCTGTAAAAGTTGAGAAGAAATAGACCAAATAATGTTATGTTTACATATGATGGTATTACTACCCATCTCACTAGCATGTATAAGGAGGGGAAAAGGAAGTTTTTGGGTTTGGGGGGAAATTCAAAAAGTGATTTGTATGCATATATGAATGTATCATTTTGAATCTTACAATGATGTATAATTACATTGCACCAGTAAAATTTAAAAAGAAAAGGAAAAAGAAAGTAGTTAGCCAATGCTGGGCTCCCCCTTCTCTCAGCTTTCTTTCTCTTGGTAGACCACGTTTTTATGTGTTTGCTGCATACATGGATACTTGAAGTATGATGTTGCATATTAACATGTTAAGTGAGATCAGCCAAGCACAGAAAGAGAAGAGACATATATTTTATCTAATATGTCCAAACTAGGGAGTATTAGGAGTACCAGAGGGACTTCAGATAATGGAGAGGAAATCTCAGCAAAGCTAGAATGGAAGGAGAGGAGAGGAAGAAGGCTGAGGTTGATTAATGGAGGAGCTACATCTGAGTATGTGTAAAAGTATGAATGTAGCATGATCAACCTGGACACTCATTGTTGGGAGAGGTAAGGGGAAGCTGGTGGGGAGAGGAAAACAACACAGTCTGAATTTATGCCATTTTCAATATGATCCAAATTAAAATAAAGGTATAACTAAACAGAGAAGACAAGATACATGTTATAAGCTCGATGCCACGAAAGACTTTAAGGTGTTGAATAAAAAACAATAAGAGAATGATTTACTCTAGTGCAAGGCCTGTGAAGACCAGAAGCTGAAGTCAGGAGTTAGCTGATGACTGGAAGAATAAGGAAAAGTTGAAAGGCTATTTTGTGCTGAAAAAAGAGGATAGATTTTGGAGCTTTCCTGTTCTTCTGGATTGCTTGTGTGACTTGGACTCTTTTGGTTCCTTTGCCAAATATGTGTTAATTAGTAACTGATATATGTATGTACCATAATAAATATATTTGTAATAATAGACTTACATATCTGTGAGAAATGTACTACATTACATCAAGGTGTGTAATAAATCATATATATTTCACATTTTTTCCTTTGAGCTCTTTAGAGGATATCATAAAACTGACTTTAGGCAATTCTACTTAATCCAGATGAATTCAAGATTTTTATTCTTAACCTTTCTATATCTGTTTTCTCATCTATAAAATGAGTTTTATAGACGATGGGGTAATTATGAAATTTAAATAATATATGTAAAATATATGTAAACTACACTGAATAGCGCTTGGTCCAAATAAAGTGCTATATAAATGTATGCTACCATTATTATTCTCCCCACCTCCATCCTTCCTTTTGTCCTTTATTTCAGATAAGGAAGCAAGGTAGCATGGGGTCCATATGGCCCTCGATTTTCATCACTGGTGCACACAGGCATCCATGACAAGAAGTTATCTTTCTTTCAAGTTTCCACATGGCTTACTACCACATTCTGTCAATAGGCCCTTCTGGTTTCACTGATCACTTAGCTAGTTGCACACATCATTTTTGTGTGTGTGTGTGTGTGTGGTGCTGGGGATGGAACCCAGAGGCCTTATCCCTTTGGCCTACCCTCCCAGACCTATTTTGTATTTTATTTGGAAACAGGGTCTCACAAAGTTGCTCAGAGCTCACTAAGTAGCTGAGGTTGGCCTCAAACCTGTGCAATTCTCCTGTCTCAGCCTCCCAGGTACTGGGATTACAAGTGTGTACCACCATGCCCGGCTTGCACACCTCTTTTGAGTGCATGAGACACTCGTGTGGAAATTTCAAAGCAGACACATCTAATTAGTTGATGCAAATGGCTGCTTCTATTCTAATGCTCTGTTAACTGTGGGTTAGAAAGAAACTCAATACATCTTGCCATCTCTCTTGATAATTGGCAACTGAGGCACAAAGTCTTCATATGTCCTGGACTCTTACCCCGGTGCTAGGCCTGAAGGAGAGAGGCAGGTGACGGACGCCAAGCTGTTTCAGGGCCCACTGGCTCCCCAGCTCTCTCTCCTTCCTTCCTCATTCCTCTGCCACAGCCCAGTTCATTTTTATGGCTTTACAAGTTCTGAGCAGGGAAACTGGCTCCTATATCAGCAGGCATTTTCAAAGGCCCATTATTTCTGCCTCTGGGTCTTCAAAAGCAAATGCTTTGACGTCTGGAACTGGCAATCCACTGCCCATTCCACTTCACAACCCCATCCTCACCCCCTGCTTTTCTCTGCTAGAGAACCTTTCCTGGCAACTTTTCTAATTTACTAATTTGATTGAGAGAAAAAGCAAGGAACAAAATGATTCGATTACAAATATATATTAAAATGTTATTTTATTTGAATAACTTGTTTTGTGAGAGAAAGAACTGATTTCTCATTGAGATATGTTTATTCCCACCTTCAATCCCCAAAAGAGTCAGAAGCAGTTTTCTGTACTGAATCTATTGCACAGGAATAGTAACCCTCTCAATCATGCATGCGGTGATTGGTTCTTTGAGTGACATTTCCTGTCCTTTCTCCAGGGTGAAGCCTGCAATTTGCAGGTTCACATGTGCAATTACTTGGCTAGAATTTTTAGTCATTACATAGGAGCTATTCCTCTTCCTGGTACTGGCCTAAGCCACTGGCACCTCTCTTCACACCCTCCGGAAGTTATTGGCCACAACACAGTCTGAAGATCTCCTTCATGAATAAAATCCAAGGAAATCTCTTGCATAAGGGTGAAGAGATGGCTTCACACACACACACACACACACACACACACACACACACACACACAATCTTGTACCTTTTGACTAAGCTGGGACATTTTTAAAATGAAAGTAACACAAAAATTATTCTAGGACAACAGGAGGGAATTGCAATAGTTCTGGCAAAGTTAGCTTTCTGGCACTCCAGCTGGTTTCCCAGCACAAAATTTCAGCCATATCTATTTCCCCCATATGGATAGTCTTTTGCTGTTAACTACCGAGTAGGAAAAAGGATTGGCTTAGTTGAGGCTTGGTAGGGTCAGTGATCCCTCTCTGATTATTGAATCCTCAAAGCCTGTGTGATTTTAATTGCTTTGAGCTTGATTTCTTTTTAAGAGACCAGCTAAGAACAAAAATCTGTTTCTATAAGAGCAGAGCAAAAGAAATATGCTTATTTCAGACTGAATGCTTAGCAATTATCTAAAAAATAAATCTCTCTAGGACTTGCTGGTTATCTCTGGCTTTGCCATACAGTCCCAACTTCCCACCAAAACAAAGATCTTTCTCCAGCATGTGCCCAGCCCACAGCTTTACAGCAGCCTGCAAGGTAACTGGGCTGCTGTCTCACTGTATTTCTGCAGAGTTTATTATTTATTATTAATTATTATTATTATTATTATTAATAATAATATTATTATTATTATTATTCAAAACATAAAGAATAGGCTATAAATTTAATTGTCACCATGCCCCAGAATTCTCCATAGATTAGGGCAATTCAATCTCTGTGGCAGTTCACAAGGCTCTGTCAACGCTACTTCCTTTCCTCACATAGATTTCCATGTGTCTGCCTACAAAGCTGAAAGCACTCATTAACGCGCTCAGGTTCAGTTTCATCACTGCCCCCTGGTTTATCTTGAATTAGTATTGACTTTAGAGTTGGCCTTGCCTCCATGCCAATTCTTACCTCCCTATCATTTCAAGATGATTTGTTTCTGTGTGTACATATTTGTTACAGACAGGCTCTTACAAACTGTGGATACCACCACACCATTAGCACTTAAGATTCAGTTATACAAGAAATGTCACTTTAATTTTTCTAATTTGAACTTAGTTTGCTGTTTTAGTTGGCTTTTTGTCACCATGAACAAAACTCCCCACAAACACAAGTTAGAGGAAAAAGGTTTATCCAGAACTTACAGTTTCAGAGGTGTTGCAGAGGTTAGACAAGGTCAGCTAGCTGGCTGAAGATGGGGATGGCTCAGCAGCAGAGCCTCAGAACATGGGCCTGGTGGAGGAGAGAAAGTTATCTCAGTCATGGCCATCAGAGCAGAGGGCTGGGAGAGAATGAGAGACACATACAATTCCCAAGGCCACACCCGCAGCAACTTACTTCCTCCAGCAATGCCCTCCTTCTGTACCTGGCTGCAGTGCTTAACACATGAGCTTGAGGAGACATTATAAATCCAAGCCACAACAGTTGCAGTAAGGAGAGTAACCAGGTGGTTTCCACCTAATTCTAGATAATCTCAGTTCATTGAAGGATTGTCTTTAGCTGACAAATTTGTCATATTTCATATGAAAAGCAGACAACCATACCCTTTTCACTATCCACCAAATTCACCATCTTCCCTGCTTTGATATTGACATGACTTCCTTCTTGTTTCAAATAAAGAAATGTCTCTGGTCCTGAGGAGCTCCTCTGCTGATCAGTGGCTCTCAGACCCTTTCACCTTTTGAAGGCCTTTTCTTCTAAAATGATTTCCCCATCTCTTCATTTACCCTGAGACCTTCAAGGTCTAGAGTTTGTAACTCAAAAGGTTTTTTTCAACTCAGAAGCATTAACTTCTAATTGCCCCTTCTTTTCAGCAGCAGTATTAGGCTCCTCTAGATCTAGTTTGTAAAAGTAATTATATAAAAAACAAATCTCAGGATGAAAACACACAAGTTAAATTTTACAAGATATTTTATCCTATTAGTTTTTCTTTCTTCTTCTTTTTGCAGTGCTAGTGATTGAGTTCAGGGCCTTGGGCATGCTAAGTGTGTTCTCTACCACTGAGCAACATCTCCAGTCCCTTTTGTACTTTGACTCACCATATCACTGTGTCCCTGCCCATACCAGGATCTAAGGTACATGGGTAGGGCCTAGTGCCTTCATTGAGACCACCATAGCTCTCCTACAAATGGGCAATGGTACCATCTCTGTGAATGCTGATAAGAACCAATCATTGACTTCTTTCTAGGAGATGATTATTAGTGATAATGTTATTGTTCCTGACATTAGCCTTTTAGGTTTTCTTTCTTAATTCATATTCTCATAAGTTGTGGCTATAATATAACCCTTCCCCAAACCTGTCTCAAATAGTTCATGAAGCTAAAAACAAAATACTGGAGATTAATTTTATAAAGAAAAAAATATTTTTTTATAAATTTGGAGGCTAATAAATGGTCCATAATTAGGGCTTGGCAGGTTAGAAATCTAGTATGGGTCTATTGCCCATAGATTGTGTCATGTAGGTGTCCTCACATGGCAGAAGGGTGGAAGGGAGTGAATGTCCCTTGAGCCCTCTCATGAGCACCTTAATTCCATTCACAAGGGTCCTGCCCTTATAACTTAGTTATCTCTGTAATACACCCCTCTTAATACCATCATAGTGGTAATTAAATTTCAATGTATACAGTTGAAGAACATGTTAAAACTATAGCAATCCCCATAAAACTTTATTTTGACAGCCTGCAGGAATTGGCCATCATGAACAAAATCCTTACATACTTGATCCTATTTATCTATTTTTTTTTCCTTCACCTTCCTCCTCTAATTAAATTCTGGCTTTCCTTGAACAGTGATGATCATTTCCCCCATTTACCTCTATACCTCATAGACCTCCAAACCTGGGGTAACTTTCCTCTTTACTCTCTCCAGTTGTTACAGATCACTGTTTTCTCACTCTATATATATGCGTGTGTGTGTGTGTGTGTGTGTGTGTGTGTGTGTGTGTGTCTGCCTTTGAAGCATATGCTCTAAAGCTATCCTCCTGCTGTTCTTGTTAGTCTAAGAATTCCTATCATGCTCTTTCATTTCGTGAAGATTCACGCCATTCACCGCCCATCTCCCACAGTACTTTGTAGCCTCAACTCCTACACGGAAAGTCTATCCACCTCCAGTCTGGCAGTTCCTTGGTTTCCCTTCCAATTACATGGTTTTCTACCTTTCTTCACCAACACTACTTTTCTTGGATATTAATACCTCCAACAACTGCATCACTTATACATACCTATTCTTTAACAAATGCTTGTTTTCTTTCCAGTTTTAGCCAACAAAGAGGTCTCTAGTCAATTCATACTACCATATCTTTGTTGTGTCTTATTGACGTACTCCATTTTATTTTATTTATTTATTTATTTATTTATTTATTTATTTATTTATTTATTTTGGTGGTACTGGGGTTCCTGGAAGCCCTTCTACCTCCGGGCTACACTCCCAGACCTATTTTTTAGACTTTTTTATTTGGAAACAGGGTCTCATAAGGCAGCGCGCGCGGCTGGCTTCGAACCTGCGTGATCCTCCTGTCTCTGCCTCCCAAGCGCGGGGATTACAAGCGTGCGCCACCACGCCCGGCAACGTACTCCATTTTAGATATCATGAAATCATTTGTCTCTCTCTCTCCATTGTTTTTACCTCGTGAAACCCAACTCTAGTAAAATCTATGTTTCTTCCTATTCTGTGCTGTACCTTTTTGTTGCATATGGTGCTGGGCATTGAATCCAGGGGCATTCTTTCTATGAACTACACCCCAGCCTTATTTTATTTTTTGTTTGAAATCAGGGTCTTACTAAGTTTCTGACAGCCTCACTAAGTTGCTTAGGTTGGTTCCAAACTTAGAATCTCCTGTCTCAGTCTCCTGAATACTGGACTTATAGGTGCACACCACCATACCCAGCTCTGGGCTGTATATGAATAATTAAAAACCACATAACCACTTTGATTGTTTTTTTTTACTGTTAATTTATATTTATATTACATCTTACTATAACATGACATAAACTATTACATTATAAATATACATTATAAGGTATTGATTTCCACTTATAATCATTTTGAAGTGGGACCTCATTGCTTTATATATCCCCCAGTACATTTTCTGAATGAATTCCTTTCTTTATTCTGTGTGCATCTCTGGAAGCACCTTCTCCTCTTCATTTCAGTAATAAAGTTGTTTTTAATTTCATTGAGAAAATAAAAACAGTCAGAAAAAGACTTCCTCTCTCTACCATCATGTCCATCAACATATATTCATTTACAGATTAATCTGTGTTCTACTCATGTCTAACCCAAAACTTCTAATTCTGTCCTGGGTTTTATGTTCTCTTGCTCACCTAAGTGTTTTGATCCAGCGGTCAACCCCATCTATTGATTGTGCTCATTAGCATATCAACATGCTGAAAGATACTCGCAACAATCAAATAAACAAAACCTCCATGATTCCACATAACTTTAAGCACTATCCTAGGTCCTGGGTCTTTATGCAAAAACTCTATAAAGGACCTGGTTGAACACACTGTGCTCAATGTGTTTCTTTTTAGTCTCTCTTAAGCCCATTCCTGCAGATGATAGAAATCACACTTACCAAGGACATCAGTGACCTTCATGTCACTCAACCTGAAGATCAATTCTGTCTTGTTTTTTCTAATGTCTCATTAGCATTCTACAGCTAATAACTCCTTCTAGAAGCACTCCTTCCTTTGCATCTAGTGTAAGATACTATTCTGGTTTTTCTCCCACCTCGCTGGCTTTTTTTTTTTTTCAGTTTTCTTGTTTGAATCTATTTTACAGTTTATGATTTATAAATGTGGAGAATTACTGAGATTAAGTCTTTGAATAATTTCTCTGCATTGTCCATATTCCATCCTCAGAATTTAAGGGCTGGATGATCTAATTCAGATTCATGGCTTTAAAGACTAGTCATAGCTTCTGGTTGCTACTAAACATATAGATTAACCATACTCTTTATTCTGGAGTTCAGTATTTTATGAACTCCTGACTTCTCAGTTCAAGAATTTACTTGAGAGCTGCTTTTAGTAGTATAATAGACTTTTAAAGCTTATTTTCACAAAAGAAATGTTCGTTTACCTCTTCCAACTGTTTTTTCCCTTAGTTTCTTTAATACACTATATGGAATTATAATGTAATCAGGTGATCCAGAAAACACTCTTGTACTCCTTGTACCATCTTGACATCCTCCTTTCTCTCACCTGGGACAACATACATCAGCAACAGTTGATGCATGCTGAGCCTCGAAGAAAATAATTGGGACTATGTAGTATAATACTAACATGACAAGTATATATTTCTTTCTGGCTCCTGGTTCTTTCAAAATTGCTTATCTTGAGATACTAAAAGCAATCCCAAAGAGAAGGAAGTTAAGGGAATTATTGAAAAACTGATTTATTGAAATGCTCAAATCACTTAGTCATAAATTATATTGAGTTTGAAGAAAAGTGACTAAAATATTTTTGCTATTACATAGAAATGAAAATTTGAGTTAGTAACAAGATCAGCGACCAAAAAATAAAAAAAAATACATTATTATATATAGGTCTAGACTAAAAATTTATACCTACCTACTGTCTTTAAGTTTTATTTTGTCCTTATGAGGCTTGTGAGTTTCTTTCATGAGTGGTCCACTAGGTGAAGGAAAGGAGCAGACTGGGGGTGAGTTAACAAATTATCTAATAAGATGCCAAATTATTAGTGCTCTCATTGATATTTATTTTATGAAAAATTGTACAGGGATTAGTATTTACTACAATTTTTATATTGTTTGACAGGGGTCTTTAGATGCAGGTCTATGTCAGGCAGTCTTGCAGTCTTTTTTTTTTTTTTTTTTTTTGCTGGTACTGGGGTGGAACCCAGAGGCTTTCTACCTCCAGGCTATACTCCCAGACCTATTTTATACTTTATTTGGAAACAGGGTCTCACTAAGTTGCTGAGAGCCTCATTAATTAGCTGAGGCTGGCTTCAAACCTGTGTGATCCTCCTGTCTCAGCCTCCCAAGCACTGGGATTACAAGTGTGTGTCACCATGCCCGGCTCAGGCAGTAATTTTTAATGAAGTATTCTTAGGGCAGAGGGGTGATAGAAAGTGGCAGTCCTCAAGGGGTTAGGCCAGTGCCGGGGCCAGCGAGGCTGGCATTGGAGCCTGCCGTGAGGCAAGGCCGGTGCTGGGGCCTCTGAGGCCAGGATAAGAGCCTGCCAAGGGGTTAGGCCGATGCCAGGGCCAGCGGCCAGCATCAGAGCCTGCCGTGAGCAAGGCCGCTACTGGGGCCTCCGAGGCTGGGATAAGAGCCTGCCTAGGGTTTAGGCTGGTGCTGGGGCCAGCAGCCAGCATCGGAGCCTGCCGTGAGGCAAGGCCAGTGCTGTGGCCTCCGAGGCCAGGATTGGAGCCTGCTGAGGGGTTAGGCTGATGCTTGGGCCAACGGCCAGTATCGGAGCCTGCCATGAGGCAAGGCCGGTGCTGGGGTCTCTGAGGCTGGGATAAGAGCCTGCTGAGGGGTTAGGCTGGTGCCGGGGCCAGTGGCCAACATCGGAGTCTTCCGTGAGGCAAGGCTGCTTCTGAGGCCTCCGAGGCCGGTATCGGAGCCTGCCTTGAGGCTAGGCCAGTGCTGGGGCCAGTGAGGCCAGGATTGGAGCCAGCTGAGGGGTCAGGCCAGTGTCGGGGCCAATGTCTGGCATCGGAGCCTGCCATGAGGCAAGGCCGATACTGGGGCCTCCAAGGCCGGGATCAGAGCCTACCAAGGGGTTAGGCTGATGTTGGGGCCAGCAAGGCCGGGATCAGAGCCTGCCGTGAGGTAAGGCCGGTGCTGGGGCCTCCGAGGCTGGGATCAGAGCCTGCTGAGGGGTTAGGCCGGTGCCGGGGCCAGCAGCCAACATCGGAGCCTTCCGTGAGGCAAGGCCGCTACTGAGGCCTCCGAGGCCGGTATCGGAGCCTGCCTTGAGGCTAGGCTGGTGCTGGGGCCAGTGAGGCCAGGATCGGAGCCAGTTGAGGGGTTAGGCTGGTGTCGGGGCCAGCGAGACCAGAATCGGGGCCTCCCATGAGGCAAGGCCGCTGCTTGAGCCAGCGAGGTCTGGATCCGTCCACCGGGTAGCCAGGCCACTAATGGGGCCGTCAAGAGTGGGATCGGTACTTGCAATGCGTCATGCACAGAGAAATATCACAGAAAATAAAAATCAGATGCTTCCCCTAATCAGCAAAAAAAAAAAAAAAAAAAAAAAAAACTAGGAGGAAAGGGGCAACAGGAAGAGGTTGAGCTATAGAAAGGGCCCTATAGGGAAGCAACTAAGGTGACCAATCAGAGGGGGTATGGGATAGGGGAGGATGGAGCCTCTTTAAAATGCAGAAGGTACATAAACAAATGTATCAAAGTTAATTACCAAACAAGCATGGGATCGAGGGAGGGGGAGGGAATGGGATGGGGGCTGGATGAGGGCTAATTGGATGATGTGTGCTTGTATATCCTCTCAAGTCTTGTATTCCAATGTGATATATGATTACAATGCACCAATAAAAAAAAGTGGCAATCCTACTTTTCATCCATTTAAATTCACCATGACTTACTGCATCATACATGGACTCCATTAAGTGAATTCATAAAAAATATCCGAATCTTGCTTAAACTAAACATTATAAGATGACACAAAAAGATTGAAAAAGTTGAAACAAGTGAGGATATAAAACATTGCTAATAATGTGTGTACAAGGTAACATTAAGGAACAAATACTGGTATTCATTCTTTGTGTGACTTTTCATCAGCCCATTCTAAGGTATAAATTCAAACCATATAAATAGGTCTAACAAAAAAATGCCAAGAAAGTTCACAATCCAATCCAATGTGACCTGAAGTATGAATTTACATTCATTGTTACTGAAGATAACTCTCATCCTAAGTGTATCTAACAATATTACAAAGTCATCTACAATTAGCAAAATAACATATTAAACAATTATTTATTTCACCTATCTTTATCTCATTCTTTTTCTTTTATATTCTACAGGTTTTATAATATTAATACTATTCTAGTATGAAAATTCATACACAAGTTATGGATAAATAAATATGACTATAGGAGGAATACATTTGTATTGGTTATGTGAAGCATAAAAAAACTATTTAGATACTCCTGCTCAATAGGACAGTAATTAGTGAGGTTGTTTGTAAATCTCACAGTAGAATATGAGTGTACTACCCAGTGCTCTAAGAAGTGAGAGAACAAGCTCCCTTGGGACCAACCTATGGCCTACTCTCTTCTTGGCCACTAGTTTTCACATACTTAGAATGAGATTCACGCCCTCCCATCCATTAATTCATTTAGATATATTCATGCAAAGTGTAAAAGTGGAGAGCCCAGAAGTACCTCCTAGGAGTTTCCAAATCAGGTAACCAAGGAGTCTTGTCAACATTTCCAAATTGTCCTCAGTATTTGACAATCATCTTCCCCACAGCGTATGTGCCAACTATGCAAATCAAATTACTGGAAGAGGTTTGTCATGGATCAAGCTAAAAATCCATATATGCAAATCAATTCTAATTGCTTGTTTAAAATTTTATTTTCAAGGGCTTGGGATGCAGCTTAGTGGTACAATGCTTGCCTAGCATGTATGAGAATCCCTAGCACTGCCGGCAACAATAACAACAACACAAAACATAAAACAAAATATTTTCAATAAAATGATACTCTCTTCCTCTTCCTTATTTTTTCCTTGTAATAAGTTAAAATAATATTTTGGATTTTCATATGCATCTAATATTAATCAGAACTAAGAAGGGGATACATAATACGATAATAGTTCCCATATACTGAGTACTTGCTGCGACACTATACTAAGCACTTTATTTGTAATATGCCATTTAATCCTTACATTCTTCATTTATAACAATAATCCCCATTTTGAAAGATACTAAGGCACAGAAAAGTTAAATTCAGTTAATTTTTTATATGGTAAGGAACACAAAGAGGCAGGGTTTAGTGTCTGACAGTCTTGTCAGAGAGACAATGCTCTGAATCATTATATATTAATACTATGTAATACTAATAACTATATCAATCATTATATATTAATACTATATAATACTAATAACTATGTTCATCACTACATATTAATACTATGTAATATTAATATAGCCTACTTGTGGTTCATTTGGAAATGCCATTTCCAACTTTATTAAGATATAATTTACAGGTTGTATGGATTTAGCTTGATATGATTGCAGCTCTCTTAAGTCATAACTACCCTAATTGCTCCTGAGTAGCTGGGCGTAGTGTCACACGCTTGTAATCCCAATGCTTGGGAGACTGAGACAGGAGGATTGCACAGGTTTGAAGCCAGCCTCAACTACTTAGTGAGGCTCTCAGCAACTTGGTGAGACCCTGTTTCCAAATAAAGTACAAAATAGGTCTGGGAGTATAGCCCAGAGGTAGAAAAGCCCCTGAGTTCCACCTCCCAGTAACACACACACACACACACACACACACACACACACACACACACACATAATTGCCCTTGAGTAACCTGTCTGCTTTTTCCTGCCTAGTTTCCCAACAAACCACAAAAGATAAAATCATTAAAGTCATACATTGGACTGTACAACCAGACTCTGACTTCAGTGATATGCCAAGTCTTCCATAATAGCTTAAGATAAATGAGGTACATTCTAGTCAGGGTGAACTCATTTTTCTTCTAACCCATAAATAGGATCCTCATTCTGATCTAGATTGTGGAAATATAACTGGTCTTGCTGCTACCCAGAAGCACATATTGGCCAGTAAGATCCCCCCAATAACTAGCACCCTGTGCAATTCTAGGCTGTCTGTTTTACTTTCTTTGGTTTCATGACACTTTGATGCCAGTCCTCATATACATGTAATAAACATACTCATTTAAAGTGTATACTTTAATGGTTTTGACATGTACACAATCACATACAAAAGGCCAGTCAAGATAGAGAACATTTCCATTGCTCTAAAAGTTCCCCCTGACTTCCGGGAAAATGGCGACAGAGGAAAGCGGCACTTACAAGTCCCACTAACAATCCAACTCTACTACCTCAAAACCAGCATCTTTCAGAGCCAGAAAACACCACAGCAAAGAAATAAAAACGGTAAATACAAGGGACAGAGAAAAAGGGCTGGAAAAACAAGTCACCGGAAAAAAAAACAGCCCGAAGTGCCAAGCCCGCGCGGCGCGGAGCGGCCGGAGCAGCCGGAGCGGCCAGAGCCGCAGCGCGGATTGGGGGGAGCCGCGGAGCGGAGCGGCCCGAGCAGCCGGAGCAGCCAGAGCCACGGCGCGGAACGGCCGGAGCAGCCAGAGTGGCCAGACCCACGGTACAGAGCAGCTGGAGTCGCGGTTCCGAGCAGCTGAGCAGAGCGGCCAGAGCAGCCGAGCGGAGCAGCCAGAACAGCCGGAGCAGTCAGAGCTGCAGCGCGGATTGGCTGGAGCGGCAGCGCGGAGTGGCCGGAGCCACGGAGTGGAGCGGCCGGAGCAGCCGGAGCAGAGTGCCCAGAACAGCTGAGCGGAGCGGCCAGAGCAGCTGGAGCAGAGCGGCCAGAACAGCCGGAGCAGCCAGAGCCGCGTCGCGGAACGGCCGGAGCGGCCGGAGTGGCCAGACCCACGGTGCAGAGCAGCCAGAGCCGTGGTGCAGAGCGGCCGGAGCAGCCGGAGTGGCCAGAACCGTGGTGCGGAGCAGCCAGAGCCGCGGCGCAGAGCGGCCGGAGCGGCGCGGCCTACATCTCCCCTAGCAACACCAGGCTCCAGAGAGGAGGGAGACTCAAAACAGAGCTCAAATCCAGAGAGGAGGTACTCTGGCCTCGCGGCCTAGGATGCAGAAGCAGCGTCTTACTGCTGGCGGCAGCGGCGAGTTCACCGGACGGCCCTAGACCAACCCACTCAACCAGCCACCAGGTGCCTGAGAGGAGGGGTGGACAGCGAGCCGAGGTGAGCAGGTGCTGAACAGCCGGGCGGCAGTCAGCAGTTTTGTTGGTGCAGGGAACATCTAAAGCTCCCAAGGGCTGGGCGCAGCACAACTGGCAAGGACACAGAGCAGAGATCAAAACCAGAGAAGAAATACACCGCATCACGGCCGAGGGCGTGGCAGTGGTGCCATATTGCCAGTGGCGGCAGCAGCGAATCCACCGAGTTCACTACAGCTCCATCAGCGCACTCAACAACCGTGAGTCAAATTGCGGCCCCTAGGGGAGAAATCCCAGTACTGCACTCCCAGGGACTTGCGCAGATAGTCTCCCTGGGTTGGAGATTTTAGCAGTGCAGCCCAGTGGGGGAGTGGCAGTGGCAGAGATATCATACCATAGTCACAACTCCCCACTGGAGAACGCCCAACTTGGCACCCCCCACGGTCTAAGCAGCCTTGATTGACTCCCTGGGTCTGAGACTTTGTGATACAACACAGTAAAGGAGTAGTGGTGACTGAGATACCATAGACTAGAGATCCAGAGCATCTTAAGTGAACTCGTAGTGACTCAGGGAAGAACCCAGAGAAGGCACAAACTTCCAAAATCATGGGAAAGAGAAATAACAATGGAGCAGTGAATGCCAACAACACCACAACATCAGAATCTGATAACACAGAAACCCAAAGATCTCTAAAAGATCAAATTAGGAAAATAACTTTAGAAATAATAGAGGACTTTCGAAAAGAATTTAGAGAGAGTCAAAAAGAGATAAAGGATGCAATTAATGAAGTAAAGGCCTCAATTCAAAGTATAAACAACAGATTAGACCACATGGAGAATAGAATCTCGCTTCTTGAAGATGATCATTCTAAAAATGAACGCATAGTTTCTAATTTAGAAAAAAAAAACCCGACAGCAGGAATCTGACATTGAAGAAATATGGGCCCATTTCAAGAGAGCTAACCTAAGAATAATTGGAATAGAGGAGGGAAAAGAAGGTGAAACCAAAGGGATCAACAATCTCTTTAAGGAAGTAATAGCAGAAAATTTTCCAAACATAGAGCAAGAGGTCGATACACAGGTCCAGGAAACTTATAGAACTCCCTTTAGACAGGATCAGAGAAGAGGATCCCCACGCCACATAATTGTCAAAATGACTAATGTGGAAGCCAAGGAGAGAATCTTAAAGGCAACAAAAACAAAAGGCCATGTGACATACAGAGGCAAACCAATTAGAATCACTCCAGACTTCCCAAACCAAGTTATGAAAGCCAGAAGGGCTTGGAGTAACATATTCCAAACTCTGAAAGAAAACAACTTCCAGCCAAAAATTTCCTACCCAGCAAAACTATCCATCAAATTAGATGGGGAAATAAGAAGCTTCCATGACAAACAGCAACTGAAGGAATTTATGTCTTCAAAACCAGCGCTAGAGAAAATACTCAAGGAGATTAACTGCAAAGAGGAAATGGGTAATTCACGCCAGAACCAAAGAAACAAGAATTCCCATCCAGCAGACAACTAAGCAAAGAAGAATAAACAGTATCTCAAACAGAAATAAGATCTTAACATGTTGGGAATTAAAAATTATCTCTCTATAATCACACTGAATGTAAACGGCCTCAACTCCCCAATAAAAAGACATAAAGTGGCAAAATGGATTAAAAGCCAGAATCCATCCATTTGCTGCTTACAAGAAACACACCTCACAAGTAAAGATAGGAACAAACTCAAGGTAAAGGGCTGGAGCAAGGTAATCCATGCTAATGGTACTCGAAGACAAGCAGGAGTAATAACTATGATATCAGACAAGTTAGACTTCAAACCCAAACTTATTAGAAGAGACAAAGAAGGTCACATTTTACTGATAAAAGGAATAGTCCAGCAAGAGGAAATAACAATAATCAACATCTATGCCCCAAACATAGGGGCAGCTACTTTCATAAATCAAACTCTTTGTGACATGAAGCCACACATAAATCCCAACACAATAATACTGGGAGACTTCAACACACCACTCACAATACTAGACCGATCTGCCAGACAAAGGGTCAGTAAAGATGTCTCAGAACTAAAGAACACCATTAACCAAATGGACCTTTTGGACACATATAGAATATTTCACCCAACTACAGCAGAGTTTACATTTTTCTCAGCTGCTCATGGAACCTTCTCCAAAATAGATCACATCCTGGGACACAAAATGAGCACTAGCAAATTTAAAAAATGTTACATACTTCCCTGTGTCATTTCAGACCATAATGGAATGAAACTAGAAATCAACTATAAGAAGACCCAGAGAAACAACATAAACATGTGGAGACTGAACACCACACTTCTGAATGAAGAATTGGTCATAGAAGATGTAAGAGGTGAAATCAAGAAATTTCTAGAAACAAATGAAAATAAAGAAACAACATATCAAAACCTCTGGGACACTTTGAAGGCAGTATTAAGAGGAAAATTTATAGCACTGAGTGCTCACATAAGAAAAACAGAAAATCTTCAAATAAATAGCCTTATGACACACCTCAAAGCCCTTGAAAAGCAGGAACAATTAAACCCCAAAGCCAGCAGAAGACGGGAAATTATTAAAATTAGAGCAGAAATTAACGAAATAGAGAATAAAAAAACAATACAGAAAATCAACAAAACCAAAAGCTGGTTTCTTGAAAAAATTAACAAGATTGATAAACCATTAGCCAACCTAACTAAAAAAAAGAGAGAATCAACCCAAATTATGAAGATAAGGGATGAAAAAGGAGACATTACTACTGACAGCGTAGAAATCCAGAGGATTATCAGAAACTACTTTGAAAAACTATACTCCAACAAAATGGAAAATCTGGAGGAAATCGACAACTTCCTAGATAAATACAACCTTCCTAAACTGAGTCAAGAAGATATAGAACACTTAAACCAACCAATAACAATCAAAGAGATTGAAATAGCAATAAAGAGCTTACCATCAAAGAAAAGCCCAGGACCAGATGGTTTCCCAAGTGAATTCTATAAAACCTTTATAGGAGAACTAATCCCAATACTACTCAAACTATTTCGGGAAATAGAAAAAACTGGGACTCTCCCAAATACATTCTATGAAGCCAACATCACACTAATACCCAAACCGAATAAAGACAGTTCAAGGAAGGAAAACTACAGGCCTATATCTCTGATGAACTTGGATGCAAAACTATTAAACAAAATACTAGCAACACGCATTCAAAACCACATCAAGAAAATCATTCACCATGACCAGGTAGGGTTCATCCCAGGGATGCAAGGCTGGTTCAATATACGAAAAACAATCCATGTAATTCATCATATAAACAGAATCAAAGACAAAAACCACATGATCATCTCAATAGATGCTGAAAAAGCATTTGATAAAATTCAACATCCATTTATGATAAAAACACTGCAGAGAATTGGAATAGAAGGAACATATCTCAACATTATTAAGGCAATCTACAATAAGCCCACTGCCAACATCATATTAAATGGGGAAAAACTTCAAGAATTTCCCCTAAAAACTGGAATGAGACAAGGATGTCCACTATCACCACTTCTTTTCAATATAGTACTAGAGACTCTAGCCAGAGCAATAAGGCAAGAAAAGGAAATCAAAGGAGTACAAATAGGAAAAGAAGAACTTAAGCTTTCACTATTTGCAGATGACATGATACTATATTTAGAAAACCCAACAAACTCAACCAAAAGGCTTATAGAACTGATCAACAAATTTAGCAAGGTATCTGGATACAAAATCAATCTTAAAAAGTCAGAAGCTTTCCTGTACACCAACCATAAATCCAATGAAAAAGAAATTCAGAAAACACTTCCACTCAGGATCTCCCACAAAAAAATAAAATACCTAGGAATAAACTTGACCAAGGAAGTAAAAGATCTCTACAAAGAAAATTATAAAACACTGAAAAAAGAAATCGAAGAAGATCTTAGAAGATGGAAAGACCTTCCATGTTCATGGATTGGCAGAATTAATATCATTAAAATGGCCATCCTCCCAAAAGTGATCTACAGATTTAATGCAATGCCCATTAAACTACCAAGATCATTCCTCACAGACATAGAAAAATCAGTCCTTAAATTTATCTGGAATAACAAAAAGCCCAGAATAGCCAAGGTAGTTCTCAGCAACAAAAACCACGCAGGAGGAATCACAATACCTGACTTTAAACTATACTACAAAGCCATTGTAATAAAAACAGCATGGTACTGGCAAAAGAACAGATATATAGACCAATGGAGCAGAATAGAAGACCCAGAAACAAGTCCACACACTTTCAGCCAATTGATTTTTGACAAAGGGGCCAAAAACATACACTGGAAAAAAGATAGCCTCTTCAACAAATGGTGTTGGCAAAACTGGTTAACCATATGCAGAAAATTGGATGTTAATCCCACTTTTTCACCCTGTACAAAAGTCAACTCACGATGGATCAAAGACTTGGAAATTAAACCAGAGACCTTGAAGCTCCTTGAAGAGGGCATAGGTCCAACACTACAACACATAGGCACAGACAAACATTTCCTCAACAAGACCCCAAAGGCACAACAAATTAAAAGGAGAATCAATACATGGGATTGCATGAAACTGAAGAGCTTCTGTTCAGCAAAGGAAACTATCAAGAACCTCAATCGAGAGCCAACAGAATGGGAGAAGATTTTTGCCACCTACACCACTGATAGAGGACTAATATCTAGAATATACAGAGAACTCAAGAAACTCAACACTAAGAAAACAAAGCATCCAATAACAAAATGGGCAAATGAACTAAATAGACACTTCACAAAAGAAGAAATTCAAATGGCCAATAAATGCATGAAAAAATGCTCAACATCACTGGCAATCAGAGAGATGCAAATCAAAACTACCCTGAGATTTCACCTAACTCCAACTAGAATGGCCATCATTCAAAACACAAACAACAACAGATGCTGGCGAGGATGTGGAGAAGTGGGAACTCTAAGACATTGTTGGTGGGATTGCAAATTAGTGCAACCACTTTGGAAAACAGTATGGAGAATCCTCAGAAGAATGGGAACAAATCTTCCATTTGATCCAGCAATACCACTGTTGGGTATCTACCCAAAAGAAAAGAAACCAAACTACCAAACTAATGCATGTGTATCTATGTTCATAGCTGCACAATTCACCATAGCCAAACTATGGAACCAGCCAAGATGTCCATCAACAGATGAATGGATTACAAAATTGTGGGATATGTACACAATGGAATTTTACTCAGCCATCAAAAAGAACTCAATTACATCATTTTCAGGGAAATGGATGGAACTGGAGGACATTATGCTAAGTGAGATTAGTCAGGCACAAAAAATAAGAAATCAGATGCTTTCCCTAATGTGTGAGAGTTAGGGAGAAATGGGTCATAGGAGGAACTCTTGGAAGAGGATCAGTAACTTTTAACTCTGTTTACATTGTCTTTGGATATACAATATTTTTTTTATTTTTTAGGGAGTTTATTTACTCTTTTGTTGCCTGTGCCATTGAAATCATATCCAAGAAATCACTTCCAATTTCAATGTTGTGAGGTTTTATGACCCAGATTTTCTTCTAAAAGCTTATAGTATTAAGATTTATATTTAGGTCTTTTATCTATTTTGAGTTAATATTTGAATATGTGTTAGGTAAGGGTCCAATTTTATTCTTTTTCATTTATTATTATTTTTCAACAATATTTAGTTAAAAGACTAGTATTTCCTCCACCAAAAGTTCATGGAAACCTTGTCAAAAATAACTTGACAATGTATGGAAGAATTTATCTCTAGGCTTTTATTTAGCTCCAATGGTTTATATATCTGCCTTTAGAACAGTACTACACTGTTTCAATTATTGTAGCTTTATATGGTTTGAAATCAGAAAACATACATCTTCTAGCTTTGTTCTTCTTTGAGACTGTTTTGGGTATCTAGAGTCCATATTCCATATCAGGATAGATTTTTTCTGAAAAATAAATAAATAAATGTATGATAGTTTCACCTAAAAAAAAAAAAAAGAAAAAAATATTCTCTGGTAAGAAAGAAAGCAAAAAGAAATATTGAAATGTTATCTTTAAGTCATCAAAAGTTTGGTACCAGACAAATGAAACTGTTATGTGAGATTATCAATGTTAATATTGTATAAATTGCTATAATACTAGATGTCAACCAGTAAGCCAAGCGTGGGAAGGAGGGATGGGGAGGGAATGGGGTGGGGATCGTGATAGGGGCTAACTGGGCGAGATGTGCATGAATGTCTACAAAAGTATTTTCTTTATACCACTATGATGTATGAATACATTGCACCGATAAAAAATAAATTAAAAAAAATAAAAAAAATAAATAAATAAAAAATAAAAGTTCCCCCTGCCTGCGGGGCGTGGTGGCGCATGCTTGTAATCCCCGCGCTTGGGAGGCAGAGACAGGAGGATCACGCAGGTTTGAAGCCAGCCACGCGCTGGCTTAGGAGACCCTGTTTCCAAATAAAAATAAATGTAAAAATAGGTCTGGGAGTGTAGCCCGGAGGTAGAAGGGCTTCCAGGAACCCCAGTACCACCAAAAAAAAAAAAGTTCCCCCTGCCCTTTCAAGAATTAACACTTGAGTTACTGATTCTTTTATCCTTATAAGATGTTCTTTGTCTCTAATAAAGTTTATTGTCTTGAAGCCTACTTTGTCTATACATGACACTCCAGCATTTTTATGATAAGCATTTGCATGATATATTTCTATACCTTTACTTTAAGAGATGTGACTTTATATTTAAAACCTATTTCTTACAGACAACATGTACTTGAGTTTTGTGTGTGTTTAATTTTCTTTTTTGTTTACATTTTCTTTTTTGTTTTCTATTTGTCTCATTCTGTCTTCTTGGTATTAGTTAAATTTTTCCGTATTTTGTTTTATAGCCACATTTGGCTTATTAGCTATATTTCATGACATGTTGACTCAGAAAAATAAGGCTGGGGAATAATTTACATTCGTTGTTCAATGAATTACTTGAACAACTAATCTTTTCTAAGTGACTCTGTTGGCAATTTTTATAATTTGGTGTAACACTCTGTTGCATGTATTGATATGATGTCTAGACTCAACATAGCTCTATTTGCCTGAGAACTGAAACATAGCTCTTTAGTCCTATCGTTTCTCCCCAATTCTGTCTTTTAAATGATTAAAAATATTTGTCTTGTTTTCTTTGAACTAGACTCATGAAAGTATCTATGTGATTGCTTCATAAGGGATTAGGTAATGTTTTCCTACAAGGGGACTGTTAATATACACACAGGTCAAAGACCTCCTAACCTGCCAGAGAGGGTCTCCATGAAGTGGAATTTAAAACTCAAATAATGTGGAAATACTAAAGGATTCTAGGACATTAGAGAAAGAAGGAACCTATAAGGTAGATAATAGAGAGTAACCAGTCATATTCAAATTATGAATCATATGCTAGTGGTCAGAAAGAAAATTTGTTTAAGGCTACATCCTGTGCATTGAACCTGACCAGTAATCTTTCAAAGTCAAAACAAGAAAATCTTTTCATAATAGGATTTTAATATAGGGCAGTCAGAGATTACCATATCAATTAACCTAAGTGCTATATTTGAATAGATTTAAGATTAAAAATGCTAATCTCTGGGTTGTGGAGTTTTTCTTCATGCTGTTTTAGTTTAATTATTTTTGCAACCCAAGGCTGTTCTGAGGAGAGTAAAAGAACTAACACAATGTTACATGTAGAAAATAAACATGTTGGTGAAAGAAGTATGAAAAATTTTAATAAATGGAGCCACAACCTCCTACTTGCTAATTGAAAAACTACCTATGATAATGATGAAATCCTTTCTGGAAAGTATGTAAGCGCTAATTCAGTTGTAATTTTTTAGGGCTTTGAAAAGATCTTGAAAAGTCATCTTGAAGGAGCCGTTGCTCCATCATTTAGACCCATTCCCTCTTTGATGAAAATTGCGTGTTTCTGGGTACATCATTCCTGTAAGTGGAAAATGATTGCCTTAAAGTCTGCCTTTGTTTACAATGAGGACGTGAGCCTGAGGATTTTGAAACCTGACAGCAAACCTTGCTCTTATCTCAGAGGCAGAGTCAAGTGGAAACAAAACTGTCATGGCAATCAGCTTTTACTAATTTGCTAGAGGAACATAATTGTAGAAGAAAATGAGTTATCAAATTCCTTGACTGATGCTGTCTCTTCCTGCATGTAGTGACACATGATAAACATTATAAAAATGTTAATTGATTTTTCGTCTTCTGCTCCTCCCTCCCCTCCCCCCAAAGCACACACAACACTAGGGATCAAACCCAGGTTCTTCTGCAGGCTCAGCAAATGCCCTGCCAGTGAGCTACAGCCCCAATCCAAAAAGTTGATCTTCAAAATTCTTTTTATATTCACATAATGACAAAAATGAGGTACAGTTTCTTTTAAAACCTCTTCAATATGGCTGTTTTATTTGTTATCTATTCAAATAAGGTTTTATAATATTTTCTCTGATTAAATGATTATTGGACTTTTTCCTTACTTTTATACTTATTAATTTAATTTTGTTTGGCTCTAAATATTTCTAGAATTGGAAATTTTGGGTTTTCCTTTCACTTATCATATCAAATGATAATGGCATTTTGATCTCTATAGTAATAATTATTTTTAGCTACAGAAAGTTTTCCTCAATGATAATTCTTTTTATTATATAGCCTTACTCCACTTGTTTTGACATATTTTTGGTAACATCTGCACTCATTAGGCTATATCTTTACTCTCTTATGTCTAATATTTTTACTTTCACAATTTTTTTTTGTACTGAGGATTGAAAATAGAGGCATTCTACCTCCAAGCTGCACCCCTAACCCAATTTTATTTCTCAGTTTGAAAACAGGGTCTCACTAGTTTTCTGAGCCTCGCTGCAACATTGTCAAGGCTAGCTTTGAACCCATGATCCTCTTGTCTCAGCCTCCCAAGCACTGGAATTACAAGAGGGCACCACCATGCCTGGCATTTTCACAATTTATAATGTCTCTTTTATAATGTCTCTTTTTTAATGGAAATTTTAATGGGAATTCTTCTTGAATGATATTCTATTCAGTATTCCCATGTTGACCTAATCCCTTCTATATATTAAATTTTTATCATATCAGTTTATTTTTTTAATCTCAGCCTTTTTTCTCTCTCTTTTTTTTTTTTATCTTGCTCATCTTTCTACCTTAATCTCTTCTGTCCTTATAGGTTCTTGTTTCCATTTCATAGAAGCCACTTGTACCTATTGATATGCCCAAGAGATTTTTTTTCTCCTTCCCTTGCAAGCAAAAAGTATTTTTCAAATGTATACTCTTTTTGTTTGTTTATTTTTTAAAGAGTACTAGGGGTTGAACCCAGGTGTATTTTACTTTAGAGATACATCTTCCACCCTATTTTATTTTTAGACTGAAACAAGATCTCGCTAATTTGCTAAGGGTCTTGCTAATTTGCTGAGGCTGACCTTGAACCTGTGATCCTTCTGTCTCAGCTTTCCAAGTACTGGGATTACAAGCCTGAGCCACTAGGCCGGGCTCAAATGTGTACCCTTTAAAAAAATTATTTATTATTTATTTATTTGTTTGTTTATTTATTTATTTATTTATTTTGGTATGGAAGGTAGAACCCAGAGAAATTTTACCTTCAAGCTTCACTCCTGGTCTGATTTTATTTTTTAGTTTGAAACTAGGTCTTTGGTTTTTTTTAATTTATAAGTGGAACATATTAAAAATGGTGTACATTTAGATTGTGCTTCGTGCCCTTCCTCCCCCCATTTTCCTTCCCCCTTCTCAATACAGAGTGTCCAGGTTAACCATGTTATATTTATACTATTACACATATTCGGATGTAGCTCCTCCATTGAACAACCTCAGCTTTCTTCCTCTCCTATCCTTCCATTCTAGCTTTGCTGAGATTTCCCATCCATCATCTGGAGTCCCTCTGGTATTACCACTACTCCCTAGTTTGGGCATATTAGAGAAAACATATGTCCCTTCTCATTCTGTGCTTGACTAATCTCACTTAATATAATGTTCTCCAGTTCCTTCCATCTTCTTGCAAATGTTATTATTTTATTCTTCTTTATAGCTGAATAGAATTCCATTGTGTGTATTTCCCATAATTTTGCAATCCATTCATCTGTTTATGGAGATCTAGGTTGGTTCCATATTTTGGCTATTACAAACTGTGCTGCTATGAACGTGGGTATGCATATGTTAACATAGTTCTCTGATTTCAACCCGTTTGGAAAGATACCCAGGAGTGGTATAGCTGGATCAAATGGTGGATCTATTCCCAGTTTTCTAAGGAATCTACATACTGATCTCCATAGTGGCTGAACTACTCTTCACTCCCACCAACAGTGTAAAAGAGTTCCTCTTTCCCCACATCCTCACCAGCAATTGTTGTTGTTTGATTTCTTTATGCTTGCCACTCTGGTTGACCTGGAACCTATGATCCTCCTATCTCAGCCTTTCAAGTACTGGGATTATAAGCATATGCCACCACACCTAAGTCAACTGCGTACTTTTAGTCTCTTTCTTCAAGATAATGTATCCTTTACTTTATTTTTAAATAAATGTCTACAGGTTTTGTTCTTAATTTGATTATTCTCTGTCACAACAAAGGAGGGAAAGAAAGAAGGAAGGAAGGAAGGAAGGAAGGAAGGAAGGAAGGAAGGAAGGAAGGAAGGGAGGGAGGGAGGAAATAATCCTCTAGATCTGGGATCTGTTACAAACAATGGAAAGGAATTTTTTTCCCCCTGAGTAAGTTTTATTCAACATGCTGCCCTATAGTAACTGGCAATGCCCTTCTCTCAGATATTTTGAGAATGGATTTATGTAATCAGTTGCCAGTTGGGAAACAACTGTGAATTGAATGTGATGTTCTGTCCCAGATGCCTAATTTTGAGGCTTTTTGACATATCATTGGAATTAATTAAAGTGCTTTAAGTGGTTTGTAAGTATTTTCTCAAGGTGATAACTATTTTATGTAGGCACCACACTTCTTAGGAGTCATTCGCCAATTAGAGAAGACAGAATGTGCAGGAAAGAGGAAACAGAACTCTGCCTGAGATGCAAGGTTGCCGTTTGCTGTATCCATGGAGATATGGATGTTGAGGTTTCTTGTTGGCACAGATACAACATCTCATAGTCATGAGGCAGATGATGTGTAGAGTCTCACTTTACTCAGGTCTTTAAAATCCAAACTATGCTAGATAGTAAAGAACATGTAACCCATCCACATATCCACTAATAATATATTAGGGAATTAGAAATTTAAAGCAAATTGAATAATATAATATTATTACCCATTAAACACCTGATGATAACATAATAGAGAGGTGAGCATAAGAAGTGTTCCCTCTCATTCAAGAATGAGAGAGCCAGAATAACTAACGTTTACCTTAATGTTCTTAAATAATGCAATGTCAAGAAATTAAATTTGAAAAAAGAAAATTGAAATATCATTAATAGCCTATGTTACAAATACATTAAAGTGTTTCCATAAATTATTAAAAATTATAGATAGCCTAGCAAACAGGCTATGTTTATTAAAGCCAGTTTTAAGCTGGGCATGGTGGTACACACTTGTAGTTTCAGTATTTGAGAGGCAAAAACAGAAGGCTAGTAGGTTCAAAGCCATCCTCAGCTACTTAATTAGGCCTTCTGCAACTTAGTGAGACCCTAAAATAAAGAGTTAAAAATAAGGCTGGGGATATTGCTTGGAGGTAGAATGCTCCTGGGTTCAATCTCCAGTACCACAAAAATAAATAAATAAATAAAGTCCATTTTATTTTTATACATTAATAGCATACTACTAGAAAATGCAGTTAAGAAAAAGACACCTTTTTCTCTAGCCTCATGGAACATCAATTATCTTGGAATTAAGCTGCAAAATATATACAAAATCCCTTCAGGAGAAATTATAAAACATTATTACATACTATGTGTCAATTCTTGCAAGTTTGTGTGATTCTAATTTATATAACTGAATTTTTCACCCATTCAATCTCAGAGATAGAATGCCTTTGGGTTCAATCTCCAGTACCAAAACAAAATAAAACCCTACCTTAAAAAAATAAAGATAAATGGAAGATATTCATGATACTCACATTCTATGAGGATTAGGATAAAATAAACATACAAAAAGCTCACAGAAGAAATGGGCAGATGAACAAAAATGAACAAAGAAAGAAAATCAGAGATTAAAAAAACATATGAAGAAATGTTTACCTCATAGGTGACTAGAAAAATGCAAATCAAGAAAAAATTAGATGTCATTGTATATGCATATGATTGATTAATATTAAGAAACAACTACCAATACTAAGTATGAAGCAAGATGTAGATTCATTGAGGGAAGTTTAAATTGGTGAATATACTTTTGAGAACAATTTGGCACTACCTTCTAAAAATGACTTGGTAATTGCAATTTAAACTGTGTACTGAGAAGAAACTATTTTGCACTGAAAATTTACTTCTCAGAATATTGTATAATAGTTTAAATATTTAGATAAATCCTAAATTAGTATACATATTCTGGGAAGGATATACATGCATTAAAACTAAATTCAAGAAATATTGAACATGAGATTTAGGAAGATGTTTATTTTGGAAGGAAGGTGGGGAATGGATAGATAAATGTTTCCAAAGACTAAGGCTTTTTTTTTTTTTTCACCTACTGGGAGAATGTACATGTATTTATTACATAAAATAATTAATTATGTAATTAAGCAAGCAAATGAAAACTGATCTCATGTGGATAAGTAAGATTATGGAACATGACTAACCTAACTCTCTACTCCAGATAATAGACAGATTACTATTCCAGATATAGATTATATCTGAATTTTCTTAAGGAAGGAGCTATTATTTATTTAGAAATACTTCAAGAAGCAATTTATACTGAGGTCATGTATTTATAATGATGAAGAAATTAAGAGAGATGACTAAATTACTCTTGCTTAAAAATGAGTAGAAATTTAGTAATAGGAAAAAAAACTGTAGAAAGGAGATGTTACTTGCAAATGTAGGTTTTTGGTGTTTTTGCCATATCAACTCTTTCATCCTCAAACATTAGAAATCGGTGCCAAATTTATAAGTGAGTCCTGTCAGTTGCTTTCACTGTAGAAAGAAAGGTTCACATCTGTCTTATTTGATACAAAACAGGATGAGGAAAAACCCCAGGAACGGCATAGCCGGATCATATGGTGGATCCATTTCCAGTTTTCTAAGGAATCTACACTCTGATCTCCATAGTGGCTGAATACCAGAGGGACTCCAAATAATGGAGGGGAAACCTCAGCAAAGCTAGACTGGTAGGGTAGGAGAGGAAGAAGGCTGAGGTTGATTAATGGAGGAGCTACATCCAAATATGTATAAAAGTTTATAAAAGTATGAATGTAGCATGGTTAACCTGGACACTTCATGATTAGATTAGTATCTTCTTGTATATACCTGAATAGCAAAAAAAAGAAAAAGAAAAAAAAAGAAAAAGAAAACTTCAATGAATGTATTTAAGTATTTGAGTCTCAGAAACACCGTAACTTACTATCATTTCTTCATAGGTTCTCTCATATTTATCTTTGGCTAAGATTTTTCAAATGGGTAAAATATATCTATATCTATATCTGTATCTATAGAAAGGGAGAGCAGAAAACTTATGAAATGCTGCTATTTCCGTAATAGTCCCAAATGGAAGCTCATCTTTTACCAAACTACTGGGCAAAATTATTTGCAAAGTTATTCCAGTATGTCTAACAACAACAAAAATACATGCTTTCAATTGATCATTTCAGTTAAAAATAAGTTGCGTTTGGTGTCTTGGTTACCTTTTACATTGCCGTGAAAAAAATGATGGACAAGAACAACCTGGAAGAGGAAAGGTTCCTGTGGCTCCTGGTTTAGAGGTTCAGTGCATGGTGATTGGCTGGCGCCCAGGCAGAAACAGCATCATGGAGACAGGGCGCCGTGGCAGAGAAATGTTGCTCAGCAAGCAGAAAGGAGAGAGGGGGGAGGGAGAGAGGGAGAGAGAAGAAGAGAGAGTAGAAGAAGAAGAGAGAGAAGAAGAAGAAGAAGAAGAAGAAGAAGAAGAAGAAGAAGAAGAAGAAGAAGAAGAAGAGGAGGAGGAGGAGGAGGAGGAGAAAAGAAAAAGGAGGAGGAGGAGGAGGAGGAGGAGGAGGAGGAGGAGGAGGAGGAGGAGGAGGAGGAGCCAAAGACAGATCTAGTTCAAGGCCACACCTCTCAGTGACCTACTTCTTCCTGCACCCTACCTGCCTGCAGTAGGGTGCAGGAAGAATAATTTGTACCTGACAGTACAAATTATTAATCCATCAAATTGACTAATCAACTAAAAAGTTAGAGTTCTCATGATTCAATTACATTGGTACGTTGCAGCACATGAGCTTTTCTGAGAATCTTCCTGTATCCTAATGACATTTGGAACAACACACACACACACACACACACACACACACACACACACACATATATATATATATAATGTTAAAGTCCCAATTTTATTTTATTTTATTTTTATATTACTAGAATTCAAAGATATATTTATAATACTATACTTTTCTAATCAGCTGGTATATGAAAAAAATCACAGATTTCAAATTTGCAATTTACAGTGATGTTATAGATCAAACTGTATTCATAGTTTGTCTGGAAAGCATATTGCAAATAATAAAAGTTCAATTGGAAAATATTTACATTTACATAAAAGTTCTATTTCTTCTATAAATGAGTACAAAAATATTGTATTCATCCAAAGAATAATGAGGACCAACTGCTCTCTAGGGACAAGACTTTTCAAAATCCTAAAAAAGGTCCCTAGAAAAATTAATAAAGAGCTAATTTAAATTTGTGAATTTTAGAAATTTACATTACGATTGGAGATAACCTTTCTTGCAACACAGAGATTTACATAACATTTAGTGAATTTCATCTTTAGGAGAGATGTATGTTATGTTTCTTCCTTGTTAAATATCACAAGGCATTTTAATGCAGAGGCATTTTTGGTATAAGTCACAATCATCTTTACAATGATCAGAGTCAAGAGACTAGTAGCATCACTAGTCTTGTAGTTCTACTTTGTACTTAGCACTAAAGGAATATTAAAGTATGGATTTAATAATATGATTCTGAAAAATTTGAATGGGCTAGCTTATGTATCATAAACCATGAAATACATTATATATATTGAATTTCAATGCCATATTTTGCTTTTTAATGCAAAGTTGAGCCTTATCCCATACCACCTCTCTGGAAAAACTTGAAATGTGCAATGATATACATCTCTGGAGATTTTTCTAATGCTCAATCAAATTTAAGAACTACTACTCTGCAATATATAATCTCTACTTGTCCTTTATTATCCCCTCTTCTTTTGATTATACTATTCAGTTTAAATACTTTTATTGGTGCATTAAAGTCTTATAGCCTCACATCATAATGTAGTCATAATAATAATGAAATGCATGCACACAGCAGTTGGTGAGTTTTCCCCTGAAT
Organism: Muscardinus avellanarius; assembly: GCF_963383645.1. NCBI lineage: Eukaryota > Metazoa > Chordata > Mammalia > Rodentia > Gliridae > Muscardinus > Muscardinus avellanarius. The sequence continues at coordinate 76,299,682 of NC_137794.1, forward strand.
CCCTCCCCACTCTCTCCTTTCTCATACATGATATTGCTATTCTCCCCTCTTAACAAACACATTTAAAACATAACAAATTATCTCTATGTGATGGATGGAGTGTGTTATATTGACTTGTCTGATCTGTCTTACCACCTTTTGTTGTCCTCTGCTCTGCACAAACAGCAGAGGATAAAGCAACATCTCCAGCCTCTCACACCATCATTTGATGCAGGTTCTGCCTCTCAAACATACTGTATAAGAACAGATTCAGGACTTATGCAGTGAGAGAGAATTCACTTCAAAGCATCAATTAGCCATTGAGATTGGACCCATATGGTATGGTCTTGAAATCAGTATTTATGAGTAAAACTTCTTCATGACTAGATGACAACCAAAGGAGTATAATCCTGGTTCTAGCAGGTGTGAAAGCACCATCCTGACTCCACAAATGCCTGGTAGTAGAAATCACTGCTGCCTTAGCAAGCCAATTTCTTTATGGTGTTCTGAGAGTATTTCTGAACGTTCAGCTCAGCCCAAAACCTATTCCTTAACTTTTCCAATAGTTTTGTAAGCATATAATTCCCTATATTTAGTCTGGTTTCTAATTAAAATAGCTAGAGTGGTTTCTTTAATCTTCAGGTGATCCTAGTTTAATCATCTCCTTTAAAAGCTACCTATGGTAATCATTGCTTAAAGCTTACTTTGGTATTTCATGTACAGAATGAACAACACAAATATTCAAAGACTATAAAAACAAAATAAGAATTTCCTTGAAGTTTTTTTTATTTACAAATCATAATAATCTATGATAAATAGTCCAGAGGATCCATTCAAAATAAATTTTACATGCATGCTCTTGGGTTTCAGGCTTCCACATATGATGTGGTACAAAATGTTTCTGCTTTTGTATTAGTAATTTTATAATGCATTTGAATGATTTCCCAGACTATTCTATATGAATAAAAAATAAAATATAAATTCTTAGTTTTCTCCCAAACATTAGCATGGTGGGAATGAGGAAGAAGTGTAGATATCCTACCAACCCTATTTTTATACTTTATTTTTTATTTTTTTTATTGTTTTTGGTGGTACTGGGGATGGAATACTTCTACTTCTGGGCTACACTCCTAGACCTATTTTATATTTTATATTTTATTTGGAAACAGGGTCTCTTAAGCCAAATGAGGCTGGCTTCAAACCTGCGTGATCCTCCTGTCTCAGCCTCTCAAGCACAGGGATTACAAGTGTGTGCCACCACGCCTGGCTTTATTCTTTATTTTGAAACAGGGTCTTACTAAGTTGCTGAGGCTGGCTGTGATCCTGCAATCCTCCTGTCTCAGCCTCCCAGGTACTAGGATGACAAGCATGCTTCATCATACCCAGTTTAACACTATTTTCTTAAGAAGGAAAAACTATTGTGAAGAAGGTCCTAGGAGATTTAACCAAGGAGTTGGAGATTTTGCCAAGCATCTTCTTTCTCAAAGCATCTTCTTTCTTTTTGTTCCTTTTATTTCCCTACTATAAAAATAAATCTAATGGATTCCTAAGAGTCTTTATTATTGTTATCTAGGATATGGGGTGCCTAGGAGAGGGGTCAATCTGTTACAATCTGTCCCTTCTTAACTTGTAGATACATGTGTACTATAAAAGCCACATCAAAAACATAAATTGCTCTAAGTTTGGTAAACTTGAAAAAATGTATTTGTTTAATGCCTCTTAGCACAACAGTCTCTAATGTTTAACTTTCTTTTATCAAAACCCTCCATAATCAAAGTAAAAAAGCTTTTTCAAAAGCAATCATTCTTAGGTATAAATACAATACATTGTGTCAAGGAGTCATGAAATCAAGTGACTTTTCCTGAAAATTCTGTCATAAACATCAATATAACAGTATTCTTTTCTGCCTATTTGTCATTAATATGCAGCCAAAAAAGCTTCTAAATTTGGGGAGTTTATTTATAGAGAGTGATTTGCACAGACATACTAGTTAGTTATCTGAATTTTAGTTAAAAATCAAGAGAAATTTTGTGAAAAGTTCCCAGCTAAGGTTGAGTCTGGCACATGAGTCAAAGGCACAAATGATGTCAGAAGGGTTTGACTGTACAACCTTTGCTTCCTCTGGGCTGGGTCGTTGTACTTCATAGTTGCTGAAGATCTTTAAGCTCACGTCACCACAACACCAAGTCGAGACTATTTTCCATTCCCCCTTTCAAGGTTTGGGGTTCCAGTCACTGCCTGGAACCTGTGGGTTGCAGACTAACCTGTCTGGCTGCCCCACTTGCTGCTCAGGTGTGAGGTTATCTGCAGGGTGGCCTTGAGGGTGGCTGAGTCCCGGCTGGAACACTGAATCAAGTGTAGGCATCACCTTATCTATAGTGTTTACTTTTAGCTATATGGCATGTGAACCTCCATTTGGACTCTTACCTTGAGTCTTTCAAATGTCAGGGAGAGGTCTGGTATAGACAATGTTATACATTTTGGTTTTTAATCTGAGAACAGGAGAAATAGATTTGAAAGTGTTTAAGTAGTAGAGTGACATGATCAGTTTAAAGGAACTTTAGTGTATTTGATATAAAATCAATTACATATGCTTAATATGTATAATTTTTGACACATCAATAAAACCATTATCCCAACCAAGAAGAGGAAGAAAATGAAAGAAGAAAAAAAATTGACAAACACAAATCCAACAAATAACTTATATAAAGAATGCTTAGAATTCAGTAATAAAAACAAACAACCCTCTTTAAAAAAATAGGCAAAAGATCTGAATGGTCACTTCATCATTGAAGATGTACAAAAGGCAGAGAAGCTCACGAAAAGAAGCTCACTATCCTTAGTCATGAGGGGGAAGCAGATTTGTGTTTTAAAAGGTCATTTGGACTGCACTGAAAGGACTGGAGACCTGGAAGAACAGGGAGGAAGCCATTGTCATACAATTAGTTAAAGCCAGTGGTAGCTTGACTTAAGGTGGTTGTGGAACCTTAAAGTCCACAAGGAAGGAAAACAAGAACCATAGAAATATAGGAGAAGCAAAATGAGATAGGCCTTGATGTTGAGTTCTATTCACAGATTTTTTTTTTTGGGGGGGGCTTGTGCAGTTGGATGGATGATAGCACCATTCACAAATATAGTACACATTGGAAGAAGACCAGGTGTGAGTTTTTGTTAAATAAGCACCTTTGAGATGCCAAAGTAGAAGCACACTACCAGCAATTGGCTGAGATGTGTTCTGAGCTGTGTCTACTCTATTTGTTGTGGACAGAAGTGAACATTTGGTGAGCTGAGTTTTTGTGGGGGAGGTGGGAGAAGAACAGGGATGGCCAGTCAGACACACCTTTTTTCTCTTCCAAGGGCTCGAAGCTGCTTTTCATGGTGACCTATACTCACAAAACAGGAAGAATCTCTGAGTAAAGGGCAATTTCAGATACCTCCTTGAACTAATCTACTAGAAACTTCGAGGTATTTTGCCATTTTGAGGAATCCCTCAGGGACAAACCAAAGTCAGTGCTATCCTGATTCCCACCAGTCCCCCAGTTCCCACCTTTGCCAGCTCCTAACACATACACAGATTGTATTCATGTCTATGTGATCTCAGGAAATCAAAAGGTTCTATAGTGCAGGTCATTTAAAATCTTACTAAATGTTCTTCTGTCCAGTTATTTTCCACATGGATTCTATAATCTGTTAAAGGAGAGAAAGAAAGAACACTCTCTTCTTTATTTTTGTACCTCATTAGTAAATCTGAACCACACTCTTCCGTAGGTCCCTTTTCCATCCCTGTCTAGTTTTCACATTCTTGGAAGGAACAATGAGATCTTTAAGTTCACTCCCCTTGGGTCAAGAAGGGGCCAGAATTAGTTAGTTTTCATTGATACTCACTCAGAGAGCCTTCAAGCCTGACATCTAGGGAAGGCATTTACTCTCAGTTTGGCATACTCTAGCCTGCATTTTGCTCTCCCTGTAAATATAAGAGAAAATAAAATACGCTATTCAGAGCCCTTTGTCTGACAACTCTGGCAAGTTAGAGGGTTTCTGTGAGGGGTCCTCATTTGCAACCAGCTCTGCCATGAACGGAAATCAATCTGAATGTCCTATTGTGCATCTTTTCTCTTTCCTCCCAGTTTGAGATTGCCTTTGCCAAGTTCATTTTCAGAGAAACTGAAAGACCCTCTCTCATTTTTCTGTCCCTTCCCCAGCCCTGCTGAATCCCTGCAGAGTTTTCTCAGGCTTATGGGCTGGGCTGCAGTGTGAGGATGGGGAGGAACTCCGTTAACCCAGTGGCCTGAGCCAATCACAAAGAGGATCAGAGCCCTCCGGCTCATCCCCTCCCCTGGCAACAGCCTACTGGAAAGAGACACACAGGAGGGGTGAGTTTGCAATTCAAACACTTGGCTTTTTGCCTGCTTCTTTCTCAGATAAGAAGGCAGGAGCTGCATCTGAGGTGCAGAGAGGTCTTCTGGATTGCAGTGGCTGGGAGGCCTGAGGTCCTCAGTCTCATCTGCCTTCTTTAGAAGCCACAGGGGAAAGAGCAAGGATGGTGGAGGCTTTCTGTGCTACCTGGAAGCTGACTGACAGTCAGAACTTTGATGAGTACATGAAGGCTCTAGGTATGTGAAAATAAGACTTGCTGTTCTTTCTAACCTGCAGCTTCTGACACTTGCAGATTTCTTTCTTCCTCTATCAGGTTAGCAAGAGACAGAGATCAAAAATCGCGCTAATCAGATACTAGTCTGTATATTTCCCACCCTAATGGATTTTTAATGTACCACTTGCCTGCTTTCTTGCCCAGGGTCAAATAACACGGTGTCTGATACTGAGGAGGGGAGGGGAGAGCCTGAAGTCCCTGTGACTCTTTTGGTTTTTCTTCAGCATTCACTTGTTATTTGTGTTTGGTAGGTGTACAATTAATGAGCTAATCATTAATGTGCACTAACGGAATTTACACTTAACCTGGATTCTAGGGTTAGATAGCAGTTTTCTGCCTTCTGGGCTATTCTGGAATGTGCTGTTGATGGTCCTCATTCTCCTTGCTATTTTAGGTGTGGGCTTTGCCACTAGGCAGGTGGGAAATGTGACCAAACCAACAGTGATTATCAGTCAGGAAGGAGGCAAAGTAGTGATCAGGACTCAAAGTACATTCAAGAACACAGAGATTAGCTTCCATCTGGGAGAAGAGTTTGATGAAGTCAGTGTGGATGACAGAAACTGTAAGGTAAGAAGCTGTTGCTTCACTTGTATGGGGGGGGGTGGTGACTGTCCAATGCTTTCTTTCAAAGTTGAAAAGTGAAAAATGTTCCCAGTGTTTCTGTAAAGAGGAAAGAACAGCAAGTCAGCGCACTAGTGCATATATATCACGGTCTGGACAATGGATACTTGCTGTAGTCAGCTCCAAACTATTTGTCTCTTGCCACTTCTTTTTCACATATTTTAAGTCAAACTTGCAATTCAGAAAGTATTGAATTGTATTCACCTAGAAAAAACAGATTGTGCTTTGTTTGCTCTCTCTGATTGCCTCAGATTGACTAACTAGTTTGCCTTGCTTTAAGTCTTTGCTTAAATTGAAAGGCTGATGAATCAGAAAGCATAGTTCAGTTTTAATTTTATTTACATCTAGATGGACACATTTTACTCAAACTAGAAAAAAAATCTGTTTACATAATAATGAATCTAAAAGTAACAGAGGATAAAACAATAATAGGACAATTATTTACTTATTAAATTATCCAACTTGTTAAAAAAAGTATGTCATTTGACCTCTATGCCAAAAATCTGACTTGTATTTATTGCTGTACTTTGCCTTTTGTTGTTGGTCTAAGTCTGTCGTTAGCCTAGATGGAGACAAACTCGTTCATGTACAGAAATGGGATGGCAAAGAAACAAATTTTGTAAGAGAAATTAAGGATGGCAAAATGGTCATGGTAAGTGACAAGTGATGATTCTCCATTTTGTGTTTCCACCCTTTTGTCCTCCCCACTGTCCCGTTTCCCTCCTTCCCTCCCTTCATTCTTTCTTTCCTTAATAACATGTCACTAGCAATATAGAAAACAGGAGAAATGAAAAGACCTTAGCTAATCGTTTTCTCAGCTTATCTCTTTGCAGAAAAGAGCTTATTCAGCAAATAATTATTTTTTAAATATGCTATTGAAGCCAGATGTGGTGGCACATGTTTGTAATCCCAGTATTTGAAAGGCTGATTTGGGAGGCTGAGACAAGAGGATTGCAGGTTCATGGCCAGTCTCAGCTACTTAGTGAGGCCCTCCACAACTTAGTGAGAACCTGTTTCAAAATAAAGAATAAAAATAGGGCTGTGGGTATAGCTCGGAGGTAGAATGCCTCTGGTTTCAATCCCCAGTACCATAAAAAATTATATATATATATTTGATTTATCCAAAACTGTGTCAAAGAAAATTTTATAGGATTACATCTAACCCTCAAATAAAATTTAGATATGAAACCAATAATCATCAAAATATAAATATATAAAGGGATTGATATTATAAAAACATCAAACATATTGAATCTTGGAAAAGTTAATTAACATCTCCTTTCATGAAAAGAAGAGAACTTTAGCTGGACATGATGGTGCACACTGAGACAGGAGGATCTATTCTTTGGAGATAGAATGCCCCTGGATTCAGTCCCCAGTTTTGCACACTAAAAAAGAAGAGAACTTTAAACATTTTGTATTTTCATGCATAAAGGCTATATTAATTCAATGCAGATAATTTAGAGTATAATAAAAATGTAACAAAATAAAGAATTCTTTAATTTCTCATCAGAAAGAACTATTTTTTTGTGTGTGGTGGTGGTGGTTGTGGTGGTAGTGGTACTGAGTATTGAATCCAGGGGTATTCTAACTCTGCTACATGTTCAGTCCTATTTTATTTTTCATTTTGAAACAAGGGCTCACTAAGTTGAAGAGGGCCTCTCTAAGTTGATGATGTTGTTTTGGCCTCCCATGTTCTGGGATTATGAGTATGTGACACCACACCTGGTTTAGACACACACACACACACACACACACACACACACACACACACACACAGAGTCAATACTAGGTAGAGATCTAAACATTTTACCAGAGAACTAATTTAAAGTTTCCCTAATGTTGGAGTAGCATCACATAATAGAAAAGAAGTCATGCCCTGATCTAGTTTTTCTTAGACCTTTATCTATAATGAGACTAATGTTTTTTTTTTCTTTTTTTCTTTTACTAAGAAGGGTCTCTAACAATATGTAAAACAGGAGAAATGAGAAGATCCTAGCTAATTGTGTCCTCAGTTCAGATTCTTTGATTGTTCTAGTAACCTTGATAACTTAAAACCAAGGGAAAAAATAAAAAGGCTGGGATGTAGCTCTGGTAGCATATTCTTAAATTCAGTTCTCAGGAAACACACACACACACACACACACACACACACACCAAAAAACAACAAAAAAAAAGAAATTCTTTTGACATGAATTTAGATTAACTCATTTTTTGCTTCATTTTCATTTAGAGACATGAACAATGTCTGCATGTTATTCTTTCATTAAACATGAGGGTTTCATGTTTCTTGTTATTTTTTTTTGAAGAAATGAAGAACTTTTGTGATATTTAATGTTTGTAAATATAATTTTTGTATAATATTTCAGTCAATTCATTTGATAATCATAAAAAATTCGGCTATGTTCCTTTGTAAAAAGATTCGCTTATACTTATCCTTGTGACTCTTCCAGACGCTCACTTTTGGTGATGTTGTCGCTGTTCGCCACTACGAGAAGGCCTAGAGAAGGTCCCCTCTGGGGCTGAAGAAACCTGTAGCTGAAGTCTCATTGTGATCCTGCCACTGCAGTAAAGCTGGTCACTAATTAGAAGGTTATTCTTGGTGTGAAGGCAGAAAATGGTGATTTAAAAACTTGTTACTCCAAGCAATTAGCTCAATTTTGATATGAAAATTTTTCATTTTTATAATTTCTGCTAAAATTTTATTACAGTTTTTTATAAAGTAGTTGAATGCATTTTATGAATTCACTTTGAAATGAAAACCAAATTGGAATAAAAAATCTTGTAAAATTTTGTTGCTTTTAATGTCATTTATCTTTTTAGGAATTGTAGATTCAAGTTTTAAATAAAATAATTAATCTTAAGGCATAAAGGCTAGAAAAGTCAGTACCTTGTATGAAATACTAATTGAGCCCAGCCATGCTGGCACACGCCTGTAATCCCTGGATACTTGGGAAGCTGAGGGAGGAGAATCACAAATTTGAGGCCAGCCTAAGCAAATTTAGTAAAACCCTCAGCAACTTAGTAAGACTGTTTCAAAATAAAAATTAAGATAGGGTTTGGGGTGTAGTTCAGAGGTAAAATGCCCCTGAGTTAATTCCCTCATACAAATAAATATATAATAAGTAAGTAAGTAAGTAAGTAAGTAAATAAATAAATAAATAAATAAATAAATAAATAAATAAGGACTGTAGGTATAGCTTGGAAGTAGAGTACAATTCCCATCATGGAAAAAAGTAAAAGAAAAGAAAAAAAATAAGAAGCTTCTAGAAACGTGGAACTGCCACATTTTTGTTTGACACTTTCATGAAGGATTTGTGATGATTGAATTCATTTGGCCAGGATTTAAAGAAGTCTTGTCATGGTAAACTGGGCTTCAGAAATGACGTTTTGGCTGTTAGGAACAGATCATCTGAAGAAACAAAATAATATACTTTAAAATGTCTTTTCTTAAAAGGCAAATACAATCAAAATGCCATATAAACAAAATACTATTTATCAAAGACTTTATTGATAGATAAACAGAAAGTGGAAATAGATTTTATCCTGGATTATTAGAAGGAGTCTGCAGACAATTAACTTGAACTGGCGGAAGTCAGTAGAAGTGTGCAGAGTATGTGGAAAGATATTTAAATTCCTTTTTTTGTTGTTGGAGATGAGAAGCAGTGGGTGATTGGAACAGAGTTGACTAAAATAGTATCTGTATCTGTCTGTAACTGCCTATGGGCTTACACTCGTGAAGTTCAAACAAATATTATTTTACATTTTTCACTTACAATTTTTTTTAAACATTTGCTCTACAATGTGAAGCTAGGGAGGCAGGTATTATATTTGCTTTACTAATAAGGAAATCGGAGATTAGATCTGCAAGTCCAAGTTCTCGTGATCAGTAAATAATGCTGAGAACAGCAAACTGCAATGTTTCCCTTTAGTTCTCCTTAGAAATTAATATTTCAGCTAACTTTTCTTCTGCAACAAAAATACAAAATTTTATTTTCCCTGATTGTTCCTTATGGAATCTTTCCTCTGTTAGACTCTGTAAGAGAAAATGGTAAATGTTTTACAGGGCAAACATACTAAACTCATTTTTAAATCAACCTCATAAAAACTTAATTTCAGTAAGTTTTTATAATTTAATTCAAAGCCCAATTAACTTATAGATGTAAAATATGAGGAAACTTCCTTGACCTTACACAACTCACTGCAATGATACTATAGTATAGATTGAGTATCCCTTATCTGAAATGCTTGGGGTCAGAAGTGTCTTGGATTTGAAATTATCTTTAGATTTTAGAATATTTACATATGCATAATGAAATATCTTGGGGGTGGACCCAATTCTAAACAAGTAAGTCACTTATATCTTATGTATGGCCTTAATATAGCCTAAGAAAGTAATTGTAGACAATGTTTTTAGTGCATCACTGCTTAGACTGGGACCTGTTACAAGAGGTCTGGCATGAAATTTTCTATTTGTGGTCTCAAGTCTGTGCTCAAAATGTTTGGGACTTTGAATCATTTTGGATTTTAGATTTTAGAATTAAAGATGTGCAATTTGTACTTTCCAATAATGTAGGGTAAAAAAACACAAGATGCAGGTATAAATTTTTGCATTTGAGTGTGTACTTGCTGCTGTTAAGATAATCTAGCTAAGGTTATTGGTCCTACAGAGTCTATCGCTATATTGAAAGCACAAAGAGAACATTGAGAGGATGTTTGCTTCTGCTGTCCTGACAGGCTTCATCCCTGCTTCTGGCAAGAGTTGCTAATTCTTGGTGGTGTTTTCAGCCTGTGCTCTAGAAACATGGATTCTGGCCTGTTACTAAAGGTACAATGCCAAGGATGGAGATTTCTGTTCAGTTCTTTATAATGAGGCCAAATCACATCATGTTCGTATTAACTTCCAACAGAAGTAATGATGGAAGAATGTTTGGGCAGCCCAAATGGGAAACAATGTCACAGTAGGTTAATAGATGAAGATTGGCAGTGGGTGCTCATGCGCATATTTCTAGAAAGATCATTCACAGCCTTTGGGACCTGGTGGCATCCTCCAGTCATCCCAGTATTTGGAAGATGAGACAAGAGAATTGCAGGTTCCAAGTGTGAGGCCAGCCTCAGTGACTCAGTGATACCCTCATCAACTTAGATTCTGTTTTAAAATAAAAAATAAAATAAGGCTGGGGGGGGTGTGGCTTAGAGGTAGAATGCCTCTGCATTCAATCTCTAAATATCAGAAAACTCGCAAAAAACAAAACAAAACTCCTCAAGCCTGCTAACAGAAGTTTTTGCTTCTTAAATATTATAGGATAATTTCATCATTTTTCTTTAAGGCAACTTTTATTCTACAACGGAATCTGTAAGGGTGCTATTTTTTTTTTTTTTTTTGGTGTGCTATTACTCCTTAATATAGTTAAAGAGGAGAAATTGCCAAGACCACAGGCAGTTCAATCAACAGGCCTGGCAAGAACATTTCTGAAATTCTAAGTTCTCAAAGGTATAAACTAGGATCAAAGCTGCTTTGTGAAGCCCACGCATGGACCACTGGCAATGAATAACCAGAAGTTTCTGCCCTTTCATCACATGTTTTTCCTCCCCCAGATATATACACACATATCTGGAACATAGAGACCTACAAATATTGGCCCACGGGTGAAGTGTAAGGCCAGAGATGTTGGGACACTGTAGCTCTATGCTTGTTGGAGGGTGTGCATAAAGGAAACAAAAGAAAGCTAAGAGAGAAGGGAGGGCGGTCCTTTTACCCACTCACTTAAATATATTTAAGAATTACGTTCATTTTGCAGGTTTCAAATTATGTGTGCCTTATATTATGCTTTCGTAATTTAAGAATTATTGCACAACCAATTTGCTTTCAGTGCAGTGTATTGGAAATTGGAGAAAACAATTGGTATTTTTACAATTTTTTTCTATTTTTTAAAATGTTTGGACTAGCAATTTACTTGTTATTTTGCTAGCCTTAAAGTTGTTCTCTTGCAAGCTCATACTTTTTTCCTGCTCTATTTCCCCCCTAATTCCCTACAGGTTGAGGACTGAGAAACAGCAAGGACCATTTTGTCTGCCATTGGAAAACACTGGCTTCTGTATTACTTTTGAATCATTCCAAAGTTGAGGCAGGACTTGGACTTGCCTAGCTAGCCGGACATGAAACATTAACGGGGGTGACTTGGTTCCCATTTCAAAGCCCTTTCATGAGACACAGGATACAAAAGAAGGTCTCTCTGTGTTGGGAAACTCATACCCTGTACAGTATCTTTTATGGGGTTAGTAATTCTGAAGGTATTTTGTTCTTCAAAGGAATTCCATGCCTTATAGATGCAAACTTTATCATTAAGAGCTCAGCTTCCTCATACATGGTTGTAGGAAACACCGAGCACATGCCGCAACAGGGTTTGGGGATCCCGACTTCAGAGTATCTTCAAAAATTCCTTGGAAATGTAAAATCAACCACCTCTATTTATTCTTTCTAAACAGAGAGCTCAATTTTGAATAAGTTCCAGTTGTAAACACACACACACACACACACACACACACACACACACACACACGTCAACCTAGTATCTCTGAACAGTGGTTCTCAAATATCACCATTCTTTATATTTCCTGGCAGGTTTGCGAAATCACAGCATTGCTGGGCTCTCTGATTCACTCAGTCTGGGGTGGGGCCTGAGGATTTGCATTTCTTCTTCTTCTTTATTCTTTTGGCAAATTTGCATTTCTAATTAGAGTTTCCAGCTGGTGCTCAAGCTGATCCAGAAACTACAATTCAAGATCCACCGCGCTATACCTAATGTCTGCTGGCCTCAACCCAAACACACTTGGAGGGCTGCCTGTAAGGCCTCCTGCAAGGAGCTGCATTGCTTTAGGGCCTGGAGGCATTTAAGCCGGGTGGTGTGCTTGGGGCCGGCCCCCAAACATTCTTTCCTAGGGCAGAACCCGACGCTAATAAACTATAGAGGGCAGTTGAGGCAGCTGAAGGTCGGGCGAACCAAAGCGCAGGGGAATGAGCCTTTGCACGTGATCTGCTGGGCGTCTACACCCGGGGCGATCTGGGCCTCCTCCCTGCCTGGGGCAGGACGTCCCAGCGGAGCTTCAGGACCCGAGAGCCCAGCCGGGTTGGCGGGCGGGCCATGGCGCTGCTGGGCGCCGTCGTCTGCTGCCTGCTGGCGGCGAGGCTCGGGCCGGGCCGGGCGCTGCCCCTGGGTCCCGCTCCGGCCGCCGTGGGTGAGTGGCGGGCAGCTGAGCCGGGGTGCGCGCGGGGCGCGGGGTGCAGGGAGCTGAGGTCGCGGGGGTTCCTGCTGCTCATCCCCGGCAGCAGCCAGAGATGCGTCCGGCTGGAAAGGCAGCGGGGGTTGGGGTACCGGCCACTGGCGGTGACCCCAAAGCTCCGGAGCGCTGCAGACCTGCCGAGTTTCCCTCTCACCTCAACGGGGCACATTTCAGCCTGACGGAGTTTCTTCGGCCCTGTTTAATGACAAAGGTGGTTTTTCCTGCCACTCTTCCAACCAGACAGCGACCACCCTGGGTGCCACGCATGCCTGCCTTTGTTTACCATAGAATTTCTCCGTCCCGCTGTCCTCCGGAGGCCCACTAGGCCCAGGGCGGCGGGACCAGTTTTATTTACTCCTCACACTTAAAACAGTGCCTCCTACAGTAGTGTTTTTAAAAGCGTGGTGCCTGGGCCAGCAGCAGCAGCAGCAGCAACAACTACAGCCGCGCTGAAACTGGTTAGAAATGCAGAATTTCAGCCCTACCCCAGACCTACTAAACCTGAAATTGTGAGGATAGGGTTCAGCAAGGTGTTTAACAAGTCTCTCCGGGTGATTCTGGTAATGCTGAAGTTTAGGAATTACGGGTCCGGTCTAAAGTGACAAATTGTACCATACCTCGTGAGGCCTCGGGTTCAAAAATCAAGGTGCCCCCACCTCCCTGATCCTTTTTAAAGAATATCCCTCTGATGGGAAGAAGAGTTGGAGAGGTGTTCTCTTTGGTTTGGGGGGTTGGTGGTAGCTGGGCTGACTGTTCACAGCCCTCTCCCCACCCCTTTCTCTATTTCCAGCTTTCTTGCAGGGCTCTGGGAGCACCCTGGGGTACTGTGTTCTCTGTCAGAGGGCCAAGTCCTTGTGACTCTTCTGTCAGGCACTTGGAAGCGAGAACTGTAAATCTAGTTTCCCAATTGTCAAGTGTCATAACAAGAAATTGCTTCCAAATGCTTCCAAATGTCTGCTGGCTTATGCTTTTATTATGGCTGGAGCTGTGTTATGTTAATGTGACTGTTTAGGGTTCTGAGATAGTGTCTCAGGTTGAAATCATGGGGTCCAACCAGGGGCGAATTCATCTTTTGGTTTTACTGATCCTGCTGCTGAATGTCACGGTTTAAGTGGCGCCAAGGGCTCTTTTTCTTATTCAACTAAAGTTTGTTGAATAGAAAAATTACAAGTAATAGGCAGCTTGGTGCAGCTTTAACAAGTCTTTATTACAAAATCAGTAGGAAATAGAGAAGAGAAATAAAAAGCAGTGTGTTGGGATGCACCCTCAAAGGAGGGCCTGAAAATGGAACTCTGACCCCTTTATGGGAGCCCAGCCTTTAAATAGATTTTGTATTGGTATCTTTCTTATCAGCATTACTAAGGCAATGGGCTAGTAACTTATTTCTTAGCCAGGTGGTGCCTCTTTGTCTCTGCACAGTGCACTTACTAAGCGCAGGGGTCGATAATCTGCCTGGTCTTTGCCTCTATTATACTGGGCAGTATTGGTTGCTCATCAACTAGGGGTGCTTCGAAGATGCACATGGAGTTTACCTTTTCTATACCTAGGCCAGGTCACAAAGGAGAGGAGGAAAACAGAGGTACTGATTGCCTCTATACATTTTTAGGGTTAAAGGCTTCAACTGACTTTAAGGCTTTTATTATAGGTTAATCATTAGAATGAAGGGCTAAGAGAGAGGGGAACTCTGCATCATAACAGCTGCCTCTCCTCCCTGCCTGAGTGCCTGCGCAGCACCCAGGCTCTGACTCCTTTTTATAGTTTGGAAATTAATACCAAAGCAATTTTCCAATACCAGCACACTGAAGGCCTCCTTGGAAACTTTCTGGGGATGATGTGGGTCTCTAGCTCACATCTTCCTGTTTTGGTAGGGAAGATGCAAGACTGAATCACCTACTGCCAGAGGAAGAAAGAGAGGTAGCTGGAGTTCAAGGCCAGAAGTGTTGACTCAGGGTTTTGGGTTGCATCTATTTTTTTTTTTAATGTGTTTTCCACTTTACCTGACCTTGTGCCCTCATATGTCTTCCCAGCCCCCAGTGCTTGGTTGGACTTCCTCAACTCTCACCCTGCCTGGTCTCTGTTTGCCTGGTTTGTGTGTTTAAATTTCCAGTCTCGGTTTCTGCCCTGCCAAGTCCACGTGGTCAGTGCAGAACCCTGGGAGGCTTCGCCTGGGTGTGCTTGGCCCCAGCTCTTTAGATTTAGTAGTCTGGGGCCGGATATTATATTCAACCTATAGGAACTGACACTATAAACAAACACCTACTTAAGCAACAATCATATGTCCAAACATCTGAGCTATGTGGTTCACTGGGTGTTTTAGGATAAATTATAACATTTTACAACTTTTTTGTATAATTTTGAAAATTTATCTAGATATGTTGAACACATACACACATTGTTTGGAAATCTTTTGAAGACTGTAGAACAAGAAAGTAATTGTGGTGTAAAGAACATTGGACATTTAAACAGGGAATCTGGGCTGGAGTGTGTGTGGGCTCTGACGAGAGAGGTCCATGACTTTACACCCCCCCCCCCACACACACACGTGCACGCACACACACACTTTTTTTTTTTTTTTTTTTTGGTGGTGGTACTGGGGTTCCTGGAAGCCCTTCTACCTCCGGGCTACACTCCCAGACCTATTTTTACATTTTTATTTGGAAACAGGGTCCTAAGCCAGCGCGTGGCTGGCTTCGAACCTGCGCGATCCTCCTGTCTCTGCCTCTCAAGCGCGGGGATTACAAGCGTGCGCCACCACGCCCAGCTACACACACACTTTTGTACACAATTTCATGAGGGGTGGGAGGTGAAGTCTCCAGAGGTGGTTCATTACTCATAAATCTCAGATTAAGAACTTGTCAGAGCTCTGTTCCTGGTTTCTATTTAAAGACCTCCCTCAGTGAATCTAAATAATTACCCCCCATTTGTCTGTCTGGCAGCCGGGTATAGTAGAATGAGCCTGAAATCTGGAGAGACTGGCTCCAGTTCGGCTATCGTTACAGAATCATAATGTGATCATGAGGAAATGTCATCAGATATAAATTAAAGAATATTTGTCCAGGGTGTAGTTTGAGCAGATACCCTAGATGCAGGATATATGTAAAGCAGGTACTAGATAACATTGGAGGGATGGAGGGATGTTCCCTTAGTGCATCTCAAGTCTTGGGCGATTTCCCTTCATCTTCACAGTGTATTGCATGTAGATGCCCTCATCTATTTGTATGTGAGGCAAGTGACACAGGATATTTGACGGTAAGCAAGAGGGGGCCACGTGGACTCTAAGGTGAGATTCCTGACTTCCTCTCTTAGCTCTGGTGTGTATGATATCTGTTGGAATTAAATCTGTGCACTCTAGTCCCTAAAATGGAAAATAATAGTAAGTTAATACATATAAAACATAACAAGTACTAAAGATATAATAAGGATATAATAAGTTCTCCATAAATTTTGACCATTATTTGGAAACAGGAAGACAATTTCAAATTCTAGTTTTGGAGTTACAAAATGTAAACAATAAAGCTCACTTGGGGTATCTAAGTGCTTTGCTTCTACCAGTCGCTTAGCCCTCACTGTAGGCACTGTTACAATTCATCCCCTGTTATAGATATGCAGGCCATGATCATACAGCTAGATTAGTAGGTCATGGAGCTTGTATTAGAGGTCAGGCAGTCTGACTCTGGAGTCTCCACTCTCAACCACTGCACTGTTTTCTGTTCAGTTCACTCTACCTTTATATTCGACACATAATACAGATACATGTTTTCATAAGAATGAGATGCACTATATATTTATACTCTAAGGATAGGAAGCCTCCAGGATAATTCTGAGCTCTTTCTTATCTCTATTCTTTGTGCTGATTAAAGTATATTTAAAATGGAAATAAAGGTTCAGGAATCTTCTGTATCATGGGATAAAGTAAATTCCTCTTGGCAGATGTTTTCCAGTGGTCACTGAGTAAATGACCATATGGGTGACTTTATGTCTATTTTTATTTGGATCATGTTTTGTCTACCACTCTTAGGTGTGAACTTTTGTTACAAAATTGCAACGGCAATATTGGCAAGAAAGAACAACTAAAAAGATAACCCATCTTTTCCACCTTCATAGATCACTTTGTTTTTCCAGCCTTGGCTTTTATTAAGCTTTATGATGTTTGCATAAATTAAACTTTGCATTCTATTTGCTTGCTTCTGGTTTAGTACATGTTGCTATGTCACTTCTGATATGTTTCTGATGTAAATTATTAGAATCAGAGTGGACTCAAAAACCATATGTATGAGTGTGAGTACATGCGTGTGCTTTGGCAATTTATTTTGAAGGTCATTTTGAAAGCAAAGACAATGTGAGAAAAAATGGCAAGAATATACTCATTAAATAAGCACATCAATTAAATGAAAATAAGGGAAATATGTTCGCTTGTACAGTTCTAGAAATTATTTTTGTTATCCTGAAGATTTTTATACTTCCCTAAAGCAGGGAAAGTTGTGATGATTAAAGTTTCCTCTTAATCATGCACATCTATAAAAAAAATCATGAAAAAAATTCAATGTAAAAACAAGTTAACAATTATATCTGGAAAAACAGTACAACAACCAGGCATGTTGACACACTAGTGTAACACCAGCGTCTCAGGAGGCTGAGGCAGAAAATCACAAGCTCAAGACCAACTTGAAAATTTAGCAAGACCCTGTCTCGAAATAAATAACAAAAAGCTCATAGCTCAGTGGTATAGTGCTCTGGGTTCAATCCCCAGTACTGAGGTAGGGGAGCAAAATAATTGCTTTTATATGTAAATTATATAGAAGCAAATCTGCAAGTCCTCTAAATGGGGTTTCAGATTAGCTGTGTATATTTGAATAAATTTCCTGATTGATCCAGCATTAATGTCTCAATTTTGACTTTACAGGGTAGTTTTGAAAATGAAATAACATATTTTATTTAAACTGCTTATCACAAATGCCTGGCACATAATAAACACTTAATAAAGAGAGATACTACTAAGCCCATTGTTCTAGTATGTCCTTTTGTGACATAATCTTTCCTAAGATGATGAATTTTTCCTAAGATCTTCCAAGCAAGAATGCTATCAAATGAATTTCATTTCTCCTTAAAAGCCCAATGGGAACATCCTCTTTAACAATGGCTTTCTGTGATATTATAAACATTTCATACAAATGTATGATAAAAGAGATACCTCTATTAAGTAGCTCTTAAGAACCTCTGGGAATTCCTACTTGGGGCAAATGGCTACTGTTAAAGATTAATGTTATTTCCTTTAATGTTGAGAGGCAAGGTTATGTAAAACATTAACTGAGACACACATTTCTTGATTTTGTAGTCTACTCACTTATGCAACCCTTAGAAATGACATCATATTTCTATGTCAAATTTTCTACAAAGCCAATGTAAATTTTTTCCCCTACTTTAAATTCTGCAAGGAGACATGCTATTAAGACACACTGTGATTTTATCATTGACCTCTCAGAAGGATGTTCCCAGATGCAAACTCATTATGCAAATTCATTTTGGTTTTATAGTCTTTGCTAAGTGGTTGTGCTAATGCTGAGCTTATCAGTTCTGATATACAGAAGTCGTATATTCTTTCTACTGTTCTTTGAATCTTCTTCCCACAAGGAAGTATTATATTTAACTCCATGGCATAAGGATATTTAAATTACTAAGGTTTTGCTCTGTCATAGGAAGGAGGTCTTACTGTAAATATTTGTATGGGAACTCCAAATGAGAAGTAAATGCGTGGACATTTCTTTTTTAATGCACAGGGCAGTTTTGGCATGTGACTGACTTACACTTAGACCCCACTTACCACATCACAGAAGATCGTACCAAAGTGTGCTCTTCATCCAAAGGCGCGAATGCGTCAAACCCTGGCCCGTTTGGAGATGTCCTGTGTGATTCTCCTTATCAACTTATTTTGTCTGCTTTCGATTTTATTAAGAATTCAGGACGAGAAGCATCTTTTATGATATGGACAGGGTAAGTGATTATATAAATATCTTTAATTGCTTAGTATTTATCTGTAGTGCCCCAAGCTTCATTAGAATGTTGAATTTCACAAGAAAAGTAATTATGTTTTCAGAATCATTTGGGTTAAAAAATCTTAGATCAGATTAGTCATTATCAAAGATAAAAACAATTTTAGAAATCCTAGTATTTTTATTTTTGTAAAGATACTGTAAAAATGTTAGTGTTGAGTAAAGGTTTGGCTACATAAACAATACACTTTCATGAGTGTCTTGAGGTTAGATTAAGGTGGTTGTAGGTTTTGATTAAACAATCAAGGACAAAAAGCAACAATGGGAGTTAATCTGTGATAATAACTTTCTAAAGCATCATTTTCTGGTGGGATGATGAACTAGTTCCATCGATCAGAACAGCATTGAAGAGGCCTCTATTTCTAGTACTTGGAATAATGACTATGGCTAATCTTTGTACAGTGTTCACTTTGTGTTAAGTACTATCTTAATTAGTTTAAACACTGCAACTTATTTAGTCTTTATAATAGGCATTATTATAGTTCTCATTTTACAGATGAGGAAATGAAGGTGCCGAGCATCTAAATTACCTTGTCCATGTGTATACATCCAGGCCTTTCAGCTCTGGGATCTGTGCTCTACCGATATAAGAGTTTTCTGCCTTCTCAAATCCTTAGTCAGGCAGTGAAATAAGTTTCTAGTTTATTTTTTATATTGCAATTTTATTAATTTTCTTTTTATTGGGTTATCTGTAGGGAAGAAGGTGAAGAGTAGTTAATAAACTTTTTTATATTTTATTTATTTATTTATTTATTTATTTATTTATTTATTTTGGTCGTACTGGGAGTGGAACCCAGGGGCTTTCTACCTCCCGGATATCCTCCGAGACCTATTTTATATTTTATTTGGAAATGGGGTCTCACTAAGTTGCTGAGAGCCTCACTAAAGTAGCTGAGGCTGGCTTCAAACCTGTGCTATCCTCCTGTCTCAGCCTCCCAAGCATGGGGATTACAAGCCTGTGCCACCACGCCCAGTTTATTTTTAATTTTTTAAGATGAGGGTCTTGCTGTGTTGCCCATGCTGGACATAAACTTCTGGATTTATGTGATCTTCTTGCCTGGGTCTCCAATGTAGCTAGGACTACAGGTACATGTCACCTTGCCCAGGTGTTTATCAACTCTGACTATAATCTGGTATCTTAAATTGGAAGTCTGCAATGGTAGCTACAATAAGGTATCATACATAAAAGTCTGGTGGCTCTATAAAAATGCAATTTGTTCTTTCTAATTCTGTCTTCTCTGTAGGGACAGTCCACCTCATGTGCCAGTACCAGAACTCTCCACAGACACAGTTATTACAGTGATCACTAACATGACAACCACGATACAGAGTCTCTTCCCAAAGCTCCAGGTTTTCCCTGCCCTGGGAAATCATGACTACTGGCCACAGGTAAATTTGACATCATCTTCTGAAAGTGCTAGGAAGATTATCTCATCAGTAGTGTCAAAATTAGGACAATTATTAGCCAGTGGTAGGGCATGGTAATGTGTCTCATGGAGTTAGAATGTATTGTTAATGATAGCAATCAGGGAAGCTTTAGGGACTTCAAAAGAAATTTTTTTTGTGTGTGTGTGGTACTGAAGGTGGAACCCAGGAGCTTTCTATCTCAGGCCATACTCCCAGACCTATTTTATATTTTATTTGGAAATAGGGTCTCACTAAGTTGTTGAGAGCCTCATTAAGTAGCTGAGGCTGGTTTTGAGCCTGCACGATCCTCCTGTCTCAGCCTCCCAAGCATGGGGATTACAAGTGTGCACCACCATGCCTGGCTAAAATAAATATTTAAATTATTCACTAAAAATTTATGTCAATAGTGAATTTTCAGAAGCAAATTGCTCAGTTTGGAGATAATTAACTCTTGTTTGCTGTATAATGTTCTTCAGTTTCTCCTTTTTTCTTGAATAATTTTTATGTTCATTTGCATTTTCATGACAGGGTTTGCAAAGATTAATGTTGGAAAATGTTTATATTTTACAAAATTTCCATTAGAATGTACAAAGATCCTCATACTCTAAGCTAGAGTGTAGTTAACAATAACAACAACAACAACAACAACAGCCACAACAGAACAAATTGCTATAACAATCCAAAAGGGAGGTCCATGCTTAAATCCAGTTTATCTAATTAAGATGTGAGTCAAGGCAGACATTGTGTTCAGAATATTTCATGCCTGATGTAGCCCTGGTTCCAAGCAAGCAGAGTGGCTATTTGTTAAGGCACCTGTGTGTGACAGCTAGATCTCAGTCATGGTTGTAGAATCTTAGATTTGTACCAATTCAAGTGATCCTAGAGATTTATTGCTTAGATCAGGGTTTGGCAAACCATAACCTGTGGTTTAAATTCAGCCTGTTGTCTATATTTGAAAATAAATTTGGATTGGAACATACTGGTTCTTTTCATTCTATAATTGTCTGTGGCTGCTTTTGCGCTAAAATGGCAGAATAGAGTAATTGCCATGGAGGACATTCGGCCCATCAGCCAGAAGGATACACCATTCTTTCCTGTCTAGAACAATTGCTGACTCCTGATCTATACCAACCCTCCACTTAATACATGAGAAAATTGAGGCCCAGAAATACTGAGCTGCTTTTCAAGTGCTCACCGGTACTTAGTGAAACAGCCCACATTCTGAATCTTTTCACCCCAGTCCTGTGTTCATTTAAAGCAACATTCTAACATGCATCTCTTATCTCTTGCCAGACTAACATACTTCCTATTTTCTAAAGGAAAAATTTACTTTGCCCACATTTTTCTCTTTGCTTAAAATATCTTTTCCATCTGTGTCAAATGGGTGCTGAGTGGGAGTTTTGATATTTTAGCTAATCTGAATAGAGGGATTTTGAAAAGTTGTACTGTAGGACAAGTTTCAGCTTCAAGTGACTTCTTGGCTTTATCTTTAATCTCAGACACTGTGTGAGTGTCTATGAGCCAGCCCCTCAGCCAATGATCAACTGTTATTATCAAGGGCTGTTACCCGCGCATTGCGCAAGCTCCAGAAGCCCAGGGTTACCTACGTTGTTTCTACCTTAGATGACAGAGAGAATGGAACATATAGTGCCGAGGTCCAGCCTCGGCCAGGCCAGGGGTCTTGAAGGAGATGTAGGGTCAGCGAAATTGAAGAATGAGAGACGCCGTGCTTAGTAGCAGGGGGAAGGCATCTCTGCCTGTGCCCTAGAATATACTTTATTTATACATGAATCTGACAAATTACAGCAAGCCACATCATACATATTTTGCTTTTCATTTAGTTTTTCAAAACCACATTACACACACATTGTTTTTCATCTAGTTTTTCATTAACCTGAATCCCACATAGCAGGCATACCTCGAAGCCACCTGTTTTTCCTGTTTTTAGTTTTTTAGTTTTTTTTATTAATTTGTAATGAATTGACCTACAAAACTTATTACTACTCTACATCACACATAATAAACTTTAACTAAACTTATCCTATCCTTTATCTTAGCTACTAAATATTAGATTTACTATATCTACTTCTAAAACTGCTAATTTTATCTGCTATTTTGGCCACTAGGCAGGTATTCTATTAACTTATTTTGACCTAACCACCAAACCCCCACTACACACACACACACACACACACACACACACACACACACACATATACACACACACACAGGATCATTACACACACACACACACACACACACACACACACACAGGATCATTCTACCTATTAGCTACACCCCCAGCCCTATTTTATTTTTATCTTGAAACAAGTGTCTTACTAGGTTGATGACTCCTAACTACCTGTTGAGGTTGCCAGCAATCCTACTGTCTCAGTCTTCCAAGTATTGGGATTATAGGCATGCACCACCACACCTGGATACCTCACAGTTCTAAAACCATTGTATGTCACATGAAAGCCTGTCAAGAAATTTTTCTAAAGACTGATATCTTTGATATAATTCTGGAAAGTACTAAAAACAAATACACCAAAACTACATAAATCTGCACCTTAGCTCCATAAACACACATGTAGAGAGACATGGTTTCACTCAAACAATAGAAGCAGGTCTTGTGAGTAGTGTGGGCCCAGGGATTCCTTCCTCTTGCCATCCAGGGAAGAAGTTTGATCAGGATCCCCATTGACTTCTGCACTGAAAAGACTAGCATTATCAAACTCAGATGTGGGTAACTTCCTATTACACCTCATATCTTAGCTGTATTCAGGTTAAAGCCTTGAAAGGCTGAGAAGGTAGCATGGTGCTGTAGACAGCTGGACCTCAGAGTGATGGCGGGAAGAGCTGGGGGCTTGGACTCTACTCAGGCACTGACCTACTGTCAGGATAAATCACCTATATTCTTAGGGGGCTCATTGTTCTCATATTTAAAATAGAAAACTCCAGAGTAATTTCTATATACAGTTAACCCTCTATATATGAAGGGTGTGCATCCTTGAGTTAACCCAACCCTCAGAAAGAAAATATGTTAAAAAATGCACCTGTACCAAATATATAGACTGTTTTCATTCCATTATACCCTAAAGAGTACACACAGTTATGTCAAATAGCTCTTAACATAGCATTCACATTGTATTAAGTATTATAAGTAATCTGGAGATAGGAAGCATAGAGGAATGGTATAGGTTTTATGCATACTGCTCTATTTTATATAAAGTAAGCTCCTCCAGCATCCCCAAGGATTTAGTATCCAAGGAGTATCCAGTCCCCCATAGATAGTGATGGAAAACTGTCATTGTAAGATGGTTTATTATGATTCTATGTTTTGGCAGCCATCCAAAAGCAAAAGTTGGCCCAAACTTTGTAGATTTATAATACTATAGTAGTATTAGCATTTTAAACTCGAATCTAGATGGGCTGAAGCCTTTTGTAATTCTTAGACAAGTGATCATGATCTCTGTTACAAATTTGAAATATACTCCGGACAATCAGCTCCTGTTAAAATAAATTGCTTGGATATCACTTGCCCTGGATCTAACTTGAAAAATGACCAAGTACCTAGATCAAAGATGAAAGGGGCAGGGTGTGGTGATACAAGCCTGTAATTCCAGTATTTTGGAGGCTGAGACAGGAGGTTTGTAGTTTCAAGACAGTCTTAGCAACTTAGCAGGGCACTCTGGAACTTAGTGAGACCCTGTTTCAAACAAAAAATTAAAATGGGGCTGGGGGTATAGCTCAGAGACAGAATGCCCCTGGGTTCAAATCCTAGTACCCCTTCCATCCCACATACACACAAAAGATGAAAGGGAATCTCCTCTAAGATATAGGTTTATATTATCTGTGCACACAGGGAAATAAGAAAAGTGGAGAAAAGAGCCTTAGTTTTTCTATTACTTTTTAAAAAATAGAAATAACAATCTTATTTCACAAACCATTTATGGAATTTTATTCACCATTTATTTCTTAAAGCTTTTCCTCCTGGAATTTATGTCAATATTAACAATATTTTATAAAAATGAGGGCACTTTTATGATAATATAACTGACATGATAAAAAGATAAAGGAAATCCTATAGAGGAACAAATAAGACAACCTAACTGAGGGGATGGAAGGGGGGAAGAAGGAAACTCTCTAAAGCACACGATGTTCTTAAACATATCAAAGTCAACCACTAAACCAAGCATGGAAAGAAGGGATGGAGAGGAAATGGGGTGGGGATTGGGTAGGGGCTAACTGGGTGATGTATGCATGTATGTCTACACAAGTTTTTTTTTTTTTACCCCATTTTGATGTATGAATACAATGCACCAATAAAAAAAGTTTTAAAAAGACAATATCCTATAAAGTACTACTTTAAAAATCAAAACATGATGTTATAATTGAAGCTTCCATAAAGAGAGATTTCTCAAATCATGTGGTTGTAAATTGACATTCAAGGAGTTGAGACTAATATAGTAGTTAGCACTCAAGTAATGTATCAATTAATTAATCTGTATGTCTTTAAAGTTTCAATGGTGGATTATATTATTTGTGGCCAGGATCAGCTCCCTGTGGCCACCAGTAAAGTGTACAGTGCAGTAGCCAACCTCTGGAAGCCATGGTTAGATGAAGAAGCTATTAGTACTTTAAGAAAAGGTAAGTGAAAGATATCCTCCCTCATTTTGTCTCCTTCATTCATGTGGTTCAGATTTAAAATTTTAATGTGCAACCAATTTTTTTTTAAACGGAGGACAGTGAGCGGTAATATGACCTGTGACACAGGCTGTAAACCTGTTTATCTAGTAGGGAGGTTCTTCCCTTCCTATTTAGCCCTCAAATAGGATGTCCCATATGAAACAAAAGCTCAACTTCAAATTCAAATGTAAATAGAAAGCCCCTGTTTTCACTTGGAAAATGATTGGGAAGAGAGCATGGGAACTAACTTCTGACCACACAAGCACAATTTTCTGAAACAAACAGCTGGTAGGGTAGAGTTTTCAAACATGGACTTTGAGATGCTTGGAAAAGTGCTGCAGAGCTACTGCATGGTAAGCCCTCCCTGGGTGCTGTCTAGAAGCCCCTTCTCCTGTGGCTCTCAGTCCACCAGTATGTAAATCTCTGACATTTTATGAACTTAACTGGGCTGCCCATCTGTTATGCTAAGACTAGTACTTTTAAAGCTTTTAAACAAGGCAGACATAGGAGTGTACACCTGTATCCCAGTACTTAAAAGGCTGAGATAGGAGGATCACAAGTTGAAGGCCAGCTTCAGAACTTTGTGAGACCCTGTTTCAAAATTATTAAAAATTGTTAAATAAAGATTGGGAGTATATCTCAGAGATAGAGTGCCCCTGGGTTTATCCCAAGTATCATTAACCAACTAAATAAATAAAGTTTTGAAGCAATTATTAAGTTAATGCCTAGACTTCTCTCAGTTCAAAGTTTTTTTTCCCCTCTATTTTCCTTAAGCCTTGGGCTTTTGACATTGTTTTGTTGATGTTGTTTTTGTTGATACTCAGCAAATCACAGCACATATGAATACTTTTTCTTGTGGTACTGGGGATTGAAATCAGGGGCATTCTATCTCTGAAATACATCCTTGGCCTTATTTTTCTTTTAAATTTTGAAACAGGGTCTCACTAAGTTACAGAGTGCCCCACTAAGTTGCTGAGGCTGGCAACGAACCCACGATCTTTCTTTCTTAGCTTCCCAAGTCTTGAGAATACAGGTGTGCGCCCCTACATCTAGCAGTACATATGAATTTGAGACCTGTTTTTTAGAATTCGGCCATGGTTTTATTAAGTTAGAGAATGAGGTCTTGTCCTTTACCCCAAACCTACAGCACACATAGAGATACTGTGCACCTTGAAGGAAGAGCCATAAATATTGACTAAGATTTCTAAAGAGACACTGAATTCTAAGGAGGCTCTCAATTCATTGCAACTAGAGGCAGACACGAAAAGAGCCCACACACGGAATGCTGGCCCCAGGACAATATGAGTTTCACGGTGACACTCATTCCAGTGATAGCCATCCTGTTTCCATTTAACACTGGAGTACTTTATCAAAGGCGAAACTCATACAGGCTTTCTGTGAAGTCTTAAAAGCAAAAGCGATTTGGAGGGTCTCAAGCTTTCTCACCCAGGGCTGCTAGCTAGGGAGAACTGTTGCTATCTTCTCCTACTAGGAGATAAAGGGAAGATTTAAAAAAGGTATCAGGCTACTACTGCCTTAGTAAAAATCTTAAAGTGTTCTGACTGCAGTGAAGAAGAAAGGCAATTAAAGAGGTACTGACCAGTCATGACTGAAAGCTAAGAAACCTGAAGATGAGTGGGCCCAGGGCAAGGACAAGCAGGCTCCAGCTCTCAGAAGCCCGTGGGTGTCGATGGACACTGCTCAGGCCTGCGTGGGAGCAGGCTTCCGCCTTCAGCCTCTGATCGCCTGGAGAGCAGCCCTGTGGGCTTGTCAGCCATTTCTTTCTTCAGTGGTCTCTAGCAAGATCCATGCAAATTTAGATTTTAGATTTTACAAGATCTTTCATCTTACTTTCTTTATCATTTAAAAGTAGGAGTTGATTTTTATCTTTTTTAAATAAAATTCAGTCTAATCGGTTATTGTCCAACCATAATCATTTTGATCTGAATATTGGATACAACTGTTGTTACTTTAGTCTGTACACATCAGACCTGGTGTGTAGTAGGTTTTCAATAAAAGTTAAATTTGATTCTTATCAAAAGAGTGAGAAATAATTCCAAGCTTCCGACTTCATTGTAAACCTCAAGAATTTGCTTTCAAAAGGCTAAAGTGGTCGAGTGCTTACCTAGCATTGTATGAGGCACTAGATTCAATCCCCAATACTACACAAAGATAAAATAAAAGAAGGGACTAGAACTAGAATTTGCTCTCACAGTGTCTGAATCTGCGTGTGTGTATATGTGTTTCTAAAATATGTTTTAAAATTGTTTTTGTAGGTGGCTTTTATTCACAGAAAGTTATAAGCAATCCAGACCTCAGGATTATCAGTCTAAACACAAACTTGTACTACGGCCCGAATGTGGTAACTTTGAACAAGACTGATCCAGCAAATCAGTTTGAATGGCTGGAAAATACACTGAACAGCTCTCAGCAAAATAAGGAGAAGGTAGGTCCCAGAGATACAATCATTGGGGAGTAGACAGAAGGCTAACTTTGTTTAAATATTGAACATGAAGCAGAATCATATATTAAGAAAAGTATTAAAATTTGAAGATTTAAATGTGACTAAGGGCACAGCTACCTTATATCACCAACAGTATAGTACAAATGTGATAAGTGCCAAGTATAGACCTTAAGAGCTTCATAGTTTTAGCTTTTTGTCATCTATAAGAGAGACGAGTGTATTTGCTTTCTAAATTTTAGTTAATGTACTTTCAATCCCGAGTATCTAAATGTCACCTAATTATGATAAATTTGCAAAAATGTTCTCACGAGTCCTCTTTGCATTTCTTTTTCCAGGTGTACATCATAGCACATATTCCAGTGGGATATTTGCCTTTTTCAACTGGTATTACAGCAATGAGACAATACTATAATGAGAAATTGATAGATATTTTTAGAAGATACAGCAATGTCATTGCAGGACAATTCTATGGACACACTCACAGAGATAGCCTTATGGTTCTTTCGGATAAGAAAGGTAATATGATATTCTGCATCTCCCTAACCCAGGAGCAAAACAGTGACTACTCAGTAAACTTACTGATTCTGAAAAGTAAAATCTTCCCTAAAAAACCTGTTAGCGCTAGCCTTTTCTGAACAACCTTGAATGGTCATATGATGCGTGTTCAAATAATAAGATTAGGCCTCCAACTGGATTTCTTCATCATAAGTTCCCAATAGCTGCAGAGGTTCAGCACCATTTATTTGCTGTCCACATTAAAAAACATCTGAAACTCTTTGCTCACTATAATTTTCTTTTAGATCCTTGAGTTTAGGGAAATTTTGCTGCTTGTTATTTATCTGCTAGACTCAAGTGTCTTTAAAAATTTTTTTATTTTTATGTGGATCATATTGAAAATGGCATACATTCAAGTGTCTTTTTATATAACTTGCTTTTTTTTTTCTTTTTCTTTTGCGGGTCTGAGGATGGAACCCAGGGGCATTCTACCTCCGAGCTACACCCCCTGCCCTATTTTTTATTCTTTATTTTGAAACCGGGTCTCACTGAGTTGCAGAGGGCCTCACTAAGTAACTGAGGCAGTCTGCAAAAGACTTGCTTTTTTTAAAATCAGAATTTAAAAAGGAGAGTTTGATGTGGTGGTGCGTGTCTGTAATCCCAGTACTTGGGAAGCTGAGATAGGAGGATTGAAGGTTTGAGGCCAGACTCAGCAATTTAGCAAGATCCTCACAACTTAGTGAGATCCTGTTCTAAATTAAAAAACAAAATAGGGTTGGAGATATAGCTCGGAAATAGAATGCCCTGGAGCCCAACCCACAGGACCAAAACAAAACAAAACTTAAAAAAGAAGAACAAAACTTAAAAAGAATATGGTAAACTTTTACTTGTTTGTAGGTGCTAAATTGCCCTTCCTATCCACTGAACTAATGCATAAAATAATGTATAAAATAAAAGAAGCTCTAGTAAATTTGAAAATTCAAAAAATAAGAGTTCTGATTTTATAGTAGACAAGAGCAAACTCAATATGTATTTTCTTCAGTAATTGAGGAACATTTTTAAAATGTTACCTCTCATCTAAAATGAGTTGGTTTGGTAAAAATGACTACTTTTCAACATTTGAAAAGAAAAAATTTAACTCAGAAAAATACCTACTTCTATGGCATAAATGTATAAAACATGGTGATATTTTATTCAAATTCTTACTATACAATTTTTGGAATAATGTTTAAAGTAGAAGTACAGAACAAACTAGTTTGAAAAGTTTTTTTTTGTGTGTGTGTGCATACTTGTGATAGACTTGGACATTTTTGTTATGAAAACTTTCAAGCATATGTAAAAGAATTATACAACAATCCCTGAAGTGTTGATAATTCATATTCAATATTTATCAAGATTTTTCCACATTTACTTTACCTGCCATATATGTAGTGCTATGTATACATTATATATACATATAAGTGTATATTTTAAGTATTTATTTATGTATGTATGTATTTATTGCTTACTGGGAATGGAACCTAGGGGCATTCTACACCCCCAGCCCTATTTTTTATTCTTTATTTTGAATCAGGGTCTCACGGAGTTGCAAAGGGCCTCACTAAATAGCTGAGGCTGTTCACGAACCTAGATCCTCCTGTCTCAGCCTCCCAAGTATTGGAATTACAAGTGTGTGCCACCACGCCCACCTTATTTGAAGTATTTAAATGTCAATGTCAAATATCAGATCAATTTCAACCCTTTGTGCATCTGTATGCATTGCAAAAATACATGAATAGTTTATATAACCACAATAGCATTAGCTTACCTAGCAAAATAAACAATTTTTCTATTTTCTCAAAAGTGTCTCTATTATGGTTTCAAGTTAGAATCCACCAGTGATCACACATTATTTGGTTGTTATATCTGTTAATATTTTATTAATATTAAATGGCAATGCTCCTAGTTAAGTTCAGTTTGTAAGATGTCTATCTATGTTTTTCCCCAGGAAGTCCGGTAGGTTCTTTGTTTGTGGCTCCTGCTGTTACACCAGTGAAAGCTGTTTCAGAAAAAGAAACCAACAACCCTGGTGTCCGGCTCTTTCAGTATGAGACTTCTGATTATAAATTATTGGTAAGTTGGTACAGTTTCAAAGTTGATTCAATATTATGTATGTCTTTGCAGTTTGCATTAGTTTAGTGAAATATTTCCTGGCACAGCAATGTAAAATGTATTTTATGCTGAAATCTTACACTATTCTTTTTTTATAATTGGAATTTCTGTCAATGCTTTCTAAGTGTGGGCTGGTGAACTTCTCCTTTGCAGCCAGTATCTGTCCCTCTAAGGACTTCTCACTTATTTAGCTAAACATGTTACTGGATGGTGCCATATTTATGAACTTGGATACATATTAAAAATGTTTACCAAATCACATCAATTAGTCTTTTCCAAAGTATAAATCTTAAGAAGAGTGTAGGCTTTGGGACCAGAGAGATCTCTTGGGATGTATTACTTAACTTCTCTGTGTCACAATCTATTCTTCCCTAAAATAAAAATTAAAATATGACTGAATTCACTGCATAGTTATGCATACTTTATGAACAAAATTATGAAAGAATTTAGAAAAATTTTTGACTCCTACTAATTGTTCAGTTTTGCAAAAGAGTTTTTTTTTTTTTTTTTAAAGAAAAACAATACTTAAATTGGACATTTAACTGAGATGAAAGTTTTCTGGAGCATGTTCACAGCTCTGTGCTTTAGAACAATATAGTAACAAAAGGCTGAGCATTGCAGGGTGTGGTAGCGCACACTTGGTAATCCCAGTACTTGGGAGGCTGAGATAGGAGGATTGCAGGTTTGCAACCAGCCTCAGCCACTTAGTGAGGCCCTCTGAAACTTAGTAAGACCCTGTTTCAAAAGAAAAAAGAAAAAATAGGGCTGGGGTTGTAACTCGGAGGTAGAATGCCGCTGGGTTCAATCTCTGATACTGGAAAAAAAAAAAAAAAAGCTGGGCGTGGTGGCGCATGCTTGTAATCCCAGCATTTGGAAGGCTGAGACAGGAGGATTGCAATTCACAAACAGCCTCAGCTACCTAGTGAGATCCTTTGCATCTCAGTGAGACCTTGTTTCAAAATAAAGAATAGAG
The DNA here is from genome assembly GCF_963383645.1 of Muscardinus avellanarius. Lineage (NCBI taxonomy): Eukaryota > Metazoa > Chordata > Mammalia > Rodentia > Gliridae > Muscardinus > Muscardinus avellanarius. The sequence goes on from NC_137794.1 coordinate 76,330,446, forward strand.
AAAGGGCTGAGGGTGTAGCTCTGAGGTAGAGTGCCCCTGGGTTCCATCCCCAGTACCACACACACACACACACACACACACACACACACACACACCCCTGAGCATTTAGATTATGGATATTTCAGTTTGAGTAGCTTTCCTTTCTATAAATGTAATTTGGAATGATTTTGCCTTAATTAATTTAAATTTATTTAATTAAAATTAAATTTATGTATTAAATCTAAATTATTTATTTATTATTTTAAGTAAATAAGAGAAGACTCTGTTAGTCCCCAGAATAAGGGGAGGAACAGTGCAGCAGAAATCTGGTATCGTCTATAAACGTTAATTAAAGAGAATAAAACATTTGATGAGCTGGTTCAAAGGAATGCTTTTATACCTGTTAGTTGCCTACATTTGGACGAGAGCCTCAGATAGATACATAAGTACGCACCCACAAACATCTGTAAGAAATATGTAGGGGTGTGTGTGTGTGTGTGTATACTGACATGGAAAGAATCTCTGAGATAGCACTAAATAAAAGTTTTAAAAGTACAAAACATTCTCTATAGTACAACTCCATTTTTAAAATGCCAAATAGTCATGTGTATATTCTAAATACTTATTGTTGTCTTGTACATAAAGTGTAGAAAAATACATGTACAAAGGAGTGCTGGCAGATATTTAGCTTCTGGTTCCCTGGGGAAAACAGTGCCCTGATTCATAGTGTTTGCTGATTTTCAGATAGAAGTACACCCATCATGGACAGTTCCAAGCTACCAAAGGACATCATCACCTGACTTGTAACATTTCCCAGAATTTCTCAATCAGTTTCCATAAATTGGCTCCGGCAGCCGTTAGCATGCTAGTTGTGATTTATACACAGCTGTTAGCAGTGGCTCCTTCAAACTTGTGTAAATTGAAGGCTTTGTATTTTGTACATCTCTTTATATATTTTGGATTATTTACTATTAATCCTGTCATTTTTAAAATGTAAAAAATTGTGCAGATTTTATCTAGCCTCTTTCTCTGAAAAACCAATTTTAAGGCTAACTTTAAGTTAAAAATGTCCCATAAATCTTCATAAAAAACAGTGCATATTGTGTAAAGCTTTCTATGCCAAAAATGAACCAGGTGTGTTATTACTGTTTTGGCCCTTAGGACATGTTGCAATATTATTTGAACCTGACAGAAGCAAATCTAAAGGGAGAATCCAACTGGAAGCTGGAATATATCCTGACTCAGACCTATGGCATCGAGGATTTGCAGCCAGAAAGTTTATATGGATTAGCTAAACAATTAGCAATCCTAGACAGTAAGAAGTTTGCAAAATACTACAATAACTTCTTTGTGAGTTACGACAGCAGTGCAATTTGTGATAAAAAATGTAAGGCCTTGCAAATTTGTGCAATTATGAATCTTGATCATATTTCCTATGATGATTGCCTTAAACAATCGTATATAAAACACAGTCACTAGTATGTCACAGTTTGTGTTCATAGAATATGGGACACTATTCGGTACCTGAGATCAGTTTGTGAGAATTGTTATGTAAATCTTCATGGATTACTGAGTGAGCGCACAAAATTACTGTAGTTGTTTTGTGTGTGTGTGTGTGATTCCCCAATGTAGATATCTAAAAATGTCTAAATTTTATTTTATTAAGAATGTTTAAACTGCCCATTAGTAGAATGATGTGTGTATGTAAATATCCTATCTTACAGTTTATATAATTGCATCTAATTTATACCCTTGTTGAAACTGTCATTCATACAATAAAGCAAATGACTTCTTTCTCAGCACAGAGAAGTGTTTTTAATATGATAATTTTCAGTCTTTTAATTCACTCAGTAAAACCTCATGTGTAGCTGGGCTTGATGGTGTGCATGCCTGTAATTCCAGTACTTGGGAGGCTGAGACAGGAAGATTATATGTTTGAGGCCGGCCTCCGCAACCTAGTGAAACTCTCTTTTAAAATAAAGAATAAAATAGGAGTGAGGATGTACCTCAGAGGTAGATGCCTCTGGGTTCAATTCCCAGTACTCCAAAATAAAATGTATAAATAAGTAGAAAGTCCTCGTGTATAAACTAAGATTTATGTATTTTTTTCATACACTGCCTACTCTTAAGAAAATGCCAAGGTCTCCTTAGGGCTATGTCTGATTCTGAACAGCATCATGGGAAATGCACTGCCTGGCTTTCTTCATTCTAAGCCTATAGCACTGCTATCTTTTGAGGGTAAGAATATCACAAGCTGTACTTACTGCAACTTCAGTATAGATGCACCTCAGGTTACAGTGAGGTTTGGGCCCAATAAACTCATTGCAGGTTGAGTATCACTTCTGCCCTGAGCGATTGTTTTAGGTAATGAGCTTTATGCCCAAATTAGAAATTTAGAATTTCACTGGGCTAATAGTAGAGGCAATGTGACTATTTTTGGACTTTCTCACTACTGAGTAACAGTCATGAGACTTGTTCTCACTGGTAACCTCATCAGATAACAAAGGGGAGGGAAGAAAACAAAACCCCTTGCATTCATCTCACCTTGGGAACCGCCAGTAAATCCTCAAAGAACTGAACAACTGCAAATATTTTAAATAGTTCAGTTTTTTGATACCAGGTTAAAGATGAAATTTTCTATTGCTTCGCAACTTAGTTTTAGAGGTATACCTAAGAGTAAATTCTCAAAAATTTATCCTAAAAATCTTGTATAAAACATCTAGGGCAGCATGCTTTAAAAATGACAACAAAAACTTAAACCTGTAAATCACTTATTGTACACCAACAAGAAAATGGATCAGTGGATTATGGTTTATTCAGAATGTGGAATATTATGCAGAAGTAAAAATGAATAAATCTCACATGCACAATAGAGCTTAAAATGATAAATACAGCACACAGTGATACCATCAGAATCAAATTTTGATTTTTAAACTTAAAGTTTTGCATTTTTAGAAAATGAAAAATTAGCATTTGCAGCTTAGAGACATAAAGTAGACTAAAATAGGTCAGATTGGCAAGCATAAGTCAAATAACAAATGCTGGCAAGGATGTGGGGAGATAGGAACTCTTTTACACCGTTGGTGGCAATGAAAACTAGTTCAGCTGCTAAGGAGATCAGTCTGGAGATTCCTTAGAAACCTAGGAATGGATCCACTATATGATCCAGCTATACCACTCCTGAGTATCTTTCCAAAGGGGTTGAAATCAGAGAACTACAGTAACATATCCATACCCATGTTCATAGCAGCACAATTTGCAATAGGCAAAATATGGAACCAGTGTAGGTCTCCATCAACAGATGAACGGGTTGCAAAACTATGGCAAAGACACACAATGGAATTCTACTCAGCTATAAAGAAGAAGAAAATCATGTCATTTGCAAGAAGATGGAAAGACCTGGAGAACATTATGCTAAATGAGATCAGCCAAGGACAGAAAGAGAAGGGACATATGTTTTCTCTAATATGCCCAAACTAGGGGGTATTAGGGATACCAGAGAATCTCCAGATAATGGAGGGGAAACCTCAGAAAAGCTAGAAAGAAAGGGTAGGAGAGGAGGAAGTATGAGGTTGATTAATGGAGGAGCTACGTTTGAATATGTGTGTAAGTGTGAATGTAGCATGGTCAACCTGGGCATTCATTGTTGGGAGGAGGAAAGGGAAAATGGGGGGGGGACACCAAGTACTGTGTGAATATATGCCATTGTCAGTATGATCCACATTATGATGTGAAACTATAGTGTACCAAGAAAAAAGAAAGAAAAGAAAAAATGTGTCCTAACCTTAAAAAATATATAGGTATGGTAGTAAAACAAATATTAAATATTAAATCCTGCATGGTGAGGGAAAGAAAAAGGAAGAGGAGTTGGAAAAGAGATAAACAGGTGAATTTAACTATGTCATAACTATAGAGAGGCTATGTTTTTTTTTATACATTTAGTATACCTTAAGTACTATGTAATCACCTTTTATAAGGGGAGATAGTGGTTGAGCTTGCAAAAGGATTGCTTTGGCTTTTCCATGGAGCTCGATTAATGGTGAAAGGTGGGTCCATGGAGAGGGTTTGAAGTAGTGTAACTGAGAGGGGCTGCTGGGCTGAGGTGGTTGGTGCTAGTGGAGAGGGGCAGCTTGGTGCGTGATACATTCTGGAAGCAGAAGCAGCAGGATGTGTTGAGGACACGAATGTGAGAGATGAAGTACAAAGATTCTTGGCTGGAGCAACTGGCAAATGATGGTACTGAAAGAAGAAAAGGAGGAAGGATATTGGGGGGTAGGCATGAGGGGCAGAGAGAGAAATAAAGTGTATTACTGTGTGTTACTGATATTCCAGACTACCTAAGAATCTCTCTAGCTCATTAAATGTTTTGCCATTACAATTGTCTGTAAATTTAGGACATTATGTGAAGGTATTACTACCAATCTCACTAACTCATGTGGGTGGGATTAAAGATTAAAATCCAAAGTTTAGCAGGGCCGGGAGTGGTGGCGCATGCTTGTAATCCCCGCGCTTAGGAGGCGGAGACAGGAGGATCGCACAGGTTCAAAGCCAGCCACGCTGGCTTAAGAGACCCTGTTTCCAAATAAAAACATAAAATAGGTCTGGGAGTGTAGCCCGGAGGTAGAAGATTTCCAAGAACCCCAGTACTACCGAAAAAAGCTTAGCCAGGCTGGGCATGGTGGTGCATGCTTGTAATCCCAGCATTTTGGAAGGCTGAAACAGGAGGATCGTGGTTCATGGACAGCCTCAGCTACTTAGTGGGTCCCTCTGCAAATTAGTGAGACCCTGTTTCAAAATAAAGAATAAAAAATTAGCCGGATGTAGTGGAACATGCTTGTAATCTCAGTACTTGGGAAGCTCAGACAGGAGAATCACAGGTTTGAAGCCAGTCTCAGGAATTTAGCAAAATCCTATTTTTAAACAAAAAGTAAATAGGGCTGGTGATATAACTCAGAGGTAGAAGGCCCCTGGGTTCAATCCCTAGTACCAAAAGAAAAAGAAAAAAAAAAAGGAACCAAACATCTCCTCTATCTTTTATATTAAGCATTTAGGTCTTCTGCGTTATGTTCTATACAGTATACAATCCCTTTTGAAAATTTTGTGTCCTCAAACTTCATGAACAGGTGACTTAGATTTTCTAAATCACCTGGATGTTCCCTGAACTTAGTCTTGAAGGCCTGGAGACATATAAAATGGAGGGCCAGGAATGCGAGTCACCCTGTTGCTTTCTGTAGTCATTTTCTTGCTTGGTGCAGATCACTGTATTTCCTATCACAACCCCATAGTCTAACTAATTAGAATGGGTTGTCTGTCAGTTTCTAGACACAAATGCAATTACCCGCATCATCACTTTTGCTCATATTGTTGCTTTTCCCAGTCTAAACTACCCCATTTATTTCTCTTCATAACTATCTTCTAAAAGTCTCAACATATAAATTACCTCGGTTGTCAAAACTTTCTAATCTGTCCAGACAGAATTAATCATTTCTCCCTGAGGCCATGAGAGTATATTACCTAAGATGAGTAGTGTAGATCACACCTCCTGAGCTCTGTTTTCCTCATCTCCATTCACTGAGCAAAAAGGGTTCTGATTTACTTAAATTTCTATCTGTATTGCCTAACAGAGTGCTTAATGAATGGTTACGTCTACCAGTCTGCTGGACTGTCATGATAAAATACCACACTGTGTGGCTTACACAATCGAAACTTACTCTTTCACCATTCCAGGTGTTGGAAGTCCAAGAACAGGACACCAGCAGGGTTGGTTTCCTTGAGGTTTCTCTTCCTTGTTTCCTGTCTTAGCCTGCAATCGTCTCTAGAACTCTGTTCACTTCCTCTTCTTATGAGGGTACTGTCTCTATAGAATTAAGACCGCACCCTAATGTCTTCATTTAACCTTAATTACCTCCTTGAAGAACTTATCTCCACATACTGGCAGGTTAGAGCTTCAACATATAAATTTGGATGGTAAGGTTTATAAAAAAGTGTTGAATGAATAGAAATTATATTTATTTTTAGAGATGTTTCTCTCCATGACTTTATGATGCCTGAATTCCTTGGCAAATAGGGAAAGCTTATCACCTAGCAATGAGATTACAGGTTTAAGATGGAGATGTTTGGCTAGGGCAAACATTGAATCTTAAACTGAAGAGTAATGAGTTGATGAATCAGCCATTCTATGTGACTGAGTGTGCCTTCATTTCAGTTTAGACCAATAGGAAAGGATTCTGGCAATCGTGAACTGGGAAAAAGGAACTAAGAAAATATATGGGAATATTGAGAACTAAGAAAAGATGGGCAGTAGTTGGGTGTGGTTACATAGGTCCATAATTCCAGTAATTGGGAGACTGAGATAGGAGGATTGCAGGTTTGAGGCCAGTTTCAGGAATTTAGTGACATTCTCAGAAACTCAGGGTAGGCCCTGTCTCAAATATAAAATCCAAAAAGGAGTGGAGGTGTAGCTCTATGATAGAATTTCCCTGGGTTCAATCTCTAGTACAAAAAAGAAAAGGAAAAGAGAAGTAAGGAAGGAAAGAAGGGAGGGAAGAAAAGAGAAGAGACTGGCAGCATATGGTCTCATGGTCTGTTATTTAAAGAGGGCTCAGTGACTGGAGGTCAGCAGAACATAGTATGATAAGGTAATGAAAGTCAGAGCTTCCAGCCAAGGCATTGAGACTGATGTCAGCTCCTCTGCATTTTCTGTTGAAAGACAGGTACTTATCTGCCCATAATTCAGTTTTTCTCATCAATTAAACAAGGTCTCTAATATTACTTAATTTATAACATTATTGTGGGAATTAAATAAAAACATACAATATAAACCCTAGTTTCCAGACATAGTAATCACTGTGAAAAGTTACAAATGTTAATGTTGTTTGCAATATTATTAGATGCCCTAAGGGAACAGAGTAGATTTGACCGAGATGTTGAAGAGTAAAGAGAATGGAGACCGAAATGAAAGAAAACAAAACCTCCTGCTCTCCCAAGTTGCTTTAGAGATGTTTATATACAAGTAAAGCTATACCACTGTACTGCACAGTTCTCTCCACAAGTAGGTACTGAGTTTCTCCAATGTCCCTCTGTCCTCGGTGCTAGTGGTAGAGAAATACATAAAACAAAGGTTCCTGTCCTTATGAAGTTGACTGATGTGTACTTCAGTGTGACAAGTGTATTGTGTGTGTGTGTGTGCATGTATGCATGTGTGTGTGTAGCTTAGAGGAAATACTGGTTGCATTTGAACCACATTACACATAATGAAAATGATTTAATTATATATATATATGTATCTATATATACCTACACAAATATATATGCATTATATATATGTATATGTATATATCTATAATGTTGCAGGACCACTTTCATTACAATAGACTGCATTCCTAGGAAGATAATTAGGGGGGGCTGTGATTACCGTGTCACAAAATACTGACAGCTATATTGCAAGGCATCTACTTAAGTCTTAAATGTTCGGAAAAAGAATGATGAAAAGTTACCAAAATGACTGTTTTGTCTGAAACCATGTAATTATATAAATGTGACAATGGTTATCACAATGTGGAAGAAAACCTATTTTCTGATTAGCCTCTCTCACAGATTTTATTATTTCGCTGAACAATATTGAGGGACCTGTCTGATACTAACAAGATCCCTTTGTATGGACGTATGTTGGAAGCATTCATTCTCGGATGGCCGAGACAGCTATGGAATCGGGCTTGGAACAATGAGTAGCGTTCCCCGGAGCACTTTGCTGTAGTGCTCATTTGTCTTCTTTCCTGTTAAGCTCTCAAACTGCTGCCAAGAGGTGTCGAAGTACCATAGCAACCACCTGAGGTATTTTCTATTCACCCGAGAAACCATTAATTGCCCTTCCCCTTCAAATCTAGTAGAATCTTTATCTGAAAGCTATCTTGTTTTATATTATTCGTTGAATGCAGCAATTATTTTAGAATAATTTGGATATTAAAATCATTTTGAAATACAAAAGACCTCAAAAATTCAAAATAACACACAGCAATTATTTGTATTTTAATGGATATGTTTGTCTACCTAAAAGAACAAAATCTTTTATTTGGAATGTTTATGCTTCAGAAGCAAAACAACACCCCTTCAATAAGCAAAAGAGGCTCTTTGGCTGTTTGTCTCTTTCAGTTGAGGATGATAGGATACAGAATATAAAGTTGAGATTCCTTACAGTGTGTTTATTTAAGTTCAACAACTCTTTTATGGAAAAGGAAGGAATTGATTCACAAGCATTCTCTTACAACCTGTTAGGGACATGTGGGTTCAAAGATAATTGAAATAGGAGACAAAAGGAAAGACACTCATACAAGTTCAGGAATAAAAATTATAGTAGAGAAATTTTATTGATTAAGGTATCCTTTTTCTTCTTTTGAGTCAGTCTCATGTTGTTGCTCAGCCTGACCTTGAACTTGAGGTTCCCCCTGCTTCAACATCCTGAGTAGCTAGACTGTAATACTGTTTTGAGATCCTGATTTTTATTATTTATTTATTTATTTATTTATCTATTTATTTATCTATTTATTTATTTGGTGGTACTGGGGTTCCTGGAAACCCTTCTACCTCTGGGCTACACTCCCAGACCTATTTTTTATACTTTTTTTAAATTTGGAAACAGGGTCTCTTAAGCCCTCGCGGCTGGCTTTGAACCTGCGTGATCATCCTGTCTCTGCTTCTCAAGTGCAGGGATTACAAGCATGCACCACCATGCCTGGCCTATTTTATTTATTTGTTTGTTTATTTCTTTTCTTTTTGTACTGAAACTAAATTTTGGGTCATTATACTTCCAAGAAAACCCCTAACCCTTTAATTCTTCTTTTTTTTTTTTTTTTTTTTTTTTTTTGGTTTAAGACAGCCAGCATGATGGTGTATGCCTGACAGAAGAGGATCACAGGTTCAAAACCAACATAGCAAGACTTTCAGAAACCTGAAGAGAACCTGTCCCAATGCAAAACATATAATAAAAGCCTGGGAGTGTAGCTGGAAAATAAAATGCCTCTGGGCTCAACCCCTGGTATCTACACACACACACACACACACACACACACACACACACAGAGAGACACATATTTGTAGCAGGGTATCTACATTGCTAAGGGTTTTGCTAGATTGCTGAGGCTGGCTTCAAATTTGTGATCCTCCTATTTCAGCATCCCACATAGTAGGATTACAGGCATGTGCCATCACACGAATCTGATTTTTACCTTTAATTGAAGGTTTTAACAAGTTTTCTCAATTTATTTTTATTCTTGCAATGAATTATTTTAGAGATACAGTAACTCTATGAATCTTAAGTATTTTTCCTTCTGTTATAATAGTTGAATATAATATCCATGATGAACTTTATCTTTCAACCAGTTTCATATAAGGTACACCAGCTTTTAGGTTTTACCAAGAGAAAGCAAAGAGTCTTCTTGTTTGTAATATAGAGATAGTAGGCAGAACTTGATAGACTTGTGAAGATTACAGTTAATTCTTGCAAAGCATGTAGACCAATGTCTGGCACATAATAAGTACTACAAAAATGCAGTTAAATGAAGCAAAACATGCTGCCCTTGATCCCAGTCTTGCCTACTTGGTTGTTGCTGTGGACCTCAGTCAACTTACTCTTTCTCCCTTTGTGGTAGAAAGGGTAGCCACCCAAACTCCTTGAGTGCCAGGTTAAAATGAGAGCACCTGTCAGTCAAATGATGCCACACATATAGATATTTATTAACTACTTACTAGTAAGATAGCATAGGAAACAGTAATGAACAAAAGTTTTACACAACTCATTTTATGGTCCAAGGAAGCTCCAGTGTTCCATCCATGGAGAGGCTTTAAGCACTTCCTTGGATGAAAGTATGTTTGTATTTTATTGGTGCATTGTAATTATACATCGTAGTGAGGTGCAAAATCATACAAACAAACACGCACACAGCTCTTGGTGAGTTTCTGTTCAGATCTCACCTCGCTATACCAGTCTCTCTCCAGACATATATTGAGATTGGCAGTGATAACTTCATACATGGACACAGCATAATTTGAACTGTTTCTTTCATCAGTTCTTCCTTTACTCCTCTCCACCTCCCTCCCTCATCCTGTTTCACCATTCTTCTGGTCACCCTTTCTCAACTGTCTAAAGTTCCTTTTGTTTCCTGGAGATAAATGCTAAGGTTTTAGAGAAAATATATTTTCAATCTTGTCGCCTCTTGTTCAAGGAGGCACCTGAAACTCAGGGCTCATGAGAGGTAATATTTTAAGGCAGTATTTTAAAAAATCAAAATGAATGCAAAAAATATTATCATGTACAAAATGCTAAACTTTAAATACAGGAAGATTGTTCTTTGTTTTTTGTCTCTGCATTATGATAAAATGAGTGAAGCCATCCCAAGCAGTTAGTGAAACCTAGCCAGCCGGAGTGAGTTTGTACAAGTTGATAATGGCATGCAATTCCACTGGGCAGCCCCTGGGCCATAGGAGACTGATTTTTTGGCCATGGCTTTTGACTGTGGAGATTGCATTAAGTTTTTCTATTTCATTTAAAATATAGATTATTTTAGTAACTATATAAAAGCACATTTTTTTTTCTTTACTGAATTCAATAGGGCACTGTTGAAAACCCTCAGGAGCTTACCTCTGGCAGGAAGAAGGGGGAGGGATTTAGTTTAAGGAATCATTCCTAAAGGCAAAACTTTTAACTTTTGAGACTCTTCTACCTTGCTTCTAGATATTAGCAGGAGTCCATGTCTCTAGAAAAAAATGTGTACTCTTGCACACTTTAGCCTCTAAATACATATTTTTAATTTCACCACTGACAGTTTCATTGTGCTACATGCTAATCTACAGGATAGTCTTTCTTTCTATGAAAACCCCTTTCTGAGACTTAGGATTCTAATTTACAGAATAGTAACCGCTTCCTGATTTGAACACACACTGATGATTCTTGATAGTAAGTTAGCTGGGTATCCCAGCAAGACAGGCCCTGGACTTGAGCTGGTATCACCTTTTTGTCTTTTCTGCTTGGTTGCCTGAGATCACACAACATCAGAATTATGGAAGACCCATAATTTCTTACCTTCTGTAAAAATTGGGATAATTCTGCTTTCATATATGCTTATAGATTTATTTCTGGGGACTATGTATCACAGAGTTCTATAACGATTTCTCCTACATAGATCCTTCCCAGTTATTTTCTAGGGATTTTCATCACTAATTTTATATTTCAAAATGATAGGATGAAGATGGTAAAAAAACAACACTCAGGCTCTTGCCACTGGCTGGAGAAAGTATATGCCATGACTACTGGTTAGTATATGTCTCCTGCTTCCCTGCAGTGGCAGAGGGGTGAGGATGAAGGCCTCTCTTCTTTCAGAAAAGCAAGTTTTCTTTGTTTGGTTTTATATTGTATATTGTATATTTGGTTTTATATTGTATATTGTTTTATATTTGGGTTTATATTGTACAGACAGTTACAGTACAGGTGTCAGTAACTGTCTTCCTATCCAGTCGTCAGTTGAAATTCTTTCCAGATTCTGACAGCAGCATGACTCCAAGTCCTCGTTAATTATTTCCTTCTTCCATCAAATGTTTATGGAAATCCTCCTACACACTAGGGGCCTAAATATGGATAAAGCTTAAGTTTTTGTTGTACCTTTGATCTTATTCTGTGAATTCAAGGAGTGCTGCAAGAAGAGCTGCTAGACCGATGTCATTTGACACTGAAGTCAAGCCTAGAATGCTATAGGCATATCTGGTGAGTTTCAAATGTTAGGGTCATTACCAATCTCATAATATCAATAAATTACTGATTAAGGAAATTTTAATTTTAAATAACATTGTACCACATTTTATATATTGCCTACATTGGCCTTCAAAATAATAATTTTTTTAATCTTTTAATATTTTAGAAATATTTTACCCCTTCTACCACATTTATGAACAGACTTGGCTTGGAAAGATTAACTGAACTGCTTGAGGGAAATATCTAATTAAATAAAGAAGCTGAAACTCACACTCAAGCCTTCTGACTTCAAGTTCAGAACTATTTCCATTAAACATATAGTTTTACAGTTCCTAGCACTTTCCAAACTGATGTATAATTCATTAGATTCACAAGGCAATGGAAAATAAACTCTTCTACTAAAACAATTTCAGTTATATTTTCACAGATGAGTTAGACAATGGCTTTTCCCCCCAAGACTGCCTCTTGGTATTCCAATATATTGTGGTGTACAGTAAACAACTTGCCTCTTTGCTCTGTGAGGGTATGCCTGTCCCGAGCTCATTGTTAAGAGTCTTCCGAGGCCCTGTGCTTCCTCAAGAACTCATTATTATGGGTGACCTGAAAACACAGCCAGCTCTATGGCTGCATGATTTTCCTCATTAGGCTTCTACTAAGTTTAAAATTTTGAGCCAGGCATAGTGGCACACACTTATAAGTCCAGCACTTGGGAGGCTGAGATATGAGGATCACAGGTTCAACGACAGCCTCAACAACTTCCTAACAGTCTAAGGAACTTAGCAAGACCCTGCTTCCAAATAAGAAATCAAATAGGTCTGGGGGTGGAGATTAGAGGTAGAAGGCTCTTGGGTTTGATCCCCAGTACCATAAAAAGGGTTAAAGTTTTGTTTTATATTTTGGTTTCATTTTTATTCCCATCAAAATATAATTTAGGAATCATATGAGAAATGACTTATCTGTTCCTATTGCTTCTGCATAGATAAAATGTGACTTTTTAATACTAGATAACTTTTATAATCTTGATTTTTATATATAATAAATGCATGATTATGTTAAAATAATCATGCATTTTGCTAGAAAGTTTTATTTTATCTTCTAACAATCTATTATGCATTTAATGAGGATCAGCCACTTGCTAATTTGACATAGTCTATTCAACATATGTTTTATGCCAAAGTGCACAATTAGTTTCAATAAACCTGGACACTCCAATTTATGGAGTGATTTTCAAACTTATGCACTGGTACTAGATTACAGAGGTCTCCAGAGAATTTTATTTTAAAAAGAATTCATCCTTTGGACATCTACCTACCAATACTTTTGTTCAGAAGGGGAAAAATTTGTCCAAATCTATTAAAAATAGACATTTTGTTATAAAAATGTAACCATATGTAGTTTATATGATGAACTTTCTTAGGAATAGTAGTAATTGCTGTGTACATGCAAACACACACACACACACACACATACACACACAAGCACACACATTTGTATACTCATTAGCTACCCTCATAAAAGGAAAGGGTTTTCACCAAAGACATGAGAATGAGAAAGATTTACTTATCAAAGAGTCAGTTATACTGCATGTTTGATCAACTTGCACAGATGTGTCAGTATATCTAAAGGCATGAAAGTGAGAAATAATACAATCCAAACTTTTTTTAAAATTTCTAACGTATTTTTCTCAAAAGATACTAAAATGATTTTTAACCAAAACAATAATAAGTATTTCGAGAGTAAAAAATGGATGCTGAAATTACTGAATGAAAGTCTTAAGAGGAAAAGTACATTATATGATCTTAAATTATCTCTCCATAAACTATAAAAATTAAATGGTAATTTTACAGTAGAGAAGCCTAGCAGTGCTGCTTTAACCAAGTATCCACAGTTAGCTGTTCTAACAACCAGACTAACAGCTGAGCCTTCTACTCTGATACAGTAGTGATGCACTACTCCTTTCTAAAATGCACAAAACAACATATTTAAAGAAACAATATTCAAATCCACATTGGGGGAAATTCTACATAATAACTGGCTTGTCATCTTTAGACAGCTCATGTTATAAAATAAAAAAGACTGAAGATTTATATGCAGATTCAAGAGATTTGACAAGTAAATGCAATGCATAATCCTGTATTGGGACAAAATATTTCATCAAGGATGCTATTGGGAATATTGGTAGAAATTGAAAGTAAGCTGTGCATTGCATACTACTTATAATTCCCTCCTCCTCCTCCTCCTCCTCCTCCTCCTCCTCCTCCTCCTCCTCCTCCTCCTCCTCCTCCTCCTTCTCCTCCTCCTCCTCCTCCTCCTTTTTGGTGGTACTATGGCTCCTGGAAACCCTTCTAACTACAGGCTACACTTCCAGACCTATTTTATATTTTTATTTGAAAGCAGGGTCTCTTAAGCCAGCGCGGCTGACTTCGAACCAGTGAGATCCTCCTGTCTCCACCTCCCAAGCTCGGGGATTACAAGTGTGTGCCACCACGCCCAGCTTATAATTCCTTTTTTATATTTACATTTGTATTTTCTTTAAGTCTACTAAATTTGATAGGAGTAACATATTCTTATCTATGTATAATATATACAATATATCCACATAGAAAATATACAAATTATATGCATTAAAATAAAATGTTAAAAAGTAAAATGAAAAAAGTAATTTAGGAAAAACTTGCGAACCAAAAAAAAATGAAATTAAATAAGCAAAAGAAAACAGAAATTATTAAAACTACAATTGTTTTCCCTCTTGTTTGTGGCTTGAAAATAGGAACAAAATTTGTGACTTGTTCTATTTATACTTTTTTACTACATTAAGTTCTGTAAAATGCCTATTCTTTAGTATTATAAACTATTTCTTAATTGGCTTATGAAGATTATGAAAGTTCACGCAGGATGCAATTTATGCTTTTTTGACTCCTTCCTTCTCTCTGTTTGGGCAAACTATTTGTTGTTATAAAAGAAGGAACCCTTGGATTTCACAGGCACCATCCCTGGTGCCTTTCTGTAATCCCTACTCACTCTGCATTTTTAGCATTGCTTGTAATGAGACTGCCTGAGCCATGGCAACCCCTTGCAACTTGGTCAACAATAGAAATTAGATGAATCACTCTTCCTCTTGGCATATCCTGACATAATTGGCTTTCATTACAGGCTTTTTTTTTGTGGAGGTGATAGGGATTAGATGCTGTAAACACACAGAGGAACGTATCTGTCCTCTCAAAAGGCAAGTTCGACACCTGTAGGAGTCACTCTCTCTTTTTGTTGTGGATGTTATTGATTTTTTGAATAATAAACCAGCATTATAAGCACTGCATCCTGGAATAAAACTCAATCTTGGTGCATACTACTTTTTTATATTATGAGTTCCATTTGCTAATATTTTACTAAGGATAATAGTGTTTATATGCATAAAGATTTTGTTCCACGTTTTTTCTTGTGTGCGATCTTTGGTTATGAATCAAATTCACTTTCCCACAGGTTCAGTTTCTTTATGGGCCTTTACAATGACTCACCTTAACTTGGCTTCTTTCCACTGTCAACACCTCTTTGAGACATTCTGTCCCCTGTATAGAAATGGCCCAGAAGAAAATATTTGCCTTTTAGCATGTTTTTTAAACATGTTTATTCAGTAATGAGTAACTAGAAAATATATGACTATAAGCTACATTTTTCTTGGGAAAGAGGACATTGTCTCTCAGCTTATCTTTGAAGCAAGGAGAAGAAAATACAAATCTTTCTTTTACGAATGTGGTTATGATTATTTAATGTCTTATGTAAAGTTACTTGTTTTCAAAGTTGTTTTTATTTTATTTTAACTGGTAAAATATGACAGAGTATAAAAACTTATCCACCACTATTACAAAATATTTTCATAATAACAGTGACCTAGGATTTTCATCAGCTCCTGGTGCTTTTTGCTATTATTAAGTCATCATAGAGAAAGGTGTGTGCTCCTTAGAAGCTGGGAATTTTGTTGTGCCGTTTTTTTCATGCACACAGTTTTAAGGCAGACTTAATTAGTCCTACTTGGCTTCTATGCCCACAGAAGCACTTGTAACAAAACCATCATGTGATTATTCTCCATTTGGTGTTCCTAGAAGCCTTTCTCCCATAAAGCAAACAAAAACAAAAACAAACAAACACATCATAAAAAATGTTTTTCTTCTTATCCATTTAGGTTCTTTCTGTGGTTCATGACTCCAGAGTACAATGATTTTCTAGATAAAAACTAAAGGGACACTTAGAAATAATTACAAGATTGAGAAAGCGAATGCTTTTAATGACTGGATAGCACTCCTCTTGCAAGATAGGTGTTATCTCCTTTACTATCAGCATACTGATACATTATTAAAAATAATTTTAATAATGTGGTAGATCACTATGGGATTTTTAATTTGGAAAAAATTAGATTGGTTTGTTATTTCTATACTAAAATTTCTTAACCTATTATTTATGTAATAATGTTTCTCAGAACTTATACCCATAAAAAGGAAATAAAATAGATTCTCACTTTGGCTCATTCTATCCATAGGATATATCCACAATATATAACCTAATTTGAAAGAAAAAAATAAACAACCCTATGATACCATCAATATCCTTAATAGATACCATAGTAAACTACATGATTGGCCTTGATTCTAAGTCTTTCTTCTGATTTCCCTGAAACTTGCACTTCTTCTTACAGAAGAAGTAGTTTATTGCTAAAGAGGAAAACTCCACACTTCATAATCTCACAGCACTCTAAATACAGCACTGGGGATCCCAGGCATGTGGGTATTTTTCTTCCACCACCATCAGTTCTTCAGTGCTAGCTGGGTGTATTTTGATTTGATTTAATAATGACATTACCCATACCTGGAGATAGCATAGATACCATAGCATTGGTCCCACAAGTCTTCCCCCATTTTGGAGGCCAGTCACAAGTCTAAGTACATCAGTTCTGACTCACTGGCTAGGAAACAGAAATTTCTATGATACCCTCAGGTCTGATCATTTTCTAAAAGAACTCACTGTGTTCAAGGAAACAGTTTTCTTACTAGGTTACAAATTATAGTAGTTTCCCTTTATCCACAGGGATTACATTTCAAGACCCCCAGTGGACGCCAGAAAATGCAGATAGTACAGAATCCTACATATACCATGCTCTTTTTCTATTCACACATATCTATGATAGTTAATAAACTAGTAACATTAAGAGATTTACCACAATAACTAATAATACAATGGAAAGATTCTAATAATATACCATTATAAAAGATATGTGAAAGCCTCCGGGCGTTGTGGTGCACGCTTGTAATCCCCGCGCTTGGGAGGCAGAGACAGGAGGATCGTGCAGGTTCAAACCCTGTTTCCAAAAAATAAAAATAGGTCTGGGAGTATAGCTCGGAGGGAGAAGGGCTTCCAGGAACCCCAGTACCACCCCCCCCAAAAAAAATTGTGAAAGCTGGCATGGTGGTGCATGCTAGTAATCCCAGCATTTGGGAGGCTGAGATTGGAGGATCAGGACAGACTCAGCTACTTAGTGAGGCCCTCCGCAACTTAATGAGACACTGTTTCAAATAAAGAATAAAAAATAGGGCAAGGGGTGGAGCTGGGAGGTAGAATGCCCCTGGGTTCCACCCCTAAACATGCAAAAATAAAAAGATATGTGAATATGGTCTCTATTTCTCAAAATGTCTTACTGTACTATAGTCACCTTTCCTGTGATGATGTGAGATGATTCAAGTCTTATGACATTATCAAGATGACTACTGTGAAAATAAAAGAAAAAAATTATGAGCTTTTTAAAAAATGAAACTTGGAGGTCATTTAAGGAGGACTTTATGTATGCTTCAGCTAATGGGATTATGAAGTTTGGTCACATTTACCTCTGACTACAGGTCTCTGACACTGTTCCCAGAGGTTGAGGATGCATATTAAGACATTATTAGATTCTTATTTATGAAAATTTTTATTTTTGTGTGCATTACTTTATCTTCTATTAGTCACATATATCCTGTTTCTTCTCAACATCTAAAAATCTACATAAACTCCCATTTTTCCTGAAGTTTCTTAAAACACAGATTTAGACTGATCCTATGTCTTCCAACTCCTAAGCCCCTCAAATGAAACCTCTCTTATAATTACTTAGTTTTCACTGATTAACAGCTACTAAAAGTAACTAATGAGCAGGTAGCACATGGATCATGGATATACTGGATAAAGGAATGGTTCATGATCTGTGTGAGATGATGGAGCGGAGCAGAATGGCATGAGATTTCAGCACATCACTCTGATTAAGAGGCAATTTAAAATTTATGAGTTGTTTTCTGAAATTTTCCATTTAATTTCTAGAATTTTTTGGAATTTTCTATTTAATGTTTTTAGACTACAGTTGATTTCAGGTAACTGAAATCTCAGGTAAAGAGAATCTACTTTTTCAACAGATGAATAGATAAAAATGTGGTATATGCACACAATGAAATTTTATACAGCCATAAAGAAGAATAAAATTATGTCATTTTTCAGGAAAATGAGTGGAACTAGAGAATATTATGCTAAGTGAGATCAGCCAGTGTCAGAGAGTCAAGGGCTGTATATCTTTTCTCATACATAAAAGCTGGAAAAAAAAAAGAGCATGTAAAAAGGGATTTCAGTAAATGAGGAAAGAGAACAGTGTAATAGTGGACAGGGATTGATGGAAGGAGGCAGAAAGAGGAAAAAGAAGAATTGATGAAGGAAACAAGTCAAAAAAAGCTATGTCCATATGTAAGGCTGTCATTACTAATTTTGCTAACATGTATGGGGAAGGAGAGGAAGTAGGGTGCTATCCAGAGCGAAAAACACCAATTGCTATGTGCATATATATATTTGTGGCACTTGATGTATAATTACAAGGCATCAGCAAAAGCATACAGATAGGTAGATAGGTATAGATATAGGTATATAACAGAAGGGACTATTATTTTCTAAAGGCATATAACTCAGTATCAGCCATAGCAAAGCATAGGGCATGACCTGTGGGGGAGAGTACAGAGCTCTCCTATCCTCTTCAGACAGGCCGTTCCTTCCAGGACCTTCACATATTCACCAACATGAAGAATAGGGCTCTCCTCCATTTTACTTTTTAATGGAGAATTATTTATGCAGATATGCTTCTTAAAATCACTGGCACCTGGTAATGAAATCTATCTTCAGTACTTTTTTCCTCCCCAGGGATGGGGCATGGTGGGGACGGGGTGGGAACACTGAAAGTTCTGATGTTTTCCCTGGAAAGTGGCTCCCATCCTTAAGGACTTTCCAAAAGTCATCTTACTGACATAAACTCAGGCATGGATGAAAGAGATTTGTTATAAAGAACAAAAGATGGTCTTTTCAGCTTTGTAGACTCTTATCACTTAAGAAAATCAAAGGGCCATAAGTCTGGTCCAGGATCTAGGAAAAAGACCAAATATATACCACTTATTAGAAATCACAAATTACAGTTTCCTAATTCCTTGCTTTTCAGTTTTACTTTATGACTTGTTATTGCTAATAGAACTAGAGAGAGTGCTAATAGAACTAAAGAGAGAGTGAGCCAGTTCTGAGCATAGGCTTTGTGCCCTACATGTTTTTGTTGGTTTTCTTATCCTTCTCCTTAGTCATAGCAAAAAGCCTGGGTTATGCAGCTTGTAGAGAGAATGACATACACACATGGAACAAAGTTGTTCTGAATAATCTGCCCAGACACTAACAGCTTAGAGCAGAGCTGACTTTCAGCTGACACATAAGGTATAACAATAATAAATAAGAAATACACAGGAATATACAGGGAAGCAAAACATCTAATTTCATGACCAGGAAGCAAAACAAAACAAAAAAGGTGTGAATTATGAAATTTCCCTTTGAAGGCATGTCCTCAGTGACTCAAAGATTTCCCCCTAGGTTTCACCTCTTAAAATTGCTATACCTCCTAATAGCACCAAGCTAGTGATTAAGGCCTTTGGGAGATATTCCAGATCCAAACTATGGCAATGTAATTTTGTTTTGCATTACTAATGCTATCACTTCATTTTATGTTTATAGTTTAGTCAGATATTCAAAACCATCAGGAAGTCTGTCTGTGTATCTCTATCTATGTGTTGATGTATCTGTTTTTGCAAAACAAGAGATTGAATCTCACAAAATTTTGGGAACTGTTTAAACAGTCTCTGTAGAATGATTATATTTGCTTCTGATACTGAAGTTTGAAGTCCACAAGTCAGACATTACGCAAGGGAAAATAAATGTAAAGTTAGGGACAGTGAGAATAAATTGGCTCTTTTGAACATGAGTTTAAACAGGGACTGGAATCCTTATCAGTTCTCAACATTAATTGTTTGGAGATCCTGGGAGAGCCTGGTGCCCTTTGACACAAAGCTAAACAAACACACACCTCCCCCATGAGCCTGAGAAGTTGAAGGAGGATCCAGGGGCAGTGGAACTGCTACCACTTGGGATGCTGATGAAAGCCAAGGAGGTGAGCCAGTCAAAGCAACAAAGCTCATGATCTAGAAATAGGTGCTGCCTCACCTCTATTTCTATCTACACTGGCTCTGGTGTGGCCCACTTTTATAATAAACATACAGGAAAGGGAATTCTGGGGAACATAGTTTTTCCTAGCCTAGTAGACACATTATGGATTCATCAAACATTTTATACTTTAAGAGATTTTACTGATTTACTTAAAAGTGTTGATGAGTTGTAGGACATGCTGTCTCCCAAATGTGACACCTTAGCATCTGAAAAAACAGCGATGCAGAAGGTCACCCTCATCTTTCTTTATGCTTC
Source organism: Muscardinus avellanarius (assembly GCF_963383645.1). Lineage (NCBI taxonomy): Eukaryota > Metazoa > Chordata > Mammalia > Rodentia > Gliridae > Muscardinus > Muscardinus avellanarius. The sequence goes on from NC_137794.1 coordinate 76,350,961, forward strand.
TCTCCTGAAACAAGTTGTGATAGTCTCATTTCAGAAGTTCCCTCCTTATACCCAGAAGAAAAAGACACTCTTTTTTTTTTTTTCTCATCGGTACTGGGGTTTAAACCCAGAGGCATTGTATCTCCAAGCTACACTTCTAGCCCTATTTTTTATTCTTTATTTTAAAACAAGGTCTCACTAAGTTGCAGAAGGCTTCACTATGTAGCTGAGGCAAGCCACAAACCTGAGATCCTCCTGTCTTCAACCTTCCACGTACTAGGATTACAAAAATACACTCTTATGTCTAAAGACACAGAAGAAAGAGATCTGAAGAAACAGGCCTTGCTAAATCTTATTACAAATAAGTTTATTATTTAAGTTATTATTACCAATAAGTTTGGTAATACCCAAACTTATTACAATTAAAATATACTCCCTTTGCCCAATCTCGTTTCTCTTTCACAATCTACTTTATCAGATATAGCATGAGAAATGCACAGGTTTACCTGTACCTTTAAGTCTTCATTTCTGAAGCCTCCCATTTCATAAAAAAAACTACCATATGATTCCACAATACCACTTCTGGGTATCTACTCCAAAAAATGGAAACCAAACTACCAAACTAATGCATGCATATTTGTGTTCATAGCCTCACAGTTCACAATTGCCAAACTATGGAACCAGCCAAAATGTCCATCAAAGATGAATGGATTACACAACTATGGGATATGTACACAATGGAATTTTCCTCAGCCATAAAGAAACAGAATTATGTATTTTACAGGAAAATAGATGGAATTAGAGAACATTTTGCTTAGTGAGATCAATCTGTCACCAAAGTAAAAAATTAGATGCTTTCCCTAATATGTAGAACTAGGGAGAAAAAGGGTTATAGGAGGAACTCTAGACAAAGAAAGAAAAGCCACAGCTGAGCAAATAAAGTGACCTAACTGAGGGGGAAGTGGGGAGAGTGAAAGGGAAACTCCCTAATGTACACGATGTACATTCACAAACATCAAAGTCAATCACTAAGCCAAACATGAGGAGGGGGAAGGGAAATGAGTGGAAATAGGGGAAGGGCAAATGAGTAATTTGTGCATGTATGCCTCTATCATCTTGTACCTCATTAAGATGTATGGCTACAAAACAACAATAAAAACAATATATTACAATTAAAAATACCCGCTGAGCGTGGTGGTGCACACTTGTAATCCCTGCGCTTGGGAGGCAGAGACAGGAGGATCGCGCAGGTTCGAAGCCAGCCGCGCTGGCTTAAGAGACCCTGCTTCCAAATAAAAATATAAAAAATAGGTCTTGGAGTGTAGCCCGGAGGTAGAAGGGTTTCCTTCTACCTCCCCAGTACCACCAAAAAAAAAAAAATTAATTAATTAAAAAAATAAAAATGAAGAACAAGATCAAGAACAAGAGAAATATTCCAAATAAACAACCAAATTATATATAAATACAAAAAAAGCTGTCTCTTAGATAACTACTCATTCCCTGAGTGTCTTTCATGTATTCATGAAATATATATGCTAACAAACTGCTTGTTTTTTTCCTGTTAGTCTATCTTTTGTTACAAATAAGTATTTGTAACAAATAATATTGTTATTATTATTTGTTACAAATAATATTGAAGATAGAAAAAGCATTATGCTTCCCCTATAGAATCCATTCTCTAAGATGAGGTGCTTACTGTGAATGCAGGTGGAGATAGAAGGGTTTGCTGGCCAGCCAAAGAGGCCAGCCCAAGCAAGCAGATCTCCAAACGCCCGAGGGATCAGCCTCCAGCTTCAGACAAGAAGCATATTACTAACTCTGAGCCTCCCCCTCCCCCTCCTCCTTCTTTTTCTCCTTTTTCTCCTCCTCCTCCTCCTCCTGCTCCTTTTTTGACCTCCTCCTGCTCCTCCTCCTCCTTCTCCTCCTCTTTTTTCTGTGATTCCAGGGATTGAGCCGTGGGACATTCTACATCTGAGCTACATCCCCAGCCCTATTTTATTATTTTTATTTCGAAATAGGATCTGGCTAAGTTTCAGAGGGCCTCACTAAATTGCTGAGGCTGGCTACAAACATGGACGCTCCTCTCTCAGCCTCCCATGTACTGGGATAGCAGGTATACTTCACCATGACTGGCTCGGTCTACATTCACCTGAATCTATCTGCCCCTATTTTCCACAGTCCCCTGACTTGGAATCATTGACAATTCTTATTTGCAGTCTCAGACTCTGGCTAACCAGAGCTTCCAGCAGTTTTTTTGAATCCCTCTGGGTCTAACCTTGTTCCCCACTTCCTTGGTGAGTCTTCGACAAGCAGTCAGAAAGATTTCTCAGGAAATAACTTCCTTTTGTGTGCCTAGCTCTGAAATAGCCAAACACTCCATGGATTCCTAGTGACATGTCCTTCATCCCTGACCAATAATTCTAAATTCAAGATCGAGACATTTTCTACCTGCTCCTTCTCAGAATGTGGAAAAAGGTATCTTTGTTTCTTTTCTGTTTCTATTTCAAAGTACCTGAGATTGGGTAATTTATAAAGAAAGTTTATTTTGGTTCAGAGTTCTAGAAGCTGGCAAGCCCCAGGGTTAGAAGGTTGGGTACTGATAAGGGTGTCATGCTGCTGTGTGTTACAAGGCAGAACAGCAGAAGGGTAAGTAGATGTGTGAGGAAGAGACAACATGATGGACAGCTTGCTGTAGACTGGCCATTCTTGAGGTAACTCATTCTGGCCCCAAAGAACAGAAACAAGAACTCACTTGCTGCAGGGATTCACTCAGTCTATTGAGAAAGACATCAGTCCCTCCTATACCTAATTATGTCTTAGAAGTCCACCTCTCAACACTGCCATGATGACAATTGATTAATAGATTTCAACATGGGTTTTGGAAGGAATAAACTATATTCAAATCATAGCAGGAGAGGCAAGGAAGAGATGAGACATTGAAACAGAGTTAGTAGCAAGTCATTTTGATGAGAGACATGCAAATCTGACTCACTGTGAAAAACTGGAGAGGGGAGTGACTAGGGAGTAGCTTGAGACCGAGGTTGTGTTAAAGCCAAATCACAAAATGGAGTCACCCCAACTAGGTACTGAGCTGGGGGAAGTGACTGGCACAGTATCTTGAAGGGGTTAATGGCAAATGACTTTGTGAAATATGGATAATCATTGACATTGCAATCAAAATACTATTAATATAATCACTTAATTTAAAAAATCTATGTTGTTTTCAGGATCCATTATAATTAATGCTATGTAGGATGTTCATATACATGTATATCAGTCTTCCTACTCTTTTTTATTATTTTCTATTAATTTTTAGAAATAAAATTACTGGGTAAAAAGATATAGTGTCACACGCTTATAATCCCAGCATTTGGGAGGCTGAGACAGGAGGACTGCGATTCGCAGACAGTCTCAGCTACTTAGTGAGGTCCTTTACAACTCAGTGAGACTCTGTTTCAAAATAAAGAATGGAAAATAGAGCTGGAGGTATAGCTCAGAGGTAGAATGCCCCTGGGTTCCATTCCCAGTACCGCCAAAAAAAAAAAAAAAAAAAAAAAAATATATATATATATATATATATATATATATATATATATATGAAAAATTTAAAGACCATTGATACCAACTTTCTTCTCTATAATATTCATAGGAAAAGCACAAGAATATATGCTTTACCTAAGAATGTTATCATTTTAAAGATACATTTAAAGATCACATTTCAACCATGTGATTAGTGATCTATCTTACTATACATTTCTTTGAATGCATTTTTTGTTATTAACTCATTTTTATATAAAAAAAGTAGATTGTATTACTTTGCATTGAACTGGAATATTTGAAGCATTTCTCCTTCCCAATTTCACAGATAAACCAGAAGACTGACTGTATCTGATGGTTATAGTAGATTATGTGATAGGTTCTAAATTCTGATCCCCTGTCTTCCCCTGCCCTTTATTCCTCAAATCCACAGAAAAAGCCAGGTGTGATAGCATACACTTGTAATCCCAATACTTGGGAGGCTGAGACAGGAGGATCACAGGTTCGAAGCCAACCTTGACAACTTAGCGATGCCCTGAACAATTTAGTGAGACCCTGTATCCAAATAAGAAATAAAATCAGGGTGGGGGTTTAGCTCAGGGGTAGAATGCTACAGAGTTTAATCTCTAATGCCACAAAAAAAATCTACAGAAAATGTTTAAATCATTCAGTTACTCTTTCAGTCATACTGAGGTATCGTAGCATGCCTCTTTGGGACAGAGTTGATCACTGTCTAGATTTCAGCTTTTAAGTTTCAGTAATAACACCATTATGATCACTCTTATTTTGCTTTCAATTTCAAAGCCATAGGTTTTTAAAAAAATGATTTATCTTAGACTCAAAGAATAATCAATTTTGAAATTATTTTTATGCCCTTACTGTATTTAAAATTCCACTCAACATATTGTGGAATGTTTTTTAACTTACCCCCACTTCACCTCATCCTCTTTGATGTGGGTTCTGAAATCTGACCCATATGAAGATAAGAGAGATTATTTGCAAAAATGATAGCTTGTGAGAAAGCCTTACTCACAGTTAGAAAGCAACTGTGATGTTTCAAGGCCAATTCTTAGAAAAGCTTTAGTATCAGATCAGCACAGCCTCACTTCTGTCTTGTGTGGAGGAAGATGGTTAGAGTGTTAGAACCTGATCCTCTCCTACATTTGAACCCATAGCTAACTCCTTTTGTTCTAATTCCCTTCTTAGCAAACATCCTTTTAATGTTTTGACTTCCCAGGTAGCTAGAATTACAGGTCAGCAAAAGGATTGCTAAAGTCAGAGATACTTCATACTTGTATCTGGATTTGTAGGGTTATAAGCTGACATTTAGCTTTAATTATAAAACACTAAGGTGTTAAAACTTCTTAAAAGAGTTAGATAGATAACCTTAAACTTTCCTTAACACAGAAGACTGTGTAGCAAGGAAGTTAAGTACCTTGCTTCTCCATTGTGTGTGTGTGTGTGTGTGTGTGTGTGTGTGTGTGTGTGTGTGTGTGTACATGCGAGTGTGTGTTGCTGGGCTTTAATGCAGGGCTTTATACACGCTGGGCTAGTGCTCTGTCATTGAGTTATATTCCCAGCTCTGTCTACACTATTTATTTCCAGCTGTAGGAATTCTACAGGTTTCTAGGCCTCATTTTTCTTCTATATAATAGTATATGGCAAAAAGTATATATCTACTTGAGTCTATTGAAAAATGTGACTTGGAATTGTCAGTCTTTAGAAAGAGAGAGGCGATAGCAAAGGTAACTATGGTGAAACATTAATGAGTGGTTTGGTTTATGTAGAGTGAATAGAAAGATGATCAGTGTTTGGGCAAATACACAGATAAGGTTGGTAGATAAGTACAGAGAAGTGGTTCAGATCTCAGGGCTACATTAAATTAGAACTGGTATATTTCTTATGGTACAATCTATTTCTAAAAGCACCATTGATGTGGTTGTAAGTAATATGTAAAGTATTAATTAACAATCTGTGTCCAGGAAGAACTAATTTATTATTATTAGTCTCCTTTTTAGATACCATTTGATGACATTTGGTTTTATTACAATTTTATTTTTGGTACTGGGGATATAACCCAGGGGCATTCTACCTCTGAATTACACTCCCAGCCCTATTTTTTATTCTTTATTTTGAAATAGCGTCACGTTCTAGAGGGCCTCACTAAGTAGCTGAGGCTGGCTGTGAACCTGTGATCTTCCTGACTCAGTCTCCCAAGTACTGGGATTATAAGCATGCACAACCATGCCCAGCTTCTATTACAATTTTTAAAAATGTTTCCAAACAAAATCCATTTGCACTTTCAAGAAGTGCCTCTCTTCCTGATGCTTATATTGAAAATAGAAGACATGCAAAGTCTATGTAAATCATCAAATTCTAACTTGAGAATGATTAGCAGAGTTCACTAGAAATCTAAAATGCAATAGTTCATCATAAGTTCTGGGTTATTGTCTGATACTGCATTTACATTTATTTATTTATTTATTTATTTATTTATTTATTTATTTATTTATTTATTTATTTATGTACCAGGGATTGAACGTAGAAGCCTTCTACCTTTCATCCAAATTTCCAGCCCATTTATTTATTTATTTATTTATTTATTTATTTATTTATTTATTTATTTAATTTTGAAGCAGGGTCTCTCCAAATTTTTTAGGCTGACTTCAAACCTGAGAACGTCTTGTCTCAGCCTCTCAAGTACTGGGATAATAGATGAGCGCCACAGTGCCCAGGTTTATTTTTTGTTTTGAAACAGGGTCTCACTAGATTGTTGAGAGTCTTTCTACATTTCTGAAGCTGGTCTCCAACCTGAGATCCTTCAGTCCCAGTACTGGCATTATAGGCATGTGTCACCATACCAGCTATTTATTCTTTATCTTGACATTTTCCTTCCATTTCTGATAACTAGACAGACAGCTTCTTCCACATGTGAACTTCAGATAGAACTCCATCAGTCATGCTCCCTCTGATGTGAGCAACACCCAGACTGGCTGTGAAATGGAAGCCTGCTCTTTGGAGCTGCCGCAGGGCTCCTTTTTTTTCCCCGGCTTGAGGGATGCTTCATTAGCCTTTGAATGTTGCCTCCTCATTGACGTTGTAGTGACAGGCATGATTTAGTTGTAAGCTGTCTGCTCTGCATGTGAGAGACCAAGGCCAGTTTAGTGCATCCCGGGCCCATCACAGTAGCCTCACAGGATGGCCAACAGCTCATTCTTTCCTTCCTTCCTTCCTTCCTTCCTTCCTTCCTTCCTTCCTTCCTTCCTTCCTTCCTTCCTCCTCTTCCTTTCTCTCTTTCCTTGGAAAAAGAGCAAAAGGTGCTTGCTTTCCACTGAGAACCACTGATGCTATTTACCATAATATATTTTTTAAATCAATTTTTTTAAATAAGAAGAGGAGAAGGAGGAGCAAAGGAGGACAGAATCACTGGACAGAGCTCAGCATGGTAGTGTTCACCTGTAATCTAATACTTGGGAGGCAGAGTCAGGAGATCACAGGTTCAAGGCCAGCATGGAGTAACTTAGTAAGCCTGTTTAAAAAAAAAAAATATATATATATATATATATATGGCTGAGAGTGCAGCTAACAGGGAGAGTGCTTCTAGTGCAGTCCGTTGCATCTCCCTCTCCCCACACACATCATAGGGAAAAATGACTTGCAGTTTATTGAATATTGCTTCTGATGTATCAGTTTTATCTCGTTTGGTTCTTGATTCCTCCCCACCTTCATCCCTTACCCTAAACTCCTTCCTCCATTTTTGTAGTGTTTGTATTCATTTTTTTTAAATCTAGTAATGTGCATATGCATTAACAGAACAAAACAGAAAATAGCAGTGTTGGAAATTTTTTGGTAAGGGGAGGCTTAATGGAAATAATTGAGTGCTTTTTTTTTCTGTTTTTGTGGTGTTCTAGAAATTCATATTTACCCTGTTTACAGCAGATTGCAACTTTAGAGAGGTAAGAGACTAGATCTCACACACGCATTATCTTCTCCATTTCTTGTCACTGATCTGTATTGATCAGGGAGAATTATCTGAAATGGCTGGCCTGATGCGATGGTTTTACCAGTGCTATCCTCAGTGGATTTTAACACCGAGGTTCCACATGTCTTGCTGAAACAATTTTAATCTGTGTTGGTGATTCATTTCCACAACTGGGTTTATGGCAATGAGCATTTGGTCAAGAAGAGTTTTACAATACAGAGCTTTATTCTGCTGAAATCAACAAACTTCTAAAAGGTTACCAAGCCCTGTAAACACTTCTCACCACCCATATTCAACAGAATTTCAAAATTATCTTTTTGACGAGATGGACTAAAAATGATTCCCCTGTTCATAATATTTTTTTCATAAATTGAGGGAAGAAGGCATCTATGTTAAACATAATAGAATCTATTGTACTTCCAGGAAGAGGTTTACTATTTCTGAGAAAAGTTTTTACGTTAGGAAGCAGAGACAGCAAGTCAGTCAATCGAGGACTACAAGTCTTTTTTCACTTTTAGCAAAGCTGGTTTTTCATATTATGTTATGCCTGCATTTTTTCCCTTGTTGAAGGAAATTTTAGCTTTTAAGCATCTGACACATTAACGAGAAAATATTTTGTGTACTACTTAAAAAGTTTTTAAAAATTGATTATGTAAGTCAATTGGCATTCTCATTGTAGAAAATGAAGAAAACATAAAGGAGAAACCTATTCCATCATTCTACTTCATGAAGGAAACATCTCTTAATATCCATTCTATGAATTATCTTAGAGATTATTTGGTCAGGGGAGGTGGAAAAGAGACCTACTATCTAAGTTGACCCGGGACCATTTTTTTTTTTTTTTGGTACTTGTCACAACTGAATTGTAAAATGAACTTTATGAAATTTTTAGGATTTTGGCCATTTCTCCCCCCTTGTTTTGGGGGTACTGGGGATGAAACCCAGGAATATTCTACCTCTAAGCTACACCCTCAGTCCTATTTGTCATTCTTTATTTTGAAACAGGGTCTCATTAAGTTGAGGAGGGCCTCACTAAGTAGCTGAGGCTGGCCATGAACCCACAATCCTCCTGTATCAGCCTCCCAAGTAGTGGATTGCAAGTGTGCACCACCACGCCCCGCTATTTCTCCCCCAGTTAATACATATATATTTCACGCGGACAGGTGAGATTTTGTTGGTGTTAATTTTATTGCCTGACACTAGTAGGTACTAGATATTTTGTAAATAATACTTCAATGTACAAGCACAAATACTGTCTCATTTCTTTCAATTGTCTTTAGTGAATCAAACTCACACTAAGCAATTCAGTATCCTGGTACTTAAATTAGCATGATAACTCTGTGGCTGTTATGAGACAATTGTTTTCTTACAACTTTCCTCATGTCATTCTTTTCCAACTGCTTTTCTTCAGTCGCCATTGCACCGAAAGGCAGGGACGGATGGTCATGTCTTCCTTCACAATTCCTTATGGCCTGGCTGCATTTTCAAACCTGCCAAATTCCCGTGTAGGGAGTTGCATGGGCCTGGGACACTCTTTTGTGATTTCTGGAGGCCAGCACTCCACCCGCGGCTATCAGTTACCCAGGCAGACTCCGCTGACACTCTAGAGGGGTGTGCTTGCACTTCTCACTAATATTTTCATGAATTGATTATTCATGCGTATGGATCGATTACTTCTCTTTTCCCACTAGAAGGTTTTCATAAGATCATGAAACTTGCTTTGTTCATTGCAGTACCTTTTAAAAAGAATAAATACATTTGCCAACGCTTTATTCGAGAAACACGTGTTAGATCTACATTCTTTACCATTCTGTGTGCTTAATACTAGAAATGTAAAGATGCCTATAGAACTGTTCCTGTCCCTGGAGTTCATGATGTACAAGAGTTTATGTATTCCTTTATAAATATGTGCTGAACTTCTGCTATAGGAGCAGGCATAGTGCTTACTGTCAGGGACACAACCTTGAATAAGGCGAGGCTGTGGGAAATAAGGAGCAAGCTCTAGATGGTGAAGTCAAAGAACAACTATTACTACCACCACCAACAAACTGTATTTTTTGATAGTTACCTTTTATACAAGTACAACAAAGGAAAGTACAGGTTGAGCATCCCTAATCTAAAAATGCTCCCAAATCTGAAACTCTTTGAATACCTACATGACACCCCCAGATGGAAAATTCCACATCTGACCTCGTGTGACAGGTCACGGTAAAAATGCAGACATGTTTAAAATACTGCATAAAATTTCCTTTAGGCAATGTATATATAAAACTAATTTCATTTGTATAGTAGCACGTGTATATAAATCTTCACAAGTGACCCTGAAATTTAAAACCCAAAAGCAATTCTGGTCCCAAACATCTCAGATAAGAGATAGACAACCTGTATCAGCTATTATAAGAATATAGCGAAGATCAGGCTTAAATGGTTTGATTCCTTCCAGACACCCTATCTAGTATTTGTCAGGAAATCAGAAAGCCAGATCTGTTGATTTAGTATTAATCTGATGTGTAGCATGCCTACGTTTTCTTTTTCCTTGTTTCTTTAGTAGCCTTGCATATTTTCAACCACAGACACCCACATACATCAATGGAATCAGGCCAAACTAACAAAGGGCCTAGGTTAATTTTATTTTAAAATAATAACTAGTTCTAACAAGTACAACAAGTTGTGTTTCTGCGCATGTCCTTTTTTCCCCAATAAGGAAATAAAATTTTGTAAAACATGAATGTAGAATAGATATTTTTAAATAAGTCAAATATTGGGAATAAGAAAAACTAACCCTAAAGTAGAAATAAATACATTTAACCCCATTACAAGAATGGTTTTAATTAAACTCATTTAAATATCTGATCTTAATAAAATGATTTTGCTTGTTCGTAATTGTAAGCTTCATGTCCAATGCAATTTGAGGAATTTTTATTCCAAGGTGTTATATTATCAAAATGCCTAAACTAATCCACAAACTCTCTGATGACACCTAATTCCTTCACACCAACAAAATGGTGAATGAATTTTATTAGGGTCAGTAAGACATAAATTAGTTTGAAGAATAACTGTTGTAAAAATGCTCCCTGGACTAGGGCACCAGAGCTAACTCTTTACTGCCCTCCGCTGACCTATTTTGGAAACACGGCTTCTAGTAGAGATAACTTCAACACTAGAAATTAATTTAGTCTTTTTTCCTATTTATTTATTTATTTATTTATTTATTTATTTATTTATTTATTATTTATTTATTTGGCGTAACTGGGGATAGGACCTACGGGCATTCTACCTCTGAGCGACACCCCCAGCCCTATTGTTTTATTCTTTATTTTGAAACAGGATCTCACTGAGTCGCAAATGGCCTCACTAAGTAGCTGAGGCTGTCCACGAACCACGATCCTCCTGTCTCAGCCTCCCAAATGCTGGGATTACAAGCGTGTGCCACCACGCCCGGCTTGATAAATTTAAATATTATCTTTTCTGGAAGATAAAATCTTCTATATTTCAAACTTCTTCACATGAACATCTTCCCACAAGTACTAAGAAGAACAGAAACCACAGCGTTTAATTGATGAGATTTTGGAACCCTGGGATGTTAGGAATGATGCCGAAATGATTCCGTTAGGAATGATTCTCTTTCCAGAAGTATTATTCATTCTCAAAGAATAGAGTGGAAACAGATAAAATGGTATCAACTTGTCTCATGATAGAGTCTGACTTCACACAGCACAGTCTTTCTATTAACGTGTGGGTTTTTAATTGAATCTCAGCAGCTCAAATAAAAATTTATGGGAAATTCCTTGCCTCTAGCTTCTATCTTCTGAACATACAGTGTTAAAAGTCTTGGCGGGAGGTACTATTTGTTTTAGAATCATGGGGTTTTAGGGCTAGATATAAATCAAAGTTAATAAATTTCATACTAACTCTTGAATTAAAACTTTGGCTCAGAGAGTGTTTGCTCAAGGTCACATATAGCAAAATAGAGGCTCATTCCACTACTCTTCAATTTCTCTTTCACAAAGACCTAAGCTTAGAAAGTGTCCCCTCATCTGTCTGAGCATGTTTTTATCTGTCCCTTCAGCTTTCATCATTAAACACTTAACGCTGTTGTGCTGCCCTCTCGTGACAAAGGTCATGCATTACAGCTACAAGTCTTGGTCCAAACCCTTTCCTTCCTGGTATTCATTCAATGAACATATTTATTAAGCTCTATAATATGCCAGCCATACTCTAGACACTGGAGGTTCAATGGTTAAAGAAAAAAGAGAAAGACAACATTCGAGTCCTCAAGAAATTTATGTTCTTGTAGAGAAAGGAAAGACAGTAAACATAATACCTGAAGGCTGTGGAGATCAGGGAAGGGAGTAGTAGGTGTGTGTGGAAGGAAAATTACAATGTTAAATAGTTGGTTCATGGTGGGGTTCAATTAAAACAGGACATTTGAGGGCAACATAGGAAGAAGTCATATTAGTGTCTGCAGAAGAGTGGGAAGAGGTAGAGGAAATGGGAAAATGCCAGGAATCCCGAGGAACCTGGAGGAACAACGGGGCTGGAGAAGTAACAAAGAAGCCAGTGATCCTTGAGTTGAGAGGCATAGCAGAGAGATGAGGAAGAAAATGTTTTAAGGTAGAAAAAAGAAGGCCCAATGGGGCTTGAGAGTGATAGCAGGGTTTGTCTTTCCTCTGGGCACTGAGGCCAAGATAGATGCAGAGAGGTCGATTATAAGACTTTTGCATCAACCAAGGTAAGATGATGGAAGCTGAGTCCTGAGGGGGCAGTGATAGCGATAGGGCCCTGATAGCGATAGGGCCCTGGGCGTGCTCTGGAGATGGAGCCATGTGATTGTGCTGATGAGCTGATGGAGGGTTGTGGGCAAAAGACAAGTCAGCATTCATCATTGTTATGGTTTGGATCTGGTCTGTTCCCCCGCCTCCAACTCTCATCTGTTAGGTAAAATACATTTAGAAGTGAAAAGTTTGGATTATGAGACTCGAACCTTGTTAGTGGATTAATACATCGGATGGGTTAATAATTAAAATGGATTTACTGGGAGGTTGTAAAAATGGTAGGCATGTGGGGTGTGGCTGGAGGAACTAGGTCACTGAGGGCGGGCCCCTGGGGCATGCATCCATTCCTGGCCCCTTCCTGTCTGGCTGTCTCTGCTTCTCAGCTGCCAGGAGCTGAACAGCTTTCCTCCACCTTCCCATTCTGCTGTGTTTCTGCCATGAAGCTTGTCGACTGTGGACTGGATCTTGTGAAACCATGACCCAAGAAACCCTTTCCACCTCCAATTTGTCCTTGTCAGGTATTTGGGTCACAGTGACAAAAAGCTAACTCCCACAAGCCCTAAATGCTCAACCTTAAGATAGCAAAGTGGAGTTGCCCTTAAAAGTGTGGAGAAAAGGCTGAGTGAGAAGCAGCTTTTGAGGAACAGATGAGAAACTCAGCATGGGGCTTTATGAGCTTTATATTTCTCTCTATACTTACCACTTACAGTGGTCATCAAGCCCTCATTTGGATCTGAAATAGCATCTGGTCTAATTTTCCTTCTATTAGAAGAATTTTCTTTAACAGTTCTTCAAGTGCACATCTCCTGGTGACTAATCCTTTCAGCTTTTTGTGGTCTGAAAAAATATCTTTCTTTTACTTTCAGGTTTGAAAGATAGCCTCACTAGATATAGAATCCTTGGTGAGCATCCCTGCCTCTCCCCTTCCCAGTCAATACACTCAGTGTCTCACTTCATGGTTTCGTGGTTTTTACAGTTTCTGGCAAGAATTCTGTTGTTATTCTGACTTGTATCCTTCTAATTTATTATTATTATCATTTATTATTATTATTATTATTATTATTATTATTATTATTTTAGCTGCTCTTAAATTTTTCTTTTTGTCACGGTTCTTAGCAATTTGGTTGTGATGCACCTTGCTGGTATTTCCTTTGTTTCTTCCTTTTGGAATGTTTAGCAGTACTGGAATATGTGAGTTTATGTTTTCATCAAATTTAGAATATTTTTGGTCATATTTAATTATCTGTTTTTTTTCTGTCACTTCTTTTCTACAAATACACACATGCCCTGATGTTTTATTTTTTCCTTTTTCTATTTATGCTTCGGTTTGAATATTTTCTATTGCTTTAAGGTTACTTGAACATATTTAAGTTCATTAATTTCTTTTGTAGGCTTAATTCTTTTTTTTTTTCTGTACCAGACATGGAACCTAGGATCATTGTACCTCCAAGATAAACCCCCAGCCCTATTTTTTAGTCTTTTTATTTTCAAAACAGGGTCTTACTGAATTGTGAAGGGCATTGCTAAGTAGCTGAACCTGTACACGAACCGTGATCTTCTGGTCTCCACTTCCTGTGCACCACCATGCCTGGTGGCCTAATTCTATTTTATTTTATATTATGTTTTACATTTCTTATATACTCTCATTTCTACATTTTATTCTTCTTAACTATTTCACTTATGATACTAACATTTTCTTTTACTCTCTCAATATGTGCAATATAATTAAAGAGTATTTAGTTGTGTTATGGTAATCCCAGGGCATCCTCTAGTTTAAAACACTCAGATGATACTTTAGTGTAGAGTATTGGTATCAATACTCTTAGTATTGATACTTTTAGTATACATGTCAATACTAAGATGATACTCTGCTGAGAATTTCACCCAATGCTCCATGTAATTCAAAGTCTTTTCCCTTTGACTAATTGATACATGGAGCATCCCCAACCCTATGTAATCCTTTAAAATATTTCTGCCTGCTGCTCCTGAAGGTTATTTCTCTAGTCTCAGGTATCTGGCTTTCATATAATCAAATCAAGGTCATATCATCAGTCAATGAAGACTTGAGAAAGCTCCTTTGCAGTTCTTGAATTTTCTCTGTGTAGCTTCCTCCTTTCTGGAATTTGGCCTCACAATTTCTAGTACTTTGGGCTTTTCTGATCTCAAATATTCATCTTCTTAATGCAGTGTGACACCTGGGCTCTGTGTGGGTCCCTTCTCTCTGTTCTACAGCCTAGCTTACCTTTTCATTCTCTTTCTCTCAAGGAATCACTGTATGTACTACCAATGTCCAATGGCTGAAAACTGTAGTTTTATATATTTTATCTGATTACTAGTGTATAAGGCTGAATTTTCTGGTGGTAGTTAAATATAATCCCTGTTATTTCACTTTGACAGGAAGCAAAAGTCATTAGGGTATTTTAATTTTGAGATATATCTGTTGACAACACAGCTGATTATGTCAAATAGGAAGTTAAATATATGAGAATAAAATTCAGGAAAGAGAGCAAGATTAGAGATATATTTTATTACACAAAAATTCAATCAGCTTTTCTCTTGAAAAGTGTCTCCCCACTGCTAGCCTTAGCCCTTGTATCAGATATAAAATACATTCTATTTTATCAGATGTCTTCTAAGGAAAAGATAGACTAAAATAAGGTGATATAGTGTAATTGAGTTACTTTTAAAAATATTTATTTATTTATTATTTTTTAATGTTTGAGATTTTAATTAATTTTTATTGGTGTATTGTAGTCATACATATTCATGGGATAAAAGATGGTGGAGACATACATGCACACCTCACCCAATTAGCCCTTACCCAATCCTCATCCCATTCCCTCCCCATCCTTCCTTCCCCTGCTTGGCTTAGTGATTGACTTTGATATGTTTGACTACATCATTTGCTTTGATATGTTTGACTACATCATTTGCTTTAGAAAGTATATTTATTTTTAATAAGGCATATCCACAATCAGTATCTATGCCAAGCTAACAAAAGTTGGTTTTATCTGAAATGCCAGTTCTTCTCTATTTATAGTGGCTTCCTGAAGAGCTATGTTCAGAGGGAATCTGAGGCCATGCCCAGTTGCAGAGGGGAGGAGTGCCATGAGTGATTATTATTTCTGCCCTGGGAGAATAAGGAAGAAGAGGATAGCTGTACCAGCTGTTGACTCCACCAGTCTTGGCATAAAACAATCAATGGATATTTGGGGCAGGCAAGTTATATGCAAATTATACAGTATAGTCAATCAACTCTTCTGCTTTCACTGAAAGTGATTGATATAAGGTAGTTATTTCAGTGGAGCTATTCATAAGCATGAACTCTCAACCAGAAATTAGTCAAGAATAAAAATGTCGGTTGCATTTTTCTCTAGTACAATGTGATTGAAAAATAGGTTATTTCCTTATGCCAATCACGGGTGGTTTCATTTGGCATAACAAAGGGTATCACTAACATGAAAATAAGTCTCTCCCTTTTCCAGACTTTAGGACTCATCAATAGGACTCAACTGTTTTTTATTCTGTATTTAGGGCAAGCTAGAAGAATAAATCTCATTTTTAAAGCTAAATGTTACGATTTACCTGAAACATTAGAGCTAAACTGTCTTTAGATTACACTCAATTCTATTTTAAAAATTTTGAATAGTGTTTGGAATATATTAACCTCTCAATGAATATTTTATCAGTGTATTTATGAGACTTTTTCATTACCTGTTCTAAATTAATACCTAAGTCTATTTCTGAGGACTTTTTTTCCCTCAAAGCAAAATATTGACACACTGAAGTCACAAAACATCTTGGGCAAATCTTGGGACTCTTCAGCCTCATAAAAATAGTAAGTTAAAGAGATCAATACCCATCCAAAAGATGAACTTAATCTAGAAAACAGGGCTGTGGTGGTAAATTTTATATGTCAACTTGACTGGATTACAGGAATCTCAGATAGCTGGTAAAACATTACTTATGAGTGTTTCTGTGGGGCTGTTTCTGGAAGAGATTACCACCATTATTCAATAGACTGCCTGGTGCTGTATAGGTTATTTATCAACATCTCTAGCTTTCACCCACTGGATGCCAGTAGCACTTCTCCACCCTCTTCTATCTTGATAATGTCTTCAGATATGATAGTCACACATCATAATGCAGTTCACAGTGATGATGACTACACGTACATAGCACTCAGTGGGCTTTCCCCCAGGCCCCTTCCCACTGCTCCCTTCCTCATACGAGATGCTAGGGGAGTAATTGATATATAAGAAGGACTTTAGATAATAAAAAAGAAACTCCAGTGGAGCTAAGGAGGTGGTCTTGGAGAGGATGAAGGTGGGGAGAGGGAGAATTAATGAAGGAAATATTTCCACTGACATTATATGCATATGTGAGAATACCAATGGTAATTTCAATATCTTGGATTATCCTTTTTAAGCATGACATTTGTATTCTGTTGGAATTATGACTGATACGCAGTGTGTGCCAAGCTAAATTAACTTTACATTAATTGTGTAGGTTCAAGAAGAGATAATAAGTGTTTGCCTTATAGTATTTAGTTTACTTATCCTAATAAATTACTTTAGTTAGTGGAGTGTCTGAGGTACTAAGTTTGGAATTAAATAGAATTCTTGAGTGATAATGAGTGCCTGAAATAAGGTTTTCCCACTTAATGAATACAGAAAGCCATGCAGAGATATGAATCTCCTCACCTTGTGGGTGGCTTAAGGAATCTCCAGGCCTGTTGTTCCCAGTAACCTATACATTTATAGCTATTTACTCTTATAGGGTATAATTATTTTGTGTTTAATGTATGTAAAAAGTAAACACACCTAAAATAAATAATTAACATTGAGGTGGCAAAGAGGGGTTATATTTCCCAGATGTTGAAAAGGCAAACTTGATTAAACTTGCAAGTTGATTAACATGGGAGCAGAAGAAGGAGTCTTGGATGACTTAAGTATATTTTTAGGTGACTAGAGAGTTAAGGTGGCAATTTTGCCAAATAAGACTGGGAACACACAAGGAAAAGCATGCTTGAGCTCTTAAAGTGTAGTTCCTGAACTACAGCATCAGGTTCACCTGGAAGCTTGTTAGAGATGCAGATTTTCATACTCCAGAATCTAATGCATGGTTGAATCTTTTGTTTTGGGAAGAAGACAGTAATTTTCTATCTGAGATTGTTGAATGTTCCTAGGATATGCAGTAGAGTTGTACTGATGGTAAGTCTACTGTCTATCACTTTGAAATGAATCATTATAGATGATAGATAGATAGATAGATAGATAGATAGATGATCAGGCAGAATGAAGATGTTGAGCTCCTTCCCCTGTCCCCATGTTTCCTGAGAACACGGAAGATGATAGAGAACATTTCATTTAGAAAAACAACACAAAACAGTTTGGATAAATGATGGTTATTGTAGTTATATTTCAGTCTTAAAGCTATTATCTCCGAGCCTTGAAATACTACCAAATGGCAGGTAGATTGATGTCCATTTCCTTTCTACTGCTTGCTTGCTGGGCCTTATTCTTAAGGATGAATGACTTGGGTACTTTATATGCACAAGTTTCAAGTGGAGCAGGGAAGTACATGCGCATTGGAAGGTACTTTTTTGCCCTCTGTCTTCATCATGAGGTGTCAGGAACAACAGAAGCAAAAGGAAGGGAAGGGAAAAGGAGTGAGGAAACCCACTGGCTCTGCCTCCTACCACTGCGTTTTATATCAGGGGTTGGCAAGGGCCCATGGGCCAAACTTGGCACTCAGTCAGTCACTGTAAACAAAGTTTTATTGGCACTTCAGCATACCCATTTGTGTGCATAAGCTGAGTGGCTGTTTTTAAACGCCACTGCAGAGTTGGCTAGTGGTGACATTGTATGAATTGCAAGATCCAAAATATTTAATCTCTGTCCTTTATAGAAAAAGATGATTGCTTTAAACCTTTAAAGCCTTGAAGTCAGGGAAACTTCCCTTCATTGGTTCTTAGAGGTGACTACAACTATCAGCTTGAATCAGGGTTTTAGGAAGAAATTGAAACCAGATTAAATACAGGTTTTGGTTATTCTTGATGAATTAGAACTTTATGAGATTGTTTTATTATTTTGTTATGACTTTATTACCAAAGTACCAGACAGAACTACATATAAATATAGGTGAAAGTACATTCAGTGACAAAAACTTTTGTGATATTTGGAATGATCCATGTAGCTTCTTCCTTCCATTCTTACGGAAAATATGAAAGTAACTTCTTGTGAGCTTAGCATGGAATAAAAGCTTGCTCTAATTTAATTTCAAACTTGATTTTAAGTTCATAAAGTATAGAGATATATTTTTAATTTTTATTATTTTTGGTGGTACTGGGGTTCCTGGAAGCCCTTCTACCTCCGGGCTACACTCCCAGACCTATTTTATATTTTTATCTAGAAACAGGGTCTCCTAAGCCAGCGCGTGTGGTTGGCTTCGAACCTGCGCTATCCTCCTGTCTCCGCCTCCCAAGCGCAGGGATTACAAGCGTGCACCACCACGCCCGGCCTAGAAATATATTTTTATTATCTGACCAGCTATCAATAAGGTACTTTATCTACCCATACCTTAATTAATGTCTGTAATAATATTTCTTTCTTCTTCTCAGAGTATGTTTATGGTTCATAGAAGAAACAACCAAATTTCTTCAAGAAAGAAATAGCAAGTATCTATAAATCAGTTTACTTCACTCTCTGCCTCGAAAAATAATAAAATTGGTGATAGGGAAATCTAGTTCTGATTAACTTATGGTCCAAACTTTAAAAACCATGAAAATTCGTAGACTGAGTGAAAAGCAAAAGAAACAACTACCCAACATATAAATGGCCGAGCTAGAATGAAGTATTAGCAGCTGTGCTTTGTAAATGAAATGAAACTAGTACTGGTTCTATCCATTTATTATAGATTTTATGCCTCAAACATATTTATAATGTATTACAATGTTGAAGTTCATTCCTCACTCATTTATATATTTAATATTTCTTCCCCAATAGGCTTGAACATAGCTAAAGGCAAAGTTATATTTCTTCTCAATAATAATAAAATAATAAAGTGTTGCCCATAAAGGAAGCTTACTGTGAATTTACGGTCGAGGCCATGCTGTATTTCATGCAGCAGCCATGACATCTCTGCTTACCTGATGGTGGCTTCTTCCAGTGTCATTCCTCTTCTGGTGTAGGATTTGGGGATTAAAAGTCATCTTTTCCAAACTGGCACTTTGAGTTTTGATAATTCAAGATGATAAATTTTTAAGAAAAGCAGATTCTGAAGAATGAATACCTTAAGGAAACCTCAAATATCTCATTACCGTGTCTTTGATTTAATGCTAATGGTAATGATATGACTTATATAAGATGACAGAATTGTGTCTGTTTAAAAGCACATTGGCACAACTTTCCCCTGGTGTTAGAAGGTAGCATGTTTTCTATACCAGTCATACCTGGAAGGGACATTAGTCACTGGCAAGAGCATGAAGAGTCTTTTAAAGTACTGGGGATATTTTTAAAGGTGATTATTATGATAGTTCAGTAATATTTATAAAATAAAAAATGGTCTGCTACATCCATGGGAAACTAGCACTTCCCACAAAGGGATAAATATTTTTTACAAAGTAATACTTCAATTATAGTGAATATTAATAAGAAACGTAATAAAAAACAAGCCTGTAGCTGAACCATAAAGTCTTGACTGTCAGAGAGGGAGAGGGGCGGACTCAGCTCTGCCTGGCTCTGATGGCCTCTCTGGCACTCGCTTTGGGGCTTCAGACCTCCACCCCAGCCAGCCCAGGTACTGTGCTCACTTCTACCTGGTTCCTTGGGTCTTGGTTTTCTCCTGAATATTTCAGTCCTTTAGTCTGGTGAGCATATTCATTCAGAATTAGAACAGAAATTTTAAAAATATGAGGAATGGGGAGAAGAAAGACCAGGGATTAAATCTGGGGGGCATTCTATTCCTGAGCTACACTCCCAGGTTTTTTTTTTTTTTTTAAATTTTGTATTTTGAAGCAGGGTCTCACCAGGTTGCTGAGATTGGCCTCAAACCTGCAATATTCCAGTCGCAGCCTCTCAAATACCTGGATTAAAGGGCAGCACTGATCCTGGCTCAGAGATCAAATACCAGTTAACATTACAGACATGTTCTTTGAACATGCATCCTGTGGCTGTTGAAATAAAGCATGCAAAACAGCTGTGTGGCTCTTCCTAGAACTGTCACAGAAGACCAGTACTTTACTCTGTTCAGGAACTAGCTGCCCCAGCAGTTGGGCAGAGAATGATTTGCCTCAAACAGTTGATCAAACATATGTACCCTTAAAGAAGAGTGCATTTATGAGGATAGTTAAGAATTGGAATTATTGAGGAGCCTTTTGAAAACATTTAATAAATACTACAATAGAAAACCCCTGAGTTAATTATCATCTATTTGTTTTAAATACTTACATTATTAATAGGTAAGTCATTAGTAGTAGAGATAAGTACTAAACTCTTCTAAAATCCATTTTAAGTTTTGTGATAGAAACAAACAAAATAGTGAATTTAGTGTTCTTTACAATCTATTTCTCACTAAATTAAAATAAAATAAGTGATGTGATTAACTTTTAATGGGGATAGAGCCAAGGATACCTACACTGTGCTGGCCATAGCAGGCTGCAGTGGGCTTTGTGTATCTAATGACAGCTACATTTAAAAAATTTCTTTTCCTTGTGGCGAATTTGAGCTGCACGCTGGGGAAGGCCCCATCCACTGTGGACATGCTAGCTAGGATGTTAGGGTACCCTCCAGTACTGGATTATCCATTTGATTCTGTTCATGAAAATACATTGCCTTATGATCTGGGTCCTTGATAAAGTTCAATAAAAATGTTTCTAAATAGAAAAAAAAGTACAGTAGAGAAGGGTAATTCAGAAAATCAGTTCTGTCTTTTTCATAGTTGACATTTTCACCTCTAAATGTCCTGTCTACATCTTGGTTATCTTTTTATCTTTTGTGGTACTGGGGATTGAAACCAGGGGCATTCTACTTCTGAGCTATACCTTAGCTCTTTTATTTTATATTTAAAAATAATCATTACATTGTTAAGGCTGTCATCAAATCTGTGATCCTCCTGTCTCAGCCTCTCAAGTATTGGGATTATAGGCATGTGCTGCTGCTATGATCTATTTAGTTATCTTTTAATTTGGAAAATTTGCTGACTTTCTATTTTGTACTGGCCAGCCTACATGAAGTAGTACTGCACCTGGACCCAGGCATTCTTTTCTTTACATCGTCTCTGGGACATTCCTGCTTGTCCATTTAGGATTTAGCCCAGCTATCCATGACAACACACAACAGCTTTTTCTTTTTAATACAAAAAGGTTCTCAGCAATGACCTTGCAAAGATGCTGATAAGATCTGTTCTGCCAGCTTGCTTCTGTTACTTGAAAAAACATTTTAGGGATAAAACATTACCTGGCTCAGTTTGTCCATACATGATGGTATAAAAGTGATACATATTCAGTAGAATCTGTAGTTTAAATTTTGAATTTTGATCTTTTTCTGGGCCAGCAATAAGTGACATGATACTCTGTTGTGATGCTGGCCAGTGGCAGCTCCCAGTCAGTTTCTCCATCTGAAAGGAAAACAGCAGATATAGTACACTGTACCAAGTTGCTAAGCTATAATCTTGGATAGTTTAGATATAGTAAATGTATTTTAACAATGATATTTTCAATCTATGATGGGTTATTATAAGTCAAGAGCATCTATATATATAGATGTATTGTTTTTATTCCATAATAAGGTATACATATATATTACACACAGTGCATTCTTTATTATATTTTCACACCATAATAGGGCATACAGATCTGGAAAGGATAACAAATGTTATGTATCAGCATTTTCCAGTGGAAGAGTTTTTTAGGTCCTGTCCTGTGATGTAACAGTCAACTGATTACCAGATATTAGGTTGTCAGGGCTGGAGGCAGTAAAGGTCAATGACTTGGGAGGGTAAGGGTTACTGAGTATTTGGGCTATGACATGCTTCCTACTTTAAACATGCACTAACCACAAAACTATTCCCCCAAATTTGTTGTCAATGGCCACAGTTTGGCAAATACTCTCCCAGGGGATTCCCACAGGAAAGGGAGAGAGTGAGGGTGGGCACTGGAGGACTCTGGAAGGCACTTTCTCAGCACTGAATGCCGAGTGGGTCAACATGTTCCTTCCCCATACGCATGGTTGGCCTCACCAGATGTCCTAGCCTTTTAGATAGACAAATCATAAAATGATTCAGGCTATACAGTTCATTAGAGCCTCCAATAGTGAATTACATCTTCTCTAGATTGGATTTCTGCCAATGAGCGTGTCTGTTTAAATTGGAAGCACTTACGCATGCCCTCACATAATCCACATTGTTATGCTTGTAATGCTAATATAAATATTCCCAAATTTCTGATATAAAAATTAAGCAGCCAAAGTATACATAGGAAGATACTGTGTTAGTGTAATGTTTTTTTTATTTAAGAAAATTGAAGTTCCAAATTGTCAAATTAGAGTTCATATTGGGTCCTCCTTCTACCTCCACTACTCCACTGCAGAAATTTTTGGATGAAAATAAATATCTATAGAAAAAACTGCATAGGCTTTCCTTAGGAAGTAAATGCATTTCTTTCTTTTTTTTTTGGTGCATTGTATTCATACATCTTAATGGGGTACAAGATGGTAGAGGCATACATGCACACATCACTCATTTAGCCCTTCCCCAATTCCTAACCCGTTCTCCCCCCTCCCCCTTCTGTATTTGGCTTAGTGATTGACTTTGATATGTTTGCGAATGTCTGTCACAATGGTTGTTATAAGAAAGAAAAAATAAGCCCATAGATTTAAGTTTTTAAATTTCAGATTTAAGCTAAAGAGAATTAAAAAATAAAATTCATGGTAACAATTAATAAATCTTATGTTATATCTGGATTGGACAAAGTTTACAGTGCATATCTCTGTGAATAGTGCTGTTTGTATATACACATGTACTTTGCAAATGTAAAGTTCAGATCATTCTCATTTAATCTATGGAAACAAATGATTGCCCATCTACTGGGCTTAGGAGAGAAAAAATTGACATTGAACATGTACCAGTTCCTTGATACTGGTAGTTTTGGTTTTTAATGTAATTTAAAATAAAGAGATTAGAAGTTTCTATAGATAAGAATTAGAGTGTACTGTCTATATTATAAAAATAATTAAGAATCTAAAATTTTTTTGATGTTATTAATTTTATTTATTTATTTATTTATTTATTTATTTATTTATTTATTTTTATTGGTGCATTGTAATCATATATCACATTGGAATACAAAACTTCAGAGGATATACAAGCACACATCATCCAATTAGCCCTCATCCAGCCCCTATCCCATTCCCTCCCCCTCCCTCGATCCCATGCTTGTTTGGTGATTAACTTTGACACATTTGTTTATGTACCTCTGCGTTTTAAAGAGGCTCCATCCTCCCCTATTTCATACCCTCTGATTGATCACCCTAGTTGCTTCACTATAGGGCCCTTTCTATAGCTCGACCTCTTCCTGTTGCCCCTTTCCTCCTAGTTTTTGCTGATTAGGGGAAGCATCTGATTTTTATTTTCTGTGATATTTCTCTGTGCATGCAGCATTGCAAGTACCGATATCCCTCTTGACGACCCCAGTAGTGGCCTGGCTACCCGGTGAACTGATCCAGACCTTGCTGGCTCAAGCAGCGGCCTTGCCTCATGGAAGGCCCCGATTCTGGTCTTGCTGGCCATGACACCAGCCTAACCCCTCAGCTGGCTCCGATCCTGGCCTCAGAGGCCCCAGTAGCGGCCTTGCCTCACGGCAGGCTTCGATGCCAGCCATTGGCCCCGGCACTGGCCTAACCCCTCGGCAGTCTCCGATCCAGGCCTCAGAGGCCCCAATACTGGCCTGTCCTCATGGCAGGCTCCAATCCCGGCCTCGCTGGCCCCAGCACTGGCCTAACCCCTCGGCAGACTCCAATCCAGCCTTGGAGGCCCCAGTAGTGGGTTTGCCTCACGGCAGGCTCCTATGCCAGCCTAGCTGGCCCCAGCACTGGCCTAACCCCTTGGCAGGCTCCGATCCCGGCCTCGCTGGCCCCAGCACTGGCCTTGCCTCACAGCAGGCTCTGATCCCAGCCACGCTGGCCCTGGCACCAGCCTAACCCCTTGGCAGGCTCCGATCTTGGCCTTGGAGGCCCCAGCACCTGCCTTGCCTCACGGCAGGCTCCAATGCCGGGCTCGCTGGCCCCCGCACTGGTCTAACCCCTCGGCAGGCTCCGATCCTGGCCTCGGAGGCCTCGGTAGCGGCCTTGCCTCACGGAAGACTCCAATGTCAACTGCTGGCCCTGGCACCGGCCTAACCCCTCGGCAGACTCTGATCCGGCCTCAGAGGCCCCAGCACCGGCCTTGCCTCACAGCAGGCTCTGATCCCAGCCACGCTGGCCCTGGCACCGGCCTAACCCCTTGGCAGGCTCCGATCTCGGCCTCAGAGGCCCCAGCACCCGCCTTGCCTCACAGCAGGCTCTGATGTTGGCCTCACTGGCCCCAGCACTGGTCTAAACCCTCATCAGGCTCTTATCCCGGCCTCCGAGGCCCCAGCACCAGCCTTGCCTCACGGCAGGCTCCAATGTTGGCCGCTGGCACAGGCATCGGCCTAACCCCTTGGCAGGCTCCGATCCCAGCCTCGGAGGCCCCAGTAGCGGCCTTGTCTCATGGCAGGCTCCGATCCCGGCCTCACTGGCCCCAGCATCTGCATAACCCATAGGCAGGCTCCAGTCTTGGCCTTGGAGGCCCCAGTAGTGGCCTTGTTCATGGCAGGCTCCAATGTCGGCCATTGGCCCCGGCACCAGCCTAACCCCTCGGCAGGCTCTGGTTGCTGCCTCGGAGGCCCCAGCACTGGCCTTGCCTCATGGCAGGCTCCAATCCCGGCCTTGCTGGCCCCGGCACCAGCCTAACCCCTCGGCAGGCTCTGATCCTGGCCTTGGAGGCTCTAGCACCGGCCTTGCCTCACGGCAGGCTCCAATCCCAGCTTTGCTGTGTCCGTCGCCGGCCTCACCCCTTGGCAGGCTCCAATCCGAGCACCCTCTTCACCCAACCAATTGTCCCATGTTCTCAAGGGTGCGTGGTGGTAGCATTCTGCCTCTGGGGATATTATTTCAAAGGTTCCAGGTGTAATGCATCAGTTCTTTGCCTCCCCTGAGTACTGGCCACTGCCATTGGCACTGCCTCCACCATTTCAAATCTTTCCCAAGCTCTTTTTCCACTCTGAATGTTGTCCAGTCTTCCTAAGCATGCGTGAGGGTAGCATTAGATATTTGGTGTAATTTCTCCAAAAAAATAAGGTTTGTAGGATCTGATTTCTACTTCTCCTGAATACAAGTCTCTACCGCCATCGCGGAGACCACTTTCAACAGTGCCTTTCTCCTTGGTCTCTGCTAAACTCTCTCCTTACAGGTGATGTCCAGGATTCTTAACAATATAGAGAAACAGTAGTCCTCCTTCACGGGAAATTTTTCCATAAGTTCCAGTGCATTTGGATAAGTTTTGTCTGCATCTCCAGTATCCTGGCATCCGCCACGGCCTTCTTAACCTCTCTCCAATATTTTTCGTTTTTCTCTTTCTTTTCCTTTTTTTTTTTCCCAATAATAAAAGACAGTATGTGTGGTTTGAAGAGGTAGTGGGATCAGGCACTCAGTAGCACTGTGACCCGGCCCGGTTTTCCCATGGGTTCAGCGTGCTCCGCATTACTCCGCCCAGGGCCCAGAGTCCTGCAACCCGGGCCCCAACTGGCATGCCCTGCTCAACCTCTGTCCAGGACCCAGGGTCTTACTGGGCCCGGTTTCTCCAGGGGTCTGGCATGCTACGCAGGGTCCAGCCCGGGGCCCAGAGTCCCGCCACCTGGGCCCTGGCTGTTCCAGGGTTCCGGCGTGCCTCACGTGACCCCTGCCTAGAACCCAGGGTCTTACTGCGCCTGGTTTCTCCAGGGGTCTGGCGTGCTACACGTGGTCCAGCCCGGGGCCCAGAGTCCCAGGCCTGGGCCCTGGCTGGCGTGTCCCGTGTGACCCCTGCCCAGGACCTAGGGTCTTACTGGGCCCTGTTTCTCCAGGGGTCTGGCATGCTACACGCAGTCCGGCCCGGGGCCCAGAGTCCTGTGACCCGGGCCCCGGCTGTTCCGGGGTTCCAGCATGCCCCATGTGACCCCTGCCCGAGACCCAGGGTCTTACTGGGCCCGGTTTCTCCAGGGGTCTGGTATGCTATGCGTGGTCCTGCCCGGGGCCCAAGCCCTGGCTAGGAATCTAAAATTTTAAGGCCAGTTTCTGCCATTTACTATTTCTATTACTATTTTATAACTAATCTGAACACCAGCTTTTCTAACTGTAAAATTACCATAAAGTTATTCTACTGAGAAATGACATAGAGATGCAGTAAAATACTATAAAGCCCTTAAAAAGCTATATGTTTACAATGGATACAGAAATTACAAGCACTTACTATGCTCAGTACCTTTGAGATCCTTATGAAGTGGGATTTGAGGAAAACTTTTGGGTGATCATCTTGATCTGCAAGGTGATAATTGTGGAAAATTTTTTTGTCTTTTCTTATCTATTTATTCATTTATTTTTATTGTTGCATTATAGTCATACATCTTAATGGAGTACAAGATGGTAGAGACATACATCCACGCATCACTCAATTAGCTCTTCCTCAATTCCCACCCCATTCTCTCTCCTTCCCTCTTTCGTATGTCTGGTTTAGTGATTGACTTTGATATGTTTGTGAATGTACATCATGTACATTAGGAAATTTCCTTCTTCCCTCTCCAACCCCCAGTTAAGCCTCCTTATCTGCTCATCTATGGTTCCTCTTCTTTGTCTAGAGTTTCTCCTATAACCCTTTTTCTCTCTAGATTCCACATGTTAGGTAGAACATCCAATTTCTTACTCTTTTTTTTTGTGGTACTGGGGTTCCTGGAAGCCCTTCTACCTCTGGGCTACACTCCCAGACCTATTTTTTTATATATTTTTATTTGGAAACAGGGTCTCTTAAGCCAGCACGGCTGGCTTCGAACCTGCGTGATCCTCCTGTCTCCGCCTCCTAATCTCATTTAGCATAATATTCTCCAGTTCTATTCCTTTCTCCACAAATTATTTTGTTCTTTATGAAAGAGTAAAATTTCATTTTGTATATACCCATAGTTTTGTAACCTATTAATCGATTAATGGACATCTTGGCTGGTTCCATAGTTTGACAGTTGTGAATTGTGCAGCTATGAACATAGCTATGTATGAATTAGTTTGGTAGTTTGGTTTCCATTTTTTTGAGTAGATACCCAGAAGTGGTATTGCTGGAACATATGGAAGGTTCATTCCATTCTTGCAAGGATCCTCCATATTGTGATAATTGTGAGCAATTTTCTAAGTTCTTCACTTCATTTGAGAATGGATGAACTTTAGGGACAGATTTCAAGGGAGGACAGGCAAAAAGGCTGAGGCTCTTTGGTAAATTTCAACAAAAGGAGAGCAGGAAAGAATGAGGTGTTCTTCTGCCCTTGCTCTACATTGTCTTTCTAATGTGTTTTTCTTAGAAAGCACAGGATGTCTGTTGCTCCGCTTCTCAAACAAGAATGGAAAAATATAACTGGCTGCCATTGGTGTCAGGAGGGAAATTAAGTGCCCTAGTGGGTAGGAGAAACAGAAAAGGGATTTAGTGATGGATGGAGATGGGTTATGAGTGTAAGTTTTTATTGCTTTTACCAATTTTCATTTTTTTATTTTTTTTAGAACTGGAGATGCATCTCAGAGGCATTCTACCTCTGAGTTACAACTCCAATTCTTTTTTATTTTTTATTTTATTTTTTGTTTGAAACAGGGCCTCACTAAGTTGTTAAGTGTCTCACTAAGTTTCTGAGGCTGACTTTGGACCTGAGATCCTCCTGTATCAGCCTCCCAGGTATGCCTTACCTCATTTAGCTTTAGTTCAACCTTCAAAAGAGGTTGAAAATGGAAGTTTTGCCAGTAAATGGCTGAGAAAATGTTGTGGATAATTATGATTATTACTAAATGTTATCTTGAGTAGAAAGTAAAGGAATATTATTGAAGGATTCCTGAGACTAAAGTCTATATCTAGGTGTTCTAAACCTTTTATTTCTGATGCATAAACACATGAATTTGGAATTTGGTAAAAAAAAAAAGCGATCTTCCTGGCCTTTGTAAAAAATTTCCATAAAATTTCATTTATTGCATGTATCAAGTGACATATTTGATGACCTGAGTTCATCTTCTTCCTGCTTAACCTATTTCACACTCCTGTCGTAGTCTATATTTTTGTTGATGAATTTCATTTCCCCTTTCCTGTTTTCATGGCCACAACTGAACCTCGATGGCTCCTATGTTTGGTTGTTACTCACCATCTCTTCCTGTTTTATTGTTCTTTATCTTTTTATTCTATCCCATATATTCCAGAGCATCTTTCAGAATCCTTTTATAATTGCCCAGAACTTATCAAATTAGGCACTTGGCCTTAAATTCTTCTTAACTAGTTTCTTCATTTTAATCCTAGCCTACATACACATGTCAAACTTGCTGAAATGTACACTGTTGTCAAACATGTTCTATGTTCAACATTCAAGCCATGATCACTTTGTTAGAAATGGTTCTCCTCTTTCCCTTCCCACTTTTCAGCTCAGGTGTGAAGACCCTGGAATACAGTGTCTATAGAGAGGAGATAAGAGTTGCCTGAAAATTTGCCTCTAGAGAAAAGTGAAAAAGAGGGGGGAAACTTTACTAAAGAGAACAAAAACAAACAAACAAACAAACAAACAAACAAAAAAACCCCAGATAGCTCTTGCACACTGAAAATTACAATGAATTTTGTTTGTTCGGTTTTGGTACCGGGGGTTGGACCCAGGGCCCCCTGCATGCTAGCCAACTCTACCACTGAGTTACAACCCTAACCTTTTTAAAATGTTGAGACAGTATCTCACTAGGTTGCCCAGGCTGACCTCAAGCTTGCTATCTTCCTGCCTCAGTTTCCCAAGTACCTGGGATTACAGGCATGCATCATGCCCATCAAATTCTGAGATTTGAATCTTACACTAATATTTTATCCCACTGTATCTTCTACCTGTCTCTTGCATCTATTCTACATTCAATAAAATAATAGAGATAATTTGTGGTCCTCACTCCTCTTTCTCTTTCTTATTTACTTATATTTTACCGTTATTACAAGAAAATAGACTTTTTGGATTGCTTGGATCATGTATTGTAGGATATAATGTTAAATGAAATAAACCAAATGCAGAAAGACAAATACCTCATGTTCTCACTCATTTATGGAAGCAAAAGAAATTGATTACATAAAAGAGAATAGCGTAGAGGCCATTAGAGGTTAGAAATAGTATGGGGAAAGAGGATAGTGACAAGTTAATAAATACCCTTATATTGAGTAATTACTTCTAATGTTTTATAGCATAGTAGGATAACTACAGTCTACAACAATTTATTAAACATTTCAAAATACTAGAAAAGAGCTTGAAGGTTCCCAACATATAAAAATGACACTATTTGTGTACACAAAAGTACTGATAACCCTGATTTAATTATTTAACATTGCATGCATGTATTGAATTATATATGGTGCCTTGTTGATAAGTAAAAATATGCCAATTAGAATTTTGTTAGAAAAATAAGCAAAATTAACTTTAATATATTTAATACAACATAACCAAAATATTGTAATTTCAACATGTAATAAATTTACAAATATTTTTAAAGATAAATTTCTTTGTTGTACACTTCATGAATTTTAATGCATATATAACTTTATATAATTATACCACAATCAGAAAGCAAAGATGTTTTATTATCCTTAATTATCCTCATTATCTCTATAAAACCACACTCTTACTCTACCCACAGCTCCTAGTAACTATTGATCTCTTCTCCATTAGTATAGTTTTATTTTTTAAGAATATAATATATAATATAGATGGATTTATATATGTTACTTTTTGAGTCTGATTTTATTTCATTCAGCATAATATCTTTGATACACTCATTTAAATTGTTGTGTGTTTCAAAAGCTTTTTACTTTTTATTGTGCAATATTCCTTGGCAAGGTGTAGCAGCCACTGCTCAAGGAGTCAGTGGATTCAGTATTGGGTGAGGGCACACTTCCTGGCTGTAGACAGTTGCCTTCTCTCTGTGTCCTTACAAGGCTGACAGAGAAAGAGAAGGGCACTAATTTCATTCATAAAGACACTACCCTAGTAGCCTAATTACCTCCTAAAGGTTCCACCAACAAATATCAATTGGAATATTGGAAATTTGGCTTCAAAATTTGAATTATGGTGGGTACATACACATTCAGCTCCCAGCACTATGAAAACAAAACCTTTGGCAGAAATCATTGATATTTAGGTCTTTATTAGCCAGTTCATTTTGTAAACTAAGGAAAGAAAGAAGCTACTTTTAGGATCATAGCATTAGATACCAGGTTTTATCTGTGAAATTTTGAGCTATACATAGGAGTCCCATGTGAGAATCTAAGAGCCAGTGATATTCCCAATGGTGCCCAGCAGGATGCACTAAGAGGCCAGCAGAAGGGACTCAGGGAAAAACTTGCAGTCTCACAGGCACTGAGTAAAAGCTTTGCATCATGCTAGATTTATTGAAGTTACCTAGGTAAGAGTGGGAGAGAAAGGTAAGAGGAAACAGCAAAACATCAAAGACTGAAGCATTTGTGGGTCAGCATTAAAATACGCCACTGAAATATTTAATCTGAATAAGTTGACTGAAAACTATTCTGCAAAGTCTTATATGCTTTTCCCCTAATACAAGAGATAAAAATTTTATTTTTGCAATATGGGCCTGGTGCATATGAGGCAAGATGGTTTTCAGAGATATTGGAAATAGCTTTTATTTCATTTCCACATGAACATCTACAGGGGTGAGGGTAGTGGGGTTGAGTACTTGCAAAGCAGTGCAATCAGTCTTTCTTCCTAGGATCAGTTATAACCCAAAGGGGCTATCACTGTGTTGTCTTTGGCAGTGAATGTGTGTAACCCCTTTCTAAAAGCAACAAGGCAGTCCCATCCTAGGATGTACTAGTAGACATGCATGTGTGTTAAGTGGCTCCTGCCCTTGTCCTCATAACCTCCTCCCAATGAATAGTGAGTGTTACATCTAAGAACTAGAGAGACTCCTCTTGGTTTGGGGAACTACTCTCTGGGGATTATTAACCCTGCCTGACTGAGTGCCCACAACCCTAGAACCCTCTCCAAAGACATGACAAGCTTAAACTACTCCATTAACAGCTTAATGTATTTCACAGTAGAAAAACCAAGGCCAGCAAGTAAGGGTGTTCATTGTTCATGTTAAAAACATCTGGACTAAGGATTTAGCATATAGAACTATATGTTGATGTGGTTAATTGTGTCTAGTGCAGTTGTCTAATTTCATAGAGTTAAAAGAAACTTCACAACTCAGTACAAAAGTGAGCTGAGAACTCCTATCATGTTGAAATATGTGGCTTGGGGGTTTGGAGACCAAAATTCCTAGGTTGAGTTATACTTCTAAATTATTAGACAAACCAGTGAGACCATTATGAGCTCTGCATCTTTTCTTCATAGCTTTAGTTGACTAAGAAATAGGAAGAAAAATTAGAGAGAAACCATGTTACCCATATCATTTGTTTTTCCCATTGGAAAGAAATGTGATCTTTTATCACACATTGAAATAATTACATATCTGCAAGTCTACTTGAATTTGTTTCATTGATTTATTTGCCTAGTCATCTGTCAATACTACTGTTTTAACCATTCCTCTTTATTTATTACAACTTGTTTGTTTTTTATTTAGCAAACATTTATATAACACCATGTGCCAAGCAATATTTTTAGAACTGTATAACTAGCAAATCATTTTATTCTCAAATAGCCCTCTAAAATTGGTCCCATCGTTGAATCCATCTCACAGATTGGGAAATGGGTACACTAAGAAGAGTGGCATGAATTCTAGCTCCTCCAAGCCAGTTCAGAGAAAATGCCAGTGCTCTCAGTCTTTCCAGGAATGCTGAAGGCTCATTTTCTCAGAGTAAGTCTTTGGTGCCATTTCATATTTCCCGTGAGCTCTTAATTTCAATTGTGTTTCACTTCATAGAACTGTTTTCTAGTCTGCGCCTTATGCCAACCAAACTGAGAAAAAGCAACCATTTTTTCATTGTTGTCTCGGAAACACTGCTATTCTCACAAGGCTCTCTATGTCATAGTCAAATGGACATCTGCTGTTGCATTACAGCATTTAAAAGTCCTTCAGTTCACTCTCATGGACATGTGATTGGCTGATAATTCTCCAGTTCTTAAGGTAGTATGATAGGAGAAAGAAATAGTTAGAAGAGAGAGGAACAAGGAAGGAAAGGAGCTTTAAACGTGAACCCTTCATTATAGCCCTCACCTTCACCCCAAAGGTCTGTTAGCTTTCAGCTTAAGTCCTTAAAAGATCAAGTAAATCTTAGAGCACTATTTGGCCAGTTAATTGGTGCATGTATTTTGTTAGCTTACAGAATGTATTTCAGATTGATATGAGAAATCTAGGCCTAAATTCTTACAAAGTTCAGCAAATCAAAGGAAACAAGCTCACCCTACTCACATTCCCACCTCTTAACTACCTTTCACAAATGTCCCCCATTAAAAATGTACCCTGCACTCCCAAAGGGGTCTCTCTCACCCCGGAGGTAGCTCACATTCTCTCTGGAATGTATACTTCTTACTTTTACAAACAAACCTCTGCCTCTGTCTATGTATCAGACTGGCTGGTGCTGAAATTCCATCACATAAACCAAGGACCCATTAATCCTGAGCTGAAGAATCAACTCTTCTCCAATGACTTTTTTATATTATCTTTTTAAATTTTTTTTATTGTTGTATTATATTCATACATCATATTGGGGTAAAAAACTTGTGTGTACATACATGTACACATCACTGATTTAATCCCTACCCATTTCCCACCCCATTCCCTCCCCATCCGTCCTTCCCTTCCTTGGCTTAGTGGTTAACTTTGATATATATGTTTAAGTACATTGTGTGTTTGAAAGATTTTCCTCTTTCCCCCTCCTTTCTCCTCCTTTGGGTTGCATTGTTTGCTCCTCTATAGGATTTCCTTTTTCATCTAGAGTTCCTCCTATGACCGATTTCTCCCTAACTCTCACATATTAGGGAAAGCATCTGATTTCTTATTTTTTGTGACTGACTACTCTCACTTGGCATAATATCCTCCAGTTCCATCCATTTCCCTGAAAATGATGTAATTGAGTTTTTTTTTTTTTAATGGTGGAGTAAAATTCCATTGGTCATCTGTTGATGAACATCTTGGCTGGTTCCATAGTTTGGCTATGGTGAATTGTGCAGCTATGAACATAGATATACATGCATTAGTTTGGTAGTTTGTTTTCCTATCTTTTGGGTAGATACCCAGAAATGGTATTGCTGCATCAATTGGTAGATTTGTTCCCATTCTTCTGAGGATTCTCCATACTGTTTTCCAAAGTGGTTGCACTAATTTGCAATCCCACCAACAATGTCTTAGAGTTCCCACTTCTCCACATCCTCACCAGCATCTGTTGTTGTTTGTGTTTTTGAATGATTGCCATTCTAGTAGGAGTTAGGTGAAATCTCAGGGTAGGTTTGGTTTGCATCTCTGATTGGCAATGATGTTGAGCATTTTTTCATGCATTTATTGGCCATTTGAATTTCTTCTTTCATGAAGTGTCTATTTAGTTTGCTTGCCCATTTTTTGATTGGATGATTTGTTTTCTTAGTGTTGAGTTTCTTGAGTTCTCTATATATTCTAGATATCAGTCCTTTATCAGAGGGGTAGGTGGCAAAACTCTTCTCCCATTCTGTTGGCTCCTAGTTGAGGTTCTTGACAGTTTCCTTTGCTGAACAGAAGCTCTTCAGTTTCATGCAATCCCATATATTGATTCACCTTTTAATTTGTTGTGCCTTTGAGGTCTTGTTGAGAAAGTCTTTATCTGTGCCTGTGTGTTGCAGTGTTGGACCTATGCCCTCTTCAAGGAGCTTCAAGGTCTCTGGTTTGATTTCCAAGTCTTTGATCCATCTTGAATTGACTTGTACAGGGTGAGAAAGTGGGATTAATTTCCAATTGTCTGCATATGGTTAACCAGTTTTGCTGATACCATTTGTTGAACAGGCTATCTTTTCTCCAGTGTATGTTTTTGGCCCCTTTGTCAAAAATTAATTGGCTGAAAGTGTGTGGACTTGTTTCTGGGTCTTCTATTCTGCTCCATTGGTCTATATATCTGTTCTTTTGCCAGTACCATGCTGTTTTTATTACAATGGCTTTGTAATATAGTTTAAAGCTAGGTATTGTGATTCCTCCTGCATGTTTTTTGTTGCTGAGAACAACAAATTGTTGGCTATTCTGGGCTTTTTGTTATTCTAGATAAATTTAAGGACTGATTTTTCTGTCTTTGAGGAATGATCTGGGTAGTTTAATGGACATTGCGTTGAATCTGTAGATCACTTTTGGGAGGATGGCCATTTTAATGATGTTTATTCTGCCAATCCATGAACTTGGAAGATCCTTCCATCTTCTAGGATCTTCTTCGATTTCTTTTTTCAGTGTTTTATAATTTTCTTTGTAGAGATCTTTTACCTCCTTGGTCAAGTTTATTCCTAAGTATTTTATTTTTTTGTGGGAGATCCTGAGTGGAAGTATTTTCTGAATTTCTTTTTCAGTGGATTTATGGTTGGTGTACAGGAAAGCTTCTGATTTTTTAAGATTGATTTTGTATCCAGATACTTTGCTGAATTTGTTGATCAGTTCTATAAGCCATTTGGTTGAGTTTGTTGGGTTTTCTAAATATAGTATCATGTCATCTGCAAATAGTGAAAGTTTGAGTTCTTCTTTTCCTATTTGTACTCCTCTGATTTTCTATTCTTGCCTTATTGCTCTGGGTTGAGTCTCTAGTACTATATTGAAGAGAAGTGGTGATAATGGACATCCTTGTCTCGTTCCTGTTTTGGGGGAAATTCTTAAAGTTTTTCCCCATTTAATATGATGCTGGCAGTGGGCTTATTGTAGACTGCCTTAATAATGTTGAGATATGTTCTTTCTATTTCAATTCTCTGCAGTGTTTTTTTTTATCATAAATGGATATTGAATTTTATCAAATGCTTTTTCAGCATCTATTGAAATGATCATGTGATTTTTGTCCTTGGTATATGGTGAATTACATGGATTGATTTTCGTAAGTTGAACCAGCCTTGCATCCCTGGGTTGAACCCTACCTGGTCATGGTGTATGATTTTCTTGATGTGGGTTTGAATGTGTGTTGCTAGTATTTTGTTTAATAGTTTTGCAAAATAGTTTCTAAAGGTAAAGCGCATTACCCCTCGTCACTTGCAACTTGCTATTTGTGGAGATGAAGAATTGGATTCTCTGATCAAGGCTACAATTGCTGGTGGTGGTGCCATCCCACACACATCCACAAATCTCTGATTGGGAAGAAAGGACAACAGAAGATTGTCTAAAGGATGCCTGGATTCCTTATTATCTCAGGACTTTAAATACTCAACAGCTGCCCAGTGTTGGTGATTCCAGTGGACTGTATCTCTGTGAAAAACACAATTGTGCCTTTTTGTAATTCTATTTGAGCAAGTTGGAATTTTAGTTAGCTTTCCAACCAACCAAATTTCTGTATTCGAGTCTTAACCATATTTAAGTGTTACTGTGGCTTCAAAGAAGCTATTGATTCTGAAGTAGTAGGTTTTAATTGAGTTGACTTTTTTTTGGTGGTAGTACTGGGGTTCCTGGAAGCCCTTCTACCTCTGAGCTACACTCCCAGACCTATTTTTACATTTTTATTTGGAAACAGGGTCTCCTAAGCCAGCGCATGCGGCTGGCTTCGAACCTGCGCGATCCTCCTGTCTCTGCCTCCCAAGCGCGGGGATTACAAGCATGTGCCACCACGCCAGCTGAGTTGACTGTTTTAAAAAAACTGTTTGGATTTTAATTGTGATGCAGAAGTTATAGTAACAAACATTTGGTTTTGTACAGACATTATTTCCACTCTGGTGAATAAGTTCAATAAAATTCATATAAAAAAAACAAAAGATGTAATATAATTCCTTGCATCTTTCACACCATAATATAATGAGAAATCAACAACAAGAAACCCAAAAGAAAGTATTTAAATACATGGAGATTGAATGATATGCTATTGAACAACAAGTGGGTAACATTGGAAATTAGGGGCAAAATAAAGAAATTTTGAGAAACATCTTATCAAAATCTATGGGACACTTGGAAAGTGGTGTTAAGAGGAAAGTTAATAGCATTGAGTGCTCACATAAGAACAAGAAAGTCACCAAGTAAACAACCTAATGACATATTTCAAGGACCTAGAAACCGTCTAATCCCAAAGCCAGCAGAAGGCAGGAAATTATTAAAATCAGAGAAGAAATAAATGAAATGGAGAACAAAAAAACAATTCAAAAAATCAACAAAACAAAAAGATGGTTTTTTGAAAATAATAATAAGATTGACAAACCTCTGGCCATCCTAACCAAAAGAAAGAATCAACTTAAATTATTAAAATCAGAAATAAAAAAGGAGACATCACCACAGACAGTGAGGAAATTCAAAGGATTATCAGAAACTATTTTGAAAATTTATACTGTAATAGACTGGAAAACATGGAAGAAATTGACAGATTTCTAAGCACATATAACCTACCTAAACTGAACCAAGAGGACATAGAAAGCCTAAACTAACCAAGAGCAAGCAAAAAAATAGAAACAGAAATAAAAATTCTGTTATCAAAAAAAGTCCAGGCCCTGATGGGAATTTTTCAAAATTCTTCAAAATGTTCAGTGAAGAACTAATCCCAGTACTCCACAGATTTTTCTGGGAAATTGAAAGAGATGGAATTCTCCCAAATTCCTTCTATAAGGCCAGTATCACATTAACCCCAAACCAAATAAATATGCTTCAAGAAAGGAAAATTACAGACTCATATCCTTGATGAAAAAAGATGCAAAAATTCTACACAAAATAATAGCTATTCAATATCAAGAGATTGTACACCACGACCAAGTTGGTTTCATCCCAGAAAAGCAAGGCTGGTACAACATATGCAAATAAATACATGTTATTCACCACATAAATAGAATTGAGAACCAAAAACCACATGATCATGCTGAAAAATCATTTGACAAAATCCAATGCCCATTTATATTAAAAACACTGCAAAAATGGCAATAGAAGAAATGTATTTCAACATTATTAAGGCAATTTACAATAAATCCAAAGCCAACATCATTTTGAATGGGGAAAAAACTACAAGAATTTCCTCTAAAATTAGCAACAAGGCAAGGATGCCCAGTATCACCATTCCTTTCTAATATAGTCCTTGAGATACTTGCCACTCAATAAGACAAAAGAAGGAAATCAAAGAAATTAAAATAGGAAAAAAGAATTAAAATTATCCTTATTTGCAGATGACATGATTCTTTATCTAGAAGACCCAATGAACTCAACCAAAAGACTACAGGAGCTTATTAACAAATTCAGCAAAGTTGCAGGATACAAAATCAATCTAAAGAATTCAGCTGCTTTTCTATTTGCCAACAATGAATTCACAATGAAAGAAATAACAAAAACAATTCTATTCACAATAACCTCAAAACCTCAAAACCAATAAAATACCTAAGAATAAATCTAACTGAAGATGTAAAAGACCTCTAGATGAAAACTATAAAACATTAAAGAAAGAAATTGAAGACCTTGGAAGATGGAAAGATCTCCCTTGCCCATGGATAGGCAGAATAAATATCATCAAAATGGCCATTCTTCCAAAAGAGATACATAGATTCAATGCAATTCCTATTAAAATACCAACAACAGTCTTCGTAGACCTAGGAAAATCAGTCATGAATTTTATATGGAGAAAGAAAAGATCCAGATTAGCCAAAGTAATCCTCAGCAATAAAAACCAGGCAGGAGGCATCATAATCCCTGATTTCAAATTATACTATAGAGCAATAGTAGTAAAAACAGCATGGTATTGTCACAACAACAGACATTTTGACCAGTGGAAGAGAATAGAAGATACAGAAAAAAAAATCCACACATCTATAATCAATTGGTCTTTGACAAAGGGGCCAAACTTGTATGTTGGAGAAAAGACAGCTTCTTCAACAAATGGTGCTGAGAGAACTGGCTATCCATTTGAAGAAAGATAGAACTAAATTCTTACCTTTCACCATGCACAGGAATCAATTTGAGATGGAGCAAAGACTTGGAAGTTAGACTAGAGACTCTGAAGTTATTAGAGGAGGGCATAGGCTCAACACTTCAACATATAGGCACAGGCAGTAACTTTCTCAACAAGACTTCCAAAGCACAGGAAATTAAAGCAAGAATTAATAAGTGGGATGGCATCAAACTAAAAAGTTTCTTCTCATCAAAGAAAACCATCAAGAACCTAAAAAGAAAGCCTACAGAATGGGAGAAGGTCTTTATCAACCACCACTCTGATAGAAGGCTAATATCCAGAATATACAAAGAGCTCAAAAGACTCTACACTAGCAAAACAAACAACCCAATTAGAAGTGGGAAAGTAAAATGAATTGAATAGACATTTGACAAAAGAAGAGACACAAATGGCCCATAGATACGTTAAAAAATGTTAAACACCATTAGCCACTAGGGAGATAAAAATCAAAACTGCTAAAATTCCATCTAAGCCCAATCAGAGTGACAAGCATAAAGAAATCAAATAACAACTAAAGCTCATGAGGATGTGGGGAAAGAGGAACATTTTTACACTGTTGGTCAGAGTGCATACTAGTTCAGCCACTATGGAGATTTGTGTGGAGATTCCTTACAAAACTGGGAATAGGTCCACCGTATGATCCAGCTATACCTCTCCTGAGTATTTGTTCAAATGTGTTGAAATCAGAGAACTACAGTAACATATGCATACCCATGTTCATAGCAGCACACATAGTCAAAATATGGAAGCAACCTAGGTCTCCATCAATAGATGAATGAATTGCAAAGTTATGGGAAATACACGCAATAGAATTCTACTCATCTATAAAGAATAAAAAAGTCATGACATTCGCAAGAAGAGTGAAAGATCTGGAGAACATTATGTTATGTGAGATCAGCCAAGCACAGAAAGAGAAGGGACTTATGTTTTCTCTAATATGCCCAAACTAGGGAATTAGGTATACCAGAGGGATTCTACAATGGAGGAGAAACCTCACCAAACCTAGAATGGAAGGATAGGAGGGGAAGAAGGTTGAGGTTGATTAATGAAGGACTTACATCTGAATATGTGTAAAAGCATGAATATAGCACGGTTAACCTGGACACTCACTGTTGGGAGGGGGGAAGGGAGAGTAGAGGGGAGGGAAGCAAGTACAGTCCAATGTATGCCATTTTCAATATGTTCCACATAAAAATAAAAAATTAAAATAAAAAAGAATTCAACCTTCACACAGCACAAAACCTTGTGCATTCTTACACTAGGGTTTGCATACATACACTTAGACTGTGTACTAAGGAGACCTTATTTATTAAACTTATTAATAACGTAGGTTAAATGATATCTCCTAAAAGCTGAGTTTAACATAGTTAACTTATAGCAAAAGGATCATCAAGGGATTTAATGTGATGGAACAAATGGACTAGGAATTAGGAAACTTCAGACAGAGACTGCTCCCACCCTGCTTCCATACCATGGGCCAGATCGCAGACCTTGGGTTAGTTACAGTTCCTCTTTGCATCTACAAAGTAGAACTGTACAAGTGTCCCAGGTTGTACACGTGTACTATTGTACTGTAGCACATGAATTTGTATATATAGCAATATGTACATGTTTTTACTGTAGTAAATGAATTAAATGATCTTTAAGACACTACTAATTAAAAAGGACAATTTTATTTTTATTATTTGAAACAGTTATGTTTTCACACTTATTTAACTTGTTGGTCTTCAATTATTTAAACTGCTTTTCAACTAGAACAATAGTTCAATAATAGTAAAATAATGATAATGATAATAGTGCAGGTTTATGAAACACTGAATTCTAGATATGCTTATGAATTATATATAGCAACTCATGTAAGACTTATAATGAACCAAAGAAATAGGGTCTATTTATTGTCCCCATTTAAAAATATTAAAGCTGAGGGTTCATAGAAATGGTTAGCATCCTGCCCAAGATTGCATAAAAATTAAAAGCAGGAGACTGAAGGGTCCATCTCCTGATTTGTTCTTTAAACTACTAAACTCTTTCACTGTTTTTTTAGGTTCAATGAGTGGAATATTTACATGCTTACTAGTGGAATTTATTTAATGACACATAAATAATTTGTGCCCCCATCAAATAATAAATTAAATCTACTGTCTACATTTCAGGGGCATTTGATTTAAAAAAATTATTTCTCTCCACCACCTTCCCTCAAACACACACACACACACACACACACACACACACACACACACACACACACGATATCTTGAAACCTATTCCTTATTTTATTTACAGCCTTGTGACATATAATGATATAATGTCTGGAATATTTCTCTATGAGAACAATATAAATGTCATATTTGTAGAAAATAGGAACATGTTTTTACGTTCAAGACATAACTCCTCATTTTCCACTGCCTCCTGGGAATTTAATTAAAATAATAAAATAGAGCGATCCTAGTTTGTCATGTAATGATGAGAGGAAAATACAAGGCAGGAGGTTAATCTTGTCTATCTACAATGCTGCATTATGTCCACATTCATCTGAAAATTAATGACTCCAGTCATATCAATAAAGAGCAATAACCTCACCACAGAATCTCTGGGACTAGCTGACTGTACAGCAGTGTTCCAAGTCTCAGCTGAAAAGATCTAGAAAATACAAGCAGCACAGGAAGCTGCCTTCACTGTAGCTATTGGTTGCCATGGTTTCTGGGTCTGAAGGTAGAACTGTTGCAGGGTGAGAGGCTTCAGAGTCCAAACCCTTACTCCCGAGGCAGGATGCTGAATGGGAGCAATAATGTAGATAATTTTCATAATGTGAAGAAAAGATTATTTTTTTCTCCTCTCCAGGGAGCATCTGCCTGATAACTTGAAATCATCTTTCACTGTCAGAATGATATACTTCTTGCCCCTTAGAGAACATAAGGATAAGCAAGAAGGGGACAGCACTGTGTTTGTGTGTGGGGGAGGGAGCATTGTGCTGGAGATAAGAACCAGGGAGAATCTACCTCTCAACTACACCCCTAGTCCTTCAGTTTTGAATTTTGAAACAGGGTCATGCTCAACTGTTGGCGATCTTACTAAGTTTCTGAGGATGTCCTCTAACCTGCGATCCTCCTGTCTCTGCCTTCCAAGTACTGAGGTTGCAGATGTGTGCCACCATGAGTGGTTTGCTGACATTGTGCTTTCATCTGAAAAACAGCCCTGGCAGCAATTTTTGAGAACTTTTGTGTTTCTGATAAATATATAGGGCTGCACACATTATTTATTCCCTGCTAATTATATTACATAATGTATCTTTGTATTTTAAAGATATGTATAAGGAAAAAATGTATAAACACTGTCAGTTGTCTTCAACTCAGTAATATGTCACTCTCCAAGTTTATGTATAAATGAGTTGTTTAGGGACCCTCAGAACATTTTCTATAGAAAATAACAGTTGGGATGATTTATTTTTTACTTTCACTCTGTGAAGAAATATTTAGCCCTACATGGTGGCGCACGCTTGTAATACCCGTACTTGGGAGGTGGAGACAGGAGGATCACGCAGGTTCCCAAGCCAGCTGTGCTGGCTTAAGAGACCCTGTTTCCAAATAAAAAGTATAAAATAGGTCTGGGAGTGTACCCTAGCCCAGAGGTAGAAGGGCTTCCAGGAACCCCAATACCACACACACACACACACACACACACAAAGTATGCTGTGATATTATGGTTCCTAGAATCAAAAGTCTTTTGTTGTTAGTATAAGTATAGAAGAAACCAGAAACATTGGGATGAGTCTACAGAAAATTCCGAACAGTGTATATTTCCCTCTGCATCCCCTTCCTACACTTGGGCTCCTGGGTTCTGCTTAGGACCATGTGATATCCTGAGCCTCCAACCAGGTACCACACTCAGGTAGGCCCGTGACTCACAAACATTCTTTTCCTGACTTACCTGTGTAATATTCTGTGATTGTCCTTGATTATCAACCCAAAACAAGCTAAAATATATAGCTAATACCAAGAATAAATCCAGAACCTCTTGCACATAAGGAAAATGCAGATTTATTTTAAAAATAAATCGTCACCATGTTGACTTTACAATTATCACAATACTACGTAAAAACCTATAGACCTATTACAATCGTATATTTTTATATTTATTGCTTTCACTACAACTATAAATTAAAACAATAAAATATTTATAAATTAAATTCAAATAAAACCAGAGAGGTCAAATAACATGAATATTATATAATTAATTATCTTCAACTGAAACTTAATAATGTTGGGTTTATAGTAGAAAGACAT
This sequence comes from Muscardinus avellanarius, assembly GCF_963383645.1. NCBI lineage: Eukaryota > Metazoa > Chordata > Mammalia > Rodentia > Gliridae > Muscardinus > Muscardinus avellanarius. The sequence continues at coordinate 76,393,848 of NC_137794.1, forward strand.
AGTGACCTATTTTATACTTCACTTTTTAGCTTGACTCTTAGTTTTTTTTATTATGAGAGACCATTAAGTGGGTCACATTATTATTATTATTTTTCCTGAATCTATGGTGACTTGGCTTCAGTATTTTTTGACTAGGGGTAATAATAGTTTCTATTTCTTTGGACTATTATGATAATTTAATAAGTTAATATACATAATTCATAAGTATATGATCTATTTTACTGTCTATCATTATTCTGAAGAGTTATTTTACTAGAATATCTCAAAATAAAACTGGAAAATATTTCTCTTAATCACAATCAGCTGTTCTTATCTGATATATAGTGATCTGCTAATGAGCTGTTTTTTGTGTCTGTAGATATACACTTTGCAAGGTATATTGATTTTTTAGGGAATGTGGAAAGGTCTATATAAGAAAAGTTTTATTTTTTGAGGTACTGGGGATTGAACCCAGGGGCAGTATACCTTTGAGCTTTACCCCAGTCCTACTTTTTACTCTTTACTTTGAAACAGGTTCCCACTAAGTTGTGGAAAGCCTTACTGAGTAGCTGAGGCTGGCCACAAATCTATGATCCCCCTGTCTCAGCCTCCCAAGTACTGGGATTAAAAGCGTGCACCACCATGCTTGGCTTCGAAAAAGTATTTTTGAGTTTTGAAATTATCTACTATTCTGTTTTATGTAAAGATTCAGTTTTCTCTTTGACTTTTTTTTTTTACTTGACATATTAAGAAAGTCCACTCAAATCTCTGGTAGATCCTCCTGTTTTACTGCCAATATTTACAAATGTCTAAGAAGTCATTTGTGCTTTGCAAACCTCTTTAACTTAAAATTCCAATTTGTCTTAACTCCTTATACTTTTTTTTTTGTGGTACTGGGGGTGGAACCCAGAGGCTTTCTACTTCTGGGCTATACTCCCAGACCCACTTTATATTTTATTTGGAAACAGGGTCTTACTAAGTTGCTGAGAGCCTCACTAAGTAGCTGAGGCTGGCTTTGAACCTGTGTGATCCTCCTGTCTCAGCTTCCTAAGCGCAGGGATTATAAGCATGCGCCACCATGCCCGGCTATACCTTTCCATTTTTATTTTTAGAGTTTGCCTTTATTCTTATTCTGCTAAAATGTAAGCTGTACAAGCCCATCAATCATTGTCTGTTTTGTTCAGTGATATTTAATAGTAGAAAAGTACCTGGAACATGTAGGTGCTCAATGACTATTTGTCAGACAAATGAATATATGTGCTAGAGTTGATTATTTAACACTTTTAGAGGAGCCCATTGCTAGAAATATTTTTTTTTTATTCAGCCATTTACTTGTTTTCAAATGGTGGCATTTGCCTGTAATCCCAGCATTTGGGACAATGAGATAGGAGGATCATAGGTTGGAGAGGAGCATCAGCAACTTACAGAGATCCTGTTTCAAAATTAAAAAAAGTAAAATAAAAAGGGCTGGGGATGTGGCTTGGAGGTAGTATGCCCCTCGGTTCCATTCCCAGTACATTTTTTTCTTCTTTCTGAGTCTTGTATTTTAGCTCTTGTGAATCAGAATTAGAAAAATGGGTAGAAAAAAGACTGGAAAACAAAGATGGGAGGAAAATGAAGACAAGGACAGGGTGCTGATTGAATGTAGTGGAGCTGCTTACGGAATGTCTGGAAGCATCAAGTAAGGTTAAGGCTTGGGGCAGAGACATCCTAAAGAATGTGGTGGTGCATGCTTGTAATCCCAGCATTTGGGAGGCTGAGACAGTAGGATCGTGGTTTGCGGACAGCCTCAGCTACTTAGCGAGCCCCTTCACAACTCAGTGAGACACTGTTTCAAAAATAAAAAGACTAAAAACATAGGTCTCAGGGTGTGGCTCTGCAGTGTTGTTCCATCCCCAGTACCCTCCCCACCACACACAAAAAAGAAAAAAAGAAGAGAAAAAGAAAAAAAATAGAGAACTAGTGAGATGAGGAAAGATTGTTTAAAGTAGTGTTGAGCGGGGTGTGGTGGTACATACTTGTAATCTCAGTACTTGGGAGGCTGAGATAAGGGGATGAGAGTTTTGCAGCCAGCCTCAGCAACTTAGTAAGGCATTTAGCAATTTAATGAGACACTTTACAAATATAAAAAAAAATTGGTCTTGGGGTATATCTTAGAGGTAGAATGCCCCTGGGGTGAAATCCCAGTACCACACATAAAATACCTCCCAAAAGTGTTACCCTGGGTAAAGAAACAGACCCCCTTCAAATTATGTTTATTTATATGAGCTATTAGAGGGGATTTCTTTAAATTATAAATTATACCCAGAGCCTTGAACTTCCCTGCCTTGTATTCAGAGAATATGTATATTTCTTGGGCTAAATCAATTATGGATAAATTAAATTAAATAGAAACATATTTGCTAGAATAATATTGCAAGCAAAACAGACAACGGTAAGTAGATCTATTGGGATATACTGAAATTTTAAGCATTCACCTTCATGACCTGCCTTTCTGGGTGGCATTACTGGCTTGAGTGTTGTCACCACTGCAGAATCCTTGCTAACCTCATTGTCTTTTCTGTCCATCTCTTCCTTTGGCTTCTTCCCCATGCGGGTCTCTAGTTGCATTTTGCTTCTGTGATAAAGTTTCAACTTGCAGCACCTCACATTTTCTTAGGGACAAACTTTCTAATATCTTTCAAACATCACACACATATTATTAAAATCCCTGGTAGTACAAATACTGTCCCAAGATAACTTGTCATTTAAAAATCTTAGCAGACATTGGACACACACTCATTACCCTTTTTATTAAAGCAAGTCTAATTTCATGGGTATACTAACAGAAAATCCAAAACTCAACAGAAATAAAGGTTTCCTATAATACTAGGACAGAGCATAGGTGGAAATTAATTCTCACGCACACTTGTGACCACCTACGCACAAATACCCAGCTACTTTATCTTTGAGCACTGCCTGAAATGAACACCCTTCTGGTTCTGGAATGCATGCTATTTTTATTTTCTCCTCTGAATTCTGTTTTATGTTTACTATTCTCAGTCCCAATTTTTATGCTTCTTTACACCCACATCTTTTATTATGCATTGTTAAATGTTAAACTACAGTTAAATTGTTGATAACTCTCCTACATCAGTGATTTCCTTACTGATTCTTCCTCAACCTCCTGCTTCCTCTTGAAGCTAACTTGTGCAGACAATATCAAAGCCCCTGCATCCCGCTCGGACTAGGGGTACAGAAATCTACTCCCAAATGTTAAAGTAATGGGTTGAGCTTAGTGGGCTCTCAGCTCATACTACATCAGTACTATTAATCATCCTTTCTCATCTGGGGCTTATAAAGTCCTCCGTGGTTTGTTGTGCTTTGTTGTTGTTATTGTTTCTAGATGTTGCTGTCCCTCTTTCTCTTTCATCCTCTGCGCAATTCCACTCTAGAATTCAGGGGGATGTCAGTATCCTAGATAAATAGCCGACAACCCAGCCACCCCACCCTTCGGGTGCCTCATCTCTCATCATACTTCAACTTCTCATTTCCATGGCTGTGTTCTGGATCAGATGATTTTTCAGAAATGTTCCACTAGCTCATCCCTAACTTTTAATCTTTCTATTCACCTCACTCAGTGTACTGGTCAGGGTCCTCTGTTGTGAACAAAAATATATCATTAGAATGTTTAAATAGAAAACCAGTTTATTGAAGTATGTCAGATTTTCAAAGAAGCAAGAGACCATGTCTAAATTCAGTAATGTTGTTCAGTCTTCTTGGGGGCTGCTTTGGTGAGAACATCCTTGCTGGCTTTACTTGTCACTGTGAGTTTTGCTGGTATTGGTGATGCCACTGGTTTCACTGGATGCTCAAAGTTTCCCACCAGTTCTCTTCTGATGTGAGCACCAGCACCCTTCCTGCTGCTTGTTTGGTTCTCTGAGATTTTCTCAGTCTTTGCAGATGGGCGATATCATTGGGGCTGGATTTAGTATAAGCACATGTCACCCTCCACGCTTTCCACAGATATAGAGTATTGGTCTCTCCCTGCCACTGTTGGTGGTGTATGCCTCTGAGGCCAAACTCAATGTAGGAGTCTCTGTTCTCCACAGCTAGGGCTGGTCTGGTCTGACTTCTCCCTATTTGCCACGACTGGGAGATCTGTGGTGCTCCTAGAGCTTCTATTAGTTGGGTTTAGTGTTAAGCTAGAACTTCCCCCACACTTTCCACTGATCAAAGCCTGAGTCTGTCTGAGATTCTTTTATGTCCAACAGCAGCCCCACTCCTACTTTTTCCAGGCTCCATCAGAAAGTCTTGGACCTGGAGTGTTTATTGGGGTACGTGAGTCCCCAGGGCGCCTGGCTAGGCGTTTTCCCATAGGGACCATGACTTCACTTACAGTGTTACTGAGTACCTCTCTGAGTCTCTGGAAGGTCTGGTAATCTCTACCACCACTCCTCCTTCACTGGGTTGAACTACAAGTTCTCAGACCCAGGGAGTTTATTGTGGCTGCGCAAGTTTCTAGGGGCACAGTGCTGGATATTTTCCTGTGGTGACTAAAGTTTCACTTACATACTTTTTTTCTTGTAGGTCTGGGAATGGAACCCAGAGGCATTTGACCTCCAAGCTACACACCCTGCCCAATTTTTTATTCTTTATTTTGAAACAGGGTCTCACTGAGTTGCAGAGGACCTCACTAAGCAGCTGAGGCTGTCTGCGAACCGCCATCCTCCGGTCTCAGCCACCCAAATGCTGGGATTACAAGTGTGCACCACCACGCCCAGCTTCACTTACAGTTTTGGTGTGCATTGGTCTGGATCTCTGGGGGGTGCGGTGAGCTTGGCTGCTGCTGGCGGGATGGTACTGCTGTGGTGACCTCGGTGGTGAGACTGGCAGATTTCTATTCTGGTGTTGAGCTCCACTCTGGATCCCTGAAGGGTGTGGTAAGCTCCTAGAAGCTGTAGCAGGTCTTTGTGTGGGAATGATTGATGACTTACAACCTGTAGATCTGCAGCAGCTCACTTCAGATCCTTGTTTTCCTTTTTGTCTCTGGTGTGTGGAGCTGTGAGAGAAGATTGTGCTGGTGCTGGCACCCATTGCTCTCTCGTGGGTCTTCTGATCATTTTCTCTGTCCCTCGTGTTTATTGTTTTTATTCCTCTGCTGATAGTATTTTCTGGCTTTGTAGAGCACTGTTTTTGAGGCAATGGAGATTGAGTATCAGCATGACTCGGGAGTGCTGCTTTTCTCATCATCATCTTCCCCCTCCCTCTTCTTCATTGGCTTCTTATCTTATGTTTTATGTCTTTATGACTTTTTGTTGGTAACTTAGATTTCAGAGCACACTGTTCCACTGTCTTACATGTACATTGAGCTCCCTTGTCTCATTATTTCCTTAGATTGACAAATCCCAATACTGCACAAATATAATTATTTAATATTCTTTATGTCTTCATGGGAGTTGTGCAATATTGTTTCAAATGAGCACACAGTCAAACAGAGAATTGTCACTATAAATTAATGGTCTTGAGATACCATACTACCCAAGCCATCAAGATAGTCTAAAAATACTACTGTGCTTTCCTTGTTATGTCTTTCTCTTTCTTCACATGTTGAATTTTAAATGTTTTATTCTTTTCTCAGATCTCTCATTCTGCCTTTCCATTGAACCTCTTTGTATTTTGAGCAAATTATTTTGTCTTTTACTTAAAAAATGGGTTTATCAATAGAACATTTTCAAAATATTGCCTGTGATACCAGAGAAACATCAGATAATGGAGCCAGAGAGTTGGTCTAGGGGAAGGGGCAGAGGAAGAATGAGCATAATTGAAGGAATCACTACCATTGGCTTTGTGTACATATGTGAAAATACCAATGTCAGTCTCAGTACTCTGTATGAAGAAAGTGAGAGCAGGAAGAGAGATGGTGAGTGGGGCCACCAAGTACTGTATACATGTTCGTCACTATTAACATGATATACATTATGGTATGAGACTATGTTGCACCAATTAAAAGCATAAAAATACTGCTCATGAATCTATAAACATAGGTATATCAACACCCATTTTTTTTTTGGTGGTACTGTGGGTGGAATCCAGGGGCTATCTACCTCTGGGCTATACCCCCAGACCTATTTTATAATTTATTTGAAAACAGGGCCTCACTAAGTTTCTGAGAGCCTTACTAAGTAGCTAAGGCTGGCTTCGAACCTGTGCAATCCTTCTTCTCAGCCTCCCAAGCGCGGGGCTCAACACCAATTTTTTAAATCACCTAACATAACGAAAGAGAGAACACTTTGAGGGCTCTCTTTTTCTATCAGTCAGCTTTTGTTTTTGCATTGTCTTCATCTTTACCTTCTTCCTCCATCAAGATTTAAATTTGCTCATATTGCTCCATAATAAGACAGTACAACTTATGCAAGAAATTATAGAAATAATCTCTTTCATACTGTGCTAGATACTATTACCACTTTTTCCAAAAAAACCCTTGATTTCTGCCTCAACTATTTTGCCCAAACTACTTAATAAGGTCACTGATTATCAATTTGCCTCTTTCTTTCCTAGTCCTCCCACTCTTTCTCCTCTTCTTTATGTCTCCTCCCCTTCTTTTATCTTATTTTTGTGAAGTAAAAGTAGGGTTTGGTTTTTTTTTTTTGTTGTTGTTTTTTTTTACTTTCTCACCTGACTTCTCTGGGTTCTTCAGAGGTCCTTTTGTAGGTCTTCTCCCTACATCTCAGCCATATTGCCTGGGCCCATGGGAAATAGTAGTGTTATCCTGGGTTTGTTCTTATGAAAATTTCATCTGATTAACCAATGATCAAGACTCTAGCATATCTTAATTTAATTTGTGTTAGAAATTCTGGTTAGATTTTCCTCAAATAAGTCTTTTCGGCCACAGTCAGGAGAATCTGGTTGCTTAGAACAGAAGTCCATTGAAAGTAAACAAAAAATGGGAAACTACTGCAAAGCTTCAGAGTTGCCTGTGAGACTCACCAGCTGGAGGTGCAGGTGGGCTTTGGACAACCTGGAGCTGGGAGCTGGACAGCTGGTCTCCTTGCACTGCCTCTCAGGATCACTAGTCTCTGTTGGCTGCTTTGCAAGTAGGTCAGCTTCAGCTCCATTATTGCTTTTTGACTGTGTTCTTCAGTTTCTTGCTGCACATGACCAGGCGAGTCCAGTTTTATACTCTCTTCAACATAACCCTAGAAACATTTGACTTCTTGATCACTGAGGAATTTGGTTTTTTTGTTTTGTTTTGTTTTATTGGCCACTGAGGATTTTGTTTTTTTATTTTTCTCTTGAATCTCCAGAGTCATTTCTTAATCTTTGTTAAGCATTGTTTCCAATCACCCGAAATTTGAAATCAGTGATTTATTTGTATTTTTCTCTGCATAGAGACATCTTAGTAACATGGCCCCCCTTTATCTTCCTGTTCTAAAATTCACATATTCTATTTTGGCTGATGATTGTATTTAGATTTTGTTGCCACCTTGAATACACTATCTTTTTTTCCAGCCTTTCATGTTTTCTGCTTTCCATTTCTCTAAAACACCCTCCTCTATTCTCTTCACATATTTTTTCCTCATCTTATTTTAAAACAACTTTCAAATAGTTTCCCTTAAACCTCCCCATAATTCTCTTAATAAAGCCTGCAAGGTTTTATCTCAATAACCATAATCTAAAAAAATAAAACTATCATTTATATAGTCAATAAAGATTGATTGAATACATATCCTGGATGTGTGCTGTGTCAGGCTCAGGCCCTGGATAAATAAAATGCATCAAACTTACATCTGGTCCTTCATTTTCTGGCTTAAATTTAGCAGCTTTATCACTATCATTTAATAGATGAGAAATCTGGACTTGGAGAGTTTAAGTCGCATATGCTCAGAATCTCATTATAAAAACTCTGTTGCAAAAACAAGAGTAAGGATTCAAATTCAAGTCTGACACCAAAATACTTGCTCAGAACCTTTGTCCATTTTCATGGAAATCTTTAGTTGTGAAGCATTTGCACACCATTGGAGTAGAATCGGGCTTCATGAAGGTTTTTAAAAGTTATTTGTCCCCCCAAATTATAAAACATATATTTAATTAGGCTGATATGTGTACAAAGGAGGATCACAAGTTCAAGGCCAGCTTGGTCAACTTAATGAGACCCTATCTCAAAGTAAAGAAAAAAAGGGGGGGGGCTGAAGATAAAGTTTGTGGTAGAGTGCCTTTAGGCTCCTTTACCAGTATCACCAAAGGGGAGGGTATATATATTTTGCTAATAGTTCTTTAAGAATTTTAAGAAAAAATATCTTACTCCATTATCCACCATTACCATCTAGTGTTATATTAACTTTTTTAGGTCACCCAAGCAGAATAAGAGGACAAAAAGTTTTCATTACTTAGAAAAATGCAGTTTAAATCACAATAGAGTCTGCTGTAATTTTGACTTAAATGTGTCAAAAATGTGTAAACAAAAAAGAAATTGAGATATATACAATTCAAAACATGTTTTTCCTATATCTTAAGTCTTTGAATCAGTTTTCTTTATATTGTAGTGTTTTTCATAATTGTAGATATGATTATTTAATTTGGTATATATAATCTTTAAACAATATAGTTTTTAAATGTTTCTATTTATTTTATTATTTCATACTACTGAAGCAATAATATTTCTACTAGGAGCACTGATTTTTAAATAGTTCGTAAAGTCTATGTTACATTAACCTACATCTCTCAACTTATACTTAGTTTATAATATAATATAATATAAGCAGATGATTTATATCTACATTTTATTTAATGTTTTCGTTGACTTTCAGCCTTCCTTTCTTCTTTGGAAAGGAGAAAAATGCTTTCTTGATATATAACATTTTTCATTGTGAGAAAATAGTTTTCACTGGTAGCATTTAAGATTCACTTATCCTCACTGTTTGATCACTTTGTCATTCTTAAAGTGAATTTCTATTATTTCATATTTTTTTCTGAACTACTACTTCAAATAAAATAAATATCTCTTTATTCTTGTTCAAAACCACAGACAAATACCATCTGGTTTTCAAACTGTTCCAGGTATAGTGACCACCCATTGCCTTCCATCTGCCTGATGTACATCTATCCTTGTCATCTGTGCTACCAGACAACTCCATGTTTTGAGGTAGTGGCAATAGTTTTCTGCATCTCATTTTATGTAATACAGAATGGAGAATTTTTATTTATAGATGAAATATGAAACTATAAAGTATGGAACAAGATTTTCTAAATTGGAAAAACATCATAAAGTATTTACAAAAATAGCTTCAGCATCAATGGTATGTATGTTTAGCCTGCCAAAGCAAATTGTTTGGAAAATGGCACCCATTCAGATGTTTACATTTTAGTAAGTTAAGCTTTCTATTTGACTATCACAACTAGTATAGTAAATGTTCTTATAGGATCTATATCTGGTAAACTTAGAAAAAGATAGAAATTTAAGTGCCTAAAAATTAGCCCTGTTACTCAAAATTTTAAGTGGCTTTTATTGTAACTTTAAGATAAAAGCAGGATATGATTTTTTCAATAATTAGTGTTTTGGCAATAAATTTTACAGCTCTAGTTAATTAAAGTTACTATTACTATTCTGCCACATCATTAACAACACTTTCATGATTTATTTTTAAATATGTTTCTCTTTTTATTGTAACTTTTGTTTACTCTATATGGTTTTGACTCCAACAATTATGCTGAATCTTTTTAATAACAATTCATTCAAAATTTATTTACTTTATACAATAATATTACTTTTGAACAATAACATTTCTTTCTTTTTCTAATCATGCCATACAATATTTTTCTCAGCACTAAGCATTATAAATATCTTCACTATGTTTTCCTTGTCTGCAATGATTTTAACATATCACCATTAGTATGTTTGCTGAAGTGGGTTTTAGATATACTTTATTAGGGTAAGAAGTTCCCCTTTACTCTTAGGTTGCCCGTGGGTTTATATATTTTATAATTAGTGGGCATTAAATCAATTTATTGTTCTAGGACTATTAAGAAAATAAATGACTTTAAAATTTTGATTTGTTAATAATCTCTATTACATTGATTTTTCTATTATTAAATGAGTATAATTCTGAATTTAATTCACTTCTGTCATATTCATTATCTATCGTCTATTAATTTGTCACCTATCTATCCATATTTTACTTTATATTGAGGTTTGCTAATGTTTGCTTTAGGATTTTTTAAATCTAATTTTATGAGTAAAATTGACATGTTAGTTTCTTTCTCAAATTGTCTTCATATGTTTTGATTTGTAGGTTTAAATATAAACATTATACTAACCTCATAAGAGGTTCCCTCTTTCTGAAAGTGCAAGATTTTTATCACATATTTTTAGAAGTCTATAATATAAACATCTAAGTTTCTATTTGGAAAAACAGTTTAAAAAGTTTCACATCTATTTTAGTGGGTATATACTCATATATAGATTCTCCAATTCTTGAATTAGGATTGGTAAATTGTGTTTTTTCTATAATTTTGTCTCCTTTAAGTATTAAAAACTATTTAAAAGATTAGACATATTAACTTCTTATAATTTATTTGTCAAGTGTTCTCTTTTGTTTATTTTTTATTTTATCCCTTTATTGGTGTGTTACAGCCTAACATCAATATATAGTTTAAATGATAGTGATTATGTGCACACAGCAACCTCTTGTAGTTTAAGTGTGTATAGCACCTATATGACTCCTTTTTCTATTCCTAATGTTTAAGTTGTACTTTTTGACTTCTAAAAATCAAACTCACTAGAATGCTTATGTCAATAAATCAAGATTTGGAATTGTTTTTTCATCCTATCTTATATTTTATTTTTTTCAATGTCTTCATTTATTACTTCTGTCCTTTGTTTTCTTTTATTCCACTTTGTTGATTTTTTTTCTCTAACTTGTAAAGTTGTCAGCTGGTTTGCTGATTACTAGTTATGTTAAACTATCCCATGATGAAGGAAGCCAACTTTTCCCTGTACTTTTTTCAGTTTTTAATTTTTTTTAAATTTAAATATTTTTTAAATTCGTGCATTGTATTCATACATACAACACTCTTCCCCATGCTTGGCTTAGAGGTTGATATGTTTGTTTAAGTACATCATATGCTTTAGAGAGTTTCCTTCTTGACCCCTCCCATCCCTCAATTAGGTTGCCTTATTTGCTCCTTTATAGAATTTCCTTTTTCACCTAGAGTTCTTCCTATGACCCATTTCTCCCTAACTCTCCCATATTAGGGAAAGCATCTGCTTTCTTATTTTTTGTGACTGAATAATCTCACTTAACATAATGTCCTTGAGTTCCATCCATTTCCCAGAAAACGATATAATTGAGTTTATTTAATGGCGGAGTAAAATTCCATTGTGTACATATCCCACAATTTTGTAATCCATTCATCTGTTGATGGACATCTTGGCTGGTTCCAGTGTTTGGCAATGGTGAATTGTGCATCTGTGAACATAAATACGCATGCATTGCTTTGGTAGTTTGGTTTCCTTTCTTTTCGATAGATACCCGGAAGTGGTATTGCTGGATCAAATGGTAGATTTGTTCCCATTCTTCTGAGGATCCTCCATACTGTTTTCAAAAGTGGTTGCACTAATTTGCAATCCCACCAACAATATTTCAGAGTTCCCACTTCTCCACATCCTCATCAGCATTTGTTGTTTTTTGTGTTTCGAATGGTTGCCATTCTAGTTGGAGTTAGGTGAAATCTCAGGGTAGTTTTGATTTGCATCTCTCTGATTGCTAATAATGTTGAGCATTTTTTCATGCATTTATAGGTCATTTGAATTTCTTTTGTGAAGTGTCTATTTAGTTCACTTGCCCATTTTTTATTTGATTATTTGTTTTTTTAGTGTTGAGTTTCTTGAGTTATCTGTATATTCTATATATTAGTCCTCTATCTGCAAAGTAGGTGGCAAAAATCTTCTCCCATTCTTTTGGCTTTCAATTGAGGTTCTTGAAAATTTCCTTTGCTGAACAAGAAGCTCTTCAGTTTCATGAAATCCCACATATTGATTCACCTTTTAGTTTCTTGTGACTTTGGGGTCTTGTTGAGAAAGTTTGTATCTGTGCCCATGTGTTGCAATGTTGGATCTATGCCCTCTTTAAGGAGCCTCAAGGTCTCTGGTCTGATTTCCAAGTCTTTGACCATCCTAAATTGACTCTTGTGCAGGGTGAGAAAGTAATATTTATTTCCATTTTTCTGTATATGGTTAACCAGTTTTGCCAACACCTTTTGTTTAATAGGCTATCTTTCTTCCAGTGTATGTTTGTCCCCTTTGTCAAAAATCAATTGGCTGTAAGTGTATGGATTTGTTTCTGGGTCCTCTATTTTTCTCCATTGGTCTATATATCTGTTTTTGTGCAAGTACCATTCTGGTTATTTATTTATTTATTGGTGGTACTGGGGTTCCTGGAAACCCTTCTAACTCCAAGGTACACACCCAGACCTATTTTATATCTTTTTTTTTGAAACAGGGTCTCTTAAGCCAGCGCGGCTGACTTCGAACCTGCGTGATCCTCCTGTCTCCACCTCCCAAGTGTGGGGATTACAAGGGAGTGCCACCATGCCATTTTTATTACAATGACTTTGTAGCATAGTTTAAAGTCAGGTATTGTTATTCTTCCTACATGGTTTTTGTTGCTGTGAACTACTTTGGCTATTCTGGTTTTTTGTTGTTCCAAATGAATTTAAGGACTTATTTTTCTATGTCTATGAGAAATGATCTTGGTAATTTAATAGGTATTGCATTGGAAAAATGTAAGCATTGAATTATATGTATTATTGTTATTTTTCAGCTATTATAATTGAGCACTGATTTCTTTTTTCCCCTAATAATACACTTTACTAAAAGTTTTGTGTCTAATGATATTTTAGTATAATAGGTTTCTTTGGTTAATATTAGGTTGAATTATATGAATTGACCACTTTTGTAGCTTGAAAATTGTAAAATATTGTCAGTTATTATGACTTATTCTAATTTTTGCCTGATAGGTATTTTCATTTTTCTGTATCTCCAGTCTAGATATAAGTTTTTTTGTTTATTTAATATCTTGCCTCACAGCTAGATATGGGGGCACACACCTGTTATCCAAGTACTTGTAGAGTTGAGGCAGAAGAATCCCAGGCTTGTATCCAGCCTCAGTAGCTTAGTGAGGTCCTCAGAAACTTAATGAGACCCTGTTTCAGAACTGAAAATAAAATAAGGCTGTGGAGATAGCTCAAAGATAGAATACCTTTGGATTCAATTTCCAGTACCATACACACACAAAATGAAAAATAGTCTGACAAGCTTTGTCTTGTGCCTGAAACATCTGTCTCATTTAAATTTATTATTATAACTGATGTGTTTGAATATTTGTTTATACACTATATATTTGCATTATTATATTTATTTATTTTTAATTTTTTATTGGGCATTGTAGCCGTACATCTTAATGAGGTACAAGACAGTAGAGACACTCAATTAGCCCTTCCCCAATCTTCTCCACCCCCCTTCTTTTCATGTTTGGCTTAGTGATTGACTTTGGTATGTTTGTGAATGTATATCATGTACATTAAGGAATTTCCCTCTCCCTCTCCTGTACCCCTCAGTTAGGTTGCCCTGTTTGCTGATCTATGGGTTCTTCTTCATCTAGAGTTCCTTTTTTTCATATTTGTCCCATTTTTTGTTTTCTTTTCTTTCCTTCCTTGTCTTATTTTAACCAGTTAGTTTTATTTTTTTCACCTTTTTTGCAGATATTGTTTAGAACTCATATTCTATTTTAATATATAGAAGTTATTCTAAATGTCTTAATGTACACCTCAATTTACCAAAACTTAAAGTTAAACAATGTTTCTCTTTTTTCAAAATCATTGTTCCACAGATTGACATACTATTTCTTCTTTTATTTTAGCATCTAAAACATTTATATTATTTTATTTTATTTTAATGGGAAATATACCTCCCTGAAATTTCTGTACTCAACATCTATTGGAAATTTTCTAATTTTTTTTATTTGTCTGGTAATGTCTATGTATGGGGCACATATTTTCAAAAAAGGGCTTCATCAAAGCCGAAGAAAGACAACTCTCAAAGCACACCTGGTTGTGGCTCACCACATTCTAGCCTGATGTGTAGTGTGCAAGAGTAACTCTCACAGCACACCAAGGCATGACACAGAACACCCAGAGCATCAGGAGCAATATACAGCCACTGGGTACAAATTCCAATGCCCAGGCATGACAGACAATGTGTGGGTGCAATGCTTGCCACCTACCTGAGAGGGTCACCATGACAGCTGCATTGAGTCCCTAGCAACTGTGGACAGACTACAACTGCCAGACCTAAGACTGAAAACTCACAACTTCTTCAACCAAGGAGCCTTGCCAGCCTGCCATTCAAACCACCAATAATGAGGTCGAATGCTGACTTCACCAGTGATACTGGTAGCCATTTGGGAGTCCTCCTTCTAATTCTGGTTGAGCACTGATTAAGATCTGACCTGAAAACCTAAACTACCCAACCTGCTTTCCAGGCTGTTTCTCTTTCCCTCTCCTCTCCCCTCTCCCCTCTCCCCTCTCCCCTCTCCCCTCTCCCCTCTCCCCTCTCCCCTCTCCCCTCTCCCCCTCTCTCTCTCTCTCTCTCTCTCTCTCTCTCTCTCTCTCTCTCTCTCTCTCACACACACACACACACACACACACACACACAATATTGTAACTTGGTGTGAAATACTATAATTCTGTGGAGTGTTGCTGAATAACCCGTCTTGGCCAAGATTGCAATAAACATTTTAAAAATATCTGAGACTGTGTTTTGGTTATTTTCCACAACCTAAGTCTTCTCAGAACAGTTTATTATACTGAAAAATATATTAATTGGGTATAAAAATCCTTGAGTGTATTATTGCATCTTTTGTAAATATAACTTTTTTGTTTTCTAATTTGCATACTTCTGTTTTGAGAAGATGCTATAATTGTTATTGTCATTCATCAAGGGTAATTTGTAATTTACTTCTTTAAAATTTTTGTATTTAGTTTCTATAAATTGATAATTATGTATTTATATTGTGATACATGTATTAAACTTAATTATTTGGGGGGGGTTTACTGAACTATCTGAAACTGAGGTTTGAAGTATTTTTATATTTCTGCAAAATGTTAGCTATCTCTTTCAGTATATTTGTTCTTACTCTGTCATTACTATTTTTAACTTCTCTCTGCTATTTCTAATTTCTGATATTTTTTGAGACACTGGTTAATTTCTTCAATTCATTCTAAAATTCACTAATATTTTTTCACCTAACTTATTGTTGGGCCTCTGAATTTATTGTTGTTGTTGTTGTTATTATTATTATTATTATTATTATTATTATTATTATTACAGTAGTAGTAGTAGTAGTAGAAGTAATAGTGGCACTGGGGATTGACCCAGGGCATTCTCTCAGAGCTACAACCCCAACCCATTTTTTTAGTTTTTGTGTTTTGAAACAGGGACTCATTAGGTTGCTAACAGTCTCATTTAATTGCTGAGGCTGGCATTGAACCTATGATCCTCCTGTTGGAATTACAAGTATGTGCCACCATGTTTAGCTGAACTAAATTTAAAAAAATATTTTATTATTTATATCTTGAAGTTCTGTTTCCTTTTTTATTTTTCTAGTCTATTTGTTCTTCATATATATGTATATATGTATAAATATACATGTATATGTCATATATGTGAGTGTATATATTTTTCTTGGAATATATAGCACATAGAATAAAAATCTCCTAAGTATGTCCATATTCTAATTCTCAGAACCTGTGAATATATTATGTGAAGAAAAGAAATTGTTTTGTGTGTAAAAATAAGATCACTTATTAATAACCATGGTACAGGAAGATCATCTTGGATGATTTTGGAGGGCCAATGTAATCAAAAGATCCCTTTAAATTAAAAGTGAGAGGAGTCAATGTTAGAATGATGTAATGTAAGAAAAACTCATCTGGCCATTGCTGGGTTTGAAGATGGAAGAGGGATACAATCTAAATAATTCAGAAGGTCTAGAAGTTTCAAAGACAAAGACAAAGACAAAGACAAAGACAGGAGTTCTCACCAAGGGTCTCTATGTCTCTATCAGCATTATCATTGCAATACTTCAAAACCACTTATCATACAACTTAATGGAAGGAAAATTTATTTGCTCACAGTTTCTTGGTAATTTCAGAGTTCAGTCTGAAGTTTGTGGAAATTTTTTCATAGCAGTAATAAGAAAAAATGCAGGCTATACTAGGAATTTTTTAATTATGTAATTTTTATTATTGGATTATAATGTTCATTGATATGCTGGTACGATATTAATTAAGGCATTTTATAACTGTCCAAGTACTCTTATTTTTCTAGGTGTATGATAAAATTTAATTTCTTAGGGTGTGTTTTTTTTTTGGTGGTACTGGGGTTCCTGGAAACCCTTGTACCTCTGGGCTACACTCCCAGACCCATTTTATATATTTTTAAAATTTGGAAACAGGGTCTCTTAAGCCAGTGAGCTGGCTTCGAACCTGCGCGATCTTCCTGTCTCTGCCTCCCAAGCACGGGGATTACAAGGGTGCACCACCATGCCTGGCAATTTCTTAGTTTTTTTGAACACTGAATTTTATTTTTGTTGACACATAATAGTTGTAAAACTTAATGGGATACGTTTGATGTTCGATGTATGTATGCATTGTATAATGATCACATCATAATAATTATTATATATAATAACCAAAATTTATCATATCATTGCAAGTAAGCATTCAAAATTCTCTCTTGTATTTTGAAGCATTCAATACCTATAATTACCTTACTATAGAGATCCTAAATTTTTTCTTCCTAACTATAACTTTGTACCCATTGACCAACCTTCTCTCATCTTCCCTTCCTCTCATTCTCTCTAGATTTTGTTAACTATTATTCTCTCACTCTTATTGGCAAATGAAGTGTATTATTAAGTGTATAAAATTTGTATCTTACACAGTTCATCAAGGATTTTTATTTCATAAATAAAATATTCTATTTTGAGCTAAGCCAGAAAATTCATGCCAAATACTTCAATGTTAGGACATAGAATACCCAATTTGGTATGAAATTCTCCTTGTTGCCTAAGAGTAGGGATTTCAATATAAGAAACAAACATTAGAACAAACAAACAGTAACTGGCATACTAAAAAATGTCTTAAATCCACCTACATTGTGAGAATAAAGGGAAATTTCTTCTATATTTCCTTTAGACCTAAGATAAAATTAAAATTTAAACACAATTTAATTAATTTTAATTCAGTATTCCTTAAAATATTTTTAAGTTAAAAAGTGTATATTTTCCTGCCAGGCATGCTGGAGCATGTTTTATTCCCAGCTACTCAGAAAGCTGTCGCAGGAGGATTGCAAGGCTGAAGCCAGTCTTGGTACTTTAGTGAGACCTTGTCTCGAAATAAAATTTTAAAAGGGACTGGAGATTTAGTGCAGTGATAAGAACACTTGTGTAGCATGTGTGAGGCTTTGAGTTTGTTTCCCAATGCAACACACAAAGAATGAATTTTCCTTCTGGCCTATTTTTAAACCCTAAGTGAATCCTTGTTATTCTTCTCAGAACCATATAACTGAAGTGAAAATGTTATCTTTTTATGACTTAGGCAAAACAATTTTTTTTCTCTGTGGATAGCTAAGGTACACTGGTATGTTTATCAATAAAGGTCTTTTGCTTTAAATTTCCATCTTTTGTAACATTTAAAGTGGAGATTAAAATCTTTGTTGGCAGTGAATAAATCGGCCAATAATCCAGCACATGAGTCTATTTCAGACCTCAGTTCTTTAGCCCTAAGAAAAAGTTTTAGAAGCATAAAATATCAGTGCAGGCATTACTGGCATGCATGATAATTATTTATCCAAAATATCGCATTCATTTTTATAGGAAATGGAGCCGTAGCATCTTCCTCGGTTTGTGATCTTCAGTTTTGGCGTAGGAGACAAGGAAGACAAGCATAAGTGGTTAAATGAACTGAGGATATTAGTATGATCATAGAGAAAAACAGAAAAAAGATTGTTATAAATACAGCCTGAAACACTCTAGGAAATCTATACTTGACTGATAATAATCCCTCCCAAGAGGTAACTTAGCCACTTTTAAATCTCTTAACTGTTTCTCTGGCTCTCTTTAGATCTCAAAATCAGCTGCTCATTTTGATAATTTTTACTATGTTGAGTTTATGCTTTATGTTTTTATTTCTTACTAGACTCATGTATTTATACTTTATTGTCCTTTCCTTTTTTATTCATTCAGGAAATATTCACTGAGGGCATATAATAATCCAAATCATGGGGATAGAGCAATTAATGAGACAGATAAGGTCCCTGTTCTCAAAGAGCATATGGTCTACTGAGGAGAGAGATCAGCATGTAAATGAATTAATGAGAAAATTCAAATGTTAATTAGTGAAATGATGACAATAAAGCATGGTAATGTTAACAAAGGAAAGGAGTTTACAACAGCGATGCAATTACTTTCTTCTCTGCTTTCCTCAGCATATCAGCCATGTCCAGCTTTCTGCTGGTAGTGTGAAAATATGGTTGCCACTCTTCTCAGTTCATGCCCAGACATGAAAATATTTAGTCTCTTCATTTTTCTTTTTTTTCTTTTTTTTGAAGATTTAAAGAAGTTTTTTAAAAGATAGAAATACAGAAAATAGGAATACAGCCCCATGCCAAAATGGCATGGGGAGGGGGTGACTCGAAATGAATACACCCTAGTCTCTTCATTTTTCTATATTAGAACTAGAAAATTCTTCCCTAGAAGCCAGTATGTCCATTAAGTTCATGTCCCATTTCTAACCAAAATATTGGCAAAGGCAGTGAAATTATGATTGGCTTAAATAATCAAAACTTACAAACCAGAAACTAGAACCACAATCTCCAGATCACCTGGAAGAAAGGTAAGAATCTAAAAACAAAACAAAACACACATACACACACACACACACACATGAAGAATGGAGAGATGGGAATTTGAACGAGGGTTTACTGTACTTTTGCTTGATGGGTTCCTATATGTATAAAATGTTTTAATTTTAACTCTGTAATGATTGAAGA
The DNA here is from genome assembly GCF_963383645.1 of Muscardinus avellanarius. NCBI lineage: Eukaryota > Metazoa > Chordata > Mammalia > Rodentia > Gliridae > Muscardinus > Muscardinus avellanarius. The sequence goes on from NC_137794.1 coordinate 76,412,917, forward strand.
TGTTCTAGTTATTGGATCCTAGGATGAAAAGGTGCTTCCTCAGAACTTTGAATTATTGCTATATGGTTGCCACATTATAATAAGTATGAATTTTTTGTTTGTAGAATTTTCCAAGTGATCGTTTGAAACCTCTGGAAACTTTTAGGAGATCTTTTAATTTCTGGCATACAAAAATTTCTTAATGTGGTGCTTTTATTTTGTTTTTTTTTTCTCTCCAATATTAAACTTAGTTTCTTATGACCATCTTCTATTCTGGAATATTTGCTTTTGTTGCTTGTATAGACATTTTCTCCTGTCTTTTCATTCTCTTTTTTAGAATCTGGAATAATTCCATATTTGATATCTTGGATTGGTCTTCTAAAATGTTTACTCTTTTATTTCATCTTACATTTTCGCTTCTTTTAAATTATCTACTTTATCATGCTATTCTCAGTTTAATTTTTATTTTGGTAATCCTAGTTTTATTTTCCATGTCTCTCTTGTTTTCCTTTTTCATTGTAGATCATTCTGTTCCAAGTATGGACACACAGTCTGTCCTAATTTAAACTGCATTGTGACTGAATTCAGCTTATCTTATTATTTACTGCTGATAGATAATGTATTTTCTTAATTTTGAATGCCTCTGAGTTTCATCCCTGTACCACAAAAAGATATTAATAACTTTATATATGTATATGTTTTTAAATGTTTATTATCTCCAAGTATAGTTTCCACTTACATTAAACTATTTTCAAATAACTCCATTAGCTAAAAAAAACTCCATAAGTTAAAAGACAAGAGTTTAAGTAAGTGTGGCAATGAATTTGACTGAAAGGATGAGAATCCAGCTTGAAGCCCAACTGTATTCATATCTAGGAGCCATATGCATATAGGCATTTCTGAAGGATTAGTGAGACAATGATGTAATGGTTCATTTTCATCCATTATAAGAGCAGGGAGAAGATTCATGAAAGGATTGACCTACTAAGACAATTTAAAGGAAGGAAGGAGCCTTCTCTATGTAATATATCAAAATGGAATATTGGCAATTTGAATTATTGGCATAATTGATTCCTGATTTGGTGATTGCCAGTTGATATTGTAGGAGAGAAAACTGATGCTGGTGTGTGGAAACATGTGAGGCACTCTAGGAAACTGGGGAAGATGTAGTTAAGGGGCATTTTGTAAGGGGGTAAAATCCTCCATAATCAGAAATGGGTAGATACTGGTCAACTTTGAGTCGTTACTAGTGAAACCTATGTTATATGTATAGGTATGTATTAAAGGAATCAATCCCAACAAATGCAACTAGTAACTGCTCTTAGACCTTTGCCTCTCCTGGACAGAGCAAACTGCCTGCATCCTGCAGGCTCCAGTACCACATCCTGCCCACTTAGAACTTTGCTTAGTTTGTATTCTTTGATTTAATTCAAGAGTTTAATCAAAAGCAGTTAGTATCTAAATATTACTCAATTGCAATGTTTTATTGGAATTGAAAAGTTTGAGGGAAAACATGGGTCTTCTTCCTTTTTTAAAATATTTTTATTGGTACATTGTATTTATACATCATAATGGGATAAAAAAAACTCGTGTAAACATACATGCACACACTGTCCAGTAGCCCCTACCCAATCTCCACCCTGTTACCTCCCCAGCCCTCCTTCCCATGCTTGGATTAGTGGTTGACATCTATATGTTTAAATACATCCTGTGCTGTACAGAGTTTCCTTCTTCCCCCCTCCCATCTCAGTTAGGTTGCCTTATTTGCTCCTCTATAGGATCTCCTTTTTCACCTAGAGTTCCTCCTATTGCCCATTTCTTCCTAGCTTTCACATATTAGGGAAAGCATCCAATTTCTTATTTTTTTGTGACTAATTGCACTTAGCATAAGTTCCTTCAGTTCCATCCATTTACCTGAAAATGATATAATTGTGTTTTTTTTAATGGCTGAGTAAAATTCCAGTGTGTACATATCCCACAGTTTTGTAACCCATTCATATGTTGATGGACATCTTGGCTGTGTGAAATAATAAATTATTTTAATTCTTATAAAAAAGTCTTGATAAAAATGATATAAATAATAATTTTCAGGAATGTGGAACTATCTTTGTTTGAAAAATATGTGCCTGTTTCAAAAAACAGTTTTTATTTATTTTTCTGTAAGTATATTTATTGTATTAGTTATGCTAATTATATACATGTGTGGAAAGTATCTAACCTAAGTGTTTTAAAAGCCTTCTTTTCTTGGGGTTAGATAACTCAACAGGAATTCCTAACGTGACCCATGGTTGATAGGACAAACTAATCAGCAATTTGTACAAGTTACCACTGAATATTCACTCTCCAGCACAGTTTTTTCCTTTGAATAAGAACATTTACTTTCCCTTAAGAGGCCCACCTCAACTTTCCACAGACCAATATAATAGCCTGTTTCCCTGAGTGACAGCAACCCATCCCTTTTACTCTGAGCATTGCTATTGAGCATTGTGGGGGTTTTTTTACTATTATAAAATGATGGTTTTATTATAGAAATCTATATCTGAATCAACCTAACTAATTTCCTTCTCTCCTAATTTTGAGATCCACCTCTGAGACTGTCCATCTTCAAAATCATAGGATTTCTTTTGTAGTTTCAATTAGTATTGAATTTTAGTACTCTTATAATTTCTCTGTCTTCAAAATCACCAACCATAGTAGCAAGAAAAGTTGTGACTGCAGACTGAACTAACTTTGGAAGTCCAGGGGCGATGCAGTAGAGCCGGAACAAGTGAAGCTGGTATGGTTTGCGCTCCCCAAGTGAAATAAATTTGAAATATTTAAAGACAGATGGGTTGGTGGCACATGCATATAATCCTAGCACTTGAGAGGCTGAGACAGGAGGTTCACAGGTTTGAGGCCAAAGCATTGTAACTTAGCAAGACCCTGTTTCAAAATTAAAAAAAAAAATAGGGCTAGGGCTCAGAGTTAGAATGCCTCTGGGTTCAATCCCAGTGTCTGTTTGTCTCTCTTACACACACACACACACACACACACACACACACACACACACACAATTTGTCACCTGCTCAAGGTCATTGAAATGATAATTGGTAGACTTGGATCTCAAACCCATGAGAGTGTTCTGGATATATCTTGGAATATAACTCCATAAAGGAAAAGGATAACACCCCACAGTTGTATCCAAGGCTTCAGGAAATGTCTAGGGCAGGGTAATACTTGATAAATATCGGGAAATACACTAATAAATCGAGATTAAAATTCTGACATTAGCCGGGCGTGGTGGCACACACTTGTAATCCCCGCGCTCGAAGCCAGCCGCACTGGCTTAAGAGACCCTGTTTCCAAAAATAAAATAGGTCTGGGAGTGTAGCCCAGAGGTAGAAGGGCTTCCAGGAACCCCAGTACCACCACCACCAAAAAATAAATAAATAAATAAAAGAAAAAGAAAGAAAAAAAATCCTGATATTAAAAATCTTTGAGTCAGGGCATGGTGGTGCATGCTTGTAATGTCAGTACTTAGGAGGCTGAAAAGGAGGATTTCAGGTTCACAGCCAACCTCAGCTACTTAATGAGGCTTTCTGCAAATTAGTGAGAACCTGTTTCAAAATAAAGAATAAAAAAATAGGGCCAGGGATGTGGCTTTGAGGTAGAATGCCCCTGGGTTCAACACCCAGTTCTGAAAAAAAAAAAAAAGAAAAAAAAAACTTTGACCTTTCTCAATGTCATGGCCTTAAAAATTATACAAAGAAAATATATGTTCCCTGTTTGCTGGAAGTGGTAACGTGGAAGTTCTGAGGCAGGGAATGCATGACAAGTAACTGTGTTAAGTACAAAATGGAAAAAGTAGCTCCTTCTGATTTCAAAAGCAGCACTTAACAAAAGTGAAATTTAAGTGTTTCCAGCTTACTAGTTTTCTGATTGTATGAGGCGATCACTGGACTTCACCTTTGAAGTAGATAATACCTTTCTGCTGAGAAAATTACTCTCGTGACAAATGTGAAGAAAGATGCTCTTTGTATAGAGAAGATTGAGGTTTTGGTGATCCTAGGCACTAAACTGCTTCCTACAATACTGGGAGAGGTTGTCCATTACACAGAATTCACCTCTGGAATTTACCTCCCATAGAAAATGTTCCTTTCAAAAGCTAGATTTAGACTGCCTTCTTTTGTACAGAATAATAGATTGCACTTGCTTGTTAGAAGTTTTTAAAGTGTTGATTAGAGAGGATTGGGATTAGAAACTTGTGTTAGTCAGATTTTTATCACTTTGAACAAAATACCTAACATTTATATTTATTGAAACTTAAAAATAATATTGTTTACAATTTAAATGAAGTAAAGTTTATTTGGCTCCCAGTTTCAGAGCTTTCAGACCATCCTTGGTCAGTTCCATTGCTCTGGACCTTAGAAGAGGCAGGACATCATGGCAGAAGAGCACGGACAAAGAAAGCAAGGAGACAGGAACAACATATAGTCCTCAAGGGCATGCCTTCCTCCAGCTGTGCCTCACCTGCCTACCTTACCACCACTTCCCGGCACTCCATTCAGCTATCAGTGAGTTCATCCTTGGGTGAGGTCAGAGCTCTCATGATCCAGTCACCACACTGAAGCCCCATGATGGTCCTTGGGATTAAATCTTCAATACATAAGACTTTGAGGGTCCAGATCTTTGACTTTCCAGATCCAGATCATGACAATATTTTAAGACTAAAGGGAGATCTTTTAGGGCTCATGCTACATAGAAGTGAAACGGAGACCTGCATATGACCTGACAGGGCTGTTGATAAACTAGATTTAGGAACAAAGTGCTTTTGCTTTGTTTTGTTTGTGTTGAGACTTGAACACAAAGGTCTTATGCATGCTAAGGATAAACTCTACCATTGAACTGTGCCTCCAACTCATCAGAATGTATTTAATAGACTACTTTCATAGACTGAAATCAGTAGGGTACAGTTTTTCTCTTAACATGCAAACACACTGTAGGAACATTTCCTCTTCCTTCTTAACTTTTTGGCAGACTAAAATTAAGATATTAAAATGAAGTCTAGTCTAAATTAAGATTCTAATTTTACCTATGACTTATGCTTCACCCTGTCCCTTAGCACAATCCAAACCCAAGAGATGGGAACAAAAGTGGGAAAAAGAATGATATGTATGCACTCACATACACACATGCACACACACACAGCCACATGTACACACAGGGAGAGGGGAGAAAGAGAGAGAAGATAGAGGAAGAGAAAGAGACGCAGTAAGAGGAACAGGGTGATTGAGGAAGAGAAAGACAGAGATGCAGTAACACAGCAACAGGGTGAAGTAGTGCTAAAGAGAATAACTTAGAAAAACATGAGGCAACTATTTGAGAAATCACCTATGGGTGCAGAAAATCTCCCTTCACTATGACAAGAGAATGCACTCAGTATATGGATTTTAAAAAATCAGCCAGACATTTCAGTTAAGATCTTTAAAATATAAAAACTGAAATATATGCCATTTCTTCTCAAGCCATATCTCTTGTGGCATTGTGCAAAACATTTTACGTGAGTGATAATGAGAAAAGGGGTCTTTCATATCATTCCAAATGTGTGGAATGTATGTGTGAAAACACAATGACATGCCCTCATCATCATAAAGTGTATGTGTAGAAATTGAGAGCCTGCATTTGGTGGGTGGTGATATAGACTGAGGTGATCCTCGAGGGAAATAAAGCATTCAGATAAATATTAATGTTTCAATAAATATGCAAAGAATTTCCACTATTTGTATATAGCTAAAAGTGCTGTACTGAGCTAAAGTCAGACTCACTAAAAAACATAAACAACCAAATATGGCCAAGACTCAATTGGCAGTAACAGTTACAGACACTTTCTTCTTTTCTTTTTTTTAAAATTTTTAATTGGTTCATTATATTCATAAATCTTATTGGGGTAAAAAAAAACTTGTGTGTACATACATGTACATATCACTGACTTAACTCCTACCCACTTCCCACCCCATTCCCTCCCCATGCCTCCTTCCCTTGCTTGGCTTAGTGTTGACTTCGATATGTTTAAGTACATTGTGTGTTTTAGAGAATTTCCTTCCCCCACCTCCCATCCCCTCATTTAGGTTGTCTTGTTTGCTCCTCTATAGGATTTCCTTTTTCATCTAGAGTTCTTCCTATGACCCATTTATACTTAGCTTTCACATATTAGGGAAAGAATCTTATTTCATATTTTTTGGAACTGAATAATCTCACTTAGCATAATGTCCTTGAGTTCCATCCATTTCCCAGAAAACGATGTAATTGAGTTTATTTAATGGTGGAGTAAAATTCCATTGTGTACATATCCCACAATTTTGTAATCCATTCATCTGTTGATGGACATCTTGGCTGGTTCCAGTGTTTGGCTATGGTGAATTGTGCATCTATGAACATAGATACATATGCATTAGTTTGGTAGTTTGGTTTCCTTTCTTTTGGGTAGATACCCAGAAGTGGTATTGCTGGATCAAATGGTAGATTTGTTCCCATTCTTCTGAGGATTCTCCATACTGTTTTCCAAAGTGGTTGCACTAATTTGCAATCCCACCAACAATGTTTTAGAGTTCCCACTTCTCCACAACCTTGCCAGCATTTGTTGTTGTTTGTGTTTTGAGTGATTGCCATTCTAGTTGGAGTTAGGTGAAATCTCAGGGTAATTTTGTTTCGCATCTTTCTGATTGCCAATGATGTTGAACATTTTTTCATGCATTTATTGGCCATTTGAGTTTCTTCTTTTGTGAAGTGTCTATATAGTTCACTTGCCCATTTTTGATTTGATTTTTTTTTTTTTTTAGTGTTGAGTTTCTTGAGTTCTCTGTATATTCTGGGTATTAGTCCTCTATCAGAGGTGTAAGTGGCAAAAATCTTCTCCCATTCTGTTGGCTCCTAGTTGAGGTTCTTGACAGTTTCCTTTGCTGAACAGAAGTTCTTCAGTTTCATGCAATCCCATGTATTGATTCATCTTTTAATTTGTTGTGCCTTTGGAGTCTTGTTGAGAAAGTGTTTATCTGTGCCTATGTGTTATAGTGTTGGACCTATGCCTTCTTCAAAGAGCTTCAAGGTCTCTGGTTTTATTTCCAAGTCTTTGATCCATCTTAAATTGACTCTTATGCAGAGTGAGATAGTGGGATTAATTTCCAATTGTCTGCATATGGTTAACCAGTTTTGCCAACACCATTTGTTGAACAGGCTATCTTTTCTCCAGTGTATGTTTTTGGCCCCTTTATCAAAAATTAATTGGCTAAAAATGTGTGAGCTTGTTTCTGGGTCTTCTATTCTGCTCCATTGGTCTATGTATCTGTTTTTGTTCCAGTACCATGCTGCTTTTATTACAATGACTTTGTAGTATAGTTTAAAGTAAGGTATTGTGATTCTTCCTGTATGGATTTTGTTGCTGAGAACTACTTTGGTAATTCTGGGCATTTTGTTATTCCAAATATATTTAAGGACTGATTTTTCTATGTCTGTGAGGAATAATTTTGGAAGTTTAATGGGTATTGCATTGAATCTGTAGATCACTTTTGGAAGGATGGCCATTTTAATGATATTTATTCTGCCAATCCATGAACACAGAAGATCTTTCCATCTTTTAAGATCTTCTTTGATTTCTTTTTCAATGTTTTATAATTTTCTTTGTAGAGATCTTTTACCTCCTTGGTTAAGTTTATTCCTAAGTATTTTATTTTTTGTGGGAGATCCTGAGTGGAAGTGTTTTCTGAATTTCTTTTTCAGTGGATTTATGGTTGGTGTACAGAAAAGCTTCTGATTTTTTTTTTAAGATTGATTTTGTATCCAGACACTTTGCTGAATTTGTTGATCAGTTCTATAAACCTTTTGGTTAAGATTGTTGGGTTTTTAAAAATATATTATCATATCATCTGCAAATAGTGAAAGATTGAGTTCTTCTTTCCCTGTTTGTATTCCTTTAATTTTCTTTTCTTGCCTTATTGCTCTGGCTAGAGTCTTAAGTACTATATTGAAGAGAAGTGGTGATAATGGACATCCTTGTCTTGTTCCTGTTTTTAGGAAGAATTCTTGAAGTTTTTCCCCATTTATTATAATGCTGGCTGTGGGTTTATTGTAGATGGCCTTTATGATAATGAGATATATTCCTTCTATTCCAATTCTCTGCAGTGTTTTTATAATAAATGGATGTTGGATTTTATCAAATGCTTTTTCAGTGTCTATTGAAATGATCATGTGATTTTTGTCCTTGGTTCTTTTTATATGATGAATTACATGGATTGATTTTCATATGTTGAACCAGCCTTGCACCCCTGGGATGAAGCATACCTGGTCATGGTGTATGATTTTCTTGATGTGGGTTTGAATGCATGCTGTTAGTATTTTGTTTAATAGTTTTGCAGGCAAGTTCATCAGAGATATAGGCCTGTAGTTTTCTTTCCTCGAACTGTCTTTATTTGGTTTGGGTAACAGTGTGATGTTGGGTTCATAGAATGTATTTGGAAGATTCCCAGTTTTTTCTATTTCATGAAATAGTTTGAGGATTATTGGTGTTAGCTCCTCCATAAAGGTTTTATAGAATTCACTTGGAAAACCATATGGTCCTGGGATTTTCTTTGATGATAAGCTCTTTATTGCTGTTTCAATTTCTTTGGCTGTTATTGGTTGATTTAAGTGTTCTGTATCTTCTTGACTCAGTTTAGGAAGGTTGTATCTATCTAGAAAGTTCTAAATTTCCTCCAGATTTTCCATTTTATTGGAGTATAGTTTTTCAAAGTAATTTCTGATAATCCTCTGGATTTCTACCTTGTCAGTAGTAATGTCTCCTTTTTCATCTCTTATCTTCATAATTTGGGTTGATATTCTTTTTTTTTTTAGTTAGGTTGGCTAGTGGTTTATCTATCTTGTTAATTTTTTTAAGAAACCAGATTTTGGTTTTGATGATTATCTGTATTGTGTTTTTATTCTCTACTTAATTAATTTCTGCTTTAATTCAAATAATTTTCTGTCTTCTTCTGGCTTTGGGGTTTGATTGTTACTGCTTTCCAAGGGCTTTGAAGTGTGTTGTTAAGTTATTCATTTGAAGATTTTCTGTTTTTCTTATGTGAGCACTCAGTGCTATAAATTTTCTTCTTAATACTGCTTTCAATGTGTCCCAGAGGTTTTGATATGTTGTATTTTTATTATCATTTGTTTTTAGAAATTTCTTGATTCCACCTCTTACTTCTTCTATGACCCATTCTTTATTCAGAACTGTGGTGTTCAGTCTCCAAATGTTCATGCTGTTTCTCTGGGTCTTCTCATAGTTGATTTCTGGTTTCATTCCATTATGGTCTGAAATGACACAGGGAAGTATGTAACATTTTTTAAATTTGCTAGTGTCATTTTGTATCCCCGGATGTGGTCTATTTTGGAGAAGGTTCCGTGAGCAGCTGAGAAAAATGTAAACTCCACTGTAGTTGGGTGAAATATTCTATATGTGTCCAACAGGTCCCTTTGATTAATGGTGTTCTTTAGTTCTGAGGCATCTTTATTTACCATTTTTCTGGAAGATTGGTTTAATGTTGTGAGAGGTGTGTTGAAGTCTCCCAGTATTATTGTTTTGGGATTTATGTGTGACTTCATGTCACAAAGAGTTTGTTTTATGAAAGCAGCTGTACATATGTTTGGGGCATAGATGTCGATTATTGTTATTTCCTCTTGCTGGATTATTCCTTTTACCAGTAAAATATGACCTTCTTTGTCTCTTGTAATAAGTTTGGGTTTGAAGTCTAACTTGTCTGATATCATAGTTGCTACTCCTGCTTGCCTTCAAGTTCTGTTAGCATGGATTACCTTGCTTCAGCCCTTAACCTTGAGTTTGTTCCTATCTTTACTTGTAAGGTTTGTTTCTTGTAAGCAGCAGATGGATGGATTTTTAATCCATTTTGCCACTTTATGTCTTTTTATTGGGGAGTTGAGGCCATTTACATTCAGTGTGATTATGATTTTATTTCTTTTTGAAATACTGTTTATTTTTCTTTGCTTAGTTGTCTGCTGGATGGAAAATCTTGTTTCTCTGGTTCTGGTGTGTATTACCTATGTATTCTTTGTAGTTAATGTCTTTGGGTTTTTTCTCTAGTGCTGGTTGTGAAGACATAAATTCCTTCAGTTTCTGTTTGTCATGGAAGCTTCTTATTTCCCCATCTAATTTAATAGATAGTTTTGCTGGGTAGGAAATTTTTGGCCAGAAATTGTTTTCTTTCAGAGTTTGGAATATGTTACTCCAAGCCCTTCTGGCTTTCATGACTTGGTTTGGGAAATCTGGAGTGATTTATTGGTTTACCTCTGAATGTCACTTTCTCTTTTGTTTTTGTTGCCTTTAAAATTCTCTCCTTGCCCTCACATTGGTTATTTGGACAATTATGTGGCATGAGGAACATTTTCTCTGATCCTGTCTAAAGGGAGTTCTATAAGTTTCCTGGACCTGTGTATTGACCTTTTGCTCTATGTTTGGAAAGTTTTCTGCTATTATTTCTTTGAAGAGATTATTGATCCCTTTGGTTTCACCTTCTTTTCCCTCCTCTATGCTGATTATTCTTAGGTTAGCTCTCTTAAAATGGGCCCATATTTCTTCAATGTCAGATTCCTGCTGTCTGATTTTTCTTTCTAAGTTATAAATTATGCGTTTGTTTTTGGAGTGGTCATCTTCTACGAGTGAGATTCTATTCTGTATGTGTTCTAATCAATTGTTTATAGTTTGAATTGATGCCTTTACTTCAATGATTGCATCCTTTATTTCTGTTAGCCTCTCTCTGTATTCTTGTCAAAGGTCCTGTATTATTTCTACAGTTATATTCCTGATTTGATCTTCTGGAGATCTCTGAATTTCTGTGTTATCAGGTTCTGATGTTGTGGGGTTGTTGGCATTCACTGCTCCATTGTTATTTGTCTTTCTCATGATGTCAGAAGTTTGTGCCTTCTCTGAGTCACTACGACTTGACTTAGGGTGCTTTGGATCTCGAGTCTGTGGTAATTTCAGTCACCACTACTCCTTTACTGGGTTGTATCACAAAGTCTCAGTCCCAAGGAGTTAATCGAGGCTGCACGAGACTGTGGAGGTCCCGGGCTGGGCATTTTCCCATGGGGAGCTGCGACTAGGTTGTGGTATCTCTGCCACTGCTACTCCTTCACTGAGTTGGACTGTAAAATCTCAGACCCAGGGAGATTATCAAAGCTGCCAAGTCCCTGGGGGTGCAGTGCTAGGATTTCTCCTTTAGGGGCCACAATTTCACTTACAGTTGTTGAGTGTGCTAATCTGGAGTTGTCACGGGCATGGAGAACTCGCCGCTGCTGCTGCATGAGTTTTGTTCTGAGTCCCTGGAGGGTGTGATGAGCTTGGCCACTCGGAGTTTTAGATGTTCTTTGCACTGAAAAAACTGCTGAATTACATCCAAATGATCTGCAGCTGATCACTTTACCTCCTTGTTTACCTTTCTTCTCTGGAGCCTTGTGCTGTAAGGGAAGATTTTACAGACACTTTAATGAGTAGTTCTTTCTAATAAACAAAAATTAATGTTAATAGAATGAATAATATATGTATAAGAATAAAATTCCATGATTTCTTGGTGAAACTTTGAACTAGACATCATTTGTTTTCCTAGTTTTAAATAGTGTATGTAATTTCTATTATGTAAAATTAAGAAAAACAATTTTAAAAAGGAAAGATGAATGTTAAAAATTAAAATATGATATTATGCATTCCCAAAATAATAAGTACTGGTAAGTATTGGATGAATATCTCTAACTTTTAATGTAAATATTATATACATATTTTACAAATGTGGCATATCAGGATATGTTTTTAATTTGAATTTATTTCTTATGAGTTTTATAGTCTTTCACCAAATATTCTTCCATGTTTGTCTTAAATATGTGCAAGTTTATTTTCTGTGTGTAGTACTAAGAATTGAATCCTTGGGCATTATACCTCTGAACTACATTCTGAGCTCTATTTTATTTTTTATTTTAAAACAGGGCCTTGTTAAGATGCTGAGGCTGGCATTGGAACCTACAATTCTCTCATCTTAGCCTCCCACAAACTAGAATTACAGGCATATGCCACTATGACTAGCACATTTTTAAAAAAAAGTATAATTGCATTTTTGTTTTTATGTATCTATTTATCTCCTTCAATGGATTTTGCCTTAAATTTATTTATTGTATAAATTCATATTATGCCTCAAATATTTTTGGCTTTTGCAAGATATAACTCTTCCCATCATCATTTTGCATTCAGGTGTGTGTGTGTGTGTGTGTCTGTGTGTGTGTGCACGCGGAGATATGCATCTCTTATTAGCAGCACATTACCAGGTTCTTTTAAAAATCGAATCTGTTTTTAACAGTTTTAAAAATTTTATGTATTACATTTAATGATTATGGTTAATGGTTTTGAATATGGAATTATTTCTGCAACTTATTTTGTTATGAATTTTGTACATTTTTCTCTTTTCTCATTTATTTGCTTCCCAAACTTCTGCTGAATTCTTTATGTCTTATTCCTCTACTGTTTCAGAAATGTCACTCAATTCAATATTAACTTGGATTCTACCATGTGAAAGTCACTGCTCTGGATATTGCGAATGCAATGGCGATCAAAAAACATAAATCCCTCCTTCATGGAGTTTATATTCTCTTACAGAAACACATGTGATAAATAAATCAGTAATAATAGTTAATAATTCTATGCAATTCTTAAATGTAACTGTAGAAACAATACAGGAATTCCAAAAAGAATTTAGAAAACATCTGAAAGAAATACAGGATGTAATCATTGAAGTGAAGGCATCAATTCAAACTATAAACAATCGATTAGACCACATAGACAATAGAATTTCACTCCTAGAAGAAGATTAGTCCAAAAGCCAACATATAGTATATAACTCAGAAAAAACAATTCAGCAGCATGAATTGGACATAAAAGAAATATGGACCAATTTTAAAAGAGCTAACCTAAAAACATTTGGCAGAGAAGAGGGAATAGAAGATAAAACAAAAGAGATCAACAATTTTTTCAGAGATGTAATATTAGAAAATTTTCCAAAATTGAACAACAGGTGGATACACAGGTACAGGAAACTTATAGAACCCCCTTTAGACAAGATCAGAAAAAAGGTTCATCAGGCCACTTAATACTGATGAATGTAGAAGCCAAAAAGAGAATCTTAAAGGCAACAAAAACAAAAGACCAAGTGACATTCAGGGGCAAACCAGTTAGATTCACTTCAGACTTCCAAAACCAAGTCATGAAAGCCAGAAGGGCTTAGAGTAACATATTCCAAATACAGAAAAAAACCCAGCTTGCAGCCCCAAATTTCCTATCCAGCAAAAGTATCTCTCAAATTAGCCAGGGAAATAAAAATCTTCCATGACAAACCAATGCTGAAGGAATTTATGTCTTCCAAACCAACACTAGAGAAAATACTTAAAGAGATTAGCTGCAAAGAAGAAATAAGCAATACATGCCAGAACCAGAGAAATAATAATTTCCATCTAGCAAACAACTAAGCAAAGAAGAACAAACACTACCTCAAACAGAAGTTAAATCTCAATGTTATGAATTAAAAATCATCTCTCAATAATCACACTGAATGTAAATGGCCTCAACTCCCCAATAAAAGACAAAAGGTGGCAAAATGGATTCAAAACCAGAATCCATTTAGCTGCTGCCTGCAAAAAACATACCTTACAAGTAAAGAGTGTAACAAACCATAGGTAAAGGGCTGGAGCAAGGAAGACAAGGAAGACAAACAGGAGTAGCAACTATAATACCAGACAAATTAGACTTCAAGTCCAAACTTCTTAGAAGAGACAAAGTAGGTAATTTTATTTTACTAGTAAAAGGAACAATCCACCAAGAGGAAATAATGTTAGTCAAAATTATGCCCCCAACATAGGTGCAGCTACTTTCATAAAACAAACTCTTTGTGACATTAAGTCACACATAAGTCCCAATACAAAAATAATGGGAGACTTCAACACCCCTCTCACACCATTAGACTTCTTTTCTAGACAAAACGTCAGTAAAGATGCCTTAGACCTAAACAACACCATCAACCAAATGGACCTATTAGACACACATAGAATAGTACACCCAACTACAGCAGAGTTCACATTTTTCTCAGCTTCTCATGGAACCTTCTCCACAGTAGACCACATCCTGGGACACAAAGTGAGCACTTGCAAATTCAAAAAATGTGACACACTTCCCTGTTTCTTTTCAGAACATAATGAAATGAAACTAGAAATCAACTCTAAGAAGACCCAGAGAAACCACATAAACATGTGGAGACTGATCACCACACTGCTGAATGAAGAATGAGTCATAAAAGAAGTAAGGAGTGAAATCATAATCTCTTTAAGCATCTTATATATAATTACTTCAGAGCAGCCCCATGACGTTTATGCTATTAGTATGTTCATTTTATCAATAAAGGGAAGTGAACTACAGAGTATGATTGGTTTAAAGTCATATAGCCAAAACCAAAAGAACCAGAATTAAACTCAGACATTCTTGTTCCAGAGTCTATATCCTCCCCACCTACTGTGATAAAATCAGTGCAGTGGAGTAAACTATCATATTGAATAGGGGTGTCAGGAAATCTCTATGCCATCTATCATGACATTAAATAAAACATAAGAAAGGCCTCATGCAGAAGGCAATATTTAAGTCTCAAAGACCTCATGGAGGCAAAGAAGCAAGTCTTGCAGGTATCTGAGGAAAGAAAATTCCAGGTAGAAATAAATCGAAAGCCTTATTGTGGTGACCATAAGGAAGGAATTCCTGTGCTTTTGGGCAGCAAGAGTTTGGAGACGACAACAACTGAAACAAAAGGTCACATCATATCAAGTCTTGCAGGCTCCAGGAAGGGTTTCTGTGTCATTGAAAACAAAGCCACTCTTATTCATTTTCATATTATACAGCTGTAGGGTTGAATGGTTCCAAACAGAGAGTGTGTGGCTTACAAAAGCTAAAATATGGACTATTTGGCTCTTTACATGACAATTTTGCCAAGCTCTGTTCTACTTCATAGATATTTGTTGAGCTAACAAATAGAACAACACAATTTTGGTACTTTGTCACATATATAGCTATATTATTACATGCAACACAATTTATATCATATAATATATATTGTATATACATTTCATGTATAGAATGAATGTACATATGTATGTAAATAAAATATGCTTTACACAATACTAAATTATATAAAAAGAATATTAAGAATATATAATAGTATAAGTATTTATAATGTATACCTAATATAATTATACATAATTATAGCTCTATATAATGCATACCTGTGTGTATTTGTAAATACATAACTTTTACTCTCTTTTCTCAACTAAACCCTAAAATAAAAATACTGCCTTATAATTTTTACTCTTTTTTCAATATAGACTGGTGCTGAAGTACTCAATAAATGCTTGGGGTTGAAATAAAATTGTTTGAACCATATTAATTCTTAGCTCATCAATATTTTATAACCTTATGCTTCTGAATTGGAGGATGATATGAGAAATCTAAAAGACAGGTGTGATATGGAGTAAAATAGGTGATATGAATATAAATCAGAAACTTATTGCAGGAACATCTATTTTCATGCAGGATATGCACATGATCCTTTGTGAATTGTGATTAAACAGTCTCACAGAGTTAATACACTTTTTAAAGTACCTTATTAGCAGCTAACAATTACACCTAGGGAATAGCCAGCCCAGTGTACTATTGAATCAGAACTTTTGCTTTAAATTTATACACTTCCTTCCCAAAGGGATTTGGGTCAATTCTTAAAGCTATAGACATTGATGGATTAAAAAGTAATATGGCCAATATAACCTGAAACGATTTCATCCTACACTGCTTTCATTGCTGCTGCTTTAAGTAGTGTAAGTCTTTATGCTACTTTAAGATGAAAATGTATGTAGGAAGGAAAAAGCAACTTGGAAAAAGATAAATCCACAAGTGAAGGGCAGTGATGTGTGTTAAGTTGGGAACAAATGGTTTCAGTAATATGTTCTGAAAGAAAAAATCTATACCAGAGTTATATTAACACTAGCTGTCTTTTCAATTATAATTTTCACTGGCTGTGTGAAAATTTTAAAGGACTGTAAACACTGTCTGACAACAACCAGAATTGAAAAACCTCCGCACTACAAAGTGGACACTATTTGTATCAATATCATTTATCCAGCTACTTCACAAGTCATATAAATTATGCAGCTCACAAATCCACAAATCTTTCATTAGCAGACATGAAATACTCAACTTCTATTGTATCAGCTTAAATCTATTCCATCTTATTGCATGGCCTAGTATTCATCTGATCTTCTAAAGTCTCTGTGAAAAAAGATGGAAAGTTAGGCTAAAACTTGAAGGGCAGAAGTTATAAATCAATTTTCATCTGGCACTACAAGGAGTGACCTTCAGGACCTCCAGATGTCCACTACATTTTTATTAGTACATTTTTATTATACTGGGAATACTGGGTTTTCTTGTGGCAGATTCATACTTGAACATAATTTACTTTGTTCAATTCAATACCCGTTTTTTCTAATAATCTCTCTTCTACTTTC
Source organism: Muscardinus avellanarius (assembly GCF_963383645.1). Classification (NCBI taxonomy): domain Eukaryota; kingdom Metazoa; phylum Chordata; class Mammalia; order Rodentia; family Gliridae; genus Muscardinus; species Muscardinus avellanarius. The sequence goes on from NC_137794.1 coordinate 76,429,501, forward strand.
TAATAGTCTCTCTTCTCCTTTCATGGTGTGTTTTTCTTCTTCTAGATTCCACATATAAGAGAAGACATTTGGTACTTGCTTTCTGAATCTGATATAGTCTATCCATTTTAAATGCATTTACACATTTTTTGCCTGACTTGAACCCAGTGGTTTAGTCTATAGTCATACATTCCCTACTTTGTTTTTATGTAAAGACCACTGACTAAATACAGTCTGTGAAGTTTGCTGAGAGAATAGTGGGGTTTTTTTTTAATTTTAGAATTGTAACATGAATTGTCAATTCTGAATTATATGTTTCTATGTCCCAATTTATAGAATATGATGAACAATGTGAGAAGTTCCTAGGCATTTCAACTTAAAAATTGTAGAAAAATTGGGGATTGAGTAAGGCATGGGAATTGAAAAGAAATTTGAACTACGCTGGGCGTGGTGGTGCACGCTTGTAATCCCTGCGCTTGGGAGGCGGAGACAGGAAGATCGCACAGGTTCAAAGCCAGCCACGTTGGCTTAGGAGACCCTGTTTCCAAAAAATAAAATAGTTTAGGGAGTGTAGCCCGGAGGTAGAAGGGCTTCCAGGAACCTCAGAACCACCAAAAAAAAAAAAAAAAAAGAAAACAACAACAAACAACAACAACAAAAGAAATTTGAACTAATCTTGTTATGGAAACAAAAAAGGAAAAATTCTGATAAAGGAATTGTATTCTTTTCTTTTGAGAACCATGTGAGATTTATTTATTTTTGTCTTAGGAAATGAGAAACAGAAAATACTTCCCTTCATAAGTCTAAGAATATTTGGAGAAAGAAATGCAGAGTTTCAATATACAAGGAGAGAAAAGAAATTGATATTTACTAGGAACTGAGTATAAGATTGTGATAGAAGTTTTTAAAATATTACCACATTTAATTATTAAAAAAATCCTACAGGCTAGAGAACTGGACTTCAGGAATGTTAATGACACTTTTTAGTTCATCCCATATGCTTTGATCTGTGAGTATCTGAATGTGTGATGCAAAATTGTGCAACAGGATTCACATAGGAAGAAATCTCAAGCTAAGGGTGGCCTTCAGCATTGATTCACTGAGTCAGGTATGCTGCGAAGAACTTAGTTTCTTTCGGTGTCTCTATGCAGTCAGCCATACTTTTGTCTTCAATCTAAAGCCAGTTTCTTCACGGCTGTCAGACCTGCAAGCACCAGTGGAGCTACATGCTTCCTTTCCTTCCATGCAAAGACATGAGAGAAAACAGTGCTCTAGAAGCTTTTCTAGATGCACTATCAGAATTTCTTGAAACTCATCAACCTATCTCATTATTCAAAAACTAATCTCATCCCTAGCAAAAGGGATACAATGACCTCTAGGGCAGTCAGGCCGCCTCTTGAAGCCAGTGGGTGGTAGAATCAATTTCCTTGAGTCACAGGCTGAATGAGGTGGGATGGAGAAACAAAATTGAGTTCTGCTAGAGAAAGATGGCAGAATAGAAACCTCCATCCAGGCTGGGTGTGGTGGCGCACGTTTGTAATCCCCGCGCTTGGGAGGCAGAGACAGGAGGATCGCGCAGGTTCGAAGCCAGCCGCGCGCGCTGGCTTAGGAGACCCTGTTTCCAAATAAAAATGGAAAAATAGGTCTGGGAGTGTAGCCCGGAGGTAGAAGGGCTTCCAGGAACCCCAGTACCACCAAAAAAAAAAAAAAAAAAAAAAAAGAAAAGAAAAGAAACCTCCATCCAGAACCTCCTTGCCCCTGTGGAGTTGCTGGCTCAATGACTGTATAGTCCAATTCTTTCTGTGAGGAATACAGAATCAGGTAAGAGACTCTTGTATCCCAGGCAAGCATAAAACTAGCTGTACTGAAGCTGGTAGAGGCAGTCTGTCTATAACAATAGTCCTCCCAACCCCAACACAGTACAGTGAGATCAGAAAGAAACCCTCATTTCCACTTGTCCTGAGCAATTTTTCTTGCTGTGACAAAATAACTGAAAAAAAATCAACTTATATAAAAGAAATAAGTGTTTTGGCTCACTCTCTCAGAAGGCTTAGTCAGTGGTGAGGTGGTGAGGTGGAGCCATTGTTTCTGGGTCTGTGGTATGGCAGAATATCTTGGAGGCAAAGGAGGAAGGTCATCTTCTGGTGGCTAGGAAATGGAGGAGGGGGTAGGAAAAGTGACAAAGAAAGCAAGAATGAGAGCAAGAGTGAGAGAGAGATGATTATACCACTATACCCCCTACTCCAAGTACGTTCCCCAAGCATGTTACTTTCTCCTACTAGGTCTCACCTTCTAATGTTAGGTCACATCTCAATATCTGGGGACCAAAACCTCAGCACATGGACCTTTGAGGAACATTCCAGATCCAAACAATACTATAATCTTTCTCCTAGGATCAGCAACAATGAGCAAAGAAGACTCCTAACTCTGATTTTGCCTTCATAATGAAAGAATTGAAACATGTTCCCAACGTCCCATTTTAAAATGTGGCTACCTGAGGTACTGCTCTTTGTCTTACCTGCCTCAGAGCACCGAGGGGACCTGGACTACTCAAGATACCTGGAGAACACAATAGAGATACCTGGAGACCATTGAGATCAAATGAGAGTTGAGTGGCTTGCTGCTTTTCCAGGGGAACTGTCTCACATCAGACAGAAGACAATACAGCTTGGCAGTCTCTCTCTTGTTAGGGGCAGGGAGTATAAGTATGCATCCCAAGTAGCAGCATATCTATCAAGTGCTTTCCACAAAGGACTGATGTCTATTTCAGATCCAAAGAGCAGTGATGGGAGCTGGAATACTCTAAAAGGCCGAAGGCTTTTTAGAAATAAAGAGAAGCTATATGGTTCTGGATATTTCAGAAAACCTGCAGTACTATATATACAGATGCCAGAAAGAGTGAGAAAGTAAGAGCTCCTGAAAAATAAGCCAGTATATCCCTCTAACTGTCCAGAGAAGTATACAAAGTAGAGAAGTAAGAGAACTCCATTAGTGAATTTATGAAACTCCTTTTCAGTATGAATATAGATCATAAAGATTCTGAGAGGAGGCAGTTTTTCTAAATGTATGAATCACAACACAGAATTATAAGATACCAATGAAAAAGGGCCATGGGGCCCAATCAAGAACAAAATAAATATCTAGAAACTGAGCCTAAAGGAACAAAATAATGTATCTTGAAAAATAATTCTAAATGTGTGTCATTATGATGTTCAACAATCTCAAGAATATGATACATGAACAAAATTGAGAAAGTAGAGAAAATATTAAAAAGAATTAAAAAAATTTTGGAACTGAGGAACACAATAATTAAATTGAAAATTTTATTATAGGGGTTCAGTAGTAGAGTTAAGCAGAAGAAAGAAACATTAAACTCAAAAGCAAGTCATTTGAAATTATCTAGTCAGAGAAGTAAAGCTCAAACAGAATGAAAAGTGAAAAATCAAGAGGGATTTATGGGACACAATGAAGTAGACCAATACATCCATCTTGGAAGTTCTAGAAGAAGAAGAGATGGAAAAAGACTCAGAAATACTCTGGAAATAATGGTTGAAGACTCCCAACTATGAGAGAAAAGAGTGGACATACAAATTCAGAAGCCCAGGACTGCAAAGAACTTCAGATTAAAACACATTACAATAGGCCGGACGTGGTGGCACACGCTTGTAATCCCCGTGCTTGGGAGGTGGAGACAGGAGGATCGCACAGGTTTGAAGCCTGCTGTGCTGGCTTAAGAGACCCTGTTTCCAAATAAAAATATAAAAAATGGGTCTGGGAGTGTAGCCCGGAGGTAGAAGGGCTTCCAAAAACCCCAGTACCACAAAAAAAACAACAAAAAACAAATTACAATGAAATTGCCAAAAGTCAAAAGAATTTTAAAAATAACAAGAGAGAAGTGCAAGGGAACACAGGAAAAGAGCTTCACCAAAAATCAGTGGGGGTCTCTCAAATATTTTTTTTGAGTACTTCTTTGGACAGTGGGGGGATATACTGTTGTTTTTTTCAAGAGCTCTTACTTTCCTCTCTTGCTTTTTCTGGCATCTGTCTGTGTTACTCTGGGTTCTCTTAAACTTGCACATCATGTGCAAGGGAACCTCCGTAAGACTATTTGTAGATTTCCTGGCAGATGCAAACAAACAAAGTGGGGAAAGAAAAATATTCTGTGAATCAAGAAAACTATATCTGGCAAAATTGTCCTTTCAAAAATGATGAAGAGGTGACATCAGAAAGACAGTGACTAGAGATACTTAACATCCATGCTCCCCACAAAGCAGGACCAAAACAGTGAAAAGCAACTATAATGCAGCAAGAGTGACCAAGAGAAAGTAGCCATTGCATATCTCCCTCCCTAAGGCTCTGCTGTCACTGTAACATGCTCATCCATGATATTACACCATTCTCCAGCTGAGCTCCTCACCTCCTAGAAACAAGCACCCTGGAGGCACTCCATCTCCCCAATTCCAGTTGCTGATATAGCACCAACCCTGGTCCACTGGGATGATCATGGTACCAATACCTGAACCCACTCAGCAACCTGTCTACTGGAGGAACAAGAAGCTCTGGCCTGAAAAGAAGCCACACAAGAAACAGTGGTGCAAATGCACCCTCTCAGCACCTCGGGTAGGACGTCACACCTTCAGGAAGATAGAAGAGAGTGGCTCCAAGCAAGATGCTCAGCCACTTTGAGCCCGGTGCTTCTGTTCAGCAAAAAAGTCGAGCTGCCTCATTGCCTCCAACTACCTTGCACCCGAAGTCCTCAGGTATAGAAGATGTAGAAACTGCTGGAGGCTTTAATTTAGTCTATTTATATTGCAGGCAATTTTTGATCTGTAAGTACTTACTGGTGCTATTTTGTTCATTGTTTTCTGGCCATTTTATTTATCTTTTGCTAGTGCTGTGTGCTTGTATTTCATTGTTGACATGATTTGCACTAGGATGTGAGGCTATAATGCACCAATAAAAGCATATTATAAAATAAAATCTTTAAAGTAAAGTTCAAAGAAAAAAATCTAATATGAGAAATCTTGACTTAGAGTTACCTTGCTTTAAATGATCAGCAACATCACTATAGCAGCTTAAAAGCCAAAAGTATTAGCATTGATGTGCATCTTGTTTAATCACTTGCAGGTATAGTGAAAAAAAGAATCATTGATAAGTATAGTACTTTGTTCCTTGAAATGTGGCTCCAACTGGTATTCTTAACCCATCACTGTTCAAGTATGGTATAATTCTTACTTACTGAGATGTAGACGTGAATTCCTTATGGGCCCAAGTTAATGCAGAAACCATAAGGAACTCTTAATGTCCCAACTCTTTTCTTTCAACTTCTGCCCACTTTGATAGGCACATAATATAATTAAATTCTCAATGAGATCTCCATAATCATTTAAGGTAGTTAGTTACTCTCTATAGACATTCACATCCCTGTCTATTTAGAACTTGTACAAATTGCTTTGATTGACCAGTGCTAGCAGATTCTCCAGGGGACATTTAATCTCTTGTGCTAAGTGTTGATTTTGTGTCACTAGGGGTGAAAATAAGCCTGGAATTTCTCATTTTTTATTTTACTTGGTTAGGAATAAATCCCTCTGCCCTTCTAGATGACGCGCTGGGCATAGTCACAATCGCTTGGCAATGCATTCATTAAGATGTTGTAGTCATTTTTCTGCATTGCCTTTTCCTCATAATGCCATATAAGGGCCTCAGAGTAAAACAGTCACTCAACATTATGATTATTAAGACAGTTCTTTGATTTTCTCCTCAATATCATAATGTATTTCTTCACATGTATGGTATTATTATTTAGTAGTAGTAGTAGTAGTAGTAGTAGTAGTAGTAGTAGTAGTTGTTGTTCTGGAGATTGAACCCAGAGACATTCTACCTCTGAGCTACATCCCCAGCTTGATTTTTGATTTGGAAATAGGGTATGGCTTAGTTGCTGAGAGCCTTACTAAATTGCTAAGGCTGGCTTCAAATGTATGATCCTCTTGTCTAAGCCTATCAAGTATGGGGTTCACAGGCATGCATCACCATACTTGACTGGTTTTATTCTTGTATTATTTAAAAAAGTATTTTGTAAGTTTAACTTTTTTTAGTTTTGGTGAAAAGCCAGCATTTAATTATGAATGACATTACTGGATTGAGGTTAATACTACTGACATACTGATTATTTGATTGAGATTTGCCATAAAAAGTTTGAAAGATTTTTTTATTAATTTTTTATTGGTACATTGTAGTCATACATCTTAACGAAGTATAAAAATGTAGAGGCACACATGCACACATCACTCATTTAACCCTCCCCACTTCCACACCATTTCATCCCCCCTCCCTTCCTCTATGTTTGGCCGAGTGATTGATTTTGATACATTTGTGAGTGTACATCATGTACATTAGGGAATTTCCCCTTTCTTCACTACTTTCCTTCTCAGTTAGGTCACTTTATTTGCTCATCTATGCTTTCTCCTTCTTTATCTAGAGTTCTTTCTATGACCCTTCTTCTCCCTAGCTTCTGCATATCCGATTTCTTATTTTTTTTGACTAATTTCACTTAGCACAATGTTTTCTAGTTCCATCAATTTCTCTGTAAATGACATAATTTTGTTTTCCTTTATAGCTGAGTAAAATTCCATTGTGTACATATCCCATAGTTTTGTAACTCATTCATTTCTTGACAGACATCTTGGCTGATTTCATAGTTTGGCAATTGTGAGTTGTGCAGCTATGAACATAGATATGCATGCATTAGTTTTGTATTTTAGTTCACATTTTTTGAGTAAATACCCAGAAGTGCTATTGCTGGATCATATGGTAAGATTGTTCCTATTCTTCTGAGAATCCTCCATACTGTTTTCCAAAGTGGTTGCACTAATTTGCAATCCCACTAATAATGTACTGGAGTTCCCACTTTTTCACATCTTCAACAGCATTTGTTGTTGTTTGTGTTTTGAATGATTGCCATTCTAGTTGGAATTAGGTGAAATCTCGGGGTAGTTTTGCTTTGCATTTCTCTGATTGCTAATGATGTTGAATATTTTTATATAATTATGGCCATTTGAATTTCTTCTTTTGTGAAGTGTCTATTTAGTTCACTTGCCCACTTTCTGACTGGGTTATTTATTATCTCAGTACTGAGTTTCTTGAGTTCTCTGTATATTCTAGGTATTAGCCCTCTATCAGAGAAATAGTTGGCAAAATTTTTCTCCCATTTTATTGGCTCTCTGTTGAGATTGTTGATAGTTTTCTTTGCTGTGCAGAAGCTCTTTAGTTTAATGCAATCCTATGTATTGATCCTCCTTTTAATTTTTTATGCCTTTGGGGCTCTTGTTGAAAAAGTTTTTACCTGTGCCTATTTGCTGAAGTGTTGGACCTATACCCTATTCAAGGGGCTGTAAGGTTTCTGTCTGATTTCCAAGTCTTTGATCCATCTTGAATTGACTCTTGTGCAGGGTGAGAAAGTGGAGTTTATTTAAAATATCTCTTTTTTATTTTTTGTGATACTGGGGATGGAACCCAGAGGCATTCTGCCTTCAAGCCACAGCCCTCACTCTATTGTATTTATTTATTTGTTTTACTATTTTTAAAAGGACCTCACTAAGTTGCTGAGGCTTTGAACCTGTGATCCTTCTGTCGCAACCCCCCAAGTTTTGAGATTACAGGCATATGTTACTATGCCTGGCGAAAGATATTAAATTTATATTATTCCAAGTCATATTAGATAGAATTTGATAACAATACATTAAAGTGAATGTTTTCCAAGATTTCTCTTTCTAATAGACACATCCACTTAAATTCTGAAAAGAAATTGTACCTTTTGTTCTTTTTCTATACTGAGAATGGAACTCAGGGTCATTCTACCTCTGAGCTACACCCCCAGTCTTATTATCTTATTTGGTAACAGGGTCTCACTTAGTTGTGGAGGGCCTCATTAATTGCTGAGACTGACCATGAACCTACAATCCTCCTGTCTCAGCCTCCCAAGTACTGGGATTATAAGCATGTACCACAATGGCTGGCTTAATTTTTGTTCTTTATGACTAATTTTCCTTAGACTTTGGTTTTGTTTGATTATCTCATAAAAGAATTTGAATACTCAGTAAATGCCTGAAAAGAAAATGCTTTGTTTATTAGAAGGTAGATAAGTTGGAGTAGAATTTCCAGGCGTGGAGCTCTAAGAGTGGTAGCCTTGAATATTACTCTGTTGTTAGCAACAGAAGGGACCATCTACTTGAATAGTATACTATCTATGTTCCTAAGTCGATATTTTAAAAAATAATTTTTTTGAACTTTTAATTATAGAGACTTTCAAACATACACAATATTAAAGAGAATAGCAGAGCAAAGTCCCATAGACCCATAACTCAGCTCCAACAGCTGTCATCATTTCCCCAACAAGTAGGAAAAAAAAAAAACTTTCTACCATCACACTCACTTCCTTTTCCCAAAATGTTTTAATGTAAATTCCAGAAAACATATTGTTTCACTTGTTAAATAATTTTTCTCTTGTTGAAAGTTAAAAATGATGCCATATTTAGTGCACTGCAATTATACATCATATTGGAGTGTAGTGATAGAAACCATGCACACAACTCTTGGAGCACTTTTCTCTGATTCTTGACTCACTATTTTCCCCTCTCTGTACATGTCTTTGAGACTGGCATTGGTAATTTTGCATACATAAGCAGCATTATTTCAACTGTTACACTAAAATATTTAAATGAAGGTGACAATCGTGGTTATCCCAGGAGAGACGTTCATGTAGCAAAACAGAAAGGTACCTTGGTCAGCTCCTAGTTCTTTTGAGATAGAAATTGTGACTCAGGAATGGATTACTAGAGAGATTTTGTTCAGATACCTTAACCTCTGTGTCCTCAGATCTTATCTCTAACGTGAGAATTAAATAATATGCATTAACTGACTGGCTTATTGTAAGCATAAAATACGTGAAGAATATATATTCACTTTTTAATCTCAAATACAAAATATTAAAGTATGCTTTAGAGAGCCTTGAGCATTGTAAGCACCAAACAAATGTGTTAAATAAAAATTATACATTTAAAATGAATTAGAGATATTACCTATACAAAATTTTATGAAAAATAAAAGGTTGAATTGCTTCAACAAATATTTCGCTTAATTGGAATTGAATTGGTAGCTATTTAGAAATAGCAATTGAGTATATAGTATATATATAAAGTATGCATTGTTATCCTTTGACATTTTAATCTTTTGTATAATTAAGACATATTTCATTTTTCATTTAGTTTCTTTATTCTCGTGCAGTAAGAATAAGAAAACTGTGTTTTGCACATTATTGCTTACCTTGAACACCAGATCTTTACTTGTAGGTTTTCAGCTGTATGTTTAGGCCATATTTCTGCCTCACATGCTCACTAAACAGATCATCTCTCATGGACTCCTGTTGATCATTGGTTATTCACAATGACTACAGCGATTATTTGAAAGGAAAGTAATTTTTTTCTCTAAGCAATAAAAAGGAAAGATTGTTTTGAACTGGCCAAAATAAATTCACTTCAGTTTGACACAAAAATATTGAATTTTGTCTCTTTGGACAAGAGGGCTGTGAGAGATGCAAAGAGAAAAAGCTGTGAGCACTACCCCAAGAGCTTGCAGACTTCATCATACAGAAAAGCATACAAAAAGGGCTTGCTGCTAGACAGAGAAACTTAAGTACTCTCATAGAGATACAAATAAGCAAAAACAGGAAGATTCAGTTAAAAGCCTGCTATAATTCATTGTAGAATTAGATCATTTTCTACAGAAAAAAATACAGTAGCAGAGAACTATTGCAGGTTTTTAAGTCAAAGCAGCTAAGCAGCTACTCTCATGAATTGTATATGGTTTACTGAATTCACACAACCCAAAGAACTTTTCTAAGCACTATGTGGTTCCTCTTGTTTTATTACACTGCAACACTCAGTGGTGTGCACAATCATAAAAGGTTTACAACACCTGATAAATGGGGCTGATGAGATTTAGGGCCTTCTCTCTTGCCATTCTAGTGTTGTGTAACGGAGTGTGCATGGCCTCTGTTTTTTTTCAATTTAAAAAATGTGGTTAGGAGCCTACCACAGTAATATTTGGAAAACAGGTTTTGAAATTCCTGTGGCTATGGAAAGATGAGGGATGCCCTGACATCTGCTACTTTAAAAGCTTTGTGAACTTCATGCCTCTTTCTCTGAGGAATATTTAACAGCCAGCTATAGTGGGAGAGGCGCCCTTTCTGCCCTCACCCAGTTCCTAACTTAGGGCAGCCTTCTTCTTCCCTGGGGAAGTCCTGGACCTTGCTTGGTCCAGCAGTGCAGAGTTCCCTCTGCGGGTACTCCTCAGGCAAGGAGGCAGCCGTGTGCATGGAGAAAAAGATGTATGCAGGCTCTTCTTGGTTCTTTCCCCTGTCGGCTCATTCTTTGCCATCCTTATTAGCTTTCTTTCTTTCTCTTTTTTTTCTCCTGGTACTGGGGATTGAACCCAAGGGTATTCTACCTCTGAGCTACACCCGCAGCACTATTTTACCTTTTATTTTGAAACTGAATCTCACTAAGTTGCTGAGGCTAGTCGCGAACCTGTGATCCTCTTGTCTCAGCCTCCGAAGTACAGGGATTGCAGGCTGGCACCACCATGCCCAGCTCATCCTCAGCTTTCTTGCACCTTCGTACAACACTCAGGTGACATTCAGAGCACACTTCTCCTTCCAGCTGTCTTCCTAGCTCCATTACAGTGAGGGAAGGATTACTCTTATTAAACAGATAGAGTCCATTGATTTCCATGCATTACAAGTCATGTCTGCTTTAATTGGTACATAATCAATGTCCATTCTACTAAGATAATCAGTGTGGTCTTTTGATGAATTGCTTTTAATTTTGCTCTGGCAGTTTGTGGATAGATTCTTAAAGGTGATATTACCGTGTTCATCTAAAACTTGAAGTTCTAAGTTTATAGTCACATGGCAGTGTTCTGACATTAACTCAGACTCATTTGAAGAAGTATAATGCTAACATTTGAATGCTGCATGCCTGTTTCTGTATTGCTCTAATCAAAAGAGGTAATGCATGAAAAGATACTAATAAAACACAAAGTAGGGTACAAGGCCATTCAATTGACAAGTGAATTTCTATCTAGAGTTGAATCGTAGTGATTAGAGTTGAGTTACTAAGAGTTGATTTGAGAATGGGTTTTAAGTAACCATTTATAGTGGAGACAAGTTTTTTTTGCACTTCACTTTTACTTAAGAATGAAATTTTCTATTCAGTTGCATAATCAAAAATAAATTTATTAGCAGAGTGTGAAAGATATTTAAACACTGATATCTTACAAAGATATATTTATATTTTCTCTTTCATTTTAGACAGTGAAAGTAAATGTATTATAAGTTTCATTAGTCTCAGGAACATTTGTACCTTATGTAGAGTCTACCTGCATTCAATATTATTAGATTACAGGATTTGAAGTTTGAAAGAGATGTTAAAAATCATTCAATGAACAATCTTTCTTCACAAATGAATAAAAAGTACTTCAGAGATCTTGAATAATCTAACTTAACAGCACAGCAAGAAAGAAAGACATAACTAATATCCACTCTCTTGACTCCTAATAATACAATTTCTACCATATGTTTCTTATCTGTTGTATATTAATGCTTTTATAACATTTTACTTGAGCTTTTTCATTCCTTAAGAAACTAAGTATACTCTCTAAACCAGAAAACAAAGTGGCGTTTTTCATTAATTCTATACATATTTATTATATTCTTATAAGATAAAGCTGTAACTTTACAGAATTTATGCACACTGGGGAACAATATTTTAAAAATAGAAGAAAAATGTAGGCAATTACTGTGGAGCAGAGAGTAATAAGATATAAGGATCATTATACAGTGTTTTGATTATAGAAAATGCATAGATCAAACTTGGGTGGGACAGATAAGTCATGTAATGGGGTAGACTTTCAATTGAGTCCTTAATGATTACTAGTTGTTACCACAGCGAAGGAGGGCAAAAGTGTGTTCCAGGATCAAGAAGAGCATGAAACAAAGTGTGCACAGACTCAGAAGCAAGATCGGGTGGTATTCTTGTTTTCATGGATGTGCTGGGAGATTGATTTTTTAAAATCTTTTTATTGGTGCATTGTAGTCATACATATTAATGGGATACAAGATGGTAGAGGTATACATGCGTATCACTCATTTAGCCCTTCCTCAATTTCTTCTCCATCCCCTCCCCCTTCCTTCCTCATGTTTGGCTTAGTGATTGACTTTTATATGTTTGTGAATGTACATCATATACAACTGAGGGGGTGGGAGGAGGAAGTGGGAGATTGATTTTGCTGAAGCTGAATTTACAAAAGCTAGGCAAATGAAAAATAAATGAGGAAATAAGCAGGGATTCATTCATATTTTGATAGAACTAATGAAAATCGAAATCTGTGAAAGAGTCTTAGGTAGGAGGTATGATATTTACTCTAATTGGATGGCATGCTGTAGCCGGGTGATCATCTCCCTGTGTGACTTTCTTCAACTCTTGCAATAACTCCATCTTCCTTAAGACAGGTTCTAGTCTCCTTACATTTGCAGAGAGATGCCTGTTTCTTCTACCCCAACAACAAATAACAGCTACACTGGTATACAATGTTTCATGCTAAGAAGACTGGCCACCAGTACACTGAAGATAACACTTTTTGCCTGAGACAGTTCTCCATTTCCTCTTTGTCTAGACAACACCTCCTTGTACTTTTGCTTTTGGCCATATGCCATTTCTCGGAGAAAACCTTCCCTGAAGTCACCTTGTTCCACTCTAAGCTAGTGGGTTTTTTTTTTTATACTACATGTTTTAAGACCCCTTGAAAGATTACTATCACATCTTTGTCACCTGTTATCATGACTGCATGAAATATTTGTATTCTTAAAAAATGGGCATGAATAATACGTTTGAAAGCAACCTTGTATGAGATCAGGTTAATGAAACTGACACTGATGAAAAGAGAAGTTGTGATTGCAATTTTACTTAACTTTTCCCTACTGGCTGTAAACTCTGCTCAGCAAATGCTTGTTGAATATATGAATAGAAATGGTATAGAGCTGGGGACATGAGACAAATAGGAGTCACTTATAGAGGTGATGAAGGGCCTGACAGGGAATGGTGATGGAGTTAGATAAAGGTGAAGGAGTTTGAGAATTGTGAAGGAGATAAAGAGAAAGAATAGATTGGGCACACAATCCTTCAGGAAGGAGGATGGCAGGATGGTCTTTAGGTTTCTGGCTTATGCAATAAATTGATAATGATATCAGACACTGAAGTAGGATGAGTACTTACGTGGGGTTAAGGTAAAGATTTCAACTTTACACATGTTGCATTTTGGGGATTGTAGAATCCAAAAGTAGAAATAATCTCAAGACTGTAGGTGAATAGTTTGGAGCTCTGTGAGGTTATTTGGCTAGAAATGTGTTTGTCATTGGCATGGTTGCGGCAGAGAATTCCCGAAAAGAGTAGAGGAGGCAATCCAAAAGATCACAATATTTTGGAACTAGGAGAAGAATAATTAAATTAGAAATGTGCAGTGAAGTAATAATAGTTAACATTTATTGTGGGTCTGCCACATCTTATAGACAGGTAATACCACAATAAATTCAAGTCAAGTGGTATGCCATTTAACCAATATGACATACAATGGAGTCTATTATAACTCTCTTTCTCACTTTTTTATATTTCATAGCGACCAAAGAAATATGTGCTTATACAAAATTCACAATGATCTATATACATAATTTAGAAGGTAAATGTGTAATATAATTTCTTCTACAACTGTAGTGTGCGTAACTCTAACATTTCCTACCCTTTACATATTTACTTTCTATTGATGATTTTTCAAAAAGGACAATGTTATTTTTGTTCAACTTATTTTTCTCCAGATGATCATGACTAATTTACTTTATATTTTAAACTTGACACCTGGTAGTTCATTGTGTAGATATAGTAAGTAGTCCAAGTAATGATGTACTGACTATATAGTGAAGAAAATTAGATTTATAGTTAAAATTAGTCTTGAAGTAAAATTGTCAAGGCTAGTAAGCTGTGGAAATTAGGTTCAAAAGAGAAAAACCAAATAAATACCATATCATGAAAGCCTAAGGATGGCAGGATAATATGACAAGAAAGATAGAGAGATTAACATGCTACAGAGATTAAGGAAGATTTAGCAAGACTTTGTTAGTGACAACTACTGATGCCTGAACATGATTTTCATCACATGGCTGAAGCCGGATGGAGGATGGTTAAGGGGAGACAGTCACTTTAAACAGCTTGTCAAAACTGTTGAAAAGTAGGCGAGGAAAATGACAGGGTGGCAGGAAGTTTATGGGGTTGAAGAAGCCTACAATCAATACCATTTTTTATAGACAATAGATTTTTAAGATCTAAAGCCATTTTGATAGCTTATTAAAATGTCTTCCTTTGATTTGTAATTGGTTTAATACAGAAACAGCAGAGGAAGATGAGTGCTTATATTCCTAAAGACAAAAGTCAAACTAAACACATTTGCACTGCATAATCTGACCAGGATATAGGTCACTCTAGTATGTGTAAGACACCAATAATTCTGATTTCTTCTTCTTTCTTAAGAAATAATTACAAAACACTTGGCTCAGTAATAGATATAAAGACTTTTACAAGGAAGGTCTTTATGCTCACCATACATCCTAGAAAATAAGTGTTTGCTATAGATGGGATATGGTTTGTCACCCGCAGGTCCAGGATGGCAGTGCTGTGTTGTAGTGATGGAACTTTGACGAGGTAGAGCTGGTGGAAGGTGATTTGGTCACAGAAGAACAAGTTTAGAAGGGATTAATATAGTCCTTACACAACCAAATTAGTCCTTATGAGTGTGTTGTTAATAAAGTCACCCAATGTGGTCTCTTCCTCATGTAGCCATGGATAGCCGGATGTCAACACCAATGATGCTGTTTGGACTCTCCAGCTACCAGAATTATAAGGCAAATAAATATTTTTGTGTTGTATATTACCCAGCATCATATATATTGTTAAAAAACTAAAACTATGACAATATCAAATCAATAATGCACCACAATATCTCTCTTCAATCTTTTCCTTCTTCCTGAAGCTGAATAGTTACAAATATCATGAATTTGGTGCTCTCTCTACAAGATTTAAAATTCTAAGAATACACTCTCATTTTGCCATTTTAATGGAAGTAAGATGACGCTAATAGAAATAGTGTGATATTGTCCTATTATTTGACACTGTAAAATATCAATTTTTGAAGCAGTAGTATGTTTTTATGTAAGGTATAAAATGAACTTTATAAGAGGATTTCAGCTACACCTGCTATATGAACTTTCATATAAGCCAGAGTCTGGGCATTATAATAAAATGTAAAGCTGATGGGATAAGTCAAAACTTTTGCTCTGACTGATGCTTCTAATTTTATGCCATTTTCTTATTCTCATGGTGTCTAATACAATATTTTCTGCTAAAAATGGTATCATCAGGTAAAACCTCTTAGGAATAATTGCCAGCCTTCCTTGTGAATTATACAGCTCATTTTTTGGTAAGGACATGGTAAGTTTCCCAGAAGTCCAAGTTGGGACAGTGCGCTGGTGGTGTAAGATGGAAGGAGGATGAGATGGATTTTATTCCTGAGGGACATCACCAGATATTAACCTTACTGCTTCTCCATCAGCTAAGACTCAATCATCCAATAATTTAAATCCTGGTCATGTTGAGATCACGCTGCCAACAGAGCATAGCTAACCATTTCCAATAAGAAAGTGTTTGGTATTTCACAGTAATTGCTTCAGTAGTTTTTAGTGTTCACAGGAAAATATTCCAATAAAGAAACACAAGTATTTTTAACTGATCACTTATTTTTACTGTGCTGGGGGAAAAACTCACACATGAAAATATACTACTTAGCTATATGCCCAGGCTTTCTTAAAAACAAAACAAAACAACAACTCAATTTCACTTTGATTTACTGCTCACTTTTTAAACATATATAGCTTCTGATGATCTGAGAGACAGACCAATTTATTTCTTTGGATAAAGCTTATTTTCTGTGTAAGAATTACACAATATTAAATCAAACATAGTTACCTGCAACAGCTCCTTTGAGCTAGCCTTGCAGTAGGGACTGGGGGAGTTCTTGGACTAGATATACTTTTTCTTTGCTTGAAGAAGCCCAGGATTTTCTTGTGAATGAAGAACAGACCCAGTCATCTTTTCTAATTGTAGTTTATTTAAACCACAGGACATTTTGGCTGGAGTTACATTCAAACACACAGTTAATTAAAATACCCATCTGCTTTTTCTAAACTTCCAACTTCACAACGTCTTGATTTCTCTTTTATGAGACAAGAGAATGTTCTGGGATCTCTAACCTACCTTCTAAAGTGAGGACAATCATGCAGGGTAGGTCTGATAAGTAAAATCACTGTGCTTCCCAGGTTGCAGAGAGCCTTAGCAAGTTTCTGTCCAATGTCCACCATAAGTCCACTCTGCAGTCTTGGGCACTCTCCTGCATGGAGCTGATCACTTGACCTCACAGCTGCAGGGCCTTCACCACCAGGAACATTACGCTAAACATCTCCTCCTCCTACTGCATCCCTGCTTTTACTTCTGATATTGATAAAATAGACCCTGTTTTTCACTACTAACAATTACTTTTCTTTCCTTCATACTCAGTAGACTTTTCAACCAGGCTTGCCAGCTATAATACACAATGTCCAGTAAGATTTGAATTTATTGAGTAATTTTAGTATAAATGTCTTTAATATTGCCTGGGATACACTTGTACTAATTTTTCATGTCTTGTTTATGGCATTAGAGAACTCAGAATTTAAGCAACCACTGAGTTTTTGACCACTGAGTACTAGTCAAGCTCTGTGGAGTTTGCAGCTTCCTCTGCTGGGAAAACTGACCAGTCTTTGACTTAGCTCCACTCTTAGGCTGGGGATAAAGAGTTATGGACAGAGTTGAGACAATGTTTATGGCAATTATAGGGGCTGGTAAGTAGACCCAGTGGCATGGAGCAGGGGATATAGTGAAGATTTTTAAATTGGAAATATTTTTCTTTGCTATACATTTAAAATTTTTTACAGCCTTATGAAACCATTATTCTTTGATTAATTTTGATCAGGATATCTGTATTTTATTTCTTCTACTTTACAATGAATATAAATCATCCTCTTGCAGTTCCCTTATATCTTGGATCCCAGCACACTTGCAGTTATCTTTAACTGTCCTGTTTTTTAGCTTCCGGAGAATTATAGGACAGAAGATAGAAGATGAATATGATTCTCAGTGATTAGTGTTTTAGCAATAAACAACTTAAAAACTGGCTGGAGAAAATAGTAATGATGTTATTTCCTTATGATGTTTTACCTCACTATGAGAGCTGTATATGCGTTTTTTCATAGTAACTGGCTAGGCATTTGTGAGACATCGTTGCAGTGTAGCTTAGTAATTATAGTAAATCTGCTTCTTATCCTTTGCAACTAAGAAGTGTGAAAGTGGACAGCTAACACTTTGACCAAGGTGACTGTCACTACAGAGCAGAGTATCCTGGGCTGTATATAATGAATGACTCTCCATCTTTTGGCCAACACTAGAGCCCCTATTCCCCTATTTTTTTCTTGAAATGCATAGAGAAACTTGCCTAACTCAGCAGAAAAACAAACAAATAAACAAACAAAACTGAAGAGACCTATTCTGGCATCTTCAAGGTATACTCACCCTTACAATGCAATTTTGATGGACTTGGTAATAAAGCGGGAGAATATTCAGAGTCAGAGAGCTTAGTCTCAGTTTCTAAAGAAATTGTCAACTGATGACTGGTATCTGATTTCAAATACAACTAATGTTTCAGCCACAGAGAAAGTAACCAGAATGTGCAAAGCAGAATAACAGATGGCTTGCAAATCTCTAGGGGTCTAGGGCATGCTTCACATCTCAATCCTGTGGATTTGACCCACCTGATAAGGAGAGTCCTGATGTGTGTGACTTAGAGAATATGCAGATGCTGGGATAAGGCCAGCTTCTGGCACATTATGTCCCAGGGAGTTTGGCAGTTCAAGTGACAGAAGTTCAGTGCAGCAGCACAATTTGTGCATCCAGAAGTGTGTACTGGTCCACAAAATCTCATCTTTGAAACCCAAGGCAGTATATATTAATGCCAAGCATTGCAAACTGGCAGCCCAGCAGATGTTTGGGGGTCCTGTGCAATGTGAAAAGAATTCAGAGCATCTAGGGTCTGGACATATTCTCTTGTTTGTCAAAATTACCAGCAATCTTTTTCTCCTTATACAGTCTGCTTTGCATTTCGTAAGGCCCTACTGTGTCCTTAATGACATTTGAATTTGGACCTTTGGTCTGTACCTTGTTTTTGCTTTGATCGATCTGGGAAGCAGGAACCTTCCAAGGCAGCCAACATTGGATTTGGCTATGAGGAGCTGGGCCAATCAGAGGCAAGGGCGGTAAGGTAACTTCTGACACTGCTAAAGAGAAAACTATCACCAGAAGAACTGTTATCAAAGGCATTTCATTACAGATGCAGAAACTAGCTAAGCTCCAGCATAGTTGATGAAGCCAAGCCTTGAAGCTCTTAATTACTGGGAGCTGACAGGCACACTTTATGAGTGATCAGTCATAGTATTTCACATGTAGCTTGTTTTGACCAGGACTTAAATTACTGAAGTTTAGAAATTATTTAACTTGGCATGGTGTGATGGCGCACGCTTGTAATCCCCACACTTGGGAGGCAGAGACAGGAGGATTGCACTGGTTTGAAGCCAGCCTTGCTGGCTTAAGCGACCCTGTTTCCAAATAAAAAATATATAAAAATAGGTCTGGGAGTGTAACACAGAGGTAGAAGGGTTTCCAGGAACCCCAGTACCACCAAAAAAAAAAAAAAAAAAAAAAAAAAAAAGAAAAAGAAAAAGAAAGAAAGAAAGAAAGAAAGAAAGAAAGAAAGAAAGAAAGAAAGAAGGAAATTATTTACCTTTACACTTGCAACTGGGAGTAGCAGTCCAGATTATATTTTTATCATTCTTTCACTTTATACTTTTTTGAGTGAAACATTATTGGATAAAGGAAGCTTTCTAGGGATTTCACAAAACCTATGGGCCTATTTTCTTTATGTGTTTATATGATGATGTTCCTATGTCATTTGCTATCTAAAATGGTTGAGAATACCAGTTTTGGATGGTTGAGAAACACTGAATTGCCCCTAAAAAGATGCTAAAAGTGGGAATCACTGAATTGCATCTAAAAGGATGCTAAAAAGATGTTTTTGGTTACACCATCAAATTGAAAAGCCACAGTATTAATGGCAGCAGCCATTATCCTAAAGAATTTTATGCAATTTTTAAAGATCTCTGTCCATCTTAAACTAAAAAACATAACCAGAACAATATAATATTAAAAGGAGGATTTTGGAAAATAAGCTTATGATTGTTTGGATAATTTATCTATAATGTATTCTACAATGGAGAGCTGAACATGAAGCGAGGAGGAGAGACTCTACAATGTAATTGATTTTTAATAAATATCTGGTGAAAGAGAAAATGAATTAGTAAAAGACAAAAGCTCCATGTGCATCTTTAAACAGTATCTTTTTCAAATTCTTTGTATTACTAAGTGTGTCATCTTAATAATGCATCTATACATATTCAGTTGGACATTCTTGTTGTTTCCTCCACTAGATAATCCTCTCCAGTAAGCCAGAAAATAGACAATTTAGGAAAGTCTCATAAAGATCTGTATTGTAGCCAGAGAAAAAGTGAACCCATAGAAATTTAATGGAATACTTTTCAAAAGACTCTTTAACTGAATTACAAAAGGAATCTCACCAATAGAGAACACATGAAGTTAAATGTCAAACACAACCACTTCTGAAATATTTCACTTGTTTGTTATGTGGGCTTTCCACTTTAAAATATCTACAGCCGGAACGCATCAGGATAGTTTTTTCACATCATGACTTTTACTTTCCTCCTACTCCCCCTCCCCCTTTGTGCTCTTTATGAATAATCAATGTAGGCTAAACTGTAAGACATGGCAAGCACACACATGGTTTCCATGTGCTTGTGGCAGAAAATTACTTTTAGTGCTTGTGAAGTTTAGCTAAATGTGTTCAACTACAATAAATCTAGTTTCTACTAGATGATTATTAGCAGATATGATGTAATAATAAGATCATCAATATTTTTTAGAACAAAATCACTACTGAGAAAATAAAAGAGATTCAAGTTGGAAGAGTTGGCATGAAAATATGTTACAACTGAAATTATATGCCTCAAAACAAGAGCAATGAGGCAGAACTGAATTTGTTCTTCTCTACTAAAGAGACTTCTCTAATAAGATGGCATTAAGTCTAGGCATTGACGAATCTGGATATAGCTGCACTCATTTAAGACATAAATCTGGAAAATGCTTCCAAATACAAGTTTCCACATATTTTTCTGTTGAAATAGTTTCATTCTAGATAATCTTGCTTTAGAGAACTGAATGTTTTTTATATTAAGCTACAGCTTAAGGAGTAAGCTGTTGATTTTGTTAAAATAGTTGAGGCACATATGCATTTATACAGACTTTGTGTATATGTGTATGTGTGCATGCATGTGTGTGTGTGTGTGTGTGTGTGTGTGTGTGTGTGTAAAGATACCCATACCTTAAACATTTTAGAGATTGTGTTTCCTTGAAGTGTCTCTTGATGGTTATTTTAATTTACAAACACATAGAATAAAATGACCTATACAAATTATATTCTTTTAGGAACTTAATAGTTCTCTTAGAAATATATTGTCATAGGAATAAAGTAGAAATATAATAGCTATTAGTCAGAATCCTTCTAAGCAGAAACCTTTTAAGCACAAAAGAAAGAAGACTAAAATCTACAGTGATTTTTTTTTTAAATTTTTTGTAGTACTGGTGGTGGAACCCAGAGGATTTCTACCTCCAGGCTATACTCCCAGAACTATTTTCTATTTTATTTGGAAACAGGGTCTCACTAAGTTGCTGAGAGTTTCACTAAGTAGCTGAGGCTATCTTTGAACCTGTGCGATCCTTCTGTCTCAGCCTCCCAAGCACAGGGATTACAAGCGTGCGCCAACATGCCTGGCTACAGTGCATTTTTATAGTTTAGGGCACTGGTCTGTGGAGCTTTCAGAGTTAGAGTTTATAGGAAAGAACTGATGTGACTATCAAGTGATAAGTTATATTTTCTTAGGAAAACATTAAAAGTGTAATGCAATTTTTCAAAATAAAATAAAAAGTGACGATATGGATCTGTGAAATATTATTAAAATATTTGTAAACATGTATTATATTTTAAAATAATACAAGATATAATATGATCGCCTCCTCCATTACATTTACTTCTCAGAAAGAAGAAAGCAATACAACGTCCACTGCATCTAACAGGATGTCTGGGAAGCACTTGTATCACAAAGGGAATAACTGGATCAATCTGCTATTATTAGCTACCATGAAGGTGTGATATTGTTGATAACAACACGAAGATGAAATGAGAATTTGCAAACTATGGCCGCAACACCTATTTTATTCAATGTCTTTAAAGGCGATACCTTTATTTTAATTTTAACTTATCTGTAGTACTACTAAGATATGATAAGAGGAAAAAATGAAGTAAACATCTGGAAAAAAATTGCCTGTTAACACAATAGTAAATATAGAGATTCTATATTATAATGACAATGAAGAGTGTCAGATTATTTCAATGCTCCTAATATTCACTTGTGTTTGGGAAGCTACTAGTCAGAAACCATCTAAGCACAGAAGGAAGAAGTCTCAATGCTTCAGTTTACTCATGTAGGTTAGGGCTCTGGTCTTGGAGGTTTGAGAGTTAGAGTTTATAGGAAAGAAGTGATGTGACTCTTAAGGAACAATATGAGAGATCCTTGCATTGGTTGAAATTCTGACTGTTGGCTGTTATCAGCATCAATATCCTGATTGTGACACTGTATCATAAGTTAGCAGGATGTTTCCACTGGGAGACCTGGGATAAAGGTACGTGCAATGTCTTTGCAATATTTCATAAAAATGCATGTCAATCTATAATTTTTCATAATAAAAAGTAAATTTTTTCAATTTTAAACTTTAATTAAATTTTAAACCTATGAACCTTTTCTTATACTTTTGGTATCAGCTATCATTTGTGAGTGACACTTGCAGGTATTGAAATAAATATGCTTTTGAGAAAAAAATATGGAAAGGAAAATTTAGGAATATATTCTAATGCTTAAGCAATTTTTTGTGTTTTGTTGTTGTTGCCATTTTGAACATGTGAGCTGCTAGTAGTGACACTGCTTCCTGGTTCATGGATGACTATGTTTTTACTGTGATTTTATATGACTAAAGATGTAAACCAGCTCTTAGAATTTTTTTTTAAGGGTACTAATGCTATTCATGAAGAGTCTCCCTCAAGGCTAAATTCCCTACCCAAAGCTCCATTTCCACATGCTAGCATGATACAATATACACAAAAAAACAGAAGCATATACACAATAATACAAAAATAGAGCAAATCAATAAGGGCCCCAAAACTTTAAAATCACAGTGTTTATTACATAGAAGAAGCTAAAAATTGAGATGAGTAACTATAACATAACTGATCTATCTCTGCGTATATATGTTATATATTCATTAGAACTATTAGAATGAGAAAATATAATAAAAGTTTATTGAGGGTAGCAAAAAGACAGCAGCAGTTTAGAAAAAGCTGAAGAGAGCTTTGTCAAACTGAAAGCAGATTAGACAGAACATATTGAAAATAAAAGATGGCAAAATGATAGAAAATAAAGCTGCTAATATAAAGAAAACAGTGAGAAGATATAACATCTATTTTAACCAAAAATCCAGAAGCAGAGAAGTAAAAGATGAAGCAGAAAGAATATTTAAAGATATAATGACTTAGATCATTTATTCCCAAACAGATAAGAAGGATTAGGATAAAGTCAAGGACTCCTATAAGCCCCATAAAAGGTTTGTAAAATATAACAGGAATAAGAGTAGTAAAAGTGTAAAGTAATAAAAAGCTAGCTTAAAACTGTTGAAAATTAGAGATGGGGAGATACAATTAAATCAGCTAGAGATTAGTTTCAAAGGAACAATGAAAAGAATGGCAGTTTACAACAGAAATAAGAAGAACCAGAATACATGGAATACAATATATATAGTATTGAAAGAAATTAGCTGCTAATCTAGAATCTTAAGCTTAGCAAAAATAGTCTTTGAGAGTAAACATAAAAAGATGACTTTCAGGAAACAAAACAAGTAATTTACAACCCTCAAAGGTGTACTGTATAACATATTTAAATGTGTTAAGTAAAATAAAATTAATTCCATATGGAAACTCAAGAGATACGGGAAGGAATAACAAACAATGCAAACTATGAATATGTGGGTAAATGCAGAGCAATGATCTCAGACTTTAGTTTTAAATAAAACCACTCAAAGGGCTGGACAGAAAATTGCAAGTTTCTACACCTTTGCAGGGGTTTATTTTATTTTATTTTTTGTGGTACTGGGGATGGAACCCAGGGTAATTTACCCCCAAACTACACCCCTAGCCCTATTTTCTAGTCCCTTTTAAATTTTAAAACAGGGTTTCACTGAATTGTGAAGGACCTCGCTCAATAACTGAGGCTGTCCATGAACCGCGATCCTCTGGGTCTCAGCCTCTCGAATGCTGGGATTATAAGTGTGTGCCACCATGCCCGGCTAAGGGTTACTGATCTAGTATCTTAGGCATGAGAACTTATATTTCTAACAAGTTCCCAGGTGCTACTGATGCTGCTGGTCTGGGCCTCACACTTTGAAAAACACTGAGGAATATTATATGTATAAAATAATGTGGAGTTTAAAATTTATATTGAATTAAAGCCCATGCATTTATGGGAAATTATTTTGTGAAAATGGTTGGTCATCTGTCCAGTATGGAAAAAGAAGTTTTGTCTTTCCAATAAATAGTCACCATGAATAGTGATCAGTAAATTTGAACACATACAGAATAAAATGACCTTATGCCTTTCTCAATTCATGAAGTAGACATAGTCCAGGATTGCAATTTATATGTGAAACACACACACACACACACACACACACACACACACACACACACACGTTGGTATGTTGGCACATACCTGTAATCCCAGTACTTGGGAAGCCGAGAGAGGAGGATTGCTGGTTTAAAATCAGCCACAGCAATTTAGTGAGATTCTCAGAAATTTAGTTAGACCCCATGACAAAATTAAAAAATAAGAAGGCTGGGAGTATAGCTCAGAGGTAGAATGTCCCTGGATTAAATCCCCAGTCTTCCCACCCTCCACCAAAAAAAAAAAAAAATTCTGGGAGGTGCATTAAAGAATATCAGAGGAAGAGGATCCCCAAATGTACTATTTACCAGGGAAAGTTTGAACTACATCAAATGTTACAATTATGATAATCAAGAGGTGCTATCAAGAGAGTGAAAAGGCAAGCCAAAGACTGAAGAAGTCATTCACAAGTATGCAATCAACAAAGGGCTTGCATTTAGAATCTAAAAACATTCCCTCAAGTCATTAATAAGAAAATAAACCACCCACCATAAAAATTAGCAAAATCTTCAAAATGATCCTTCACACAAAAGGGTACACAAATGGTTTCTTGAAATGTGAAAACTTGTTCAGCTTCAATAGTAATCACAGAAATGCATACACATTCAAATTATAATGCAATATCTTTATTCAAAATCAAAATGGATACATTTTAAATTATTGCTAGTAATATGAAGTTGTGATGCAATGCCACAGAGAACACTTACATTTACTGCTGGGGGAGAGGGAAATCATATAATCATTTAGAAAATAGTTTAACACTATTTACTAAATTTAAAGATGCAAATCCCACATGATTCAGCAATTTTATTCTTAACTATGTCCACATTCACCAAGAGATGTGTAAAAGACTGTTCACACATCGTAATTCACAACACTAAAATGAAAACAACCCACTTTTCCACCAAGAGTATAATGGAAAGATATATTGTAGTATGTGTATAAAATGCAATTTCATGAATTATCACTGAAGGGGGATGAAGTATCTACATGCAATAACACGAGTTCATATTATGGGCCAATTGCAAAATTGCATATGAATTAGTATATTTATCTAGTTAAACACGGGAAAAACTAAATTGTAGTTACTTTGTACAGTTTTAAAGAAAAACAAGGATTACTTGCCAAATATAGACATTGTGGCTTCTTTTTAAAAACTTTTTACAGTACTGGGATTTGAACTCAAGGACATTATACCTCTGAGCTACACCCTGAGCCCTATTTTTTAGTCTTATTTTGAAACTTGGTTGCACTAAGTTGCAGAAGGCCTCACTCAATAGCTGAGGTTGGCTGCGAACCTGCAATCCTCCTGTCTCAGCTTCCCAAGTACTGGTATTATAAGCATACACCACCACGCCTGGAAGACATTGTGGCTTCACTTATTGGAAAAAAGGGGCTGAAAATTAAGAGGAGACAGCAAGGTCACTTTCTTGTTAGTGGCAAAATTCTGTTTCTTAACCAAAATCCTAAATGGATATTTAAGTGGGTGTTTATTTTTGTGCCTATTTCACAAAACACACACACAGTATATTTTAAAATATATTTTTCCTGGTGCATTGTAGCCATATGTTACATGCACATGTACACACACACACACACACACACACACACACACACACTGTGGTATATATAAAACAAAATTTTACTCAGCCATAAAAATATTTTATATTTATCTAACTAACCTACTCCAACTTACCTGATTTACATTATTGTGGGGAGCCATTAAGGCTCTCCCCAAGATTAATGTTTCTGACTCAGCTGAGTGTCCTCCGCCCAGAGTTAACAAGGTTTGGGGTTATGGAAAGTTCTAAAGGGTCTGAGAGAAGATCAGGTGGTGATGACACGAGGGTACTGATTAACCTATTTGTAATGTATGTGTTTTGTATTGGTCTTTATTGTATTCCAGTGGTGGTAGCACGAGAATGTTGATTGACCTGTGGCTGTGTATAAATACCTCTGGAAAAACAAACCTGGCATTGGCACAATAAAGATGAGATTGATTCAGAAGTAGATGTCGGAGACTGAGACAGGAGGATTGCAGTTCATGGCCAGCCTCAGCTACTTAGTGAGGCCCTTTGCAATTCAGTGAGACCCTATTTCAAAGTAAAGAATAAAAAATAGGGCTAGGGGTGTATCTCATCGGTAGAATGTCCCTGGGTTCCATCCCCAGTATCTCAAAAAAAAAAAAAAATCAGTACAATAAATGGCTACTTTGTGTTTTAAGTGATTTTAAAGGCTATATTCTTATTTTCTGTCAGTTGAATTATCTAATATATGCTGAAATAATAAATCATCTCAGACATTGGATAACCCTTACATATTATAAATATTATGTTCATACATAGCACAATATGCCTGATCTATATTACTTTATTTCCATAATAAAAAAATTTCTAACATAGAAAAAAAAAAAGAAGTAGATGTCGGCCAGGAGCATTGGTGCAGTAGAGAATACTGACCCAGGCGTAGTCGTTGACCCGTAGGAATATTGACCCAGGAAGAGGGGTTGGCCAGTAGAGATAGTAGGATGGCGGCTCCCCCACGTTAGAATTAAAAATTCTTCATCCTCACGCCTCTCTTCAGAACCAGTACTTTTGCCGGCTGGCTCTGGCATATATATCCTAATATAGATATATATGTATGTATGTATATAATCTTGGTACTTGAGAGTGAAGACAGGGTCATTCTACCTCTGAGCTATACCCTCAGCTCTATTTTTTTTTTTTTTTTAATTTTGAAGCAGGGTCTTGCTAAGTTACCATGTCCTGGCCTTTAACCTGTAATCCTCGTGTTTCAGCTTCCCAAGTAATAGGATTATGAGTGTTAGCCACCATGCTCCTGCTTCTGTTTTATTAGCAATAAATGAGGAAATACTTTAACAATAAATGAGGAAATTTTTTTCTAATACAAGCTACTTACTGTGTCCATTTCAAATAAAGCAAAAAAAAAAAAAGCTTTCCTTTCCAGTTGCTTCAAAACACCTGCAATCCTTGATTTAATTATTTTAAACAATGCTTTGATTAATCCTTCTTCTTCATTAATTTATTCTCATATTCTAGTTCTTACATTACTTTGTATTTATTTAGCAAGGTAAATTAATATTTAATAAGAATCAAATGTGCTGATGTCATCTGGATAAACACTTTGCTTGATTCATTGATGGTCATGTGTGTTTATCTTGGTTTCAGAACTGCTTTCAAGTGTATAAATAGAGAAGAGAGTAGGATAATCATTGGAGAAAAAACTAATAGTTTGTAAATAGAATGAAACTCTTTTTAAGTATACTTTACTGGTGTATTGTAGCTGTATGTTGTATTGAAGTTTAATGTGATAGAAACTTACATGCATATAGCACCTGGTAAGTTTCCCTCTGGATCCCAATCTATCTCCTTCCCTCTCCAGGTAGGTTGTAATCATCAAGTATACAAGCCATAATAAATTCTGGTGGGGGTGTGGGGAAACAGGAACTCTTATATACTGTCTTTAGGAGTGCAAATTAATATAGTGTGGAGGTTCCTAAGATTAGTAATGTAACCACTATAATGGAACCACTATATGACCCAGCTATATTACTCTTGGTGATCTTTCTAAAAAAATTGAAATTGGAATACTATAGTGATATGTGAATATGCATGTTTATAGCAGTATAAGTCACAATAACCAAACTATGGAGCCAATCTAGGTGTTCATCAATAGATAAATGGGTTATGAAACTTTAGTATATACACAAAATTTTATTCAGCCATAAAATATTTTTATATCTACCTAACGTACTCCAACAATCCTCTTGCATGAAAGGAGTTCTTTATTTTATACATTGGTTTATTAAGATAAACCTATTTGAAACAGTTCTATTATTGGTAAATAATAATAAAATGTTATCACTAAATATAGGTCACATCATACTACGGACTAAATTTATCTTGTAAATTCTTCTCAAAAACATACTTTGATACTCTCTTCTCAGAGAACAAACTTAAGAACTTTAAAAAATTTTTATTTGCCGCCGGGCGTGGTGGCACACACTAGTAATCACGCTTGGGAGGCGGAGACAGGAGGATCGTGCAGGTTCGAAGGCAGCCACGCTGGTGTAAGAGACCCTGTTTCAAAAATATAAAATAGGTCTGGGAGTGTAGCCCGGAGGTAGAAGGGCTTCCAGGAACCGCAGTACCACCAAAAAAAATTTTATTTGCTTTTATTGATACATTATGTTCTCACATAATGTAAATCATGTTGAAAGTGACATACACGTACACAACACTTGGTGGCCCTCCTCTCCCTCCCCATTTCCCCCCTTCCTAATACAGAATACTGATATTGATGTTGGTATATTTGCATATATACACATAGTCGATGGTAGTATTTTCATTAATGAACCTCAGTATTTCTCCTCCTCTTCCCTTATACCTCCTCCTTAGCTCCACTGAGACTTCTCTTCTATTATCTAGAGTCCCTCTGGTATCCCAATTACTCCCTAGCTTGTGCATATTAGAGGGAACATGACCTTTCACTTTCTGTGATTGCTAAGCTTAATATAATGTTCTCCAGGTCCTTCAATTTTTTTTAAAAAAGTAATAATTTTGTTCTTCTTTATTTCTGAGTAGAATTCCATTGTATATATTTTCCATTATTTTGTAATCCATTCATATGTCGATGGATACCTGGTTTGGTATCATAATTTGGCTATTGTGAACTGTGCTGCTATGAACATAGGTATGCTTATATTACTGTAGTTTTCTCACTTCAAGTTTCTTTCTTTCTTTCTTTCTTTTTTTTTTTTTTTTTTTTTTTTTTTTGCTGGTACTGGGGTTCCTGGAAACCCTTCTACCTCCGGGCTACACTCCCAGACCTATTTTATATTTTTATTTGGAAACAGGGTCTCGTAAGCCAGCGAGGCTGGCTTCGAACCTGTGTGATCCTCCTGTCTCTGCCTCCCAAGCGTGGGGATTACAAGTGTGTGCCACCACGCCTGGCGTCTCACTTCAATTTTCTTGAAAAGATACCAGAAATGGTATATCCAGATCATATGGTAGGTTCATCTCCAGTTTTCTAAGGAACCTCCACACTGATATCCATAGTGGCAGAACTAGTTTGCACTCCCACCAACAGCATTCCTATTTCTTAACATCCTTGTCAAAATTTATTGTTATTTGACTTCTTTATGGTCTCCATTTTTATTGGGGTTAGATGGAATCTAACGGTACTTTTGATTTTCATCTTCCTGATTGCTAGCAATGTTGAACATTTTTACATGGATCTATTGGCCATTTGTATCTCTTCTTTTGTAAAGTGTCTATTTAATTCAGTTGCCTATTTCTTGATTGGGTTATTGCTTGGCTAGTGTAGTCTTTTAAGTTCTTTGTATATTCTAGTTATTAGTCCTCTGTCAAAGGGATGGCTGGAAAAGATCTCACATTTTGTAGGCTCTCTCTTTAGATTCTTGATGGTTTTCTTTGATGTGCATAAACTTTTTAGTTTAGTGCCATCCCACTCATTAATATTTGTTTTAATTTCCTGAGCTTTGGGGGTCTTGTTGAGTAAGTTTCTACCTGTGCCTATATGTTGGAGTGTTGAACTTATGCCCTCCTCTAGTAGTTTCACAGTTTCCGGTCTGCCTTCTAGGTCTTTGATTCATCTTGAGTTGTTTTGGGCAGGCTGAGAAGTAAAAATTTAGTTCCATTTATTTTTAAGTGGATAACCAATTCTCCCAACACCATTTATTGAAAGAGCTGTATTTTCTCCAACATATATGTTTGGCCCCTTTGTTGAAGATCAATGGGCTATGAGTGTGTAGATTTATTTCTGTATCTTCTATTCTCTTCCAGTGATCTTTATGCTTGTTTTTGTGCCAATATCAGGGTGTTTTTTTATTAATATAGCTCTGTAGTATAAAAGAAATAGTTTTAAGCACAGGGAAAGGCTTGAGTTTTAACCTTACTTATAAGTTAGCAGGCTAGCTGGCTGTAGTTTCATAGATGCTGGTAGAAGAGATAAAACTCCAAGGTCAGAGACATAAAACATCATCATCACTCAGGCACAGCAATCAGCATGAGCTTCAGGATATTGTGCACAAGTTTCTGAGCTCCAATTCCACAGGGATAAGGGAAGAAATTCAGGTGAAAATTGGATGCACATTGGTAGCATTAGAGTAATTCTAAGTTCAGGAGATCCAAATAAGCCTGCCTGCATTTGCTCAGTAGTAGCTTCCAAGGCTATAAATAAACTCACCCTTCATTTCAGATAAAGGTACTAGTATCTCTATCTTCTAAGACTTCCAGGGTTGTTCACTATTCAAATAGCCTTACTATACAAACAGTCTGAAAAAAAGCACATACTATCTTCTTTATAAGACAAAAAAGCATAAGATATCCATGGGGAAATGCCACTCCAATCTGGTAATAGCAAAAACCTCTTCATACACTTGATATGATGCATAATTTTTTCTATTTTTGGTATATTGGCCCCAAATAATTTTTAATATCTTTTGAAATTCAGTACCAAAATATTTAACAATATACATTGCACTCAGAATGCTTGTGAGGGTCATAGTCACATAAAGTCCTAGAAAGAGCTTAAATAAAGCTACCATTTATGTCCATGGGTTCTGCGTCTATGGGTACAGAAAAGTGAGAATAAAATATATTGGGGAAAATTCATCTGTCTTGAACATGTATAAACATTTTTCTCCTTGTCATTACTTCCTAAAAACTGTATAACACTTATTTATATTGCATTATTATAAGTAATCTAGATATGCATAAATTATAAACAACACTGTGTCATTTTATATGAGACATGAACATCTGCAGATTTTGTTTCCTTGAGGATCCTGGAACCAGTCCTCCTCAAGTACTGTAGGATGGTGTATAGTATGTATATATAATGCAAATATGAACATACATTTATTTGTACAATGCATATGTATTTATACTGTTTATTTTTCACCTGCCCAATTTAAAACACAAATTCCTCAAGAGTGTGTGTGTGAGTGTACGTGCGTGTGTGTACAATTTATTGCTATCATTCTGGTCATAATGTAATTAATAAAATGGTAAGGTTTGCCATGCAACCTTATTTCTTTTCATCAACCGTATATACAGAAGAATAACAGTAAGAAAGAGGGTGCCTCTGATTTGAAAGTTCTAATAGTCAAAGCATAGACAATTTTTTTTTTTATCTTCAAAAACCCCTCTCTCCCCGGGGAATGGTGGTGCATGTTTGTAATCCCCGTGCTTAGGAGGCAGAGACAGGAGGATTTCACAGGTTTGAAGCCAGCCTCGCTGGTTTAAGAGACCCTGTTTCAATACACACACACACACACACACACACACACACACACACACACACACACACACATAGATATATAGATATATAGATAGTAGAAATAGGGGTCTGGGAGTGTAGCCTGGAGGTAGAAGGGTTTCCAGGAACCCCAGTACCACCACCACCAAAAAAAAAAAAAAAAAAAAAAAAAAAAAACCCTCCCACTCATAGAATCTAGAGCAATGTCCCTCAAATAGTACAACTCAGTAAATATTTTTGCATTAAGTTAACCTGAACTCAAGACTCCATGGTACAATTTGTAACACAAAGTTGTTCTTAGTGATATGCTCAGTATTATAGTCTGTGCTTTAAAAAAAAAAACAACGAAAAACATTTGTTTTTCTCTAACCTCTTTACAGTCACCATAAGTTCAAAGATTCTTCATTTGTGGTGGTTCCAATATACAGATGCATAAATTGAGAGTGAGCGAAAGATCATGTATACAGAAATAGTTGCCTTATTATGAGAAATAAGCCAAGTGCTGATATTGTCTTCTGTTGACAGATGTGTTAGTTATTGTTATTAATTTTTACCCGCTTCTCTTTTTCATCCTCTTTGATAAGAATTTAGCAGAGAATTTAAAATGGAAAAACGTAAAAGTTCCTCCAGAGGCTTAATCATCAATCTAATGTGTTGGAACCACTCTGGTCTTCTTTCCTAAATTAAACATCTCTGTTTACAACAAATGCAGAAAGTACAAAATGTTTCAGTACTCCTTCCACACAGAAATGACCTCCTGCAGGAATTAGGAACTGTAAGTCGGTGTGCATTACCATTCACCAGGGCTGCTAGCCGGCCGGCCACTCTGGGGTCTTGCACACAAAGGGTGAGAGATGACAGAGGGGCGTGGGGAAGCTGGAAGGCTCCGTGCCAGGGAGTGGGGACCAGGGGCAGGTTAAACTTGGGGTTTGGGAAATTTGAACGCCACCACAATTACCGTCCTACCCCAAAGAGGCAGGGAGCGGGGAGCGGAGTGCGTGCGAGAGCTCTGTGCTTACGTCGCGGCGAGATCTGTGCTGGGATAATTAGAGAGTTGGGCTGAGCAGCGTCCTGCTTTAGGCGGCGGCGGGAGGGGCGCGGAGACCCCGGACGCCCGGGAGGCCCCGCCGCGCCCACCGCCCTGGCCGGCGCACAAAGGCGGGGCCCTGGCGTGGCCTTCCCCAGCCCAGTGTTCGGGCCCCCTCCCTCCCTTCTCTCCCGAAGGCTAAAATGGCAGGGCCAGGCGAGGACCTGGGACAGGGGTGGCCCTAGCCCTGCGGTCCCCACCCCTCCTGCTGGCAGAGGAGCCGGGCTGTCCTCAGAGGATGCGGTCGCAGCTAGTCCCGAGTGAGTCTCCGGCCCGGATCCTCGCCGCCGCCCCTCTTCTCTGCTCGCCATCCCACCGAGAGGAGTTGATGCTGCGGTCGCCCCCGCCGCCGCCGCCGAGCCGGGGCTGATGGATGCCAGGGAGTGCCGCATTGCTTAGCGTCCCCCGCCGCC
This sequence comes from Muscardinus avellanarius, assembly GCF_963383645.1. Taxonomy (NCBI): domain Eukaryota; kingdom Metazoa; phylum Chordata; class Mammalia; order Rodentia; family Gliridae; genus Muscardinus; species Muscardinus avellanarius. The sequence goes on from NC_137794.1 coordinate 76,462,424, forward strand.
GGGTTTGCTGGTAGGAGCCGGCTGTCCTTTCTTCTTTCTTGCTTTTGGGGTTTATAGAAAAGATACAGATATTTTTTATTTCGTTCTCCACAACTCCCTCCATCACCCCGTTTTTGACATGCACCTTCCCAGAGAGGAACCCTCCCCCCTCCCGCTGTGTATGAAATAAAGGGAGAGAGGAAGGCAGAAGTTGGGGGTGGGGTTGGGGGAGCCCACGCTGGTGCCAACGCCACCAAAAACCCAGCTGGTGCCTTATAAGATCACGGTGTATCCAAGAGGGGCAGAGGGAAGGTGCGCTATCTGCAGTCCCCCTAATTGGATCATAATCATCATAAATAAAATCTCACAAAAATATCTTTTTTAAAAATAGCGTCTTTGAATAAGCAGCAGAAGAAATAAGCTCCTACCCCCTCCCCTCCCGCTCCCCTTTCTCTCTTTTTCTTTCTGGCAAAGATGCTCTCTCCCCGCCCTGGAGCTCCGTGCTGAAGGGCCACCTTATTATTAATCAGAATTCCCATCTTTATCCCTGGCAGGCGCTTTCTTCAGTAGGGACCACAGAAGCATCACGGCGCTGGGGCTGAGATGTGCGTGGGGGTTGTTTTTATTACATCTTGGAAGAGGAGAGAAGAGGACAGTACCAAGATCAGAACCGCCCGAGCTAGGTGGAATTAGGAGTGTTTTGTTCGGAGAAAGAACTAGAAGCAGACATTCAGGGCCCTTCGGAGGTCCACATCTCTTTAAAGGAGAAGAGAGAAACACCTTGGTGTGCTGTTTTTAGGGGAAGGGGGAAGAAGTTTCTATTCTCCACAGAAAACTGTGGAAAGCAGGAGCAACAGGGTACTTGATTGGTCGCAAAGAGGAATCATTTCCTGTAAAGGAGAGGAAGCAGACCGCAGCAAGGTCTGGGGGCCAGGGCGTGGAGGGGCAAGGGCCAGCTTTGCTGTGGGACAGTCAACAAGAGCCCCAGAAGGGAAGGCTGGGGACAACAGAACAATGACTCATTTACAAGCTGGTCTCTCTCCTGAGACCCTGGAGAAAGCTCGCCTGGAACTCAATGAGAACCCCGACACGCTGCACCAGGACATCCAGGAGGTGAGGGACATGGTCATCACCAGGCCGGACATTGGCTTTCTGCGCACGGATGATGCTTTCATCTTACGCTTCTTGCGGGCCAGGAAGTTTCATCACTTTGAGGCCTTCCGCCTCTTGGCCCAATACTTTGAGTACCGGCAGCAGAACTTGGACATGTTTAAAAGCTTCAAGGCCACTGACCCTGGCATCAAGCAGGCGCTGAAGGATGGCTTCCCCGGGGGCCTGGCCAATCTGGACCACTATGGCAGGAAGATTCTAGTCCTTTTTGCTGCCAACTGGGATCAGAGCAGGTAAATCCTAAATCCGAACTTCTATTCATAAGCCTTATTTTTCCTCCTCTTTTCTAGAATTTACCCTGGGTAGTGTCATGCTTTTGCAATTTTGATGTTTTTGTTTATTGGGCTGGGGGGATAAGGAACTGGGAATAAGAAATGAGCATTTGGTGGCCCGCCCAAGAAAAGAGGAGGACTTTTATTTTTACTTTTAAAACTCTTCCTTCACGAACACCCAGTTTCTACTGCAGCTTTCAGTGTTTTCTGAACCATATTATTACCCTGAGATCTGAGTTATTTAACTTCTAAATAAAGCTTCCAATTTTTCACCTCCTGAATACATTTACTCATCTGAGAAAATGAGTAGAGAATGGAGACAACTTATCCTCCCTTCTCCTAGAAAAATTCTAGATTCAGTGCTATCATTGTCATCATGATCACCACCATCATCATCATCATTGTCTTCACAATTTAAGAATCAATATTTTATTTTCTATGAAAATCTAGTGTTTAAGCAAGAACAGGTAGTTTCATTGCTGGGGAACTTTTCTGCTTGGTGATGTGTAGATAAAGGCATAATATGATGTGTGTCACTTCACTGGAAAGCAAGAGTTGTACCCTCTGTCTCTGAGCATAAAATAAAGGCTGACTGGTGTGCTTGTTCTACACCTGCCACTAATCTGAAGAATATGTTTCCTGTCTGATGTGATTTTTCATCTTTTGGAAGGAAGTGGAAAATGTTCAGATATATCAGCTGGTTGACTTTTTTTTTAGCTTGTTTGCTATTTAATAGAGGAGCAATCGTATTCTCACTCCATCTGTATTATTACAGACAAAAAGCAAACAATGATACTTCCGCTTCTTCAGTCAGAATTAATTTCTCAGGCTGAAAGGTAGAAGAAATTGTAAAGGAAAGGTTCTTGTATCGGGTAATTTCGATTACGTTCAAAGCTAAAATATATTTCGTGAGACTTAAAAATGCTATTTGAGCTAATCATTAGAAGTTGATTGTTAAGACCTCAATGTGTGTTTAGTTCTGTGAATGGTGATTTTGAATGTGTGTGGTTAGTCGAAGGCATCTCTGGAGCAACTCTAAGTACTTTTACAGTTACTGAAAGATGATATAGAATTATGGGTTTCTAGATAGGCTTCTGAGTTTCTTGGAATGTTAATTTTTTTTAACATTTTACAATAGTTTTCCTCTTTGAATTTTAACCATTGGGAGAGAATGGAATTTCCTTACCTTTTACTAGTTATAGAGACTATACTGTACTTTTTATCAGGCAGAAAACTTCAAAGAACTATGAGATTCCAACCCATTGGTCATAGTTTTCTTTACAAAGTGGGTTTTTAAAACTGTAAGTACACTGTTGTCATGAAAACTAACTGTGCATATCAAATCTTGAAAAATTACTTGAGAAAGAACCTAATATTTCTTATTTCAGTAGACTGAAACTTTATTGGATTGTACTAATATGAGAACTGTGAATTTTTTATATTTTATATCTAGCTTGAAGTTTGTTAGATATATTGTTAGAGAGGCAGAGTTCATTTAGAGAGACATACACATAACTTAGAACTATTTTTTTCTTTTTCTATAAGTAAACTAGTATTTATACTGATCTAGAAATCCAATTAAGGTAAAAGCTAGTCACAGTTCTCATGTAGTGTGAAGGTGATTATTGTGGATATACTCAGGAAACTGTTTCAGTTATCTATCTCATGCATTCATATAAAGGACAGGTAATAAGTAATCAAGCCTTATATCTCTGGAAATCTGATTTATTGATTGATTATTTTGAGTTATTTTATATTAAGCCTACACAAAATTATAAACACTGATACCGTGTGCATATGAAATTAAATTGAGAAGCTCTGTCTTGTAGACTATTAACTGTGAATTATATTGGAAAAAGAACAGGTATAACCCAGAAGTTGTAGCACATCTAAGTGAAAATGTATGCAAGTATTTAAAGCTTACCTAAATTTAAATAGTTTCTATTTCCTGTGTTCTTAAAAAAATGCTTTTTCCTACTGCTTCTTATACCAAATCCACATAAACCCAATGGCAAAGACTAGTGGGTGCAATTTTGCTATTTTGGCATATCTTGGCATCTTCTGTAAACCTCTGTCCCTAGAATATATGCATAAGAACTAACTGCTTTCTAACTGCTTTGGTCCCTCCTGAAAAGAGAAAGACAGCTGCCTCTCTCATAGTGCCCTGACCCTACCATCTCTTCTGTCTGAATCCTCTTCTTCTACCCTGAGTTGCAAAGCTTATCAGACTTGACTCCTACAGAAGTCTGTGCCACCTTCTCCACGTGCTCAGCTTACTGTTGCTGTCTTTGGTGGCTTTGCCATGTGCCAGTTGCTATTACTCTTTCCTCCCCCTCACCCCTTGGTGATTCAGTCAGGTATTCTCACATTTCTGGCCCCCATCCTGCCTTTCCAGGGAACTATACAACTGAACATAATTCTGACCACATTTCTTGAGTTGAATTTTTTTTAAGTTGTGTTCTTTCTTAACGGCAGTGCCATGCTTAGAACTCAGCATATACCTCCATATTGTCCACCTGATTTCATCAACAGAATGTGATGATAATAGGCTGTAAAACTCTAAGATATAGCATTGCTTTATAAAAAAGTTTGGAATGGAAGGAATGGCAATCTAGGCCCCTGGGTTTGAGAGCAGAAACATGAAAAGTTGAAATCTACTGGACATAACTACTGGGAATATTCACGAGTGGAATTATATCACCTGAATCATAAAGATGATGTATAAGAGTTGTCTGTTAGCCTGCTGGTAGAATTCGATCTTATGAAAGCTATAAAGTACCTACCTATATTTTAGCATAGTAAACAACCATTTATCTGGAATCTGGTTAATAGTCATTAGCCATCCGGTTAATAGTTATCACTAGAATTCAAATGATTCTTAATATGATAGCAATTCAGAAAGCACTAACCATACCATCTTACACTATCTATGGCTTTCACAGTGGGCATTGATTATCACTTACAGTATTGAAGTTCTGGAAGGGGTAAAATAACAACCCGTCAGATGTTGCTATGATCCTCTAATTCAGCCTGAAATTTGCCTAAAAATTACTTTTTTTGTCTCTTTGTTCCTTTTATGTGGCTTTTTTCATAGAAATTTTGTAAACAGGCAGGTAGTTGTTGCTTCTGTTTGAATTATGATCATGTTCCCATTTACTAAATTAGCATGATTAATGTTCAAAATTAAAGACTATCACATTAGCTTTCTACTTAAAAATAACTCTAGACTCTACAAATTTGCTTAAAGCCAGCTACAAAGATTTCATCTTTTTGGAAGTACACTAATGTACATAAAATAAAATCAAATTTACCAGGAATGGATTAAATAGTCAAGGGAAATAAACCAGACAATTAGGGAGAAACACTCACAGTAATATTAAAAAAGTAAAAAAGAATTTTTGGCTTGATTTTTCAAGACTTTTTGTCTCAGCTAATTAAAGCATTAAAATATTTCTCAACTAAAAAGTCCTTGTCATACATATTGGTGGATCAGGAGTCCTTATGTTCAAAATCCTGGAAGCATTGTAGAGCTTTGTTATAGGTAGATTTTGACTTGGTCAGAATTACAAATGGTAGGTGTGCATTCCATGGGGTTTCTGTCCCAGTTGACCTTCCATATTGTAAGGATCCTCTTTTAACATATATTCTGGAAACTGCAACTGATTGCAAACTCTGTTTTTGGTACAAACCACAGGAAAATGGGGGAGGAATCAAATATTATCTTGAGGATCATTAGAAGAAAATTGTGACAAATCTCTAAAAAAAAATAGGATAGTCTCTAAAAACCAGAAGACCACCTTCAGTAGGTGTGGATGAGGTCTGGCCCATACTATGTTGTTTGCTTGTTTCCAATGTGTAACAAGGCTGAAGAGAAGCACAGTATTTGAAAGTTACCAGAGTGCCTGAAAGGATGCCTCAAGAAAAATGTTTAAATGGTATTTTAAAACATGAGCAACAGCCGGGCATGATGGTGCATGCTTGTAATCCCCATGCTTGGGAGACTGAGACAGGAGAATCCCAGTTTCAAAGCCAGCCTCAGCTACTTAGTGAGGCTCTCAGCAACTTAGTGAGACCCTGTTTCGAAATATAATATCAAATAGATCTGAGAGTGCTGAGAATGTAGCCCGGGGGTAGAAAGCCCCTCTGTTCCATCCCAATACTGCAAACAAAACAAAATAATACAAAACAAAACAAAAAAAAACCATGAGCAACACTTAGTATGTTAATAAGTTATTCTTAGTAAATTAGAATACTTCCTCAATTTTGAGAAAATAAAAGAGCTCTATTGACTTCACTTAGGGCAGGCACATAGAGTTCACTGTAACAATAGTGATATTAAAATGCAAAGGATATTATTATATTTTGGATCTTTAGGATATCAAAAAACAGGCTAAGCAAATTAATATTTTATATTAATTGATTTTAAAAAGTCAACTTCAGGTTGGTATTTGTTATTTACCTAGATTTTTAGTAGGTACTAAAGGCCAAGACACACAGCACAAACTTTGAAGCATTAAGGGCTATATAATCTCTCTGAAATAATTTGACACTGCACAAAAGAAGAAATTCAAATGGCCAATAGATGCATGAAAAAATAGTCAATATCATTACCAATCAGAGTTAATATTAAAACTACCCTGAGATTCTACCTAACTCCAATTAGAATGGCAATCATTAAAACTATTAATGACAAATGCTGAGGAGGGGGTAGAGAAGTGGGAACTGTAATACATTGTTGGTGGGATTCTAAATTACTTCAACCATTTTGGAAAACAGTGTGGAGGATCCTCAGAAAAATGAGAATGAACTTGCCATTACCAGCAATACCACTTCTGGGTATTTACCCAAAAGAATGAAAACCAAACTACCATAGTACTGCATGTGTAGCTATAGCTGCACAATTCACAATTGCCAAATTATGGAATCAGCCAAGATGTCCATCAACAGATGAATGAATTAAAATCTATGGGATATGTAGACAGTGGAGATTTACTCAGCCATAAAGAAAAACAGAATTATGTCATTTGCAGAGAAGTGAATGGAACTGGAGAACATTATGCTAAGCAAGATTAGTCAGACACAAAAAGTAAAAACATCAGATAATGCCCCTAATATGCAGAAGCTAGGGAGAAAATGGGTCATAGGAAAAATTCTAGATGAAGAAGAAGAAACTATAGATGAGCAAATAAGGCAACCTAACTGAGGGTGATGAGAGGAGGGAAGATGAAAATTCCCTAATGTACATGATGTACATTCACAAACAATGTAAAGTCAATCATTAAGTCAAACATGAAAAGGAGGGAAGAGGGAGAGAATGGTAAGAAGTGTGGAAAGGCTAAATGAGTGATATGTGCATGTATGCCTCTCCTATCTTTTACCCCATTAAGATTTATGACTACATGCACCAATTAGAAAAAATTTTAATGGCTATCAAAGAAGTCACAAACATTTTTGATAATACTGTTTGTCAGTGCTAGACATTCTGGTCATGGGGGACAATGTAGCCTACTTACTGTATATAGAAAGGGTATAGCCTGTATGGTTAACTGAAGCCAAACTTTTATTCTTCCATTTCTTTTATTCATTCATTCATTTTAAATATATATTTTTCAATGAAATATTTATGCAGCATGTATTATACCAGTTTAGTGCTTCTTCATGATCACACAACTAGTAAGTGAATTTCCTTTTGTGTATAGTTACCGACATAAAGGAAAAGACACTTAGATATAGTTATATAAAAATTGGGTTCTGACAATTTTTTAAAATATACTTTTATTGGTGCATTTTAATCTCACATCACAGTGAAGTTCAGAGTGATAGGGACATACCTGCACAAAGCACAAGGTGAGCTTTCCCCTAGCTCCCACTCCACTTTCCCCCTTCTCTGTACATGACATTAAGATTGACTTTGATAATTCCTTTATATACATGATGTCATAGAAATGCTTCCTTCATTAATTCTCCCTCCCCTCTCCCAACATCTTTCATATATGCCCTCCATTGCTTCACTGGGGTTTCTCCGCCTTCATCTGAAGTCTCTCTTTTATCCTGATTTCTCCCTAGCCTTCACATATGAGGAAAAACATATGACCCTTCACTTTTTGTGACTGGCTAATCTCATTTAGCATAATGTTCTCTAGATATATCCATTTTTTTCTGTAAATGAAATAAATTCTTCTCTTCTTCATTACTGAGTAGAATTCCATTGTGTGTATATCCCATAACTTTGCAATCCATCTATTTATTGACATTTAGGTTGGTTTCATGATTTGACTATTGTGAATTGTTCAAACATGAATGTGCATGGTTACAAAAAGTCTTGATATAAAATCAGAATATAGACAATTAGGGACAAAGAGTTAAGGTGGAAGAGTATATTTTCTGAAGAGAAAGACTTTACTAAACAAAGACTTGGAACATTCTTCCCTGAAAAGGTGAGGCTGAGACAGGAGTATTGTGGACAGCCTCACCTACTTGGTGAGGCCCTTTGCAACTCCGTGAGACCCTATTTCAAAATAAAGAATAAAAAATAGCCCAGAGGTAGAATGCCTCTGGATTCCATCCCTGGTACCACACACACACACACACACACACACACACAATGTTGACTTCCTGATGTGTTTGTTTTTGTCCACCACCATTTTATTTTATTGGTGCAATAGGTACACATTTTCACCTTCCCCCCCATAATGACATTTTTTTCACAGATGTCTCATTTCCAATGATTATCTTGTTCTCACCCACCTACATTTACATAGCAAAAACATTAAAGCAAATTTGAGACAGCTTATCTTCTGTTCTCAGTGATAGAAGCCAGACAAATGAAAATTTCAGAGTAGATATTTCTCTAGGGTTTGTTGACTTAGCTGCTTCCTCTCCTGACTCCTTGTGAAAGTCTTAGTATTTTCCCTCCAACAAATCTCTGTATTGTGGCCAGGTTCAAAAATGTTTGACACAGTGCCACTGTGTGCTTCATTGATGTTGACCTCTGACCTCCTATCTCCTGACATGTTATAACACCAATACATGAAAAAGCAGAAGAGTTATCAAAAACTGTCCTAGATAAGGCACCAGGAGGCGTAGAAAGAACACTGGTCTATGTGGTATCAGAAAGATAAGGCTTCTAATCTAGGCTTCCTGTTTCCTCCATGTTGGAGTTCAGCAAAATGTTTAAATTCTCTGAGACCTTATGTCCTCATCTCTCAAATAATAGGAAGAAAGCCCCAGAGACCTTGGCAATTGTTTTGGGATTAAGATAATGCATTTGAAATTGTTTTGGAAATCCTAAAATTATTTCACAGGTAGAGGTATTATTATTACCACTCTACAATATAAAACACCTAGATGGGTTCATCAGCTTTAGCACTAATCATACCCTGAGGTATTCATAAAGGTAATCCTTCTCCTTTGTCTCTCCCCCAAGCACCTTTCCAATAAGAAGTGCTTCAGACATTAGAAAATGTGGTTTAATGAAAGCTGAGGGGCTGGGGCAGGCTTAATGAAGAATTTAATAATGGCTGATTGATTTAGTGACAAAGGAAAATTGCTGGCTGTTGTGCTGCTCAGTGTAATGCCAGGATGTCAGTTTTCTTTTTCTTTTTCCCTGTCATGCTGAAAAGACTGGAGAGTAAAAGGATATAACCTGTTTGTGATTTAAGTTGATCTTTGCACTGACTGTCCACTTTGCTAGAGGAGGAAATGCTGTGAACTCCAGGAGGGGAGCATAAGCCAGAAATTCTCACACACACACACACACACACACACACACACACACACACACACAAACACACACAAACACACACACAAACACACACACAAAGACACACACACACACACACACACACACACACACACACACACAAAAAGCTTGACTAGAAGCTGAAGAAGTTTCCCTGATCTTGTTAAATATTTTTGAAAGTACCTCAGAATTCACTTATGCAATTAGCTTCTTTTATATATATATATAAAGGTGAGAGGGCTACTAGCTGCAGGCAGGGCACGGCCACTCTGTCATGCTGTGTAACAAGGGTCTTGTCCTTTCTCTGGTCTAGGAGGAAGCCATAGTTAATGGTATGACAAAAATCAATGCCAGATTAGGACACCGTTGTGACCCCTGAAGGGAGGAATGGAGCAGAGTCATCTGCATCCTTGGAAAACTGATTTCAGTATCTATTTTTGTACACTTACACTGTCCAAGATATATTGGGAAATAAAGACAGAAAGTGGTATCAAATGTGAAACTCAGTTTTTAAGCTAATATTACTTGTCTACTGCCATAGGCAAACACTGCTACTTAAGCACTCTAGGGTTTCAGAGTGGGAAAAGGCATTGGGTTTTTTGCCAGGTGGAGACAGTATCCCACGAAAGCGTGCTGAAGTTGGGTCCAGAGAAGGTTAGAACTTAGAGATGAAAAGTAGTGGTGTCCTCAGTGGACTGAAGTGATGAAAGCGTGGTGGAGCATACTACTTTGTTGAGGGACAGATGTGACAAAACCTTGGAGGCTGAGGTGAGCCTGTGCAAGGGTGTGCAAGGAAAGAGGTGAGATTAAGGCAGTTATGGGTTTTTACAAGAGTCATGGGGACAAAGTGTTATGTGGAAGTTTTAGGATAATTAATCTCACAACAGGGGGTAGATAAGATTTGGAGAGGAGAAAAAGAAGAAAGAAATAAAAAGAGACAGAAGTGCCATTATATTAGAAAATGAAGCCAGGTCTCCACTGGAAAGAAAGAGTTGAATGCCAACACATATAAGTAAATAAAGGAAGAAAAAATAGTTGGGTCTTGGTAAATACACACAGAGGAAAAAGGAAAGAGAATATACAAGAGTGATTATTAATTGACTGATGCAGATAATCCCAGAGGGGAAGTGGGTTGGGGGGGCTCTAGGATGAGTACCATTAATATGAAGTATTTCAAGTAACAAGGAGGTACTAAGATGCTGATGTTTACTTGACAACTGGAAAGATGAGGGCATTGCTTTTGAAGGCCACTTGCTCTGCACACACAGACTAGACAATCACTGCCATATTGGTTGAAGGGATGAGCGTATGACTCAGGAGCTCTATAAGATACTGCATGATGAAAACAGGAAATCAAAGTCTATTTCCTCATTTGCATGATAGGAGGAGAAGCAAAACCGAAGAGGAAAAGTAGAAAGTATTCAGAAGAGTGGGAGGAGAAAAAGGTCAATGTAGCATCATGGAACCAAACAGAAGAGTATCAAAAGCGATGAGTATAGCAAATGTTGTTATTGCTTCTGTTATATACCAAGTACTTTTAAAAGCCTTATATACATTTTAATTTTATTTCTAGTCTCATAACAATTCCGTGAAGAAGACATAGGCAAAATAGAATAAAAGCAAGTGTACAATATGTGACAATAGAAAGAAGTAATAATTATTGAAATTATAGAAGTTAACATTTAAAGGGTTTTCTGTGTGCTCGACACTGGGCTTAGTATTTTACTTTCTGTTCTATGAGGTAGCTATGACTACTTCTATTTGTAATGAGGAAAAAGAGGCTTAGCAAGGTTCAATAAATTCTTGAGTGTTCAAGGGCAAGTTGAGATTAGCAAAATAGACAAGAGTCGCCATTTTCACTATGCATTTGGGATAGTGGTAAGTTTTACAGCAAAAGGTTTTGATTAAGTTAAACAAAAATGCCTTAAATTATTAATTCATCAACAAATATCCTTCTTTGCATATATCCTACTTTTACAGACTGATTTCATAGCTAATTTTTTTTCAAGAGGGCGGGATTAGATATTTCCTTCTGATTACACAGCAAGTAAATAGGTGTCAGTATCTTCCCCGTATGTTTTTTTACGTATTATAACAGTTTTGATTTCTTTCAACAAGATGGTGGTCTATACAGTCTTCTGTTAGTTGTAAAGTTTCTTGCTGGTGTCATGATTTCTCCTTCCTATGTGCTGTGCATCATTTTCTGCACAAATTCATGTTTTAGCTAATGCTATTTTGGGAAGCACAATCAGGAGTCAAGAGCTGCAATAATGTGCTAGTTTTTATTTATGGCTGTCTTCCGATCTACAAGGGAAGCACAGCAAGGATGGAACTCATGCAATTTGAGTCTAAATTCCTAACAGGAACATGTAACATATTTAATTATAGTGATCTTTAATTTGTAAGTTATAAGTTAAAACAAATTAAGAGAGAAGGATGATGGTAGTATCCCTGAAGAGATAAATTTGTAGATGCTACATTTCTTTGGAAAATATTTTGTAGACTTTGGCAAGAACCTGTGTAATAATGAATAATTTTGTGCTACAGAATAGCCTGCTGAGTTGCTAATGGTAATAATATGACATGTTTGACAACAGAGGACTAGAGTAAGTCAAGAGTGGTGCTGACCTGCCCTTCTAATGCTGTTAGCTAGGGTCTTTTATGTTTATTTTCTTATACTTATAAATTAATGTGATTCATTAAAGTTCATTTATTTCTCAAATTTTAAAAACTGGTTAGATCTACTCTTGAAAACCTTGCAAACATGCTTTTATTCCTTGCTAATTCTGGTATTTGCTTTTTTTCTTTTATACTTTTTTGGTATAATGATATATGTGTGTATATATATATATATGTGTGTGTGTGTATATGTATATGCATGTATAAATGTATATGTACATACAAACACATATACACATATATATGTGTGTATGTATATGCATGTATGTACATATATATACATTTATATCATTATATAAAAATACATATTTTCTTTTGATTTTGACACAGTTCAGGAAAATCATACTTCAAGTATATTTCTTAAAACAAACTGCCTCTTGTTTTCAGTCCTTATGGGTGTCATGATTTACTTTTACTACACACAAATGCATCATACTTTCAATGCTGATTTCAGAGTTATTTTATGGTATTTTGATAGTAACACTATGTGGTATTCATATGGACAACTAAATAAATTTTTCTTATAATGAGGAAACCTTCTAAGTTGGACTTTTCTGATTTTTAATTTTCTTTATGATAATATTATTTATTATAGAAAGTAAACTGATGTGGGGAGATGCCCAATTTTAACATTAAATATAGTCTTCCTGTTCCAACTCTCTCATCTCTGTGCAGGCTATCTGTGAAGTGACATTAAAAGTATTAAGCCATACATTTTCACAGATATAATAGAAAATAAATATTGTTCTTCAAATTTTTATTTCATTTTGTATTCAGAAAGTATTTTTTTCTAGGCCTGTAGTAGCCTAAGAATAATCTTGGAATCCTCGTCTTTTACAATAGTAATAATCTATCTTAAAGAACACCAACTTCTTAAGTAAAAAAATTTCCGTTCTGATTGTACCCTGAGTAGTATACTACATCCAGAGCTACCATTACAATAAAAAGTATGTTATGTATATGTTCCAACCAAAATTTACTAAATACATGCTGTATGCCTCAAATTGTACAAATTTCAACAGAATCATCTCTTTGACTCAATGCTCTCTATCCCTCCTTTCCCTCAACCCCACGGGACAGTGAGGTAGATGCAATTACTTCTATTCTTTCGAATAAGGAAATCAAACCTTAGAATTATAGACCAGCGACACATTGTGGGCCACACAGCCAGTGAAAGGCAGAACAGAGATTCTACCTTGAAGTCTCCTGACATTATACCCTATGCTTGGTGTGTGCAAGAAACCTAAAGGAGATTCTGTTCCTAACTACTAGTTTTGCAAATGGGAAAATGATGCTATGAAAAGGTGAGAAATTGCTAAAGTTCAACTTTTATTTATTTTTTCTTTTCCAGAATACTATACTTTCTCCATTCACATCCAGATGTTTTTAGAAGTAAGAACAGAGCTCCTCCCTCTCATTCACTCTCTTAGACTGTGTCCCTGACATGTCTATTACTTTCACTAAATGGTGATGATTTGTATTATTACTTTTTATGGTACTGAGAATGGAACCCAGGAGCATTTTACCTCCAAGCTACATTTCCAGCCCTATTTTTTATCCTTTGTTTTGAAGCAGGGTCTCACCAAGTTGCAGAGGCCTCACTAAGTAGCAGAGGCTCTGGCTGCAATCCTTCTGTTTCAGCCTCCCAAGTACTGGGATTACAAAAGGGCACAACCATGCCTGGCTAATGAGTTCTATTCCTAATCCAGCCCTCCCCATCCCATCCCCATCTCACATTTCTACCTGAATGTCTCAGGAAAAGGAAATGTTAAAATATGGGCTATATAAAATTGAGAATTGTTAACATTGTTCACAAATTCTGATTCTTTTTAAAATTTTGGGATTTCCTAAGGATTCTCTCAGGATATTTATCTGATATTCTTCTTTGTTCTGATAGCCTTTATTTTCTCTGCTTTCTTTTTCTTAGAGTCTTCACACTTTTGATTCCAGAACTTCTGGCTTAGTGCTCTCTTCTGAGCTTAGAATGTATTATTAAATGTTTATTTGACACCAGGTGTGGTGGCGCATGCTTGTAATCCCTGAGGTTGAGAGGCTGAGACAGGAGGATCACACTTGTTCGAAGCCAGGCTCAGCTACTTAGTGAGACCCTGTTTCCAAATAAAATATAAAATAGGTCTGGGAGTACAGACAACAGGTAGAGAGCCTCTGGGTTCCACCCCTAGTACCACAAAAAATAAAAGTTTATTTGATGTATCTTTATGGGTATATTGCATGTTTCAAAAGTACAGTAGGTTTTATTCAAAACTATATACTTCAGCCTTCACCAAAAGTTTCTTCTGTTTGCACTATTGATTTTAATGAATCATTTTACCATTTATTCAGGCTCTAAAGCCACAATCTGTGTTATACTTTATATTTCTTCAGTTTGAGTCCTACATCCAAGTAAGTATCCAATTTTAGTTAGTTTATCTCTAAGATAGATGTCTCCCAAATTTGGCTTTTTATTTTTTTTTTTTTTACTTCTTTCTTCATTGAATGAGTATCTTAATCGACAACCAGTATCCTTGCACTCAATTCTGGTCCCATTTTACAGAAACAAGTGTACTTACTGAGTTCTTAGAATATGTCAGGACTATAGTAAGGTACAAAGCAGAAAAAAATATTTAGCCCCTAAATTTTGATAACTTGCCTTATAATAGAGAGGTACATTTTCATGATTTTTTTATTGGTGCACTGTAGTCATACATCTTAATGGAGTACAAGATGGTAGAGGCATATATGCACACATCACTCATGATTTAATGACTTTTATTTGTATCACTCATGATTTAATGACTTTTATTTGTATTTATCACCTTTTCTTCCTGTACCTTCCACCTTCCCTTCTTTTATCTTCATGATACAAACTCAGTAGAAATAAAGTCATTCCATTTTTTATTCATAGTTATCACATACATCATTCTTGTTTCTTGACAAAACTTTTAAATCTTATTCTTAATTTTCTTAAATGAAGTTTTCTCTTGGTATCCTTCGGATATTGATTTCAGGATTCCCTGCAGATGCTCAAGTCCCTTATATAAAATGGCGCAATGTTTGCATACAATCTGTGCATCCACTTAGGTGTACTTTGAATTGTTTCTGTTTAAATTATTTCTTGGAGTCGGGCATGGTGGCGCATGCTTGAATCCCAGCATTCGAGAGGCTGAGACCAGAGGATAGCAGTTCACGGACAGCCTCAGCTACTTAGTGAGTCCCTCTGCAATTTAGTGAGACCCTGTTTCAAAAATAAAGAATAAAAATAGAACAGAAGGTGTAGCTTGGAGGTCGAATGCCCTTGGGTTCCATCCATGTATATATATTTCTTGGTTCCTTAAAATACCTAATAGAGTAGAAGTGCTATGTAAGTTATTGTACTATATTTCTTAAAAAACATCTTTAAAAATATTTTATATCTTCAATTGGTTGAATTTATAGATTCAGATCCCTCAGGTATAGGAGGCTAGTTGTATAAAGATAGGAAGTGTCAGTATTACTGAGGACATTTTTCAGCTATTTAAAAATATGATACCCAATTTTAGGTTAGTTAAAATGAGATTTTAGAAAAGCATAAGAAGGCCTGGAGGCAAATTAAATTACTATAGTATGAATACACTGCAGTGTTTTCAAAAGCCTTGTTATTTGTTTGGGAAGAAGGCATGGCATGTTAAATTCTTCTATGTCCCAAGGGCCATATAAAGTAAACATCCTTTTTTTCCCTTTCCTTTCTCTTTCTTTCTTTCTTCCTTTCTTCCTTTCTTTCTTCCTTCCTTCCTTCCTTTCTTTCTTTCTTCCTTGTTTCTTTCTTTCTTGTTTCTTTCCTTCTTTCTTTCTTTCCCTCCCTCCCTCCTTCCCTCCCTCCCTCCTTCCCTCTCTCCCTCCCTCCCTCTCTCCTTTCCTTCTTTCTTTCTTTCTTTCTTTCTTTCTTTCTTTCTTTCTTTCTTTCTTTCTTTCTTTCTTTCTTTCTTTCTTTCTTTCTGCAGTACTGGAGATGGAACCCAGGGGCATTCTAACTCTGATCTATACCCCCGACCCTATTTTTTATTTTTTTTAGAAACAGGGTATCACTGAGTTGCTAAGGGCCTTATTAGGTAGCTGAGGTTGTTCTCAAACCGTGATCTTTCTGTCTCAGCCTCCCAAATGCTGGGGAGATAAACATGTACAACCTCACTCAGCTAATAAACATCTTCTTAAAAGAAGTTTTCTAGACAATATCATTTTCTTGATATTTCTGAGGCATTTTAAAGGGAATTTTAATGTGCTAGAAACTTTGTATTGTTTTTATCCTGGTGGTTGTCAGATTTAACTCAGTACTTCTTTGTTGCTGATAGGTACACGTTGGTGGATATTCTGCGTGCCATATTACTTTCTTTAGAAGCCATGATAGAAGATCCTGAGCTTCAAGTAAATGGGTTTGTTTTGATCATAGACTGGAGTAACTTCACCTTCAAGCAAGCCTCTAAACTTACACCCAGCATGCTGCGATTGGCTATTGAAGGCCTTCAGGTAGGATACACCAAAGACTGTTTCCTAATCATTCATGTTTGACTTCTTTTGTCCAGTGAGTTAAAATACAAAGTGTCTTACAGAATCATAAAAAAACATGGATCTTGAGCATAAGCATCAAAATACTAACTGAACAAATGATTATACAAAAAAGAGCTGGAGAGTGCTAGACTTTTCATAGATGAGAGTTTGTGATGCTTGGCAGAAGCATCCTTATGTCTAAACACACATATAGGTGATGGACTGATATTTTTATCTTAATAATTAATGAAACATTTTTATTTGAATTATTATCTATTTAGATTTTCTTTCTTATTTCTTTGTCCTTTTCTGGCTTTATTAGTTAATTAACTATTTCCTTCATTCCTCTAACCTAGTGAATTTGGGAAGGATCAGTAACATCTGCATGTTTCCTAAGGTTCATCAATATGATATTTTGGTTTCTTAAGATTACCATTTTAAATTATCTCTGTAGAATTAATGGCTTTTCTTTTATTTTTTTATTTTTGTGTGGGAGATGCTGTCATATGGAATTTATATAGTAAAGATGCATATTCCAGGGGATGATATTTAACTGCTTGGAAATTATAAAACTGAAAATAAATCATTATTTGGTGCCATGTCATAATCCTGTTGCTTTTAAGTTCTCTTTAACTGTTAGGATGTCCTTCTTTACTACATGCTTCTTTATAATACTTATGAAACTGATTTTAAGTTGCTAGAAAGATTTTCAAGTTTACTGGAGTGATATTCTGTATTTATTTTCTATACTTTCAAAGTATACTTTAGAAGCTTGTGAGTTAGCAGTTATTTTTTCTAACTCAGAATAACTCTTATTTTAAAAGAATGAATTACCCGTGAATCATTCTCATTTATCACATCAGAGTTTCAGACTAAATTTTTTATGTTGAATAAGCTAAAATGACCAGATCTCTTTGCCATAGTAATTTCTGACTGCATCTCTGGGCACCTAAATTGAGATTACTGACCTCTTCACAATGGGCCACTGCTGTAGGTGGCAGGGTGTCTTAATCAAGTTGAATTCACTGTTTGAATTCTGACTCTGGACTGAATAAGACACACTGATCTTTCTTTTCATACAAGCTTCCTGACTTGCTCTTGGTGAGTCAGCCTTGCTTCTGTTTTATCTTTAACAACACCTTATTTTAACTCCACAGAGACAGTGAACAGGGTTAAGAGAGGGCACTGGATAAAGCACGTTTGGTAGCCTGTATTTTATGTAGAATCAGACTTAATTCTTCTCTACTTCCAGTAACATCTAGAGGATGATCTTTGTTAAGGAAATTGTTTCCCCTCAACTGTGGTACCATTATAGTTTGTACCTGGAATGTTCCTTCAAAGGCTCACACTTGATTCCTAACAGCAATATTCAGAGCTGGGACTTTTGGGTGTGACTGAATAATGAGGGCTCTGATCTCATCCGTGGATTAATCTATTGATAGCCAAATGGACTACTTGGGGGTGGTAGACAGTGTAGGAGGTAGAACCCTGTTGGAGGAAGTGGCTGTGCTCTGGAAGAGTAAGTTTGTTATTGCCTCCTTACCCCCTACTTCCTGGCTGCCTTAAGCTGAGCAGCTCTCTTTCTTCTGCCATGACCTCCTACCATGGTGTCCTGTCTCACCTCAGGCTCAAAGCCTTGGAGCTGGCTTATCAGTGGCTCTGCAACCATGAGCCAAGATAAATCTTTCCTCCTCTAAGTTGTTGCTGTTAGGTATTCCGTTCACTGCAACCAAGAGTTGACTAACAAAGTCACTCAGCACAGATGGGTGATGCAACCTAATTGTTCTCCTTATTTAACTTGTGTCTTCTCTGTGCATTAGAGGAATCCTAGGCCTTCTGCTGTAAGAAAGGCTGGAGAACTCAATTGATAGCTGAGAAAGTTTAAAAAAAAGACAGCTCACTATTGTTCTATTTTGTAATTTTCACATTTTATGGACTTATTTAATAATGTGTGATATCACTGAAGAACACACTGATGACTCAGATGTTACAGTTTCTTATGAGCCACAGTCACTCTCTGAGGTTCTTTAGTGCTAAGTGTGAGCACAGTGGGAACTGCATCCAGCAAACCTCTGTGTTTGTCTCTAGAGAGGGAAATCATCCCTTTTGCGTGCATGGACCTGGGCTGCACATATGGAATTGCCTTCTCTCTATTCTCCTAAATGTCTTATTCACTTTCTCCTGTTTCCCAGAGCACATACTGAGTAAACAGGTCTAATTCTTCCTGATTGCCAGTTGAGAAGCAACTGAAGAGAGGAGGGCTCTTTCTGAGAATTAATTTGACATGTGACTGACCCTTAAACTTTTCCCCATTCAGATTGATTGTTTATAATGTGTATCTAGCCAGGCGTGCTGGCACACAGTTGTAATCCCAGCATTTGGGAGGCTGAGACAGGAGGATCACAGTTTACAGACTGCCTCAGCTACTTAGTGACACCTTTGCAACTCAGTGAGACCCTGTTTCAAAATAAAAAATAAAAAATATAAGTTTGGGAGTGTAGGTTGGAGGTGGAATGCCCTGGGTTCCATCCTCAGTGCTGAAAATAAAATAATGTTTATCTATGCTTGTGTCCATGCCTAAATAATGATATCTAAGAACAATGGTAATTCTGAGTCCTAGGAATATAGAATTGCTAAAAATGTTCCAGTTCATAGTATTTAGTTTAATATTGAAGTAACACTTTCTGACTTTTTAAATTTAGTTCCTGTTTTATTTTGCATTTACTGTGTAAAAAATAGTGCATTGTATGTTTCTGTATATTTCCTTTATTTTTAATTCATCACAGAAATAAAATGTATACTACCATTGCCAAAACCACCAATACTACACCAATTGTAAATGCCTTCCAGTTAGCGCAGCCAGGATAATTAAGAAATGAGAATCTTTTGTATAACTCAGTGTAATATATACATAATTCTAATATAATTTTACTTTTATTTATAGATGTAGATAAACATAAGTATTCTAAGTAGTTTAACAAAAATATAAGAAAGGTTACTGGCAAGTCTAGCATCAGACAGAATAGCTATTTCAATGAGCTACTTTATGAATGGGATGTTTCTATTTTAAGAGGCTGTATATTTTTTTTGAGTTGGGTGTGTGACCTATTTATCCACATAACTACCCCCTTTCTCCTCAAGAGATAACCATTTTGAGTGAAACAGATAGATATTACACCAGATTCATGATATAAAGCTATGTGGACAGCATTCGGGAGCTGAGACAGGAGAATCATGGTTCGAGGACAGCCTCAGCTACTTAGTGAGGTTCTTTGCAACTCAGTGAGACCCTGTTTCAAAATAAAGGATAAAAAATAGGGCTGGGGGTATAGCTCGGAGGTAGAATGCTCCTGAGTTCCATGCCCAGTAAAAAAAAAAAAAAAAAAAAAAGATATCTGGAGGTTTACATGTGACCACAGTATAAATTCAGGTGAGAAAACAATATGGAAGAATGAACATAGAATGCCCTCAGGAGTCAGGCAGACCTGGATTTGGATGATGGCAACCCTGCCACATACTAAGTGTTGTACAAATTACTTGTTTAAATCTGTCTCTTTACCTACTTGTATTTTATTATTATTATATTAGATATGATGCATATTGCACCTGACAGGTGTTTTCAGTGATTAAAGTTGATGTAGATTAGCTAATTTTTCAGGTGGCATATTTTTTCTCAGGATATGTTGCTTTTCTCACAATTCAATGACTAACTAATTTGTGATTAATTATTGTTGATTAACTTTGGGAATTTGAGTAATCTATTTTGCTTTGGTGTTCTCATTGTAGATACCCAGACTGCATTTTTTTCTATGAGTTTTCTTTATAGTTAAAGAGCACTAGATATTGTTGTATTGGATGCCAAATAAAATGTTTTCATATTAAAAAACAAAATGAAAAATGGAATAAGATTATTTCACCTATCAAAACAATGTTTGATTCTTTTGGGTGAAGCTCCTGGCTCCGCTGGAAAGGTGGTAGTTATGAAGATATCCTGGGCTTTGATGGTTGAACAAAAGTTTTC
Organism: Muscardinus avellanarius; assembly: GCF_963383645.1. Lineage (NCBI taxonomy): Eukaryota > Metazoa > Chordata > Mammalia > Rodentia > Gliridae > Muscardinus > Muscardinus avellanarius. The sequence goes on from NC_137794.1 coordinate 76,482,810, forward strand.
TATATGGACAAGAATAAGTTGATTATTTCAGGCAGGAGGACAATGGAATAATACGTTGGGAGAACATGGAGCTGTAGACGGTTGGAAATCCATAATGAATTAATTTTGACATGGCTCTGATGAGAAATAAACTGAGGAAAGTAACTAGAGATGGCCCTGAGAAGGCTGTCTGAGACAGAACTTCATGAGACTGAAGCTGTATGCTATGTAGTTTGTCTGTGCTCTCCAGATAGGTACATTTCATATAGGAAAGTGACCTGAGCACTGTTCTGCTTTAAAAAGATGGTTTGGGTAGAATGATTGGCTTGGATTGAAAGGAGAGGTTGAAGCTAGAGAATTCTCAAACTATTCTTGTGTTAGTTAATATTAATCCCATTTTATAGGATAGGAAATGCAACTTCAGAGAGCTAAAAATGCTTAGACTGCCAGTTGGGAGGCTAAGACAGGAGGATTGTAAGTTGGAGGCTAGCCTATGGAATTTAGTGGGACCCTTTTTCCAAATAAGAAATAAAAAGTACTGGGAGTATAGGTCAGAGGTAAAATGCCCCTAGGTTCAATTTCTAGTTCCAAAAGAAAAAAAAATGCTTAGCCAAATTTTCTCATTGACATTATGACTTGAGCCTCAACTTTTTGACTCTAGAGACTAATTTATTTCTTGAATCCTGTTGTTACTGTTGATTCCTAGCTTGTCCCTCTTAAAAACTGGGTAGGCTCAGTTTAAAGTAATTTCCCTCAGCCATATTTAAATACTCACATTTTAGTATAATATGGAATTTCCTTATTGGAATTGATTGTGTACTTTTAACTAAAGAAGTCCCAAATAACTGGCCTGTGTCTTTGTAGAGTTTGTTGACACCAAAGGGCAGGACTATAGCCTTTTTCCAGTGAGCAGACTACTTGAGTGAACATCAGCCTCTTAGTTCTTTGAGATGGAGAATGAAGACCAAAGAACCATTTTTACTGTTAGCCAACGAGACCTTTTATAAACCCAACTACAGATTGACAAGCCATTCAAAATGTTGGTCTAAATTCTATATACTTTCACTGTGTTGAATCTCTAAATATATTCAAAGTATAAAAGTTACCTACGTTTTTTCTTCTTCTTCAAAAATAATGCAGTTTTCTGATGGGAAAAGGACAGCATCAGATATCTTTGTGAGAAGATATTCAGGCTTCACTGGAGATAAAGAAAAAGAAAATTGTCTTGCTGCTTACAAGTTAATTGATTAGAATAATCATAGAAACAGGAAGTTTCTTAGAAAATCAATATAACACTAACTGTGACTTGAAGATTGTAAGGTATCTGTCCACGAAGCCAATTAAATCATGAAATGTTTGGAAATACCTGGAACAGTTAGACTCTGAGTTTATGGAAAAAGGTTCTACTTCTAATACTTTTGATTTCTGTTGTTATTCTTTTCTTATAAAATATATCAGAAACTTATTTTAAAAATGAAACTCTTCTATTTTTAAATTTTTAAAAACTTAGCCCAATTCTACCATTGTCATTTGCCAATCCTTGGGATATGTCTGTTATTCACCTAGTGCTATCCTGCTGTGTCTTTGTGCATTTTGCTCTCATAATTTCACAGAAATCCCAAACCCCATCTGCTGAAAATTAAGTAATGCAGCCAAGACATGGCCCGCTGGCAAAGGGTTTGACTGTAACTGAGGTTTAAATTGGTGCATAAAGTTAGATATGGGACCATTGTAAAGTGCCTAGTAGAGCTGACAGTCCAAGAACACTTGAAAAGAAGTACATGTGAAACAATCAAGAGTATGTAATCAATTCACTGGCCCTTTCATTTGTCTCAAGGGCCTGGCACAACCCGCAGCCACCAATCTTTCAGCTCTGAGAGCCCTGATCATTCATGTGAAAGGCAAAAAGTGCTGCCTCTACAAATTCTGGCTCCGACTCTTTGGAAAGCCAGTCCTATGTAGGGAATCTTGCCAACAGCAGAGGACATGCTAATGATTTGGAACATCGCTGTCCAAAGCTAGCGAATGAGGAGCTCCATTAACTTCAGTCCAGCCGTAACTTACTCCATTTTCCAAATTCTACTTGGGATTTCTGGCAGCTTTGGAATTGCATGTGGGTGTGCATGTGCAAGGTGGTTAAGGGAGAATATAAGTAGAAATTTGCTGTGGTATTGACTAAATTAGAAATTTATAATGAAACAAAGGAGTCTGCTGTACAAAAGTGTTTTTTTTTGTCATTGTTGTTGACCTGTCAATAGTTTTCAGAGTGAGAATGCATTGCATAATAATAGAAATCTCTTGCTTATCGACTACCTTGTAAACTTAAGGCAACATTGATAGGATGGTGTTGAAACAATTCCCATCTTTTTGGAGATGAACACAGACACTCATGGTCTCTACTCACTGACACAGCTGGGACTTGAGAGCCTTTATTTTCACATTTTGTGGGCACAGGCAGACCCATATTGAGAAACGGTGACAAGGGTAGTGTGTAAAAAAAAGTGATATTTTGTTCATGACGGGCATAACTAAGCTAAGTGTGTTTCAGTTGTGCTTCCTTTTGGTTGTTACCTAACCGAAAGCAAAATGAATGAAAACCCTAAAGTTGATTTATTTCGTGGTGTTAGAATGTGTTATGACTGAGAGATTAAGTCCTTAGAAATAGGATGTAAAGTATTTCTTAAAAGCTGACAGTAGGTATGTAAAATCTATATATAATATTCAGTTTGACAAGAAAGTGAGGGATTATATAACCTTTGACAATGAGCTAGATTAATTGTATACATATACATATGTATGCATGTATATATAATCACTCTATGTTTACTATTACAGGTTAATTATACAGAATTATGGGTTTCATTATGGCATTATTATAGATTCACATAACATGTATTGATAATTTCCATCTCTATAACCCTCTTATACTTCCCTCCCCTCTTCCTAATCACCCAATCACAAAATATATAATTTTTTTTTCAGTACTGGAGATGGAACCCAGGGGCATTCTACCTATGAGCTACACCCACAGCTTTATTTTTTATTATTTTATTTTGAAACAAGGTCTCATTGAGTTGCAAAAGGCTTCACTAATTAGCTGAGGCTGTTTGTGAACCGTGATCCTCCTGTCTCAGCCTTCAGAATGCTGGGATTACAAACGTGCGCCGCCACACCCAGACCAATCACTATATTTTTTGCTTACATGAAAATTGCTGTTCATTTTCTTTGATTATGAGCTGAAGGAGTTAAAATTATCTAGTTGTAGGAAGTAGGTGTTAAACTTAAAAAATAAATAAGGGCCAAAGTTACTGAACTCATATTTCCTGAACTAAAGAATATTGGAAATTTTCAATAAAATTGAATATTTCTACCCCCTTTTTTGTGGGGGGGGTGGGACTGGGGTTCCTGGAAGCCCTTCTACCTCCGGGCTACACTCCCAGACCTATTTTATACTTTTTATTTGGAAACAGGGTCTCTTAAGCCAGCACAGCTGGCTTCGAACCTGCGTGATCCTCCTGTCTCGGCCTCCCAAGCACAGGGATTACAAGTGTGCGCCACCATGCCCGGCTTTATTTCTACCGTTTTAACTACCAACAAACCGGCTTTTATCTTTTGGCTTCAAATCACTAAATAATTGAGGGCACAAAGAGAAATTATATAAATCACACATTTTTTATCTAAGCCATCGAGATAATGATGGAGAGAAAGTAAATATCTATAATGAAAAACTAAAGGACCCATATGAGCTATTCTGCATTTCGTTCTTTTGGCTATGTTTAGACATGTCCTGAAATAGAGAACAAAAAGGATGAGTAAGAGCAGATTCTCATATGCTTTTCAGCAGCAATGTTAATGCATATCTTGATGTGTCCTCTTTCAGCAGAATCTCATTTTTTCTAGTGTCTTCAAATAAGAATGAAAACTGTGAACATCTATTTATACTTTAAAAAGATTAGGTCATGACCCCACATAGCATCAGGTTTAACTAGAGCTATTAATAAAATTGATATGCTTTATCTTTCAAAAACCTAGTTATTTCCCTTTTATAAATGTTGTCTCATAAACATTTAATTAAAGTCTGTTGAAATATCAATTAAATATGCTTTTTTCTTTTCTTATATTTTAAAATTCTGGTACCATATTGTCAGAGTCTTGGAGGTGAGTGACCCTATTGTATCATTTATGGATAACACTCCTGTTGTTCTATTTTCTTAAGACTGTTCTGGAAATTAAAATACTCTTTATAACTATTCCAAAGAGCCTTTTTCAATGGCTTTAGTTTTCTTTCCTTCTGCAATCTAGGGTGCTATTCAGCCAGGCATGGCAGCCCACACTTATAATCTCAGTACTTAGGAGGCTGAGACAGGAGGATCGCGTGGGTTTGAAGTCAGACTCAGCTACTTAGTGAATCTGTCAGCAACTTACTGAGACCGTTTCCAAATAAAATATAAAATAGGTCTGGGAGTGTAGCCTGGAGGTAGAAAATTCCTGGGTTCTATCCCCAGTAACAAACACACACACACACACACACACACACACACACACACACACACAACACACACACACACACTGAGGAATATTTCTTTGGAATTTTTTTCTAAGATCCATTTAATGAACATTTAATACTAGTGTGTTCCTGTGGCCTAAAGTGAATTGCATTTTGACATCTCACAATCAATTGGAATCTTAAAATGTGTGTAAGTGTGAGATGGGTTCTTAGCATAATGGTAGCTTTTGTAACAAGAGACAAACCAAAATGCTTTCATTGACTCAACCATCTTTCACATGAAATTCAATGGGTGTTTTGGACAGTAGATGTTGCTGCTCCTTTTTCTTCATGTCCTGTGTTCCCTTCTCATTGTTGCCTTGCTAAGTTTTTCATATGGTTTCAAAAGTCATTTTGCTCAGTTCTGTTCTTTTCTCCTGTAAGATGAACAACATGGAAGGTCATATGTAATAGATTTTTTGGGCCATACCTGGCAGTAACACCTATCCATTTTAAAAAAAATTCTATTGGCTAGGACTTAAACAAAAGAACACTCCTTACTATAAGGAAAGCTAGGGAGTGGAGTCTAACTGTGACCCCAGGGAGAAGAGGAATGGGTGGATACCTCACACTCTTTGACAAAACTGGTTTCCTGAAATAACATTGATGAGTCTTCAATCAGTTCTTTAAGGGGTGTTTTGCTTTTGTTCTGTGTGAAAAGGAAGAGTCGATAACTAGACAGTATTTCAAAAGACTTTAATTCCTACATTCGAGTACAAAGGAATAAATACGCTTTTCTTACATTTTATTCTATGTAAACTTTTGCACAAGTGAGGTAGTGATCAGTTTCTTTGTACCTGTATTGGTATAGATATATCTCTGTAACAATTAAGATTAGATCAATTCAACATTCCACAAATTACTCTCATTCTCCAATGATGAGTGTTTCCAAACATCTTTAATATAAAAGAAGAAAAAGATAAATAATTCTTCTAAATTTTTAAGACGGTTTCCAGAACAACTATTATTTTTCTGGGTTCCCCTAGAGAATCAGAGCCAAAAGCATTGCTAATATATTTTATATTAAGAGAGACTGAGAAGTCTCAGAACCAGTAATTAACAAACTTGAGACTAGGAAAGCTGATAGTAGTTCTACTTTGTGTCTGGAATTCTGAGAAGCAGAAGCACCTATGCTGTAAGTTACTGTTTGAATCCCAAGTCTAAAGGAAGAAAAAGATCCACTTCTCAATCCAGAGACAATCTTAGAGAGAGAAAGAGGGGTGTGTGTGTGTGTGTGTGTGTGTGTGTGTGTGTGAGAGAGAGAGAGAGAGAGAGAGAGATTTTTCTTAGTCTACTTTTTTATTAAACTTTTAATCAAGTGAATAAAGTCCATCCAGATTGGGATGGGCAGTCTGATTTACTCATCTACCAATTAAACTTTTAATTTCTTCCAGAAATGCCCAGAATAATCTTTTTTTACAGATACCCAGATAATGTTTATCCAAATATCTGGGCACCCCTGGGCCCAGTCAAGTTGACATATTAACTGTCACAACAGCTATAGTGATATCTCTATTGCATTGCTTTGAAGTTAGAAATTATCTGCATTTGGGATTTAATATTCATAAAATGGAAATAATACACTTAAAATGAGGTAACCTAAATTAAGAAGCTTATATAAAAGAATATTAACTGCTGATATACAGCTATGTGTCAGTTAACAACAGGAAAATGTCCTGAAATATGTGCCTTTAGGTGATTTTATCAACCTGCAAACATCATTTAGTGTACTTATACAACCCCAGGTGATGTAGCCTACTACACATGTAGGCTGCAACACTACATTATGGTACCATCAAGGCATATGCTGTACATCATTGCCCAAAATGTCACTTCATGGCTATGCTAAAATAGTTTTGTGATTATATTTTGTTGCATGAATTTAGAGAGTAGGATCACTGTCAAATTTTAGAACACAGAATCTATAAAATTCACCACATTGTCAGTATTTATCAAGTGCTTTAAAAATTTTGGACTTGTACTTATTATTTAGCTACATAGTAAAAGGTGATGTGCAGAAGTCAATATATTTAATCACTTAAAATTTAATAGTTACAGGAAGAATTATTTTATTACTTAGTTTTTCAATGACACTGATTTGCTTTCCTCTTTGAAGGTATTCTAGAAGCTCTTTATGCTATGATTGTTTTATTCTTGTTTACTAGAACTATCATCCTAAATATTTAAAAATTATCTTTATGTTATATTAGATATTTTTTGGATTTTTATTTTCTGAGTCTTTGAATTTTCTCTCTTGTTTTGATAAACTGAATATTAGGAATTTTTTTTAATCTGAAAAAGTGCAAGGAAGGTAAAATTGCAGAATATTTGTCTTCCCCAAAACTTATTTATTCTGTTTCATATTTTTTATAGTTTTGCTAATTATAGACATATGAGTCCAAAATAATTTTCCTTAGTATTTTGAAATCATTATTTTATAGTTGTTAGACATCCATTATTTCTCACAAGAAGCCTAGTTTCAAACAAATTTTTGTTATTTTGTAGGTACCTGCAATAACTCTGTAAAAGATGTAAGGATCTTCATGCTTAGAATTTACATGCATGCGCTTGAGTTTGGATTTTCTTATAGGTCTACCACATAAACTAAATAAATTATTTAGTTAGAAAATAATTATTTTTGTTATTATGTCCTCTCAGGTTTCTCATTCTCTTGTTTTGTTTCTCCTGTACTCTGAATTCATATCTATGTTCTTAATCCTTAATGTTTCTGTTTCATGATTTAGTACATTTTTATTAAATTTTTATTTTGACATCATTGTAGATTCAGGTTCAATTAAAAATACATAGAAATGTCCCCTTTAATTCCCCATTCAATGGTGACATGTTACAAAAATATTGTCCAGTATCACCAACAGCATAAAATATTGCCATAGAAGGGATGGGAGTCCTGGCTGCTCTCCAGCCTTTTCTGGCAACACACTGTTGGGAGGTGGCTCACTACATCTTGTCGGGATGTGACTTTAGATTCCTCTTTTAGACATTTGCAGGTATGGGTGAGGATGAGACCATACTTTTGTCCTGTAGTGTTTGGCTAAATTAGAGTAGTTACTGCACACATGTTTTATATGTTGATATATACTAGTTTTTGGTTAGTGAACGTTAAGTTTTTGCTAGGACTATTGTGGGTAAGTTCTAAATCTGAGATAGTTGAGGCAAAAGCAAACCCATGGAATTTACTGTTATGTCTGTATTTGAGTCTGAAGGTCCTTCTTTGCTTCTTTTATATACAATGTTCACGATTTTTGTTAGCCAAAATCAGTGGAAACAATAGTGCAAGGTACAAGTATCTTATCTTTCTGGAAACAGAAGTAAGAACTACATATATTTTCCATCTAAAATTTCAAAAAAGTATTTAACTTACTAATATTATTGTGCCTCATTTACTTTTCAGTGATGTTATAAATCTGTTAGAATTTGTATTGTTCACTATCATTTAATCTTTTGAGGAAGGTAACAAAAATGTACTTATTTCATCTGTCACAAATACTTGAGAGCCAACCGTTATCTAGTTTATCATCACAAGAAGATAGCTGTACAGGACAAAAGCCATAATTTTGAAAGGTCTAAGAGACCCTAACTATTCTATTTGGTAAGAATTGTACAGTGGTGATGACAATAATGATGATAATGGTGTTTTTCAACATGGAATTCCTAGAGATATTCTTTTTCTGGGGTGATATATGAAATAAATTTATTTCCAAAATTTAAAATTTCAAAGGAGGTACCAACAATTATTGACAAATAAGTATGGAGAGATAATATAAGATTATAAAACTTAGAACACTATGGTTATTTGCAACTAGGTAGTGATTCAGGAAGAATCTTCATCACCTAGTTTCAAAAGAAGGCCTCAGAAAGATGCCTGTGGTCAGCTAATTATCACTACTAAGATGGCTAAGGGAAGGCACATTCTGCCCCATATAGGACAATGATGGTTTCACAGGACTGGAAAACAAACTGCATTTAGAAGTAACAGGTCTGGTGGCTCAGCATGGGCTGAGTGATTAGTGTCATAGTGGATTACTGCCACAATGCTAAATGGAGAGGTAATTTAGTTTGTTAAAGGGGAGTAAAAGCAGTCATCTGTAAATAATAGAGAGCTATGCTCTAGTTTCATAAATGTTTAGAACTGATGAAGGACTATACCAGAAGAGCTAAAGTAACTTTAATGCAGCATAGAAACCATCACCACAGACCTAGGCTGACTTGAGCAGCACCCTGGAGAGCTCCCAAGAATTCATCTGTGGTTTGTCCTTTCCTGCTCTACAATTCCTATTTTCTACAGTCATCCAGGCCTTTACAGTCTTAGATAAGTTACAGATCACTGCAAAAATAGGGTTTTCTTTACCACCCCTGGGATTTACAGGCCACGTGTTTGAAAAAAGGCTGCAGTTTTCAAGTGACCAAGGTTTGCCTACATGACCCCTTCTTCATTAGTCCTGATTTCGGTGTTAGCAGAATTGTTTACTGGATGCTCAGATATTGGGAATGAGAGTAGTACAATTGTTTCTCTCTCTCCTTACTTCTGGAGGCTTCCTTTAATATCATTTATAATCTACAGACACAAAATGTTCTTAAGTTAGGTATAGGAAAAAAATTATGTACTGTGATTTGTGTTTCATCATGAGGTCATATAAGGAGGAAAGCAAACTTCTGAGAAAATACTATTTTATTTTTCTTCATGAAATGTGGTTTGGAGAATAATTATATAGGAAATAGAAGGAAGTTATATTTTCTCTTGACAGCTGCTGAGATAGATCATATTTTAGAATCTAAACTACATGATGATGTGAGATTACAATGCACCTATAAAAGTATTCATAAAATATGTATTGAGTGCAATCATTGAAATGATTGTCACAATCTGAGTGATAGCAATTAAGGCTGGGTACTCGGAATGGCAAATAGTCTTATTAAACAATGCATTACTATAAAGAAGAAAAAATCCAATAAAGGTGTTGTTTTAAATATTCAACCAAAAAGCATAAGGGTAGATATTCCAATATAACGTTAGAATACAATTGGGTATGGTGGCGCACACTTGTAATCCCAACATTTGGGAGGCTGAGACAGGAGAATCATGGTTCACAGTCAGCCTCAGGTACTTAGTGAGGCCCTTTGTAACTCAGTGAGACCCTGCTACAATATAAAGAATAAATATAGGGCTAGTGGTATAGCTCAGAGGTAGAATGCTCCTGGGTTCCATCCCCAGTACTGCAAAAATAAATAAATAAATAATTAAATTTAAAAAACAAAGTTAGAATACTATTCCTACTTCCCTGAATTGAGTTTCTTCACAGACTTGAAATCCATAAACCAAGGGGTAAAATGTTTGTATTTCTGCATTGAGCCTGTCTCTTATGCTCAGTTATGTCACTGTCAAACTGATTTACGTTGTGATATAAGACGATGATACAGCAATAAAAGCATATAAAAAAGAAGAAAAATGCATCTGTATGGAAACAATAAGTATATGATGGTGGAAACAATAAGTATATGATGGTTGTAGTACTATTGTAAAATTTTTGTTTTCTGAATTTTGCCATTTGGAACATAATATTTTTGCCATAGAAATTTTATTCTGAATAGTCATTATATGCAATAAAAATAAAGGAAATTAAAAAATAAATTTAAATTATACTATATTAAAGGCTTTGGTCTATTTTAAAAATAATATTTGCATGATTTGATGAGTAAATTGAAGTGGCCAGCTGCAATTTCTTATCTTACAAACATTATGTAATGCTAAGGCAGCATGGTGGTGCACACTTGTAATCCCAGTATTTGGGAGGCGGAGACTGCAGGATCGCGGTTCATGGACAGCCTCAGCTACTTAGGGAGGCCCTTTGCAACTCAGTGAGACCCTGTTTCAAAAATAAAAGGACTAAAAACTAGGGCTGGACATGTATCTCAGAGGTAGAATGCCCCTGGGTTCCATCCCAGTACCATACAAAAAACAAAGTTAGGTAATGCTAATAAGTGTAGTTATGATGGGTCACATTTGGGTCCACATCCCAAAGAACACAGCAACAGGATTAGTGGAAATGTAACTATATCCTGGAAAAAAGATCATATATCTTTTAAAATGCATATATTCTGAAACTACCATACAGATATAAAATCCCAAATATCATGCTATTATACCTGGCATGTACCAACCCGTTTTTGGTAGGAGGAAGGAAAGAAGTTGAATTAAGTCCTATAGTCATCAACAGCACTATTTAAACTATTTTGTGCAAATATGAAAAAGAGAGTCAAGGATGAATTAAATAATGGAAGTGAATTGCATTTTATAAAGACACTTTATAAATATATATATGTTTATAATATATGTTGTTTCTTTTTATTAGTTATATTCTCATACTATAAAATTAATTCCATAAATGAAAGAGAAGTTTTGTAGAGAGCAATTACTTGAGTTCAGAGGGTAGGGTAATAATGTATGAATTAAAATGCGAGCTTTATGAAAGAATGAAAATGGATGTTCTCAAAGATGACATAACTTATCCTTGTGGAGTGGATAAGAAGGAAGGGAAATACCTTGAGCTAAGGTTTGGAGGTAAAATGTACATATTGTAGTAAAATATAAAATGAGTCTAAGTAATCTTATGTGGAAGGCCAGCAGGATAAGACTAAGAAAGTGTCTGATAGGTTGGAACACAATGGGAGGGATTTTGAATTTAAACTGTATTTTATGAAGAATGGAGTTTCAGTGAGCATCTTGAGTAGAAAAAATGTGAAAAGTAGAGAAAATGTGCATTATAATTTATTCATACTCTAATTTTATAAGTAATCACTGAGTGGAATACTTTTTGTTTATACATAAATTATATATAAGCATATATATAACTATATATAACCATATTTATATAACTATATAACTATAACTATATAACTATATATATATATAATTGGGTTTTGAACTCAACTCAGAGGTGTTCTACCTCTGAATTAAATCCTTAGCCCTATGTAATTTCAATTTTGAAAGAGTCTCATTAAGTTGCTGAGGGCCTTGCTAAGTTACTGAGGCTAGCCTTGAACCTGTGATCCTCCTGTCTCAGCCTCTCAAGTATTAGGATAACAGGTATGCTCCAGCATTCCTGATGAATGGGATACTTTTAATCAAAGAAGTCTGAGAAGTAGGAAGTCTGGAGACTTGTACAGCAAGGCATCTCAGACATGCTGGAAATCACACTATTGCTGGTCAAGTGACATTTAATGAAGAAGAGGATACTTCCCACCCATATATTCTTCCATCCACATTTTTCTCTCTTCATTTAAATATTTATCCTTAGACCTTAGAATGCTTTCAACTTCATAAGGTTTAAAGTAACACTTGAGTCTTTTAAATGGGTTTTTAAATTGCTGGTATCTAAACATTATAAAATGGTATGGTTGTTTTGGTTTGCTTGTATGTAACAACAAAAGACAGATGTAGAGAGTCTATAGATGTATTTATTTATATTTTGGTAAATACAGAGAAAGGAAATTTTGTGAGACTAAGAAAGCATATTGTAAGGGTTATCCTAAGATTGTTCCAAATGGGAAAGAAAGAACCAGGATAGAAAAATCAGAGGGTTAAAGCAAGTTGTAAAGCGTTTGTGGAATGTTTGTTTTAAGGTATCCTACAATTGTCCCAAATGGGAAAGAAAGAATCAGCATAAAAATATCAGAGGTCACTGTGGCTATCTCAGAAGGCAGAACAGTTGTCCTGCCTGCAGCCTGTCACTGTATAATCCCTCCTTTCATGGCGATCACAGTTGTCCTCTAAAGCACCATCTTTCTTACCAGATATTCCCCACCCTGTGTGTTTTTTCAATTGTGCCCTCTGCATAGACAAGAAGTAAAGGCTCTGCCACTTGGTGCACACTCAGAGCTCATGTGGCCTCACTGATAACATAAATCAGAGGTTTGGGAAAGACAGTTTAGGGCATAATTTATAATGCTGTGGAAAGAAAAATAAGACGTCATGAGTGTTATCATCTCTTGTGGAAAAGTTTTGCTTGTTAAAGTTTATATTTGCATTTGCTCAATGCCAAATGATAAATCATATTTATCATATTAATATACTGTGCATTGTAAGATAAGTACATTAATGGCATAATATTTTATTCGACTTTGCAATAAAACATTCACTTTATCCTAAAATCTAATCAAATGCTGGTAAATCACATGTAGCTATTGGTATACTTTAAATTTTTAAGAGTTACACATTTACAATGGCATGCTTATTTTTCTGTAGATTTTTTAGACTAATAACTAAGTACAAATGACTGAAAAACTGATAGTTAAAATGTCAGAAAGCTGTCTAATATAATCTTTCTTTTCCAATAGTAATGCTATTTCTTGGCACTCTTTGTGATTCTGCATGAAACTGTTGGCTCTGCTGTACAGAGATAAATCAGACATACAACACATGCTATGTCAGACTCTAATGAAAACTGAGTGTAGACATTTCTAGGATCTTAGAATATCTACGTCTGAAGGAAACTCAGAGTCTTACAGAATATCTTAGGATAAGAGATAATTCTGTCATAATTCAAAGGGATGGTGATGTGTCTTGTTAGTATACTGAGAACACACTACTACATCACTTTACATAGTGGCCCTTTCATCTCAAAGCGTTGGGCAGCGAGGAAGCTTTTAAATTCAGTTAAAATCTGCCTATGACTCGTTCATCATTGTACCAGCTCTTCAATACAGGATGAATGCCTCTCCTCCTCCACTTCCTCCTCTTTGTCCTCCTTCTTTTGATCTTTATTTATTTTTGTGGTATGGGAGTTCAACCCAGGGTCATTCTACTTATGAGATATACTTCCGGTTTTATTTTATTTTTTAATTTTGAAACAGGGTCTCACTAAGTTGCAGAGGGTCTTGCTAAGTTTCAGAGGCTGGCCACGAACCTGCCATCTTCTTGTCTCAGTTTCCCAAGTACTGTGATCACAGGCATGTACCACCACACTTAGCTAATGCTACTCTTTTTTATGCACTGTTCGTATGTAATGATTTCTAAAAAAACAATAGAAGGTCTATTCCTTTGAATTCTGGAAGGTATTTGGTATTTCTGATGTAATTTTTCCTCTTTAAATTCATATAACCTCTCTGATTGCTAATGATGTTGAACATTTTTTCATATATTTGTTGGCTATTTGTAGTTTTTTTTAGTGAAGTGTCTGTTTAGTTCATTTGCCCATTTTTTGATTGGGTTGTTTCTTGGTGGTGAGTTACTTGAAAGAAGATTCATGTTTATAGCTGTACAATTCATAATTGCCAAACTATGGAACCAGATGAAATGTCCATTGAGAGATGAATAGATTACAAAACCATGGGATATGTACACCATGGAAATCTACTCAACCATAAAGGACAAAATTATTTCTAATAAAATATAGATTTTATGCTACATGAGATTAGTTCATCAAAAAAGTGAAGGGTTGGATGTTCTCCATCATATACAGATGCTAGGGTAAAATTAAAACACAGAAGGACTCCAGACAAAGGAAGAGATGCCTTCGTGGAGAAAGAGGGACCTGAGGGAGGCGGGGTGGGGGAGAGGAAGACTTGAAAAAGGAAATACGTCAATGGTCATGATATACATACACAAACTTATCAAAGTTAATCAATGTGTTGAGCACAGGAATGTGGGGAGGGAGAAGATGGGTGGGATCTGGGGAGGCATATGTGTGTACATATGCCTATATCACCCTGAACTTCATCAAGATGTATGATTACAATGCACCAATAAAGAAATACATATGACCTGCTCCTCCATCCCTTTCTCTCTTATATATTTTCTAAATAACTTATTATTCTGGATGTCTTCTTCAAAATATAAACTTTGTTGGTTATTCCTTAGTAAAATGCACTGAATCTATGTTCATCAAAAATTCACAGGTTGAAATCATAATTCCCACTGTGATGACATTTGGAAATGGGTCTTTTCAAAGGAAATTTGGTCGTAAGGGTAGAGCCCTCATGATGAACTTATTCTCTGATAAGAAGAGATACACAAGTGAGCTCTCCTTTTTCTTGTCATGTGAGGAAAATAGGAAGAACCATGCTGGCATTCTGGTCTTGTATTTCCAGCCTCCAGAAAAATAAATGTTAATTCTGTGAGAAATAAATGTTCTTTACATCACTCAGTCTATGAGCTAAGACACTGAAGTAGAAAAACAATGATTCCACATGTGTTTTGATCAGTGTGTGGTGAATATTTCCCACCATTAAGAAAGTATATTACTTAATAATCAATTGCTATGTTAATCTAAAACAAAAATGATTTGTCAATGTGCTGACACCATACCAAAGAGGCAGAAATGAAAAGGCAATTAGATCTTTTGGAAAGGACTACAAAAGTAAGAATACCCAAAGTATGCTCTACATGGATTTTGAAACAGAGAAAATGCATTCTTAGGAGCATTATATGCTGAAGGACAGTGGGGGGGGGTGCAGAATTTATTCTGTACATGTTGCATTTGTGTAATCAGTTAATACAATAATATAGTTGTTTTTTAGTGAGAGAATACATCAGGAAATAAAGTTGCAAAATTTAGCTGAGTTATTTAATACTACACTAAAAAGTTTTGTTTTTTTTTTTTTCTGTAGGAGTGAATTTTTGACTTGATAGGACAAGTGTATTTTAGTAGAGCAAACTTGTGGTCCTGGGATAATGGATGGATTAAAGGAGGGAGATAGGACAACAGTTGCAGCATGCTTTTGTTTCCCTTTACACATGTCATCAATTGTACAAATACTGCCTGAAGATAGAATATATAGGTAGCAAGGAGCCTGTGTCGGAAAACACAGATTGATGAAACAGCTTTTGTCAAAAGCATCATGTGACTACTTCTTATGAATCATCCTGCGTGGAGAATGGCTTGCTGGGCCCGAAGAACGATCACCTTCACTTAGTGAAATGCTCATAACCTTGGCACAATGGGCATTTAGCAAGCCACACAGAGAGCACAGGAAAAGCTGGACAAATGTGGACTGTCAAAGAAAGTCTCGTTGATCATTGTCACGTTGTTGTGTGATACTCTCCTGTATCCTTTCATAACATTTCCCCTATTTCTTTCAGAGACTTTTTAAAGGGCTGTTAATAAAAGTGTGTAAATTTAGTTCTCTTGTTCAGTTCTTTCTGCATGAGATCTTTGATCTCATCCTGGTCCTTTGGAGCTATTATAAGAGAGATAAGAGACTGGATTCTTTAGTTCATTGTGTGACATTTAATCTTCAGTGGAGTCCCAGTTACCCAAGAACCTTATCTAATGTTTGGTTTTAATGTTATCGGTGTTCTAGTAGTGAGGAGCGGCAATGAGTCATTTTGAAGTTAAGCTTTCTGACATCTAAAACTATATAGCGTTCAGGCTCCTATATACTTGGCTGGCGTGGAGAACTGCTCCCTTCCTGCCGGTGAAGCATAAAGGTCAATTCTGTCATCAGTTACACATTCTCCAGATCTGCTTCCTTTTGTCTATTCCCATAGCTCTAAACCTGAACTTTGCAGTCCAGGTGATTTGGAGAGAAGTGAGACTGTGCAGAGCCCGATGACAGCACGTACTTTGTTCTTTCTGTTAATATCTGAGACCAAATCTAGCTCAGCCAAACTAAATGCAGCAATTTTTAGGGTCTTCAATGCTACTTTATTTGCTGTGCTTTAGGATGGAGTAAAAATAATTTTGTAAAGATAGTCTTAATTTTCTTAACGTTAGCATTAGGTTCATCACAGAAGGAATATAGGATGGATTTTGTTTTGTTAGGTGTCTCTATTTGGAGAAATCTGTTTACACAAGCAAATGCCAGTTTTAACTTGAACTCATCTATCTGCTAAATGAAGGGTAAGTGGGGAGATATTGGTCAAAGTGTACAAAGTTTCATTTATACAGGATATGTTCTAGAGACCTAATGTACAGCACAGAAACTGTAGTTAACCGTAGTATATTCCATACTTGAAATATGCTGAAAAGGTAGAGTTAAGTGTTCTCATCACACACAGTAAAGTGGCAGCCATGAAAGGTGATGAATATGCTAATTAGCTTAATTATGGTAATTCCTCTATAATACACATGTTTATTAAATCACTAAATTGTATACATTAAGTATATACAAATTTTATTAATTGTTAGTGTACCTCAATAAAGCTAGGGAAAATTATCTGACGATCTTTTTTATGGCTATTTTCAGAAGATTATGAGGCGGTAAAACTCCAAATTTTGCTCCTAAAACATTTGAGGTCTATGAGTAGTGTATTCTTTAATGAGATTAACCTCACTATTAAGGCTCCTGGCCTTATTTTTCCTTCTTTACACTTGATTCAATATTATAATTCCAGCAAGACATTTACCTATTTATAAAATAGTAAAATAGAAGAGTAATAATTGTTTTTAATTGTTTTTTATTGGTGTGTTGTACTCATACATCTTAATGGAGTACAAGATGGTAGAGGCATACATTCGCACATCACTCATTTCGCCCTTACCCGTTTTCCATCCCATTTCTTTTCTCCTCCCTCCTGCCAATGTTTAGCTTTGTGATTGACTTAGATATGTCTGTGAATGTGCATTATGTACATTAGGGACTTTCCCTCTTCCCCCTCCCATTACCCACAGTTAGGTCGCCTTATTTGCTCATCTATAGTTTCTTCTTCTTTTTCTAGAGTTCCTTCTCTGATCCTTTTTCTCCCTAGATTCTGCATATTAGGGAGAACATTCAATGTTTTACTACTTGTGACTAACTAATCTTGCTTAGCATAATGTTCTCCATTTCCATCCATTTCCCCACAAATGATGTAATTTTGTTCTTATTTATGGCTCTGCTTTAGAGGACTTATCTCTTTTTTCTATTGTTACTATTGTTGTTATTATTACTATTATTATTATTATTATTATTTTATTGTTATTATTATTACTATTATTATAGACTAGGGATTGAACCCAGGAATATTCTATCTCAAAGCTAACTCCTCATCATTTTTATTCTTTTACTTTTTATTATGATACAGGGTCTATCTACATTGCTGAAGGTTTTGCTAAGGTTTTGATGCTGTCCTTGAAACTATAATCCTCCTGTCTCAACCTCCCAAGTATTTATTCTTTTCCTATTGTAAAACCACTTTAAAATATTTTGTATGATGATGGTTTGTGATAATTCTTTTACTATTTATGGATTTATTATTTAAAAATATTCTTTTCTCATAATTTCTAATGAAATATCCAGATCAGGGGAGACAAATGCATGTTCTTAGTCTGTCATTTTAAATCAGAAAACACTCATTTACTTTTAAATAATTTTATGCATCATTGTAAGCCACCAAAAGGCTTTCTAGTTAAAAAATAGAATATAAAAATTTACACAGAAAGTGAAGGGTCATTTGTTTTCTCTCATACTCAGAAGCTAGGAAGTAATTGGAATACCAGAGAAACTTCTGATAATGGAGGAGAAACTGCAGTGGAGCCAGGAAGGTCATCTCAGGGTAAGGGGAGGAAGAGAGAGGATCAATGAAGGAGTCATTCCATTGACATTGTATACATATATGAGAATATCAATGTCAATCTCAATTGTTGGTATGCAGAAGAGGGTTGGATGGAAAAGGAGCCAGGGGCAAGCACACCAAATGCTGTGTGTGTGTGTGTGTGTGTGTGTGTGTGTGTGTGTGTGTGTGACTATCTATGAACTACATTATAATATGAGACTATAATGTACCAAAAAGTGTATAAAATTTTTATTTCAGCTTGTTGGAAAAACCCATGGATATAGGATGATATTTTATAGTTATTATATGGGGTTGAAAAAATATTATTTAAATCAAATTAATATAACATTATAAAACATGATTTTTTAAAAAAATAAGAAAATGTTAAAGATGGTGTTGGTTGTGGAGTAGGTGAAACAATATCAAGGTTCCTTAGGAGTGTGTGGAGGGCCTTATTATTATACTTAGCTCTGGTTTATATTCAAATTTTGATCTCTTTCATACTTCTCAATGACTAAAATAAGTATATATCCAAGTGCAGTGAGAAGTTGATTTGAAACTACAGAGATTCCAGGCTTATCTTGACTAACAACATCTTGATTAGGTAAAATGTAAAGTTTCTGTACCTCAGTTTCCTTAGGAATAAAATTAAGATCAGGCAATGACAAGTTTGTCCAAGAGGTGATGGAGCTTTGTGTAATGTGTCATATTATGTATATCAAAAATTTTTTGTAGTGAGAATTTAGCCCAGTGGCATTCTACCTATAAGTAATACCCACCCCAAGCCCATTTTGATTTATTTTTAAACAATGTCTTGCTAAGATGCTGAGGCTTGCCTCAAACCTTCCACTCTCCTGTACATTCTGGGATTACATGTGTGTGCCACCATGCCTGCCTTTTTTTTAAAATTAGTTATTTCCCACTTGTATTTTTTTCAATACTGGGGATAGAACCCAGGGACATTCTAACTTTATGCTATACCCCAAGCCCTATATTTTATTTATTTATTTATTTATGTATGTATGTATGTATGTATGTATGTATGTATGTATGTCTTTATTTTTGCAGGTCTGGGGATGGAACCCAGGGACATTCAACCATGAGCTAAACCCCCTGCCCTATTTTTTTTATTCTTTATTTTAAAACAGGGTCTCACTAAGTTGCAGAGGGCTTCACTAAGTAGCTGAGACTGTCTGCGAACCCTGAGCCTCCAGTCTGAGCCTCCCAAATGCTGGGATTACAAGTGTAATCCCACCACACCAGCTTATTTTTTTATTTTTTGAAACAGGTTCTCACTGAGTTGCAAAGGACCTTACTAGGTAGCTGAGTCTGACCTTGAACCTCAAGCCTCCTATGTCAGCCTCCCAAATTCTGGGATTACAAGTATGTGCCACCATGCCCAGTTTCATTTGTATATTGTTACTATTAATTTTGCTCAATGTTAAGATATGTGTTTTTGACTTAAAATTATGGTTGATCTTTCTCATGTTGACACACTAATCTATTTTTGTTTAAAGAACCCATTTTTGACCTTATAGTCTCTGATTCATGAAATTGAAAAATTTAGACTGACAAGCTAAATTGCCATCTTTTTCTGGAAGAAAATTCATTTGTATCAAAATCAACTGTTATTTACCTTTCAGAATAGCATAGGATTATATTTAGAAAATATTTTAAGATAGAATAATATAATTAGTTTTTGTTCTTATTTTCACATTTATATAGTAGCAATACTACTACATAAATTAAAATGTGGAACTGATAAAGAAATAGACATATAGATCAATGGAACAGAATAGAAAAATTAGAAATAAACCCATGTGAATATGCTGAACTGATATTTCACAAAGTACAAAAATTTAATGAATAAAGTATAGTTTTTCAATGAATAATTCTGGAAGTAACTAGACATTTATAGGCAAAAAAACTTAATTTCAAACCTTAGGCAAGTTTCTGTATCTTATCCA
This sequence comes from Muscardinus avellanarius, assembly GCF_963383645.1. Lineage (NCBI taxonomy): Eukaryota > Metazoa > Chordata > Mammalia > Rodentia > Gliridae > Muscardinus > Muscardinus avellanarius. The sequence continues at coordinate 76,502,794 of NC_137794.1, forward strand.
TTTTCCATGACTAATGGATTTTAAATGTAAAACATAAGTTTGTACAGTTTTAGAGAGAATAGAAGAAAATCTTTAGGGTCTAGAGCTCAGCTTAGATTTGCTGCCAAAATATAATTTAGCCTTGCTGCCAAAACACAATCAATAAAAGGAAAATCAATAAATTTTACCTCATCAAAAAATTTTGAAATTTGTCTCTGTGAAACAACATGATTAAAAGAAGAAAAGACAAGTTACACATTGAGCAAAAATATTTTTTAACTATATATGCAAGGAAGTATTTTATCTAGGACATTTTTAAAGCTCTTCAAAAATCAACAGTAAAAGAAAATTCAGTAATGAAATGATTAAAATATGTAAAAAGACATCTCACCAAGGAAGGTATACAGATGGCAAATCACATGAAAAGATGTTCAAAGTCTTTAGCATAGGGAAGTGCAATTAAAACCACAAGAAAAAAAATCACTACACACCGCGTACAATGACTATTTTTCTTTTAAAGTGAAAACACTAAATGCTAGCAAAGATCTGGAGAAACTGGGTCTTATAGGTGTTGCTGGTGGGAATGTAAAATGGTAGAGCCCCTATGGAAAACAGTTGGCAGTTTCTTATGAAACATGAAACCCTATGACCCAGCAAGTATATGACATGAAAAGAAAAATGTGTTTACACAAAAATTTATACATGATATTCTGTGCAGGAAGCTCTATTTATAATGTTCCCAAACTTAAAACAGTGCAATTTTTCTAAATGGATGGATAGTTAAAACTATTGTATATCTTTACCATAAAATACAATTTGGAAATAAAAAGAAAAACAAAAGTTAAAAATTAAAAAAAAATCCTTTCACAACACCCGAGTTTGAAAGCTATCAATGGCATTGTGATAAGTGAGAAAAACCATTCTCAAAAGGTGTCTTACTGGTACTGTATAATCTATATACTTAAAATTCTCAAAACAATTAAATTACAGAAATAGAGAGCAGATTAGTAGTTAGCAAGGGTTAGGACCTGGGATAAGATCTGCTGGGCGTGACACTGAAGGGATATGGTGTCATGAGGGCGCCTTGTACTTGTTAAACATTTATTTTTATTATTAGTATAATTATTAATGTATGTTAATTTTTAAGATTGTTTGCTTTCACTGTGATGTGTATCTTCTTATGTCATGCTTTGATCACATACACTCCTCCACTATTTTATCTTCCCTTTCCTTCTCTGTCTCTGGTCCCCATTTCCTTTCCTAGTAGTCCCTCTGATATATCTGGGTCATCTTTGTATTTTATTTTTAATGTCTACAAATGAGAGAGAAACCATGCAACATTTGTCTTTCTGTGTCTGGATTATTGTGCTTAACATGATCAGCTGCAGTTTCCTAATAGAACATCTATGTTTTCCCTTTCTTCCCTTTTTTTTCTTCTATTTTTTTTTTAAATGTATGGTACTGGAGATTGAACCCAGGAGCATTGTACCTCTGAGTTACATCCCCATCCCTATTAGCCCTATTTATTTTTTACTTTTTTGTGTTACTTGGAATTGAATCCAGGGGCATTATACCTCCAAGCTACACCCTAAACCATATGTTTTACTTTTTTATTTTGAAACAGCATCTCACTAAGTTATGAAGGGCCTCACTAAGTAGCTGAGGCTGGCCTCAAACCTATAATTTTCCTGGCTTAGCCTCCCAAGTACTGGAATTACAAGTGTGCACCACCATGTTTGGCCTTTAGTTTTTAATTTGAAAGAAGGTCTTGCCAAGTTGTTGAGGGTCTTGCCAAGTTGATGAGGCTGGCCATGAATCTGCAATCCTCCTGTCTTACCTTCCCAAGTATGTGGCCATCACACCCAGCTACACTTCTATACCTTGAATACAGTAGTGGTTATAACAAACTATACATTTGATAATTTACATTGAAGTACATACTAACCAAATGAGAGCTTGAAAAATCAGTGTCATGCACATAGGCCCTGTAGATCGTCTCAATACCAATTTCCTATTTTGGTGGTTTACTCTAGTAAAGTATCTCATGGGGGAACTGGGGGAATGGTACAGGGAACTACACAGCTCAGTTTTCACTACATCCTGGTGAGTCTATAATTACATCAAAATGAAAAAAGACAAAGAATTAGTGAGTCAATAATAGATGCAAGTACCACATAAATGGTAAACAAGTGAAAATATAAAGACAGCATCTCAATGGTATCATTGTGCCAGTATACAGAAGGTATAAGTAGCTGTTGAATGAGAAAACAAAACTCTTTTACTACTTTCTTTGAAGAATATCATGAAATTATATTCAAAAAACATTTTTATTTTACTTTATTAGCATAGAATATTTGTAGATGTTTTGTTTCTGATCAAACTTATATATTAGAAATAATATTAGATAGATAAAAGCAATATAGTATATATAGAAATAGTATAGTAAAGGAAAACCACCAATATTTGAGCCAATAAAAAACCAAATAGGTGAAGTAGATTCTCAGCCAGCCTCAGCAACTTATTGAGGCCCTCAGAAACTTAGTGAGACCTGTAGCAACTTAATTGGACCCTGTTTCAAATGAAAAAAATAAAATAAGACTAGGGGTATAGCACAGAGATAGAATGCCCCTGGCTTCAGCCAGGTGTGGTGTCACATGCTTGTAATCCCAGCATTTAGGAGGCTGAGACAAGAGGATTATAGGTTTAAGGACAGCTTCAGCAAGTATTGAGACTTTCATTAATCTAGTGAGACCTTATTTTATTTTATTTTTTATTTATTTATTTATTTTTTTTGGTGGTACTGGGGTTCCTGGAAGCCCTTCTCCTACTGGCCTACACTCCCAGACCTATTTTATATATATATTTTTATTTGGGAACAGGGTCTCTTAAGCCAGCGAGGCTGGCTCCGAACCAGTGTGATCCTCCTGTCTCCCCCTCCCAAGCACGGGGATTACAAGCGTGTGCCACCACGCCCGGCCTTGACCTTATTTTAAAATAAAACAAAATAAGGCTTGGGGTTTAGCCTAGAGGTAGAATACCCCTGGGTCAGTCCTCAGCATCCTACACACACACACACACACACACACACACACACACACACACACACACTGTCCGTGGGTTCAATCCTCAGTACTACAAAAAATAAAAAATAAATGTAAAAAAAATAACAGCTTCTGTCAGTCACAGGATTTCATATTTAAAATGCACTTCCTCAGAGTTCCTTTTACATGTTATAAAAAGCAAGCTATTGAATCAGCTCTGCTCATAGTTTCAGAGTTGCTTTGTTAAATTAAGTGTCAAGCATGGATGGAAAGGTGAGGACTATAATCTTCTTTTACTTCTGCTCCTGAAATCTAGAAAACTGAGCTAGGGAGATTTCCTGTTTTAATTAACACATAAATTGTACAAATTAGTGGGGTTCACAGTGACATTTCTACACATACACATATCCAGCAGTGATCATGTCTACTAGGGAGATCTCTTACTCACACGAATGTATACCCGTATAACCACCACCTTTGTAAACATTTCTTTATTCAGAAAATGTGCACTTCCTTGAAGACTTTATGCAATAACCATGTGTTTTGGCTGGAACACTTTTTTCTTTTATGCTTCATGACTGTGTAAGGAGAGTCTACAGATATGCGTGGATATCATGATGTGAATGCCTGAACAAATAGCGATGCTTGCGTATCTTGTTTATGTGAGTTGGCAGACCAAAAGAATAATAAGAATTCTCCAGCTTCATCATAAAATTTAAGAGTGCGTTCAGGTCCCGAACGGACAGTTGTGCTATGGGTAGATATCTACCCATATCTATCACTAGCATCTCCATTCCACTGCAGCAGATTGGAGTTCAACAACTTGTTGGGAATTACATTGTAATAGCTTTATTTGTAGAAGATTTTGCAGTTATGTGAAAGAAAATGTCTAGGGAATAGTTTTGAGTGGTTATTACTTGCCAATAAATTCAAAGGGGGTCAAGCCAAAAGAAGAGAAATCCTACTAAAGCCACATGAATTTCTTCATAGTTTTATTAGAATCTTCTTAAATTAACCAAAATTGATAACTATAAGCGTTTGTACTCATTGCAAGGAAATTACAGTGAACAGTAAAATATTTGAAGCGTTGAATTAGAAATTTTTTTTTTGTATTTAGAAGTACATTCTTTTTTTTTAATGGATTTTGGAAAAGGGGAATGATCCCAAGTTGCTTTCTTTCTTCGTGCTGCCAAACTAACAGAAAAGAGCAAGTAAATATTTCCATATTGTTAAGCTGAGGGCATCCTCCTTAGCCCCAGCCTCCTTCGCCCCAGCCTTGCAGGAGATGTTGAGAGACTGGACCGGAGCTTCTCAGCAGCAGCATCAGGTGTCAGGTGGAGGGCTGCCTGCAGCCTGAGCTTTGGTCTTGCTGTGGTCCATGCATGTTTCTTTGCAGAACATGGGCCTGGAACGCCTTTCGATCTTCTCGAGCTATCTTTATAATCCACTGCTTCACGTTCCATATGGACACCACACAGTTCTGGAAGGAGGTGGCAGAACTAAAAATGTTCTAGCAAGTGATTGGAAATCATCACTCTGGCTGCAGTAACCTCATTTCAGGCGTCTTACTCCAGCCAGTCCCATGAATGATACAGGGCAAGAATTTAAATTATGGAGAAAAATGTGTACTAATAATACTATTATTTTAAGTTATACAGGATATTATGGCATTTTAAATGCCCTTTACATGTATTCATAAATCTTTTAATTTTTTCTGTATTTTTAATTTCTACATAAATAACCTAGCCTGGGCTACCATAGCCTAAGGACATTATATATATGAGGCCTACTGTCACTTGAAATTTAACACATCATACTTCCCTTCAAATGTGAATCTTTTCCTATTTAAGTTTTTAGGGCAATTAGTAACCTCTCTACCAACCGAGATTAAAATGCTTGCTTTAGCCGGGCGTGGAGGCGCACGCTTGTAATCCCCTTGCTTGGTAGGCAGAGACAGGAGGATCGCGCAGGTTCGAAGCCAGCCGCGCTGGCTTAAGAGACCCTGTTTCCAAATAAAATATATAAAATAGGTCTGGGAGTGTAGCCCAGAGATAGAAGGGCTTCCAGGAACCCCAGTACCACCAAACAAACAAAAACAACAACAACAACAACAACAAAAAATACCTGCTTTCAGCCATCCTTTCCCATATCTCTTCTGCGTCTAATCATTTGCCAAGGTGGCTAACTTCTGTCTTCTCACATTTCTAACTTGTACCTTGTTTTCCTTTCAGACTTAATACCTCAATATGACTAAAATCAAGGCTATTGTTGCCTGAATGGTACTAACTGCTTTGATCTCACATTTCTATCTTTATTTACTTCTTATTTTGCTTAAAATTAAGTAGAAAAATTTGCAAATCTTCTTCAAACAAACTGGGAGGGTAAAAACATTAAATTCACTTTATAATTTTATATTCCAAGAAATTTGCACCAGAAACACCTAAGACTCCACTCTTACCTCCATTAATTCCCAAGTCTAATTCCAGAACAATCCATCCCAAACTTTCACGGCCTCGTCTCTGCTGCCCAGTAGTGGGCAAGCAATTCCTATTTTTCCAAATCCTTCTAGCACCATTTTGTTGTTAGAAGCTACCTTGGCTACTTCCACAGGCCTGAAGAAGACCAGGGTATCTTCAATCTCCATTTAAGACTTTTTTCTCATTTCTACTGTAATTCACTCTTCTTGATTTCTCTAGCAAAAGTTCTGCTGTTTAACTCACTTTTGGCAATTTTGGATATGGAAACATCAGCACTTCTTTTTTTTTTGTTGTACAGGTGTGGGGGAATGAAACTCAGGGCATTCTACCTCCAAGCTACACCCCAGCCCTGTTTTTTTTTTATTCTTTATTTTGAAACAAGGTCTCATTGAGTTGCAGAAAGCCTCACTAAGTAGCTGAGGCTGTCCAGAAACCGCGATCCTCCTATCTCAGCCTCCCAGATGCTGGGATTACAAGTGTGCCACCATGCCTGGCAGCACTTCTTAATAAGTGTTATTTAAAGCAGTTTAGAAGCCAAGTGGAAGACCTGATTCATCATTTATATATTGGCTAGAGGAATAGTAAGGCCCTTCTGCTGCCAACTAACATATAGATTGGCGCTACAAGCTTCAGCACAGGCAGCAGAAAATTATTACATGCTCTATTTTGATTAAAAATGACACAATTATCTGTTACCTTTACTATGCATTCAGTTTTAATAGAACAGCCTGACATAGGCACATGATGATGTCATGTTTTAGGGAGCTAAGAGTTGTTACTTTAGGTTATCTCCACTGTCATTGAGGTGGCCCCCAAAATGTCTTCATATTATCAAAGTAGAAGTTGAAAAACCTATCTGGGCATGGTGGCACATACTTGAAATCTCAGTACTTGGGGTATTGAGACAGATGGATCTCAGGTTCTAGGACAGCCTCAGCAAGTACTGAGATTCTTAGCAACCTAGGGAGACCCTGTTTCAAAGTAAAATAATAAAATAGGATTGAGGGTATAACTCAAAGGTAGAATGTCCTTGGGTTCAACTCCCAGTAAAACACACACACACACACACACACACACACACACACACACACACACACACCAAATAATCCTTCATGTTCCAACAGTAAATGCTGTTTGTAGAATTATCAAAGCCAAGTATTCAAATTCTTCCACCTTAAAAATGTCCCTGTAAGAGCTGTTTTCCCTGTAGTCCATGGCCTTTACAATGTAAAGGACATGATTCTTTAAAAACTTTGACTCTTACAGCTGATTTGTTATTAGTGTGAATTGTGAATATATGTCCCTCCATTAAAACCCTCTAAAATTTGTTTCCTTCAACCTATAGGAAAGACTATAGGCAATATTGTTTGACTTGAAAATTATTTTTTTCATAAAAGAATAGTAATAGGGCAAGACAGTTTTGTAGGAGTCACAGTGCCCTGAAGTCTTCTTTAGTCAAATATTAAAAATACAGGATGGGAAATGACTTTTTAAACAAGAGATATTGTGAAGCATGCAAGTACAAACTTGGAAAACTATTTTCAAATAAAAAAACTAAACATCTGCTGGGCGTGGTGGCGCACACTTGTCATCCCTGCGCTTGGGAGGCGGAGACAGGAGGATTGAGGATCGCGCAGGTTCGAAGCCAGCCAAGCTGGCTTAAGAGACCCTGTTTCCAAATAAAAACATTTAAAAAAAATAGGCCTGGGAGTGTAGCCTGGAGGTAGAAGGGCTTCTAGGAACCCCAGTTCCACCAAAAAAAAAAAAAATTAAAATTCTTAAATAATTTTTACTTACACTGTCACATTAATGGAAGAGAAATGCATTCTTTTACTCTTTTAAATAGTCCATTGTAGTAAATCTGGCTGTTTTCTTAAAATATTTATTAAAATTAAGATACCATTTTATAAGGAATCATGAAAATATCAATATTTGGCTTAAATGCATGCAGTTTAAGCCATCACTCATCAAATATAAAGCCCTGCTAAGAGTTTGTTTTGAAGCACGATGTCATATATCCTTGGAAGCTAACTTGTTTCCTGTAAAAAGAACTGACCACTTTTTAGCCAATTAATTTTTCCTCTTTTTTTATGAAACACCCACAGTTGTTAAATTGTTTGTAGAAAGTATCATGCATGCTGGGCATGGCGTTGCACTCTTGTAATCCCAGCTTTTGGGAAGCCGAGACAGGAGGATTGCACAAGTTCAAAGCGAGCCTCAGCTACTTAGTGAGGCTCTCAGCAACTTAGTGAGACCCTGTTTCCAAATAAAAATTATAAAATACGTTTGGGAGTATAGCCTGGAGGTAGAACGCCCCTGGGTTCTACCCCCAGTACCACCAAAAAGAAGAAAAAGTATTATGCATTGGAAAATAGTTATTATGTTGGTAAAATTTTTCTTCTATACAATTCCTTGTATATAACCAAGTTCTTTTTTGTTTTGTATGTGTACCTGGATAGTGAGGTATTTAATGAGAAAAGAGGATGGAGGTGAAGTGTTCTTGTCTGTGTGCATAATTTTAATTTAAACTCGCATCTCTGTGTGATATGAGGGATAAGATCCTTTGTTTTCAATCTGTTATTTGCATTCATTTAAATATGGCTCATTACCACTTATAAGAGAGGCACAGAAAAAGACATTCCAATTAGCTGGTAATTAAATAGTTTCTTGGCTGTCTCTTCTTGGTTTGGCAAAGGACACTATTTGGAATGTTTGGGTAAAAATCCTTGTTTTTATCATGAAAACAAGTGAATGACTTGCCTGTAACTTTCTGTTCACTAATAATGAGATTGAATGGGTGGGACCACAACTGTAGCCCCCTTCTTTTCAGCCCCAGATGCTAGTGGTGGGGGTGGGAGCAGGGAGTTGGAATAAGGACAAACTTGACTTCCTTCTGGAGTCTGAACCTGCTAGATGAATAGGAAATACATGCTAATAATGAATACAAAATTCTAAAAGAAGGATATAAGGTATGCAAACATTGTTATACTACTTAGAAAAGATACACCCAAAAGAGGTAGTAAGTAAAATATAGTGTGGTTAGCATGTCAAAGCAGACAGCTGAAAAGACTAATAGTGATGCTACTGAGGGAGCCAGCTGCATCAGCTGCTGCATTAAACACTTTTGCTTTATACACACACACACACACACACACACACACACACACACGTGTACATGCACATACACACAATGGCACTCTTTCAGAGAGTGATATCACATACATTGTATATCTCATATCTATTATATACTATTATTACAATTTCAGAATGCTATATAGAGTTTCATGCCATCTTTATAAAACTTAGAAATAAAATTGAAAACATATATTGAGATATGTAGAGAATTTCTGTTGTCTCTTGGTAAGGACATGAGTAATGTTTTAAAATTATGCTGTTTTGGTAGTCAACACATCTGCAAAAAAAAATCTTGACTTGTATTTATACTAAAAGAATTATAAATGAACAATGCTATATTTTACTATCATGGGTAAGTTCTGGGTAGAATTATATAGAATTAAGTTTGTAATTCCTAAGTGATGATTGCTACAGTTTGTTACAATATGTACTTAGCTATGGTGCTCATACTAGTTGGAAGTTGTAGAGTAGTTTAAAAAAGCATAAGAAATGAAGAAAAGTACTTTAAAAGAAGCTGGACAGCATTTGGGAGGCTGAGACCAGAGGATCGCAGTTCGTGGACAGCCTCAGCTACTTAGTGAAGCCCTCTGCAATTTAGTGAGACCCTGTTTCAAAATAAAGAATAAAAAATAGGACAGGGGGTGTAGCTCAGAGGTCAAATGCCCCTGGGTTCCATCTCCATACCCGCAAAATAAATAAATAAATAAATAAATAAATAAATAAATAAATAAATATGGAAACATACCAAGTGCTGTGTGCATTTATTTTTCTATCACTCTTAACCTCATTATAATACATAATTATAATGTAACAATAAAAATATATTTAAAAAAGAAGCATGATAGAGTTAATTCGGAATGGTTGAATACATACAATTTCTAAATATGTTCAGCACTGAGAATACTTCTTAAGGCAATTGATTGGTTTAGGAACCCTTTACAATCTGACTTGTGAAACAAGAGCAGAGTTATAGATTTACTTCTCATATAAAAGTTCATTTTACTTTCATTTATGACTATAAACTGTACACTGATTGCACCAGAAATTGTTTTGTTATGTTACTACAACAAAATTGTCTCTAAACCTGAGTATATCATGTGTAATAATATTATCTGACACAATTTTTCTATTTTAGCAAAATTAACTTTTAAATTTGAACAATATGCTAATATTTCAAATTATCTACTTTTTAAAAATAGCTTGGTACTTGAAGCAAACATTTACACTGTAAATAAATAAATAATTCACTAACATATTTATGTGATAGATATAAGTAAATTTAACCCATGTACAGTGTCTCTAGTGCCAATGAGGAGAAAGTAGAGGACTTGCTTTTACTTATGTTCATTTGTAATTGTTTGCAATAGCAGTCCACTTTTGAGGAAACTCACTGCATGTTGGAGGTACTCTAAATTCATTTTGTCCCACAGAAGGATACATAAGGTTACTGTCAATAGACGCTTGGGGAAATGCTGAGTTTTACTATAACCTTAGCAGACCAGCTCTCTATTCACAGTTGTTCAGGCAAGACAACCTGTGGGTATCAAGCACAATGTTCTGCTCAATTTCCAAAAACAGAAAATGAAAAGAAATGGATGAATGAGCCAGAGTGCTTAGAAGACAGACATTCTATTAACTTTGGTCACCCTGTCTTGACTGTGCTCACTAATTGCAAAATACTTTTTATGCCACTATATCTACCAAAAAGCACTGTGGCCAGAAGAGTCCATGATCAGCATCTTCTATGCTCTTATTTTGTATCATGTAGTGCTATTTAGGGCCAAACAACTGCCCATTAAACCACAGTATAAAATTACCTCCGTGATCATTCTCACACTCATAGAGTAGGATTGATAGTCAGTAGAGTAACCTTGTATCTATGAAGTGTGCTCAATAAATATTGTTAGCTATTTGGATTCCTGTTAAATGTTAATTTCTTACAGATGAGGAAGTTGTGGCTCAAAAAAGATAATTCCCTTAAACTGTAAAAATTGGTTCCTATTTCATTCAATGATATTTATCTAACTCTGCTCAGGAATAAACAAACTGGCATTTTCAAAGTGCTGGGAATACAAGATTAAGCAGGTACCATCTGGCTCCATACAGTACACAAAACAGAGAGCTGTCTGAGTGACTAAAAAAATCAAGTTAACCTATTACAAATAGTGAGATCTTAAAACCTTGTTAGGAGAGCTAGAGCAACACAAGTTAGGGAGGATTGCTGCTAATCTCTTGGTTCCAAGGTCATATCCTTACAGTTGTGACTTAGGGGTCAAGAAACTGCTGTGTACACCTTGGCTACTACTGCTCCAGAGGCCTCTCACCTCCTAATGGTCTGAAAAGTGAAATGAGGATCCAGACCCTGACTGCTGCAGAGTCTCTCCACAGTAGTGAGGCTGCTGCTCCCTCTGGGCCTTTACACCTTGCTCAAGTACACACACAGGCAGGTGCACACACACACACACACACACACACACACACACACACACACACCACTGGCAGACTCTCCCTTTCAAAATCCCACCACCACCTTCATACCCTACTCCTGGCTCAGGTGGGGGAGATGGCTTAAGTGAAAAGTATTCTAGGCTAAGCATCAGTAGATCATATTGAACACACAGCTCTGACTTAAAGAGCCCACAGTCCAATAGGGATGAAGAAGAAACACAGGGGGATCTTAGGGCCCTTGTGGCAAGTGAAGTGATGAATTTGTTATTATTTATTTTTTGTGGAATTGGAGACTGAACCAGTGGCATCCTACCACTGAGCTACATTCCCCAGTTCTCCCCTTTTTATTTTTTATTTTGAAACAGGGTCTCACTAAGTTGCCCAGCCTGGCCTCACACTTATGCTCCTGTCTCAACCTCCCAAGTACTGGGATACTGGCAGCAGAGAGAGCCCTTGAATGGGTGAGCCCTGGGGAGAGGAGTGAGAGAAGGGATAAAACAAAGCTTTGTGGAAATGATGTTGTTGAAACTAAGCTTTAAGAGCTTAGTAAGAGCAGATCATACTTAAAGAGAGGGGAGACCAAGTCAGGTGTGTGGGAGAGAACGAAGCCCACAAACTACTAAACTGCTTGGTGTCAACAGGCACACAAGGGATGATGGGAAATGGCAGTGATGAAGGTGATGGGTTTAGGATTTAACTGAGGTCATTTTGGCACCATGTGGAAAGTGAAAATGAAGGTCCACAGAGTCTTGGGGGGTCAATATTGCAAGACCTGGAACATGAGGTAGAGCAAGACCCAGAAATGAGGAAGAACAGAAAGCAAAAAGAACTGGATTAATTATTACAGTTTTGATGTTTGGGAGGTGGATTAAGTCAGGATTTTAAGTAAGATCTAATTAATTGCAAGGTCACAGCTTTTCCTGCTCTTTCACTCTGCCTCAACTGTGATTTAGTTCTGATGAAATCATAGGTTTCCATACCGAATCATTTTGTATAAAAAGATGTGTCCAAGAAAATTCATGACATCATGTGCAGATATGTGTATATGGTGCACATTGATTTTCAGGACAGAATCTGTGTGGCCTCTCTGTGATTCTCAGTCTGGAAATCACTGAGCTAAGACTCTTGGCTTAATAGCTTTGATAGCTGGTCATTCCGTTTTGTTCTGGAGATCAAATGCTCATTCAGGATCAAATGCTCATTTTAAAAGCATATTAAGTAGTTCTGCTTCAGGCAGTGCAGAAGGCTAAAATTGTTTCAAGCTCTTTCTGCCATGAAACAGCAAGATGTCGAATACATCACAACAAATAGAGTTCCAGATGCATTGCTTAACACTCAGAAGCATGAGCAAGACCTTAAGCCAAACTTACATGAAAATTGATAGGAAAAAAGAGAATGTTGGATGAAGCTTGGGCTGCTAAGGAGGCTAGTGCCAGTGCTTGAGAGGATAATGGCTACCTGGGCTGTAGGGTGCACAGGAACAGAAACGAGGCTTAAACATGCTGAAAGCATGTGAGACTGTGTTCAACCAGTTCCTTGCCCTTAGGAAAAGGTTGTAAATGAAAGCCCAACTGGCCAGGAAACCTTTAAGGAAACCGCTCTGCCTCTCCTTTATTCAGGTAGAAAAATAATAAGATCAGTATTAGTAATGATGATAATAGTCTTCCATAGTTATCTGAGACTAAAATTGTCTCATAAGCGTCTAATGTTTTATATACAGTGGGTCAGATATATCTCATGATAGGAAATTAAATTAAATCTGTATAAGTTTGCTAGTCCCTCATGCCTAGTGTGAAACAAAGAAGATTGTGTTTGTAGAAAAGCTTCCTCAAGCCAGCTCCTTCAGGATCCTGATGATCAATATGGGCCACCACAAACTCATCAGAAACAAGATACCATGACAAAGTTAGCAGATACAAGAACTTTAGAGGTTGATAGACTAAACAAATAAAAAGCCCATATTTTAATGTTTATATCACTAAATGATGAAATTAAATGAAGGTCATACTAGAATCTATTTTATATCTATCTGACTGGTAAAAATCAGAAAGACTGTATCAGATATGGTCTTTGGAACAACAAACTGTCATGCGTTACTAAGGGAAAAGGAATGTAAATTGGTACAATTACTCTTAGAAATTTTATGAAGTTGAAGTCTGTATGACTCCACATTAAAACTTTTTTTTTGTAGCATTGGAGTTCCTGGAAACACTTCTACCTCCGGGCTACACTCCCAGGCCTATTTTTTATATTTTTTTAAATTTGGAAACAGGATCTCCTAAGCCAGAGAGGCTGGCTTCAAGCCTGCGTGATCCTCCTGTCTCCGCCTCCCAAGCATGGGGATTACAAGCATGTGCCACCACACTCAGTGATACATTAAAACTTAGAAAAAAATTTTTATTGGTGCATTGTATTCATTTATCTTATTGGGATGCAAGCTGGTGGAGACATACATGTACACATCACCTAATTAGTCCTTACCCAGTTACCACCCTATTCATTCCCCCTCCCTTCTTCTCATGTTTGGCTTAGTGGTTGATATTGAAACATTTGTTAAAGTACATCAGGTGCATAAGAGAATTTCCCTCTCCCCTTTTCCCATCCCCTCAGTTAGGTCGCCTTATTTGCTCATGTTTAGAAACTCCTTCTTCATCTAGAATTCCTCCTATTACCCATTTTCTTACTAGTTCCGTATATTAGGGAAAGCATCAATTTCTTATTTTTTGTGACATATTAATCTCACTTAGCATAATGTCCTCCAGTTCTATCAATTTCCCTGTAAAGGACATAATTGGGTTTTTATTTATGGTTGAGTAAAATTCCACTGTGTACATATCCCACAGTTTTGCAATCCATTCATCTGTTGATGGAAATCTTGACTGGTTCCATAGTTTGTCAATAGTGAATTATGCAGCTATGAACATAGATACACATGTATTAGTTTGGTAGTTTGGTTTTCTTTTTTTTTTTTTTTTGGGTAGATACCCAGAAGTGGTATTGCTGGATCATATGGTAAGTTTGTTCCCTTTCTTCTGAGGATCCTCCATATTATTTTCCAAAGTGATTGCACTAATTTGCAATCCCATGAACAATGTTTGAGAGTCCCTACTTCTCCACATCCTTGCCAGATTTATTATTGTTTGTGTTTTGAATGATTGCCATTTTATTTGTAGTTAGGTGAAATATCAGGGTAGTTTTGATTTGCAGCTATCTGATTGCCAATAATGTTGAACATTTTTTCATGTACTTATTGACCATTTGAATTTCTTCTTTCATGAAGTGTCTATTTAGTTCACTTGTCCATTTGCCATTGGGTTATAATTTTTCTTAATTCTGAGTTTCTTGAGTTCTCTGTATATTCTAGATATTAGTCCTCTATCGGAGGAGTAGTTGGCAAAAATCTTCTCCCATTCTATTGGCTCTTGGTTGAGGTTTTTGATAGTTTCCGTTGCTGTACATAAGCTATTCAGCTTAATAAAACCCCACATATTGATTCACCTTTTAGTTTCTTGTGCCTTTGGGGTCTTGTTGAGAAAGATTTTTTATCTGTGCCTATGTGTTGCAGTGTTGGACCTATGCCTTCTTCAAGGAACCTCAAGGTCTCTGGTCTAATTTATAGGCAGTAAGTCAACAAAAGGAAATCAAAGGGGTATAAATAGGAAAAGAAGAACTCAAACTTTCACTATTTACAGATGACATGATACTATACCTAGAAGACCCTACAAGCTCATCCAAATGGCATATAGAACTTATCAACATATTCAGCAAAGTGTCTGGATTTAAAATCAATCTTAAAAAGTCGGAAGCTTTTCTATATACAACCATAAATCCACTAAAAAAGAAATCGATAAAACACTTTCACTCAGGATTTCTAACAAAAAAATAAAATACTTAGGAATAAACTTAACCAAAGAAGTAATAAATTGAAGAAGACCTTAAAAGATGGAAAGATCTTCCATGTTCATAGATAGGCAAAATAAATATCACCAAAATGGCCATACTTTCAAAAGTGATCTACAGATTCAATGCAGTACCCATTAAATTACCAAGATCATTCCTCATAGACATAGAAAAATCAGACCTTAAATTTGTTTGGGACAACAAAAATCCCAAAATAGTCAAAGTAGTTCTTAGCAACAAAAACCATGCAGGAGGAATCACAATACCTGACTTTAAACTATACTACAAAGTCATAGTAATAAAAACAGCATGGCACTGGCACAAAAATAGATACACAGACCAGTGGAGCAGAATAGAAGACACAGAAACAAATCCATACACTTACAGCCAATTGCTTTTTGACAAAGGGGCCAAAAACATACACTGGAAAAAAGATAGCCCGTTCAGTAAATTTTATTGGCAAAACTCGTTAACCATATGCACAAAAATGGGAATGTACCCCACTTTCTCACCCTGCACAAGAGTCAATTCAAGATGGATTAAAGCCTGGGACATTAAAACTTTTCAATAAATTTCCTGCAAATACCTTTGAACATTTGTAAGAATGAAGCATTCAGATCACCAATTCATCAATGGCAAAAAAAAAATAAAATAAAATAAAAAGAAACAAAGCAAAACAGAAGAACAACATGCATGGGAAGGAGAAAATATATTAATTATGGCGTACCATAAGATGGTACAGTATTCAGAAATGACAGTGAACTATAGCCCCACATAACATATATAACCTCAAATAAACTAAACCTCAGGAATAATATTGTGTGACAAGGGAGCGTAACTATGCTCTGGTGACATTTATACATAGTAAAATATAAAATTTGATATTACATAATAATAAAAAATGTAAAATAACAATAACATTTGTATATTTCTGTTTATAATATTTATAACATAAAATATAACCCAAGGAATTACAATATGAAACTCTAAAAGGTGAGTGCAGGGGAAATAATATGAATGAATTCAACCTCAGAATCACCAAACTTCTATTTTTTTAAATAGTATTGGGGTTTGAACCTAGTGGCATTCTACCTCTGAGCTATACCCAAGCACTCTATTTTTTTCAAAACAGATCTCTCTAGATTGCTGAGAGACTGCTTACATTTCTGAGGCAGTCCTCAAATCTGTGATCCTCTTGTCTCAGCCACCCAAGTTCTGGGATTACAGGTGTGTGCCACTATGCCCAGCTATGTTCTATTTTTTTAAAGATGACTTACAGTCATTTGGGTATTTGTTTTAATAATATTTTTATTGTTTAAATGTAGATTGCTTTTTCTTTTTTGTATAAAATTTCACAAGTTAAAATACTATATTAGCACTTCTATAGTTCATTTCTGTTATTGTAATAATCTCTCGCTGAATGGAAACTACATATTTATAAAATTTAGACACTGACTTAAAAGTAAACACATTTTACTTTTAGCTAATTTATTCATTTTTGAAGTACTCTTGTTTTACAGTGTGCTATTCTTAGATGCACAAATTATTTTTCAGAAAAATGTTCATCAGCTCTGAAAATTAATTTGCAAAATCACTATTTCACTAGAGCTTGTAAAATAGCCCAACTAAAACCAACACATTTTTTTTTTTTGTGGTACTGGGGTTCCTGGAAGCCCTTCTACCTCCGGGCTACACTCCCAGACCAATTTTTATATTTTTGGAAACAGGGTCTCTCTAGCCAGTGCGGCTAGCTTCGTGATCCTCCTGTCTCTGCCTCCCAAGCGCGGGGATTACAAGCATGCGCCACCAGGCCCGGCGCAAACCAACACATTTTATTGGGGTTAAACATGCACAGTTTTGACCAGAGAATTTTACTCAATAAATAATTTAAATTAAAAAATAAATCAACAATTATTTCACCTTCATCTTCACCTTTCATTCATTCCTAAATAGAATCCAAGAAAGTGCTAATTATCCACTTCTAGTGTTTTTTTTTTTTTTTTAATTTCAAAGTCAGTCACTAAGCTGAACATGAGAAGGAGGGAAGTGGGAAGGAATTGGGTAAGGGCTAATTGGGTGATGTGTGCATGTATGTCTCTACCATTTTGTATCCCATTAAGATGTATGACTACAATGCACCAATAAAAAATTAAAGAAAAAAAGAAAAATTGTGTAGTCAGTTCTCTGTAAAATTATGAACTAGTAACACTAGAGCATGAAGCAGGCTCATTTATGGGGAATCCTTATGTTATGGGTATGGAGGCAGCTATGCTTGGAGATGGGTGCCTGGGGGAGTAATCTGGAAACTATGTATTTTCCTTGCCCCTTCCCCTTCCTCTCTCTTCTCTCCTCTATCTATATATATATATTTTCATATGTTTATATGTATATTTATGTCTGTGCACATATGCATATGGGTATACACATATATGTATATGCACACACATACATATTTCAGCCCCTCTCTCTATAGATAGATAGATAGATAGATAGATAGATAGATATAAATGAATAAGTAGCTATAATCTATATACATATATGCTGAAGTCTTCAGGACCATAAGCTAACAAACCTTCCTCTAAGTTGTGCATCAGCTATTGGCATCACAGCAGGGAGGATGCTGATTGAAGTACCTCAGCATTCTCCTGAGCAGTGCCCAAGTTGCAATTCACGTGTTGTAAGGATAGACACTGTGCTATGGGCTGTGGACATAACTAGTGACATGTAGGAGGAAAATACCTCTCTTCATCATTTTAGACTCAAGCTTGCACTTAGCAAGTTCTTGCTGAAGAGTGGGCTGGCTTTAAGGATAGTCTCATTTTCCTCTGGTGGGGTGATCTCAGAAGGTTTTGACTTGTATTTAACCTAAGGAGAAATATCTTCAGATTTCCTGTGATCCAATTCTAGGTTTTTATTTTGCTTGGAATGGTTGCTATTTCTAATAGTTGAACTAAGGAAAGGAAAATGTTTATAATAAAGCTTATAAATCATAATATAGAGAGAATAAAGTATTTTTATATATGGTATTATTTACATTATAAATGATTATACTTAAGATTAATAAAACATGTTAATTTAAATAAATTTTATTATAAATGTGAACAGTTTAAATAATATATTTATCCAAGATGTGTTTATTGTTTGACAAATCTCTAATACTTCTTGGTTATGTTCCTGGGACTATAATGACCGTGAGCAGTATGCCAGCTTAAAACATGTCTCTCCTAAAAATTCTGAGATTCTTTGCAATAGCTATTCTTGAGAAGAATTTGCTCTGTTACACACTGCCTCTATTTCTGTGTGGAAGTTGCGTTGCAGGAAGATACTGCTTTCTCTTTAACTTCATAGATAATCCTATTTTAATTTGTGGTATAATAAATTTGAATGCCATGTGACCTTTCCTAAACTTCCTCAGTGTATTAAAGCATGTCTTGACTTTCCTCCATGTGGCTCTAGGATAGCTTCCCGGCACGATTTGGAGGAATCCATTTTGTCAATCAGCCGTGGTATATCCATGCCCTGTACACTGTGATCCGGCCTTTCCTGAAGGAGAAGACAAGAAAAAGGGTAGGGTTATTTCTCTGTTTTAAAATTGTTTTTTCTCTACTATGCAATGGATTTTGATGCACACTGCATGCATGATATTGGCCCTGGCAAAATATGCTTTTATGTTGTCTTATGAATATTCTGATAGGCAGGTGTGATGGGACACACCTGCAATCCTAGTACTGGGAAACCTGAGATAGGGAATCAGCAATGTAGTGAGACCCTGAGCAAACTAGTGAGACCCTGTTTCAAAACAAAAACAAACAAAAAAGGGCTGCGAGTGTAGCTCAGAGGTAAAATGACTCTGGGTTCAATTTCCATTACCACACACACAAAAAAAATATTTTTTTGAAAATTCTTATAGACCTTATCCTTAATCTCAATAATGAATCTATAAACAGAACATTTAAAAAACAAGCTCTCTAGGAGAGAGATTGGGATACAGTAGGACTCTGGACAAAGGAAGAGTAACCCTAAAATAATGATGGAGAGGCCTAAGGGAGGGAGGCAGGAATGGGGAGGGAGACTTGATGAAGGAAACATTTCAATGGACATGATGTTCATACACAAATTGATCAATGCCAATTTCAGGTTTTCATATGGGAGATTGAAAAGGGAGTGGGTGGGAGCTGGGGGGAGACTCACCAAGTGACATGTGCATTTATGTCTCTCACTTTGAAAGTTATCATGATGTGTCATTGTAATGCAAAAATAAAAAATCAGTCCATCTTTATGGACATTACGTGGGGGTTTTCAAACTTGACTTTTCATTAACTTATATGTTTAGATGTGGTGCCTAGAGCCTGCTAATGGGGATAAAGTTTTCTGTGAACAAAGTTTATTTGAAAAGGGAGTTTAAAACTAAAAGAACATGGATTGGCAAGTTTCATAATCTCCCAAGATCATGAAACTATTTGGAAGCAGAGGCAAGGCTAAGCCTTCTAGAGCTTGTCTCCTGGTCTTTATTTCAGGAAATTCCTCAAACATGATTAAATCAACCCTCAAGAAACCTAATAGGAAACCAGAGATAAATAAATAGAAAAATATGATCATAAAGTACCAAAATGTACAGCAAGGTACTAAGCAAGTGGATACTCAGTGCACTCCTCCTTTGGACTGCTGGGTCCATGGGACCCTGTGTGCTGCTGCCAAGGGAACTGTCTCACGTGTATATTCACTAAATAACAAAAACAAGAATGAATAAATCACTTAGCAAAATAGCTTAATTTCAAAATAAATGCAACATTTATCAAAGCTTCATCTGTTATAACATTTAATAATATTTTTATACTTTTGTGTATTATAATTTCACAATATATTATAGTTAATATGATATTGACATAAATGCACACAGCACTTGGTGGGCTTCCTCCCAGTCCTCTCCCTGACTCCCCAAACAGGGTACAAAGAGTGAAATTGTCAGTATCACATATGTATATGATGTCAATGGAGTTTATTCCTTCATTGATCCTCTCTCCCCCCTTCCTCTTCTCCTAGACCACCTCCTAGCTCCACTTGGGTTTTCCCTCCATTATCTGAAGTCCCTCTGATATCTCAATTACTCCCTAGCTTATTCATATGAGAAAAAACTTTATCCCTTCACCTTCGTAATTGGCTAATCTCACTTAACATAATGTTCTCCAGGTCCATCCATTTTTCTGCAAATAACAGAACTTTTTTCTTCTTTATTGCTTAGTAGAATTCCATTGTGTATACATCCAAAAAGTTTGGAAACCGTTTATCTGTTAATGGACACCTGGGTTGGTTCCAAAATTTGGCTATTGTGAATTGTGCTGCTATAAGCATGAATATGCATATATTACTATAATATTCTGATTTCAATCTTTTTTTGGCAAGATAACCAAGAATGGTATAGTTGGATTGTATGGTGGATTAATTCCCAATTTTTTGAGGAATCTCTACAGTGATGTCCATAGTGGTTGTGCTAATTTGTAATTACACCAACAGTGTAGAAAAGTTCCTATTTCCCCGCATATTTACCATTTAAGAATGAATCTTCAGAATTTATTGTTTATTTTTTAAATTTGTTTGGGTACTGAGGATTGAATACAGTGCATTCTATCTCCAAGCTACACTTCTAGGAGCCTTTTTGTTTTGTTTTGTTTTATTTTTTGTTTTCAAACAGAGTGTAAGTTGTGAGGGTTCAATGAATATCATAGTGAAATTCAAAGTAAGACATTCAGATATGCACAGAAAATCCCTTGGTGTGGTTCCCTCCTACCTCCATCCCACTTGTGCACATTTGTTAGGTGTGGTGCAGTAGTTCAGTACATGCATACAGTATGTAATGATTCATTCGCATTAGTTAAAATATCCATCTCCTTGAGTATTTTTAAAATAGTTGATTTTTACATATTTATGAGGTACTTAAATTTTTACATATTTATGAGGTACAGTGTGATATATCAATACATGTTTATAATATATTGATTAAATTAGGTTAATAAACATTTTTTTTTGGTGGTACTGGGGTTCCTGGAAACCCTTCTACCTCCGGGCTACACTCCCAGACATATTTTATACTTTTATTTGGAAACAGGGTCTCTTAAGCCAGCGAGGCTGGCTTCGAACCTGTGCGATCCTCCTGTCTCTGCCTCCCAAGCACAGGGATTACAAGCATGCGCCACCACGCCCAGCGCTGGTAATAAATATTTTCATCTCCTTAAAAAATAAATAGAAACAAGCTCTCCTACTTTGTCACATAATGGGAGGATATTTTAGCACGTTCATTACATAAAGAAACCTCAATGTAGAGGTTAAAAAAAAAGAAAAAAAAACTTCTGTGCCATGTTAGCATATTATTATTGATGTACTAAATTTAAAATAAGATCAGAGAAAAGTGACAATTTTACTTTCTGGCAAAATGGATGCTGCTCTTTATAAGATATAGTGTAATGGATGTGATGAATTTGCAATATTTTATATAATTTTATAATAACTGTCATGATCAATCACACATTTTTAAAATGATGCTAATGTGTGGAAATTTTAATTGTTTCTTTAAAGTACTTGTGACTTGAATTTCTCTAAGACTTAGTTTCATCTAACAATGAAGATAATCAAAGTACATACAAGAAATCATCATTTTCTGAGACTAAATTAATAGTTTATTTTCATCATTTAGCACAGCACATTGCACATGGAAAATACTGAATATGTGCATCATTGTTATTACATGTAGGTTTTGAAATGCACTTTAATGAACATTATTTTATTTAATCCTTGTAACATCTCTGAGAAGTAAATTAAAAATATTAACTATTTATTTAGTTTTTAAAAAACATGTATACATTGTATAGTATTCAAATCAGGGTAAGCATGTATATCTCTCCTGCCATTATTTTTTTGAGATGAAATATCCAAAATTCCTTCTTTTAGCTTTAAAAAATATACAACATCTATAATCAACATACTGTGACTTATTTTTCTTATCAAACTTTTAACATAGCACACATGGACCACTTCTCCCCATTTCTTTCTCCCCGGATTCTGGTGACCTCTATTTTACTCTCAATCATGAAAAGTAAATTTTATCAAACATTATTTTCTATTTTGAAGCTGAGAAAAGTAAAGTTTAGGATGTATAAGTAACTTGCTTACTCATCTATACAGCTGTAGCATTGGGGAGCTAATCTATAAACTCAACTCACCCAGATCCATATTTAGAGTTATGTTTACTTCCTTGTGCTGTGTCCAATTTCCAAACGATTACTTACACAGTTATATCTGCTTGCTTCTAAAACTATATGAAGAGAATTTTCCCTGTATTTTTAATGGTTGAGAAAGTGTTTTAGGTATTTCAGTATTGAGAAGCTTTCCTTGTCAATGTAGAAGTGCAATAGTTAAAAATGAATAAACAGAGGGTTGACTATGTATGACTTTGCTGAAAATGTCCCAGTAGCTTAGGAGGAAAAACTCTACAAACAACTATATTTTATATTAAGAATTGTTTCTACCACCAAGAATCAAATTATTTATATTTTAGATTTCAGAAAGTGTACTGAAGTGCCTCACAATTGCACTTACAAACTTTGTGCTCTGAAAGAGTGATCAGGTTATCCAAAACACCTGCTGGGGCTTTTAGAACAAATTATACTAGTGAATGCTTATGCAGTGTTCATTCTGTGCCACATGCTGTTCTCAAGACTTCACATATGTTAACTTGTTTATACCTTGCCACAATGCTTTAGGGTAAGTATTGCTATTTTTTTCATTTCATAGATGAGGAATGAAGCATATAAGGCTAAGCAATTTGCTCTGAATGACAGTTAATAGGTAGTATTGCTGGGTATATGACTTCATGGGGAAGAGAGTTCTAAGCAGAGGAGATAGCAAGGGCAAAGATCTAGTTTAAAAAAAGGGGGGGCCCAGAAAACAAAGAGAAGAATAAACAAGGGTAGTAGTAGAGGACAGGATAGGAGAGACCACAGTGTACCAGATGATATGTGGCCTTTTATACTACTACAAAGATCTGCACTTTCAGTCTAAGTAAAATGAGAAGCACTTGAATGGCTGTGTCTACAGGACTGACAACCTCTGAAAAGATTTCAATGTGATCTTACTTTATTAGAAAAAAGACTGAAGACGATGAGGTTTAGAAAACAGGTTTAACATTAGGTTTGGAATTTTTGTGATTGAATTTGACAATTTTAACAATGCCTAGAAAAATGCTTTGCTGGCATTATTCTAGTTGAAAGTGAGGTATCTGAACTTTACTATTTTAATTAAAATTATATGAATGGAAATTCTTATATAAAAAGTAATTTTCAGTTAAAATACTTCTAACTTCTACTTATATAATCAGTTCACAATGCAAAGCATTATATTTCTTACTGGTATTAAAAGTGACTCTGCATCTCAGTATTGCTCAAACACCTCACACTTCATATGCTGAAAAACTAGTGAAAGAAACCATAAGAACAGTTGGGAATCTTTTTCCATAAAATTTAGGTATGCAAGAAACACATAGTTTTTCATTTTATTTTTTAATAAATTTTTATTGGTGCATTGTAGTCATACATCTTAATTGGATAAAATCTTGTGGAGATATACATGCACACATCACCCAATCCTAACCCCTTCTCTCTCCCTCCCTCCTACCCATGCTTAGCTTCCTGACTGATATGTTTAAGAATATCATGTGCTTTAAATAGTTTTCCTCTTCCCCTTCCCCTCACCTCAGACAGGTCACCTTAATTGCTCCTCTATAGGATCCCTTCTTCCTCCTGTTACCCATTTCTCCCTAGTTTTAACACATTAGGAAAAGAATCTGATTTCTTACTTTTTGTGATATTTCACTGTGTACACATCCCATAGTTTTGAAATCCACTCATCTGTTGAAGGACATCTTGGCTGTTCCACAGTTTGGCAATGGTGAACTGTGCAGCTATGAATATGGTTGCTCATGCATTAGTTTGGTATTTTGTTTTCATTCTTTTTGGTAGATACCCAGAGGTGGTATTGCTGGATCATATGGTAAGTTCGTTTTCCTTCTTCTGAGGATCTTTCATACTGTTTTCCAAAGTGGTTGCACCAACTTGCAATCCCACCAACAGTGTATTAGAGCTTCTCCTTCTTCACATCCGATGAATCACAGTTTCTTTCTTCCTTGGAAATCCTTCTTTTAATTTCCACACTTATTCCCACTTATTGAAATCCTGAAAGCAAGAAGGTGAGTAACTTTGACACGATGATCCACTCACAAACGATTTTTTTATAAGTAGAGATCACTTGAGCCTGAGAATCTGCTGAGAGATGAGGTGAGGCAGCGGCAGCTTCCTGTGCTTTCTGACCACATGGTTGCAGGGAACCGCTGGCCCTTTGCTGTGGAGCAGACCCTGGTCCCAGTCCTGCCACACAACAGGCCCTGGGCCTGGTCTTGCTGGCTTCAGACCCAGCCTAGCCCCACGGCAGGCTCTGGGCCGGCCTCGCTGACACCATGCTGGGCTGGTAGAAATATCAATCTTAGGTGTTTAGGAATCCCTTCTTATACTCTCAACAGTATCTGGAATCTTTCATACCAAACTTACTATCCATCATGTCGACTTCTGACCTCCTCACTGCTTAAGCCAGTGTTATTTCCTGGAGTTAATTTCTCCTTTTGCTTCTAAATTGTTTGTGACAAAAAGGGCATCTTTGTTGAAGCTGAAGATGAAGGCTCCACTTTAGCCCACAATCCTAGTGCACTCTCCAGCTAATCTATATGAGTGGTTTTGACACTTCCAAGAGATGACAGGAAGCAGATTTCCCACTAATGGGCACACATTCCTATTTCTTCCTTCTATTCCTATGGTAGACTCTCTCTTCTTCTACTTGCTAGACATTAAAAGGTATTTCACCACTCTTCCCTTCTATCTCAGATCATCTAGCAGAGTCATGTTAATGACACAGAGTAGAAAAGCAAAATAGTAAAATGGAAACTTTATTCAGGCTGATTGTTAGGATTTGTAGGGTATCCTGATTTCTTACATGAAATGAAAGATGAGAAAAAGAAAGGTATAAGGAAAACGTCAATAAAGAATGTTACTACGGAGAACTAGTCCAAAGAAAAATCTAAGAGGAAAAATATAACATTTGGACAATTGCAGTCCTTCCTTGTTGCTGAGCCCAGAGGAGCAATTCATATTTAAAAGATCTGAAAGAGTATCTTCATGTTTGTTTCCATCAGCATTTTCACTGCTGTGACCAAAAATCCCTGATCATACAACTAGAAAGAAGGAAGGTTTATTTTCTCATAGTTCTGGAGATTTCAGTGGTTCAGTCCAAGTTAGGCTGGCATCTGCACAGCTCAGGGCATGGTGGTGGGAGGCAGAGGGAGGAAGAAAGCAAGACTCTGCGGTAACATCATGGGGACAGGAAGCAAGAGAGGGAGCAAACCAGGGGGTTCATGACACAAGCACAGTCTCCAAGGCCATCCCAAGAAGCCATCCTCCAGCCAGACCCTCAAGACTTAATTATATCAGCTCTGATCATTAAATACTTGAGTTCTTCAGAGGACATTCTGTTTCTAAACCATGGTGATGCAGTATATAATTTTTCAACAAATGTTGGAGAAACAGTGGTATTATTTTTACGAAACTTTAAAGTGGTATACGCATAATGTAGGTAAGTAACTTGTTTTATATATTAAAAGGTAGATGGTGCTATAAAGTACTTGGTTCAGAAAAAGGAAATAGGCCTTTCCAGGTTGGGCAGGGTTACATAGATGCTTTTCAATAACGACTGGCAGGGTGTGGGACCGTAATCTATGGGGACATCTGGAGGCAGAATACTATGGGGAGAAGAGAGATCCATTGCAAATGTTTTGAGACATATATGTGTACCACATGTCTCAGTGGAGAGAGAGAGTAGTAGATGTTTTCAAAGAAGTAGTTCTTATAGGATCTTAGATCTTTTACTCTGAGAGAAAGAGAAGCCAGTGGGGAAATTTTAGTAGAATAATGTGATCCATTTTATAATTTGATCTGGTCCTTCTGGTTGCCTTGTTGAGAATGGAGAGTAGGTCGAAGGATGACAGTTAAAGGGAGATCATAGGGGCAGAGTTGGTGTTTGAATCAAGGATACATTTAGAAGACAATGCCAAAAGGATTTACTGACAACCTAGACAATGGAAAGTCAATGGATGAGTCAAAAGGTTTGGTCTGAGAAACTGGAAAGATAGTCATACCATTAATTGAAGTTGGAAGTAGGGAAGAACAGATATGAGGGGAAGATTGAGTTCACTTTTTTGATAGCTAAATTTGGATTGCCCCATCATTTAAGTGAGGATGACAAGTAAAGTGTGAAAATTCAAATATGGAGTTCAAGGGAAAGGCCTGGATTCAAAACAATATTTTTAGTGTATGGACAATATTTTGAAGCAACTTACTGAATGAAATGAATCACCAAGGAGGGAGAAGAGTTGAAAAGGAGAATAGAACCAAGAACTGAGACCTGGAGTTTTCCGGTTGTCTCATTTAATATTCTCACTGCTAGGATCCTAAACAACTGCCACAATGTAGGAGAAGGTAGCTTTGTATATTTCAGGGTTCAGTCCATGTCAAGATAGGTCTGTAGAGCTTAGTGCATGGAGGGAGAAGGAGAGAAGGAGAGAGAGAGAGAGAGAGAGAGAGGGAGAGAGAGAGAGAAGGAGAAGGAGGAGGAGGAGGAGGAAGAGAAGAAGAACAAGAAGAAGAAGAAGAAGAAGAAGAAGAAGAAGAAGAAGAAGAAGAAGAAGAAGAAGAAGAAGAAGAAGAAGAAGAAGAAGGGGGAGGAGGAGGAGGAGGAGGAGGAGGAGGAGGAGGAAGAAATAACAAGGCTATGATCACATCCTGGAGGCTTGAACAAGCAGGGGGAGGAGAGAACTTGTACAATCCCCAAGGCCACACCCTCAAAGACTCCTCTTAGCAAACAAGCCCCGCTTCCAACATTGCTTCCTTGTTTTTGTGAACCCTAGGGGGCATTGTAAATGTTGACCATTACACCAGTGTTAAGAATATAGAAAAGCAGGAAGAAAATAAAATGATACTGTAAGAAAAAAATTTTTTTTTTGGTGGTACTGGGGTCCCTGGAAGCCCTTCGACCTCCAGTCTACACTCCCAGACCTATTTTTACATTTTTATTTGAAAACAGGGTCTCCTAAGCCAGCGCGCACAGCTGGCTTCGAACCTGCGCGATCCTCCTGTCTCTGCCTCCCAAGTGCGGGGATTACAAGTGTGTGCCACCACGCCCGGCTGTAAGAAAAATTTTTAATAAAAGAGAATCATATCCGATATACACTACAATTGAGAGCTCAAGATAAATGAAGATAGAGACCTGAATGCTGAATTTAGTGAAGATAAGGATCTTGATTGAAGCTGTGTTCATGCCGTGTCAAAAGACAAAGCCTTTTTGGGTTGGATTTAGGAAAAATGTGCAGAGAATATTTGAGCAATAGATGTAGACAACTCGTTTGTTCAGGTCTATGCTACATGGAAGGAGAGAAATAGGGTAACAACTGGAGGTAGACATGGAGCCAAGAGAGGATTTATGTGTCTGTATAGGAGTAATGGAGTCAGCTTGTTTTATTTTTCCTCAAGTGGGAAAGACCCAGTGGAGAGAGGAAATTTTCGGTGTGAGATAGATAAGGAGGCTTGTTGAGAATTATGACAGTAAGGGAGAGAGGATGGTTCACGGTGCACAGGCAGACAGGGTGGCCCTCGGAGGGTTTATCCTTCCACTGTTCCAGCAGCGACGGCAAAGCACAGGAACACAGATGCTGGTGGGTGGATCTCATCTGGTTGCCCTATTTTCTCAGGGAAAGTGGAAGCAAGGCCAAAGCTGAAAGAGATGGTGAGGGAGGAGATAGCAGAGTGTTAGTGAGGAGAGAGGAAGTAGTGTGCCAGGATTATATTTACTGCTCCAAGGATTCTTACCATAAGGCTTGAATGACTGGAAAAATTTTTCCTACACAAAGAAACACATGTGTTTAAAAAACATCTTATGCACCTAATAAAATAAGGGTTTCATGTGGCAGAACTTAAATTTCCTAGGAACATTCTTTTCATTTCTGAAGAATCAGAGAAAGAAACGGTGAGAAAGACAGACAGACAGACAGACACACACACACACACACACACACACACACACACACACACGAGTTTTCTTAGAAATAAATACTGGCTTTTGTGGTCTCAAATAGCAGGGGGGAGGCATGAAATTTGTAGTGATCCTGATGTGCTGTGGGGCAGGTGGAATCATCCTCCTCTAGAGAGTTGTTTGTTCTGCCTGCTTTGACCAGTGACCTGCTATCATCTATGTTTACTCTCTCATATTTTGTTTGACATACTTGTTAATTGGTGACTCCCCTCCCTCTCTAGTTACTTGATGTTGTAGACTAATCTTTCTTTGTTTTCTTAAGTAGGTATATTGTTGATTCTAAAGGTACAGAAAACAAATGTGCTAGTTTGTCCATCTTAAACCTGGAGTATGAAATTATTTAGATGCTTATAAACTATGGCTCTTAAATAAATATTAGATATATTTGTGATATGACAATCATGCTTTATTAGAGAAGGCTGATCTATCATTTTGAGGTTGAAATAAAAAAGAGGAAAGGGGTAGAAATTAATGGAGAAATAAATTTTGATTATGTGGCTTGAATAAGTCTTCAGTTTAATAGAAAAGTCACTACTTAGAAATTAATGCCAATAATTAATGCATACATACAATATTACATTTTCAATCCATTTTCCATTTTATGCTTGGACAATAAGGATGGAAATACCTAGGAGAGAGAATGCTGACAGCTATGTAGCACACATGTCCTTCGGGACATGAACTTCCCTCAGTCTTTTATTATGAGGATGCTGATCTACTTTGCATTATAAGGTGGTTACAGTATTCTTATTTTTATTGATGATAAGGAGAAAGCCATACTGTTGAGAGCTTTGGGGCTTAATAACCTGGGTCGACTTTGTAATTGGTGAGTCCCTTATGAAAAGGGCCTGTCTTAACAGCATTTATTATGCACACCATTGGGTTTGCACAGCTAACACGAGGGTGATGTGCAGATCAGCATTGTGCATCTTATACTGCTCACATCCCTGGCCAGGAAGCAGAAAGTCGTATTTATGGTTCTAGCTCTTTAACCTAATAACTGTCTGAACTTTCCGACTACTTCACATTCCTGAACCTTAGTATTTTTATATGAAAAACCGGATGCATAGTACCAATCCTGTCTGTTTCACTGAGTATTCGAGAGGTTTAAATATTTTAGCAGGCATGGGAGAAGCTTGTATTTGGTTTTCCTGTCTTCACTTCTTTCCCGCAGCATTTGGATGGTATTTAGTTTTGTTCCACCTTCTTCTTGCATTTGTAGATATTTTTGCATGGTAACAATCTGAACAGTCTACACCAACTTATTCATCCTGAGATCCTTCCCTCTGAGTTTGGAGGAATGCTGCCCCCATACGACATGGGAACATGGGCAAGAACACTGCTAGACCACGAGTATGATGATGACAGCGAATACAATGTGGACTCCTACAGTATGCCTGTGAAGGAAGTAGAGAAGGAACTGTCCCCCAAGTCCATGAAGAGGTATGCTGGTGGGAGACTGGGGAGTGGCCTGGGCTAGGTGCAAAGAAACATCCTGAATCTAACCAAGTTTTATGTTTTTTTCATATATATATATATATATATATATATATATATATATATATATATTTTTTTTTTTTCCTGGTGGAATTTTAAAGTCTTTCATGTCTCCATAATTGGATGTCTAGAATTTTTAAGATAAAGTATTTTTTGCTGTCAGAACATTTAATATTTACACTCTGAGCAATTTTAGAATATAAAATATATTACTATTAACTATAGGCACCATACTCTACAATAGGTCTCCAGAACTTATTCCTTCTAATGGAGACTTTATACCCTTTGACCAATATCTCTCTGTTCTTCCTACCCCCACCCACTCGGCCCTCGGATAGACACCGTTCTACTCTCTACTTCTATGACTTTTGTTTCCTTTTTAGATTCCATCTACATGTGAGATCATAAAACATTTGTCTATCACATGTACCTCATAAGTGCATACAATTACTAGCTGTCAGTTTAAAAATTATAAAGTCATTCAAGGTAACCTCAACTTAACATCATTTTAAATTTATGGATAATTTAACTGTCACTAAATCCAGTAGTTTTCCAACTGTATCCTGAGAAACCCAGGCTTTTGATGGAGGGGCCAAGTCCAAACAGGTGAAATGGGGAAATGTCTCCTTCCCCTGCAATGACAACATCTTTCTTTCTAACTAATTTATTGGGCTTCTTGTAAGATTTTTTTTGAAGAAAAGAACTACAAAGACATAGGTGTGCATGTTTATGCATGCACACACACACACTTCAATTCAAACACTATATTTAAAGCTCATATTATCTTTTTAATATCTCTGAAAATTCTAAAGTTCTAAAACATTCTATTTTCTTACAAGTTTAATCTTTATAAAGTTCACTATTGAGTTAAAGTTCAACTTCCTGCTTTGGCTCATGGCACTTTTATGCCTGATTTTTTTTAATAAGTGGCTGGTGAATTGCAGACACACAGTTTGCATTCCATAGAAAACACAGAAAGCATTTAATTCTTAGGTTTTCCCCGGCCACACCAGCCAGAAGTTCAGTAGAATATAACAAAAAATATTTCTCCAGTTTGTTTTCCCTCATCTACAAAAATGTGAGACAGCAGCCCACAAGTCTTCTTACCTAGCTCAAAGATGGCCCGTGGACATCTCATTTATCATACCAAACCTTGCTCTTTGTCTCTCTCTGAGGAAAGCCCCTGGGAGTTATGCTGTCCTAACCTAAAAGGTTTATTGATGAGTTTTTAAGAGATTATGTTAAGTTCTATGAGTTGTGTAAAAAATTGTGTGTGCATGTGTATAAGTGTATACAGACGAATGTACATTTTACTTTTCTAGGAAAAAGGTATATGTTTCATCAAGTTATCAAAAATTTTTGAAACCAAAAAATCCCTAAAAGTAATTATCTATGAACTATTTCCTTCTAATAAAAAAATAATAACAGTTGTTAAAATATACAATTCAGTAGGTACTTATCATGGGTAAGGCCCTTACTCGGCACCTGTTTTTCACATGAATTTATTGAATCCTCACAGCAACCCTGTTAAACAGATATTGTATCCTGAATGTAACACAACCTATATTTAGTAGAGCAGGGCTTAAATCTATGAGGTACACGGTCTTTCAAACTGTTCACATGAAGCCTGTCTATCCTTTTATGACAGCAGGGAAGAAGCTTCTTCTCTCTGAAACTAAGCCATATAAAGATTTTGAGACAGGTGTCATAGATGTCTTCCGATTTTCTTCTTTAACAGCTAATGGTATCTTTTTTCTTCAGCCAACTCTCTCATGATATGTCCACTCTCATTCCATCAGGGAAGCAGAAGTCTCTACAGCCTTACTTCACCACACCCGTACTCCTGCAATGTATTCATCTGTATCTCCCTCTTACAAATCTCTGAACAGTTCTTCTAGTTTCCTCCTTAACCTGCTCCCCTGTCCTGTATTTATCATTTACATGGCAATTTAAAAGCCCTTTTTTTAAATTTATTTATTTTTTTTTTTTGGTGGTACTGGGGTTCCTGGAAGCCCTTCTACCTCTGGGCTACACTCCCAGACCTATTTTTACGTTTTCATTTGGAAACAGGGTCTCCTAAGCCAGCGTGCGCGGCTGGCTTCAAACCTGCGCGATCCTCCTGTCTCTGCCTCCCAAGCGCGGGGATTACAAGCATGCGCCACCACGCCCGGCTTCAAAAGCCCTTTAAAAATTTACTTCAGCAGGTCATTTCACATCTTTGACTTAGGTGTTTAAGTGACTGACTGTTATGCAATGAATAAAATCAATTCTTTATTGTGGCTGTCAAGTTACCACATGATCTGACCCTGCTTACCTTTCCCCTTTAGGTTTACTGTGCTTTCTCTTTCCTTTCCTATCGTCCAGAAACACTAAGCTGCTGTCTGTTCCTTCAGCTTCTCCAGCAGGTTTCTCTTGTTTATACGATTTTCTGAAACTCCAGGGCATGCAGAAAGAACTTGCTTGCAGGAGGTGCTTACTAAACAGCTGATTAAAAAGTAAGCTTCTGTCCTTGGCTGTCTGTAAGTTCAGTATTCGAACTGAGTAGTTGACCTTTGACCTGTGTAGGGAGCACATGTCTCTTTACAGCTTTGCTTCACCCCACCTCCCACCCCCCAAACACCCAGACAGCTCGCTTAGCTCTGACCTACTGCCACTGAGTTGTGTAAATTCTGGCTTCTCAGTGGAGTTGTCCACAGCTCCTTTTTACTCCTGGCCATGTCTGTTGATGCTTTTCAGGTGGCCAGAGAGCACTGCAGGCTCATATTGATTGCCCTGTATCTAGGAGGTCTCTATTTATTGAGCTGTGTCCTCCTAATTCTCTGTTTCTGCATTTAACTTTTTAATCCAAGGAAATTAATTTAATTGAAATAATTTCAGATCCCAATTCTCTTTTTCAAGTAGTTAGCCTATTTCGTCCCCGTAGACTTGACTTACAACATATACACTGCCCAAAACCTTTTCCTTGTTTCTGAGAGGGGGATGATGGATGAGACTTTTAATTGTTCTTTGGTGAAGATTTTGAATTATAAGAAGCTTTTAAAATCCAATTGGCAGACACCCAAAGAAAGACATAACAAAAGTTTCATTTGATTGTCTTGTCCTCTGTGCTGTGGAACCAGGGTTTGCCACAAGGAACGGGCAGGATTCCCCTGCCTTCTGCTCTCTTGGAGTTTTCCTTTTTTAGTTTTATATTTTTCTTTATTAAAAGGGGATAAAATTATTCCTCTACCAAAGGTATTTTTGGCATTCTTCCTTGGGTGTACTCATCCAGACTATAAGAAGGTGATTTCATTTCACTGTATAATTTGGTGGAGGGGTGTACAGGTATGAGAAAAGATACAAAATTCACTAGACTGCAGGTGTTTTTGAACTGGGAAGCATCATTTCATCTTACGTCTTCAGTTCTTAGGATAATACTGGAAACATAACAGTTTCAGTGAGTAATGATACTAGTATTATTGCAGTGATATGAACTTCTAACTTTATTGAATGACATCAGATTTCTATTGATACTACATGCCAAACTCTATTCTATCGGTATATGTAACTTGGCTCATTTGCTTCTTAAAGCAGCTAATAAAATAGTTTAATCTCCATTTTGTTGATGAGGAGAACACGACACAAGAAAGGCAAGTGACTTCCACATATTGCATAACTAGAAAGCAGCACTACTAATTTTAGTACACAGGCCATATCGTCCCAGGAGCTAGCCATTTCCTTAACCACTACCATTCGCTCTCTGCCAGAATTCCTACTGGGATTTGTGAATGCATCATTGCATCTGATCTTCACCTGCATAATATAGAGATTCCTTTCCTCATTTTAATAACAAGAGAACTAAATCTTAGGGAGTTTAAATAGTCTCCCTCATGATCACAGAGCTATTAAACTGTTATTATTAAAATAAATTGAAATCCACCTCTCTCCAAAATCTAGTCTCATAAATGCTCTGGGGTACCACAATTGTGGAGGCATAATAAATGAATAAACAAGTACTGGGTAACTAAATTTAAATTATTTGTTTTCAAACAAAGAAATGAAACTTATTCACTGCAAACAGAGACGGGCTATGTGGAAACTCTTGAGATGAACTAGACAGCTAGAATAAGCCAGTTCATTAATAGTTATGACTCTGCACAAAGCATCCTGTTCTTTAAGAAAGTAAAAATAATCTGGACTAAATAACGGTACAGGGGACAGTTCAATACCAAAGAAACTTGTAGTTGCAAACTGTTACTGTGTGGCCTTATTCATGTTGAGAAATTGTTCTATATACAGAACCAGCATTCATCAGTCAACAATTCCACCTGGAGTTCATGATAAAAGAGAATTAGGAACTTAATTCCAGTTAGAATAATACAACATAATTTAAAGTATTTTGTTAAAATTGCTACATCCTTTAATAATAGTTTTAAAAAATAAGGATAGAGCCAGGCATGGTGGTGCATGCTTGTAATCCTAGCATTTGGGAGGCTGAAACATGAGGATCATGATTCACAGCCAGCCTCAGCTACTTAGTGAGGCCCTGCAAAACTTAGTGAGACCCTGTTTTAAAATAAAGAATAAAAAATAGGGCTGGGTGTGTAGCTCAGAGGTAGAATTCTCCCAGTTTTCATTCCAAGTATCACAAAAAAAGAAAAAAAAAGTCAGGATAGATATAAACATAAAGACTGTGTGTATGCACATTTGTGTACTATACGTGTTTTAACAGAATATTATGGCAGATGAAAATACGTATGTACCTTGTGTTGTATAAATAGCTTTGGTATTTATTTATTAAATTCGATGAAGACAGACCTCAACATTTATGTAATAGATACAATGTTATGATAATCTTTCATCAGTTTTGTAAAGAATTGTTTTCATTCTGACTACTAATACTGAATTTTTTCAGTATAGAAATTATTTATTGATTAGAAATTCAGATATTGACATGGTACTATGATTCTGACTCTGATGTACTGCTCTCTCTCTCTTCCTGCCTTCCTTCTCCTTTTCTTGTTCTTTCTTGAAAACATGCACAGAGACAACCCTTCAGTCAGTTTTCTTTTGAAGATAAGCATCTAATGCCTATTTAATATTCAGATATAAAATAACAAAATGATTTAGGAGACAAAACCTCTCCTTAGAAAAAATTTCTTCCACCTTTATTTTTATTCACTCCTTTGAAACAAATTTATTTAAATGGAGTCAATTTGTCAGTTAATCCCATATTTTTTTTGATAATTAGTTCCAGTGCTGTTCTTTTTCATTAGCATGTGCAGTTGTATTTTAGCTTATAGTCTTTCTCTTAGGAAGTTAATGAGGTCTGCTAAGAGGCATATTGCCAGAGCAATAGCCAATTGGCTGGAATGCAGCAGCAGGGGAGTTTTAAAAGGGCAGCTGCTTCCTTAATGCTACAGCTATTAAGACTGCAGCTTCCTGCCACAACAGTAGCATGTTTCATTGATTTTCCTCCTTCCCGCTATCCTGTTGTTTCCTAATGATGAATCGGGACATAATTCCCACCTGCTATCAAAGGCATGCATAAGAGGTGTTCAAATTATGTGGTTTTCTAATTATAGAGTATTGCTGCCTAAATAAAATTTTTGCCTTTTTTTAAAGAAAAAATCTTTCACCATTTATTTGAAGCTTTTAAGAGTAAGGATGATTTTATTTGGATGTTCTATTGAGAAAATTAACAAAAATCACATTCAAATTCTGCTATTTTGTTGATGTAATCATTAAAATAAAAAATGATGGTTAAATAAAAATTGGGTTTGTTTTATAGAATTCTCAGGGCAGATGTTAAGCTTTCTATCATTTCTATCCAGTTTTTCATGACAATCACTTTGCTGTGGTATATTTTCCATTTAGAGGGATTTTATTGGAAAAAACTTGTCCTACACTAAAAACTGTCAGTATTTCACAAAGAAAAGTCTAGTTTGGTTGCAAAGAGGAGAATCTAAGCCTGTTATTATCTGCTTAGAACCCCTTTCTGCTCACTATTCTACTTAGAGGGCAAAGGGGATTTTCCCTGACTCTGATACAGACACCACTATAAGTGTTTCTCAAATTGTGCAGGAAAGCCACAATTCATAAACTCCTTGATGCACAGGAAAATAATCCACATGCACAGGAGAAGCAGTGGCAAAGAAAAGAAGAGACTGCTGTCTGGATAACTACTTGGTGTTAACTTAATGACCTCGGCTTTATCCTTTCCAGGTCCCAGTCAGTAGTGGATCCCACAGTACTAAAGCGCATGGATAAAAATGAGGAAGAAAATATGCAGCCTTTGCTTTCTCTGGACTGATAACTCCTCTACTCCTACCCTGCGAATTAGAAATGGAAGGTACTGGTTTTCAGCGACAGGGATAGAACTGTGGATGAATTGCCAGCTGAAAACCTATATATTCATGTTAATGTAGCATACTATGTAATAAGGCATCAGGTTGTCCCATTTGCCTGAACCATGGGTGCCCTGGGCTGGATTTTAAAGAAAGGTCAATAATTTATTCTGTAAGTGCCAAGCTCTTTGTAAATACAATGTAATCTTCCTGTCAAGTTTGTACATTTTGGTAGTAATTTACCTTGGGAAAGATGGATTCAAATGTTTGAGCCAGTGATATGAATTGTAATGAAAACCAGAAGAGACACATAACGCTATCAAAGATAATTACATGTAGCCCTGTTTCCTATGAAGCCATATTCCTGCTATCATAGTGAATTGTTTCACTGTATGTCTCTGGAACTTAGTATTCAAACACACTTTGAACAGACACAGGGAACTAACTAATCCTAGAAAATGATTAACGTATTCTTATCCAGTGATTTTCATCTCAGAGAAAATGTGTCCTAGGATTGTTGCTGGTTTTGCACTCTGGAGACAAAGAATGGCAGATGAGCTGGTGAAGTAAACATTTGAACTTTTCTATGTTGTGCAGTTCCTGGAGTCTTGACAAATGATGTTTCCCCATTTAAGGTTTGGAATTCTGAAATAGAGTGAATTCTACCTAAACTACTGTCTTCACAATGTGCCCTTTATTCAAGACACCATTGTATCCCCATTTGATGTACTTTAAGAATATTTCCCTGAAAACTCTGTCCAAGAAAATGAGAACTCTATGTGAATAGTGTTTTGACAGCTAATTTTGAACATAAAATTTGCCACTTACAAATAAGGGGCTAATTTCTAATTATTGTGCACTTGTTGAAAAAATATATATATTCACTTCACACAGCATATATATTTTTACTAAGCTCTAATAAACCCTTGATGTGACAGGCTTATA
This sequence comes from Muscardinus avellanarius, assembly GCF_963383645.1. Taxonomy (NCBI): domain Eukaryota; kingdom Metazoa; phylum Chordata; class Mammalia; order Rodentia; family Gliridae; genus Muscardinus; species Muscardinus avellanarius. Next base: position 76,539,724 of record NC_137794.1, read on the forward strand.
AAATAAATAACATATATTAATGGTCTTAGAGATATTGCAGATAATTATGAGATGCTAACTCTGGAAACCATTTTCCCTGAAGTTAATGAAAATGAGAAAGAGTGAAACAGACTTTAGTGTACCTATCTAAGGCAATTACAATACACATTATAATGCAGCCATGAACATGTACCACTTTTGTGAAACATTTTTTCTTCAATGAAACAACAGTTCTCAACATAGTGTACTTACCAGGTGACAAACAGTAAAATAGTTTTTTTTTCTATCACATTCAAATGTTCCTGTATGTGCACATTTTTCTCTCAGAATTTTTCTTTCAGAAAAGATTGAAAGAATACATTGCATGTAGGAGATATAATAAATGCATCTGAAGGCATCCAAGATAGTATACAAGAGTTTCAATCTGCATATTATCGAAAGTTTTATCATTTCATAAAAAAATTAGAATTATAGAAAATCTCAAGAAATCTTATTTTTGATAATTTTATTGGTGCATTGTAATTATACAGCATACTGATATTTAAAATGATATCTATACACTTGTCCATGCCATTTGGTGTGTTTCCTTCCAGTTGCTGTTCTGCTCCCTGCTCCTCTTTTCCACATGTGTTTATGAGACTGGTAGTGATACCTTCACAGGAACATAGCACTCTAGGATCTGTTCCCTTCCTCATGCCTTTTTCTTCTTCCCCCTCTCCTCATCCTTTTCCATTCGTCTACTGGTCTCTGTCCTCTTTTATCTAAAGTCCCTTTCCTTTTCTATTTTCTCTCTAGCTTCCACATATAAGAGAAAACATATGACCCTAGCTTTTCTGGGACTGGCTCACTTTAAATTTAAAACTCAAGCATGAACACACAAGATTCTTATCACCCTTGGCTGCATGACAAATTTTAAGATTCAGAATGTATGATTAAAGCATTGTTTTGAAGGAAAAAATCAGCAACTATTGGAAACCAAAATAAGTAAAGATATGTCATAGTTTTACATGCATTTTAACCAAAGGTTTAAATTTTTTTCTTATAATTTCATAGCCAAAAATCTTAAAATCAGAACTATCTCAGTCTATAGCATACCAATTTATGTATTTGTATACCTGATGTTTATAAGAATACATAAATTAATGTGAATGAAAAGTACTTTAAGAACAGCAACTTCTAGTCAAGGACGGAAAAATAATGACGGTTCTCTAGTCTATGCATTATTGTTAGACATTAGAGTAAATTGAGGATTTAAATCCACAGGAATTTTTACTCTCCATAAGAACCCTAACCCTTCATGTGCTTCTGTTTTTGCCTTCTTGACACATTCTATAGCTCTTACTTTATATACTTCATAAATATGTGTTAAACGGTATGAACTCTTGGAATAAAATAGAAATGATGTAAGTACAGAAGGGCAATCAACTGCTCTTTCTCATGTGTTTCCTGTGATGTGTGCCATTTATTGTCAGTTTTTAGAATTATACCAGCTTCAGATGTCAACCAGCACAGCCAACTTCTTTCTTCTCTCATAAAGTTAGTGTCATATATAAAAATAACTAGCATCATTCACGCTGTCTCCCTACCCACATTTGGAAACTGTGCATTGGCATTGCTGTGCATCGGCTCTTCTTCAAATGAGCAATTGAGAGTTGGATGGATGGTGTAAAGTGTTTAAAAATGAATGAACAAATTGCAACAATAATGCTTTCTGAAATTGCTCTATCTAGTTCAGTCTGTGAGTGAACTCATTTCCCAGCAATGTTTTGAAGCTGCTTAGTCAAGGGATGTTCATTCAAATTTAAAACCTTTACCCTCAGCACTAGTTAACTAGTGCTTTTCCTGCATTTTCCCTCATGTAATTGAGTCATATAGTTATGGCTATCATTACATAACCTAGTAAATAAGCAGTCCTATATTTTTTTTCACTTTAGTTGCAACAGTATACCCCTATTCATGTACACACTATATTGTTCCAATGAATTATCCATTCTACTTTGAGAACTATAATTTGCTTTTTCAGTTGTCTTGTTATTGAAATTTATGGACTTCAAATAGTTAATCCATTAATTTGAAACCATCCAGTAATTTACTTACTTACTTACTTACTTACTTACTTACTTACTTACTTACTTTCTGTGCTGGGAACTCAAGCCCAGGCCCTTGAGCATGCTAGGCAAGTGCTATACCACTGAAATGTAAGGCCAAACCCAACTCCAACTTACTTCTCTTACCTTTTGGTCCACCATTCATTTCTAATTTCTTATATTGTTTTTGGGGTAACTGCCTACAAAGCTGGATTAAAAACAATTACCTCCTCTTATCACGTTGTCAAGAATATTTGCAAATGTTTTTGTCTACCACTTAAAAAAAGAGGTTAATGAAAATACAAACTTAAGAAATATGAAGAAGTAGCTCTTTAAAAATGCAATAAAGTAGAGATGCTGACACATGCGATTTATTTGTTCTCTTTTCCAAAAGGTCAGTATATGCATACATCTCAAAAGGTAAAACATAGGTATCATTTGAAGAGGAATATCCAAGGAATTGCTTTGAATATTCTCACACCATCTTACATCTACTGTGTAAATTCATCATAATAACTTTAATCCATGCAACTTAAAAATTTAGCATTATGTCAAAATAATATATAACTATTACATAGAGTTTCCCAAGTAAGTTTTTGAAGTGGGAGCACATTTTTTAAATTTCATTAAGAGTTTGCATAGATGCAGGCAGAGGCACTTCATACGTCTTTTGATATAAAATGCTTATTTATTTCACAGTACTATAGTTCACACTTTGATAAACTGAAAATCCAAGCAAGTAGGTTCTCTTTAATATTGTTAACTAGGTCACATTGTTAAATCAACATCTGAAGTTCCTGCAGCATTCCTGAGGGAACAGAAGTCACTCTATTGCATCAAGATAATGGAGAGTTGTTTTAGACTTCAGGGAACAAATTTATGAATCTTCAAGAGAGACCTTTAGATCCATGGTAGTCTGTCTTCAGGCACAAGTTTTTTGTTCTTCTCCAATTAACCTAAAGGTTAAAGGACACATCTGTGATCCTTTAAAGAAGTTATGTCCAAGAGATTATATACTCTTATGCTCTTTTATTTTAAAGTCTACCTTTTTTGGTTGGTTAATAGTGTCTCGTGTGTGTGTGTGTGTGTGTGTATTTATTAATGATTACTTAAAAAGTTGTCATCAGCTATAAAGACATTCCAGAAAAGTGTCAACACAAAAAATAAAGTTAGCTAAGTATGTACAATATTGGAACTTTTATATAGTATTTACATTTTTGACATAAAAAGTTATAGACATAATATATTCTATTTTAGATCTTCTATAGAGATACATAGTCTAAAACATAGTAGTGCATTTGAAAGCCAGAAGATCATGGAAGAATAGGCGGATTATACTCAAATCCATTAGAACAAAAGAAGATTGACTGAATATATAGAGTATATATATTATCAACAGTAATGAAAAAGAATTTGTATTATTTTGTTTCAGTTAATAAAAGAGCTTCTCATATGCTATTGGAACTACATGGCACTCTTTATAACTTGAAAAGGGAAATCAGTAGAAAAACAGAAGGAATTGGGCTTTATAACGTTACTAGATTACAACCTGAATAGCTTAGAGAATATAATATTTTTTAGAAATTCAAGTTTTTATTTTATAAACATTTTGGGACTAACATCACACCTAAAATAATTCTGTGAAGTCTGTTATGTGGTAAATATGGGATTAAGTTCCTCTGGTGTGTAGAAAACATATACAATAGCAAATCTGTATATGGAACACTTAAACTCAAATTTTTATTTTAAAAGAGGAGTATGAATGGTACAACTGAAATAAAAAATAGAAACCAAATAAATATTGATATTATAAAGGCATTTTTCTAATAAATATTGGAAAATGTTAATAATTTAGGTGTTTAAGTAGTATTTGATTTAGATTCATTTCTCAATGCAAAGATTTCTGTCCTTAATGATATTAGTACATTGATTCTGTCAAGTTATCTTTGTTTTGCAGTGAATGAGAAAGATCTAGATGAAGGTCAAACTAAATTTTAACAAAATTTTTAAGCAGGAACCAATCCTCAACTATTTTGAAAAATTCTAAGGAGCTATATAGGTTCACATTACACAGATATTCAAAGTATTTCTTGTTTCTAATTCATTTTTTCCTAGCTTGACAAGTTTTCAAAATGAAATAAAAGATACTCAGCAAATATATGTGGAAGAAAAAATTACACAAGTTTCTGAAGAATACCAAGCACACTATTGCCTATTTGGCTCAAATACTATCTTACTCTTTGCTGCTACACACTATTTATTTACTGCTATGTACTATTTGACATTTTAAGACAGTTATTTATTCCAACGGAATATTAAAATAACATAAGCTTTGAATAAGTATATATTTATTCAAAAAATGTATTAATTTTGTATATGTGGGATGTTGAACTTGGAAGTACTGGATCTGCTGTCTCTGTTAAATTCTAGATTCCTAATACAGCACTTAAAATTGATAGAATTAGGAGGGAAATTGTGATTGACTATGTAGGATAGAATATCTCAAATTTTCTGACACTTGTATATTTGGGATTAAAGGAGAAATATGTAATTTGTTTTACCAAAATGACATTAAGTATTCTCTAACTTCTAGAGAAACTTTCAAAAAAATCGTTTGAAGAAGTTAACTTTTAAATTGTGTATAGCGATAGGATGACCATTAAATAAATCCTTCACACTCCCACATGCAATGATTTGATTATATTAATAAATTATTGTATTATTGGATTATTCAGAAATTTGGATTAACAAAAACCCACCATGATTTAAATAAATCCCATTAAAATAATTCCAGGATAAATGAGTTAAGTAAAATAAAAATATTCAACCTGATTTAAGAAAGAATGCTTCCTCAATAAATAGAATAGCATTGAATATTCTGTGGCTTTCCCTTATTTACCCTACCTATGGACAAAAACTCACCTAATGTGGAAAAAGTCTCGTTTTCATTGCCTAAGACCTACAATACACTCATGATTTTATTTGACCCAAATTCAGAGGATTTTCCTGCACATAGCTTTTGAAGCTGTCTAGAATAATTTCTTTCTGCCTCTTCTTAAACTCCTGCCTTGAGAAGTCAAATGTCCACCAGGGACTGCAAAAGTTTCCTGAGTGAGAATAATCCCAGAGCAATCAGAAAATGCAAGAAAAGTCAAATATGTGTTCAGTTTTTGTCACCAAAAGGTATGTGCCTTATTCAAGAGAATCAAAGAGAATATATTTTTAAATACAATGCAGAAAACTATTTCAAAGTGTCAAGAATTCCTGATATCATTCATTGAATATTTGGCCAATGAAAACAGGAATGATGGTCAAGCTCTGATGTGGAGTATTTCTACACACTAAAAATGTTATCAAAATTATTTTCCTCAGAGCATCACTTTTTCTAAAAATAAAATAGTATGTTTCTTTTTACCTTCCCCTCCAATTGCTATAACAAAAGTACTAGTTTAAAACCAGTTAAAAAGACACAGTTTAATGTTTTTTAAGAAAAATATTGTCCTATTATTTATGTATAAACAAGATTCATTTAGTTGCTATGTTATGATTGAAGTATTTGCCTGCTGACTTACAAATTATCTAAAAGTTTAAAAATATAAAATTTTAGTGTTAGAAAATTATTAAATGTTCTTTTTATCTGGGGTTCCCGGAGAAGACTGGAAATAGCTTTTCCTTTGCATCCATATATCTAGCATTTTTTTAAATATATATATATATATTTTGAACATCTCAGCTTTGAAATTTACAAAACCAAACCTCTCCACTTTCATTCTGAACCCTCTTCCCTTTTAGATTTTTAAGATCACCAGGAGTTGAATCTAATATTCCAATTTCTAGGGCTGAAATCTTTGGAGTCATCCTTTCTCTCCTCTCTCTTTCTAAAGATTTGATTCAATCGTTTCACCCACACTGTTGGCTCTCCTTCAAAACACACCCACACTCATCATTTTCCTAACCATCATCCATACCTTGGTCCAAGTTTTCAACATTTTTCATCTGAGTTATTTTGATAATGTGAAAACAACTCTCCTTGTTTCTGCCTTTAGTTTCTAGAGTTAATTTGGGAACATCAGAAAGAAATAAAATGTAAGTCAGTTATTTTATTTTTCTTAAAACCTTCTGAAAGAGTAAAAACCAAAATCTTTGTAATGTCATATTGGAGGGTTGGTATGAAGTTCTAAACACCAATGTAGAAGAGTAGCATAGCTTTCTTACTAGGCTGGCACATTTTTCTAATACAATGCAAAAATAGTCTTAAATACTTTATTTGGTTGCTTTTAAAAAATCTTACCCCTGACCTGACTTTTTTTTGACCAGCACTTAAGGATCTCTCCACTACTTTTCTGTGGGAGAATGGTCATTTTTGCCGTTCTAGGGTCTTGCCAAGCATGCCTTTGCTTCAAGACTTTCACTCTCTGTTCCCTTTGTCTTTTGCTCCAGATATCCGCATGGTTAAATTGCATGGTTAATCCCTCATCTCCTTAGGTCTGTCTTTAAATGTTTTCTCTTTTGTGAGGTCTTTCTTTTTCCATTTTAAAATGAAAGAGTCATATAATTCTTCATATTCTCCTTTTCTGCTCTATTTCTTTCCATAGTATGTATCACCTAGTATATTATATGGCCTATTTATCTTATTTTTATCTTCCCTCAGTTGACAGTGAACTCCAAAAGAGCAGGGATCATTGTCTGTTTCCTGTTGTATAATCAGTGCCTTGATCAGTGCTTGGAACATACTACCAAATACAAAAATCTTCAGAAAGATCTTAATTGGTTTCAGCAAGTTATATTACCTAATGATCAAAATATATTTCAGGATAGTGCTTTGCTTTTTTAATTAAAAATCTTATTATTCATCTTTCAAAGAAGAAAATTTCCTCTTTATAATGATGGAATCATGAACCAAAAATTCATTCTCTCTCTGGCTGTCTCTCCCCATCTCTCTCTCCCTTTCTCTCCACATCTAATATCTGTCAAAGGACCAAGTTTCACATTGACATTTTAGGTTTGTTTTTGAAAATTACTATAAGATCATTGGGCCCTATACCTAATATATACATGGCTTATGTTTATTATTTGAGAGACTACAAGATACATAAACTGGAAAGCTATTTTGAGATAAAAAGCATAGTGAATTCCTCATTATTGATTATTGTAGTTGTTCATCAACAAGGTAGACTTTCCTTGCTTGTCTTATTATTTGATACTTGACAATGTATACAGTTGAACCATCTGCCTCTGTACTGTCCTTTTTTGGGCCAACTTTTACTATAAAGGAGAAGATGAGAAGAAGGGAAATATATTTCAATCTTTTTTGCCACGATTATAAGATTAATGAGGAAATATTTTGTTGTTCTTTAAGATCTATCTATGATCTAGAAATACCTGCAAAAACACACACACACACACACACACACACACACACACACACACACACACGAGCCATTTAATTTTCAAAATCTTTATAAAAAGTCTTAAATCAGTTCATTTTTACATTAATATCTTTTTATTTTTAAAATTTATTGTCTTTGTACAAGAAAATAGGAATTGCTTGTGTTCATTTATTCTAACCAACTTTTCAACTTTCTTTCTCTTCTTTTTGCATTTTAATTTCAGCCATTATCTTTAGAGCTTTATAATAATCTTATTTGTTTTTAACTATTCCCACATTTTTATTTGCTACCTTTTGGACTGACTTTGCAATAATTTCACAATCAAATATTCTAGACATTAGATATGATATGTTTCTGAGTTTTATCCTTTGCAGTTTATTTATTTTTTTCATTTTCCCTAAACCTATGTTATTCTTTTGCCTCAGCTACAATATTGTTGTGCCTTTTCCTACATTGTAGAAACTCAGTACTTCAGTTTTATAATCTCCTGCCAGGCCTTCTGTTCAGAATACACTGAAAATGAAAGGTTGGCAGGTGGTATTGATGAAGAAAGCATAATCTGAAGAATAAGGTTAGATGTTTGAAACTGTTTGAGATGTCAGCTAGTCTCACCGTGGCTTTGGGATTTAAGGATTGTGCTTCTCCTGTGTACTGTGGAGGGAAACTTTAATCAATATATTTCATGGTTGGTGTTACAAAAATATATGGCAATCAGGGTCAACAGATAGTTTTTAAAGCCTTTCCTAGAGAAGACAATACTGGCTCTTTCTTGCTCAGGAGCAAGGCAGAATTTTCTTGTGCCTCTTATTACTTGATCCTTGACATTCTGTACAACAGACTCCATTTGCCTCCATGGTGCCCGCTTTTGCCAATTTTCAAGAATGTGTTCAGCATCACTTGAGAAATAAAGACTTGAGCCTCAAGTATAATGGCATATGGAAGATGCTGCAGCTAATGTTCTCTGCTAAATTTTGTTCTGTTTCATAATTATTTTAATAACAGTCTTAAGAATATGTTCCCTCTAAATTTTTTAAATTTTTTTTTTATTTTTATGTGGAACATATTAAAAATGGCATACATTCAGACTGTGCTTGGTGCCCTCTTTCCACCATGCTTCCCCTTCCCCCTCCCAACAATGAGTGTCCAGGTTAACTATGCTACATCCATACTTTTGCACATATTCAGATGTAGCTCCTCCATTAATCATCCTCAGCCTTCTTCCTCTCCTTTCCCTTTATTCTAGCTTTGCTGAGGTTTCCCCTCCATTCCCTGGAGCCCCTCTGGTATTCCTAATACTCTCTAGTTTGGGCGTATAGAGAGAACATATGTCCCTTCTCTTTCTATGCTTGGCTGATCTCACTTAATCTTCTTGAGAATGACACGATTTTATTCTTCTTTATAGCTGAGTAGAATTCCACTATGTGTATTTTCCATAATTTTGCAATCTATTCATCTGTTGATGGATACCTAGGTTGTTTCCATATTTTGGCTATTGTGAATTGTGCTGCTATGAACATGGGTATGCATATGTTACTGTAGTTCTCTGATTTCAACCCCTTTGGACAAATACCCAGGAGTGGTAAAGCTGGATCATATGGTGGATCTATTCCCAGTTTTCTAAGGAATCTCCACACTGATCTCCATAGGGGCTGAACTAGTTTGCATTCCAAACAACACTCTAAAAGAGTTCCTCTTTCCCCACATCCTTGCCAGCATTTGTTGTTATTTGACTTCTTAACTCTGATTGGGGTTAGATGGAATCTCAGCGTAGTTTTGATTTCCATCTCCCTGATGGCTAATGATGTTCAACATCTTTTCATGTATCTATTGACCATTTGTATCTCGTCTTTTGTGAAGCCTTTATTCAGTTCATTGCCCATTTCTTGATTGGGCTATTTGTTTTGCTAGTGTAGAGTCTTTTGAGCTCTTTGTATATTCTGGATATTAGGCCTCTATCAGAGTGGTTGCTGGTAAAGATCTTCTTCATTCTGTAGGCTTTCTCTTTAGGTTCTTGATAGTTTCCTTTGATGGGAAGAAACCTTTTAGTTTGATGCCATCCCAGTTGTTAATTCTTGCTTTAATTTCCTGCGCTATGTCCCCCTTGTAATGGATTTAAGTATTTTCCCTAAAGGTCACTTTATTATATTTTAAAAAACATAATATTAATTCTTTATTAATTTTTTAATTTTCTTTGCTGATTTTTGAGGGTGAATGGAATTCTGTTAAATAAAATGTCACTAAGGACCGAGTGTGATGACATATGCTTGTAATCCCCAGCATTTGGGAGGTGAAGACTGGAGTATCACAGTTTGCAGACAGACTCAGCTACTTATCAAGTCCCTTCGCAATTCAGGGAGACCTTGTTTCAAAAAAATTAAAGAACTGGGGGTGTAGCTCAGAGATAAAATGCCCCTGGTTTCCACCCCAGTACTCCCCCAAAATATTCAAGATTTGGAAATTTGGGTAGGTGTATAGACCCTTTCGGGTTTTTTAATCATAAAGTAAATTCTTATATATTTAGGAAACATATTAAATAACTCTAACTAAATTTGTTAAAATATGGAGGCATATAAATTTGATGTTAACATGTAAACATATAAAATGCTTTTATGAATAGCTTTAAACATATATAAATATAATGCCATTTTGAATTTATTCTTTATTGTTTATTTAGTCAAATTTATATAGGCTCTAACTTACTAGAAAGGTTTTCCTGACTTCTTGAGTAATAGTATGGAAATATAAGATAGTGTTACTTATAAGATTTTCCCCTGAAAGCTGTGGTGTGTATTGGATAATGATTTCAGATTATTTCATTTTTATGTTGGCATATTTATTAAGTAATAAAAAACAACTCACCTTTGTGAAAGTCAAATTCTACTGAAGATATATAAAAAGCAGATAAATTATTGCATGCATGTGAGTTGAAGACTTATCCTATGACTTTTTGACATTATTTTCTCATGTATAAAATGGGGCAGTAATTTTACCAAACATATGAACTCAATTTTCTTATATATTTTTTAAACAACCTTGCCCCTTCTCTTTCATAAAAATAAAGTATACTCTCTCCTTATCTATGCTGTTATGGGAAGAGCTTTTAAGCCTCTCTGCCCTGTCTTTAGGTTAGGAGCTTGTGGTGGTTGGACGTATTTTCTCTGAGTATATGCAAAAGACCAAGGCGAATGCATCTCATGATCAGTCTTTCCAGGCATCATCCAGAGTTACCAGTTTCTATTTGTTGTGTGTGTGGTACTGGAAATGGAACCCAGGGGCCTTCTACTTCCAGGCTATTCTCCAATACCCATTTTATATTTTATTTAGACACAGGGTCTCACTAAGTTGCTGAGATCCTCGCTAAGCTGCTGAGACTGGCTTCCAACCTGCAATTGATTCTCCTGTCTCAGCCTCGCAAGTACTGGGATTATAAGCATGTGCACCATGCCCAGTTATTTTTTTTTCTCTTTTAAGGTAAGTCCCATACTACTTTAGTTAATTTTAACTGAAAAATAATCATTGATTTTTGATTCAGAAAAGAAGACAAAAATATTCAAAAATTTTGATAGATTGCATAATTTAATCTTCCTATTTAAAATGTATTTTCTCTTATGGGAAGAGCTTTTAGGCCCCTCTGTTTCCTCTCTTTAGGTTAGGAAACAGATAGAATCACAAATCCATGCTTCCTGTTGATGGGTCTTGAGTGTATTACATATAATATATATATATATATATTATATGTAATACACTCATATATATATATATATATGTGTGTGTGTGTGTGTATGTGTGTGTGTGTGTGTGTGTGTGTGTGTGTGTGTGTGTGTGTGTGTATTTATTTCTGGCACTGGGGATTGGAACCAGGGTCATTCTATCTTCAAGCTACATCCCCAGCCCTATTTTTTATTTGTTATTTTTGAAATGTGGTCTCACTAAGTTGTTGAGGGCCTCATTAAGATGCTTAGGCTAGCCACATACATGTGACTCTCCTGTCTTAGATTCCCAAAGTATTGGGATTACAAGCATGTACCACCACACCTGGTTTCTACATGTAATATACTTAAAGTAAACCCCCAACCAGTGTGGTATCAGAGGTACTACTTTGGATAGTATTGAAAGGATTATTTTCTGTTTGCATGGGAAATTTAATGAGAATGTGCTCTCGGTCAAGAAGTCATATCATAAAATACCCACTCACCATAGGAATCTTAAGGTATTGGCACAGTAAAAGGATACCATGAATATTGGTCATAATATATCTAGTAGGATCTATGAATAAATAAGAGTTTTACTATGAAATACAAAAGAAAACAGCAAAAATCTTCTGCCTTGATAAAATATTGAGTGTCTCAATTTCACTCATATAAATCATGAAATAAGTGTGTCTATTTTAGGGAAAGACATGTCATGTTTATAAGTAAACATAAAATGTGATTCCTTTGGTCAAAAATTTTTTTAGCTTTTATTTTTTATTGGTATGCTCAAAAATTTAATGAATATAAAATGGGATTTACTTGCTCAAAAATTTTAAAACACATAATGTTATAATCTCATCAAAATATGCTCTCTGGCAACAAATGATTAAATAAAAAGGAAAAACAGAAAAAAATTGATTCTTCCTTCACATGGTGGTTTTCATAAGGAAAAATTTGAGGTTATCAATAACTGATTCACTAGATTTACAAAGGAAGCAAAGAGCATCAGTTATGGTCATAATTAAGCACCCTGATTTGTAAGTATGAAGGTACAAATACCTTTTAGGTTTGTCTTTTCAATGAACCGATTCCTTTATGAAGTTTTTATAAATGTATTCTCCCATTGGTTGTATATTGAAGATTTAAACAAGTGTCTACAGAATAGTGTATCATGCTTTTATACAACTAAGTTACAAGAAGGTACTTGAAAGCATTTTTCTTAGAGCAAAAAATTTTAAGCCCTATTTTTGCACAGTTGATTTTTCATCATTTAATTGACATTATAAACATATATTAACAAAATTTCCTCAAATAGTAAAGCAATATAGAAACAATTCGTTATTTTAAAGAATTAGAAATATCTAAGCATACACGTCTTAAAATTTAGAAAAATTATGAAAAATTTTGGAAAATATCCAATATGTTTGATTAATGGAGACTGACTGGCAGTTAATTATAAACATCTAACTACATAAGCAAAGGAATAAACTTTTTTAACATTCCTCATCCCAACTCAAATCACTTTTGTTTTCCCCTTCTTTGGGATCATAGATGCTCCTACTGGAAAATCTTTTAGATATTAAATAATATAAATCCTTTATTTTATTTGTGTATAAATGAAAATTTATAATACCTGTCCTGCAAGGAATTACACAATTAGCTAAGGAAAATTCTGGTACTAGATTTAAGGTTTCAAACTGTCTGGTGATATTGGTGTTGCTTTTAGTAGTTTTACTCCGACTCTCCTTTCCTTTCTATCAAACTCATTTCCACCTGCTCATGGCCACATTTTATTTTTTTAAGAGGGTAATATTAGGGATTGAACCCAAGCGCATTCTACTTCTGAGCTACACTCCCAGCCCTATTTTATATTTTAATTTTAAAACAGAGTCTCACTAAGTAGCAGAGAGCCTTGCTAAGTTGCTGAGGCTGGCTTTGAACCTGTGATGCTCCGGAATCAGTTTCACAGATCCTGTGATTACAGACATTCACCACTGTGCCTGACTACATTTTGATTTTCTCTGTATTATTTGCTGTGCCTAGAATTCTTCACTAGTATTTTTTTTTTAATTGGTGCATTGCAATCATACATCTTGTTCAAATTCAGGGTGATAGAGGCAGATATACATACATACAGTACTCATTGAGCCCTCTCTCAGTTCCACCCCATTCCCTCCCCCACTCCTCCTTCCTGTGCTCTGCACATCGATTGGCTTTGTTAAGTTTGTGCATGCACATCACGTATATTGAGGCATTTCTCTTTCCAGGTCTTCTCCCTCCCTCCCACCTCCCTCAACTAGGTCCCCCAGGACAAGATAAAGTAGAATGTCAGGATGTTGGGGAATTTGCTATAGTTAAGGCTTTCAAGCACTTTGCAGTATAAAATTTAAGAAAGAATGACTTTGATTACATGAAATATAAAAATTTCTACATGGAAAAAATTATAAGAAATTTTAAGATAACTGGAAGCCTGGGAAAATTGTCAATTTATGTCACTGATATAGAGCTAAACTATCTAATATATTTAAAGGCCTCTAGAGATAAGAAAAAGAAAAATCTCAATAGAAAAATCGCTGTTATAAACAGATGGCTCACAAAAAAGAAAATATAGTGTTTGTAAAAGTAAGAAAAGATGCTATGCCATACTTGAAATAAGAGCAATAGAAATTCAAACTATGTAATACTTTGATAACACATTCTTTAAAAGAGACCATAGGGGAAGAAAAGCTGTTTCTTACATTGCTATTGGGAAAATATGCTAATACAGTTTCTATGAATGCAACTTGTACCTATTAAAACTATGAATGGCATTATCTTTTGATCCAACTACCCAACTCTTGAAAATTTATCCTTCAACCTTATTTGCACAGATGAGAAATACATGTACAAGTACAATCTATAGGATAATGACAAAATCATGTATATGAGAAAATAAAAAATATTTCTATAAAAAGATCACTGTATAAATCTATAATCTGTTTTAATTGAGATAGCCATTCAAAAAATAATATGCACGTACAACAAACTATGAAACACTATGGACTAAGAAGAACTCTTTAAGGTAAATTATTCAAAGAAATAAGTAAGGAACAGATACATCAAGTATGTTATTTTTGTGTAAAATTGTGGGGAAGGCAATAAAAATAAGTATCCAGATTTTATTGCATATGCTTAAGAAAATGCAGAACATATAAAAGAATGGATGGGCTAGAGATGTAGCTTAGTGGTAGAACCCTGGCTTTAATGCTTAACACAACGCACGCGCAGACACACACACACACACACACACACACACACACACACACACACCCCACAGTAAGGCTGGGGGAGTGGTAGTGTTTGTCTAACAGAAGCAAAGGCCCTGCCTTGTTAGAAATCCAGCAACACACACACACTCAAATAGAGGATACATCATATTGGTTTTTGTTTAGAGTTAGAAATTGGGTGATTTGGTTAAGGGTCGGAAAAAGATAATTGCTTATCTTTCTGCATTTTTCTTATTGAGATTTATGAATGTATTGCCTATTGAAAAGTTTTTTAAAACTTTTTTTCTTACATTACACCATTTTGACATTGCTAATACAGTTTCTAATCTATATGAGATAACACAAGGAATACTCAGGTATTCACTGCTCAGTGATACATACATCCACCAACAGTGATAAATACTCCTGCATGCCTCCACATGATGTCCTCTTATTTCTACTTAAAGGTAACTATCTTAAGTTATGCTTATTATGATTTTTATTTTACTAACAGTTTAACCACCTATATGTATATTGTTCAAAATATACCTTTGCATGTTTTGACCTTACATAATTTCATACTATAGGCATTGTGTCACAGCTTCCTATATTCACTTAATGGTATGTTTTTGAGATTCATTTATGTTTTATATTGAAGGTCAGGTATTTTCACTTCTGTAATTTATTTATCAGAAAGAGTTCATGTAAAGCTGGACTTAATCCCTCCTTTGAATGTTTGAAAGATCTTAGTTTAAATTATTGGGGACTGGTATTCTTCTCATGGAAATACTTAAACTATTAATTTCATAACCTCTACAGATTTAGAACTACTCTGGCTTTCAGTTTCTAGTTGAATTAGTTTTGATTATTGCATTTCTCTTTCTAGAAATTTGATCATTTTTCACATTGTGTTCCAAAATTATTTTCATAAATTCTATAGCATTTTCTTCTTAAATACATAAGCTGCATTTGTATTTATTACTCTTCCTATTCCTCATATTATTCTGTTGTCTTTAATCAATACTGTAATAAGCCTTTTTATATAATTTAATTGAAACTCTGTTATACCTTTGCTTCTTATTTCACTATTTCCACTGTAATCTTTACTGCTTGCTTAATTCTCCGTGTTAAATTTTGTGGATGTTGTGATAATTTGGATTCTAAGCTATTAACTTTGCCTACATCATATTCTCATATTAAAATTTTTGACACCTATGGATTTTCTTTTAGGGGATTTAAAAACTTTTTCCTCGAAAATAGTTTATATTTTTGCCTGTCACATTTAGTTCTCGGCATTTTTGAGTAGTGAATGGCAGAGACCAAGTATTTCCGTTCCATTCTGAGCCACCTATATCCCTAAGCAGTGAGTAATTATGGCTGTATCATTGCTCTGTGTTTCAAGTGCTCGAGAATGGTGCAGGGCTTTTGGTTTTATCCTGTATCACACAAACTTAGGTGAAACATGATAAACAGAGGAGTTAGCACAATGGCTGCCATTACTCTTTGATATCGTTCCTTAGACTCTCATATCTGTCTTTACTTATTACTGGAAAAGTCACCTTCTTTTCCTGCCAGCTTAGCAGTATTTAAAGTTTTATTTAGTATGATATTTCTACCTGTGTTTTAGAGAAAGAAGTTGTTATAATATCTACATATCAACAATAAGGGAAGTCTTTCAAATTGATTGCAAGTATAGGAATTTTGAACTCCATTGGAATCATTATTTTGAACTCCAGTGTTCTCAGGCATTTGGCACAAGAAGCCAAATTTAGTTTTTAAGAAATGTTCGTTTTTTCCAGGCATGGTGGCTCATGCCTGTAATCTCAGCATTTGGGAGGATGAGACCGGAGGATCTGAGTTCAAGGACACCCTCAGCTACTTAGTGAGGCCCTTTGCAACTCAGTGAGACCCAGTTTCAAAATAAAGAATACAAAATAGGGCTGGGAGTACAGCTCAAAGGTAGAATACCCCTGAGTTCCATCCCCTGTACTGCAAAAAAGAAAAAAAAAAATGTACATTGTAGTAAAATCACTCTTGGATTTTATCTCAATGATTTTAAGATTCCTCACTATAATATATTCCAATATTATACATTAAAAGAAAGAAAACAAAATATGAGATTAGGGGACTAAATAACTAGACTTAACATTGGATGTTCTGGACATTTTAGGTGCACACTGTGTGTGTGTGTGTGTGTGTGTGTGTGTGTGTGTGTGTGCGCATTGGAGACTGAACCCAGAGGCATTCTTTCTCTACACTATACCCACCATCCTTTTTATTTTTTGTTTTGTAACAGGGTCTGGCTAGGTTTCTAAGAATCTTGATAAGTTGCTGAGGCTGGTCTTGAACCTGTAATCCTCTTACATCAGCCTCCCAATTGCAGAAATTATAGGCACGTGCCACCATGCCCAGCTTGGTGTGCACTTTGGTATTTTATATTGGTTGAAATTTTAGTAAATTTTCTTGGAATTACAATTGCTTAGCCATTTATTTTTTTTCTGGTAGATAATTTATCAATTGTTCCAGGCAAAAAGTGCTCATACATTACCTATCCTATGTATTTTTAAAAACACAAGGCAGGATTTTCTGAGGTCCTGAATCTACAAAAAATGTTCAATAAAAGTCTTTAATTTCTTGTGGATTCCTTCTTTTTATACCACCATATGGCAGAAATGGAATACTTTTGATATTATAGAAGCAATGTTGTGATAACCAAAATTCTCAAGATTCTATTTCTAATTTTTTTCTCGTGTCAGAATCTCCACCGTTTTTCTAAAGCAATGTTTGAACAAAATCACTTATGAACTTTGAAATGGGTAATCCAGAATCACAAGTATCTCTTATAAGATTTCTATCTTACAAGATTCCTTATGGTCTCTTGTAATATTTGTCATTTTTGAATGGACATGAAACCAGAATTACTCAGAACCTCAAGTAAGTTGGATTCCTATATAACTATAAATTTTTATATAAGAAGGTACAGAGTGGATAACAATACAGACAAGTTACAAAAACTGATACTTAATAAAAAAAAAAAGCCAGAGACAAACCAAAGCAACACAGGGTGTCCCCACATGATACCCTAGGACGATGGTTAGGACTGTAGTATCTCAGGTCAGACACTTAAGTTTACAATCTTTTGTATTCATTTGCTGGGGATGCCATGACAATATATCACAGACCAGAGGACCAAGAAACTTATTCTGTCACCGTTCCGGAGTGAGAAGTTCATGATCAAGGTGATAGCAGGCTGGATTTCTTCTGAAGCCTGTTTCCTTGGTGGCAGATGGCTCTCCTCTCAGTGTCCTTACGTGACTGTGTATGGAGCCCTAGTGTTTCCTCCTGTGCTTGAATTTCCTCTTCATGGGAGGATACCAATTTGAACTCATTATAGCCTATTAGTATGGCCTAATTTTAACAAGATTACCCCCTTATAGTTCCAATTCACAAATATAGTCACCGCCTGAGGATCTAGACATTTGGGCTTTAACAGGTGAATTTTGTGGGGACTGAATTTAGTCTAAAAATCCATTTACCTAAACAATTGTAATTCTAAGAAAACTTACAGGAAATTCTAACCCATATTGAATATTTAATTGTACACCTAAAATGTCTAGAACATTCATTGTTAAATGATTGTTTAGCCTTGCAAAGTTATATTTATTTTCTTTCTTTCTTTCTTTCTTTCTTTCTTTCTTTCTTTCTTTCTTTCTTTCTTTCTTTCTTTCTTTCTTTCTTTCTTTGTGGTACTGGGGTTCCTGGAAACCCTTCTACCTCCGGGCTTCACTCCCAGACACCTATATTTTATATTTTTATTTGGAAACAGGGTCTCTTAAGTCAGGCTGGCTTCGAACCTGCTCGATCCTCCTGTCTCTGCCTCCCAACCGTGGGGATTACAAGCATGCGCCACCACGCCTGGCGTTTTCTTTCTTTTAATGTACAATATTGGAGCATATTATATTGAGGCACACCTCAAAAGCATTGTGATTAAAAACCCAATAGCAATGTTATTACAATGTACATTTCTTTCTTTCTTTTTTTTTTTTTTGCAGTACTGGAGATAGAGGCATTCTACCTCCCAGCCCTATTTTTATTTTATTCTTTATTTTAAAACAGGCTCTCACTAAATTGAAGAGGGCTTCACTAAGTATCCGAGGTTAGCCTTAAACCTGCGATACTCCTGTCTCAGTCTCCCCAGTACTGGGATTAAAAGTATGGACCACCACGTCTGGCCATACACCACAATGTACATTTCTTAAAAACAAAATTTGGCTTATTATGCCAATGCCTTTATTTGGCTGGACTTAAAAAAAAATGACCAAAAATGTCATTTACCAATTAGAGATATCAAACCAATTTTTTCTTCCTTTGTACTTCTTAAGATTGTTGTAAATGTTAATAGATAAGAAATGCAAAATCTGTGGCATTTGTTATACAATGGAATTGTGGCATTTTTACATTTATGTGAAAAATTATAAAATACAAAGAAAATGATAGTGTGTACTAATATAAAGAAGAACGCCTACAACAAGAAATCATAAACTTGGCGTCTGTCTGGTTCCAAATTTGTCTGTATGTAGAAGAGTAGTAGCCCTTTCTCAGACCCTGAGATTTCATTGGAAGATAAAACTGTAGCAGTTTTTCTGGTGTATTTCCAGCCTTAAGGACCATCCATCCTTTTCTGCTCTTATCACTAGGTAACTCTTGCAACTTACAAAGGACAAATGTGGAATGGAAAATGGTGACAGAGTCCTGCAGTTGAGCTAGAAGCTAGAAGCCAGTGGAGACAAGGTGTTTCAGTTTGAGATGAGGGTTATTAAGCAACACTGAATATTACAGCAAAAAATGTCTCAAAATAATGATAAATGTTGAAACAATATTAGTCCTTATTTTATTTTCTTTAGACAATGAAATTATTACTCATTGATTACTGTCATGAACTGCTTGACTTATTATTTAATATGTCACTCTACTTTTTAAGTGTTTTTAATAGGCTGCGCATGATAGCACATGCCTGAAATCTCAGTTCTTGGGAGGCTAAGACAGGAAGATTGTAGGCTCAAGACAATTGAGTGAGATTCTCAGCAACCTAACAAGATCCTATTTCAAAACAAAAAATAAAATGGGCTGGGGGTATATCTCTGAGGCAGAATGCCCCTGCATTCAATTCTCAGTACCACAAAAAAAATTTCAATAAGCATGGCATAAGGGAGAAAATATTATGTTTCACATACTGTTTTAGTGAAAACTAGAAAGTTTTAACACAAAGTTCATATTAATGAAAGTAAGAATGTCCTGAATATGAGTTTAGAAACGTGCGTGCTAGAAACAATATTTTAAAACTTATTTCTCTAATGCCTATTTTATTTCCATTACAGCTTTCTGCATCTTAAAGGTTCTTACATTACCATAAATTTAATTTAATCGGGGACTGTGCTTTTTTATGAGTTCTAATTAATAGAGATTTTGCAATATAATGGTTACAAAGTATATTATGTTATACATAGTATATTTTATATAATACAAACCATTTTTATAATTGAAATTAATTTTAAGTCTTTTTAAAGTATTAGAAATATTTAATGCAATATAGCCTTCAACACTGACGCATATGCAAAATATATAAATAAAATCAAAATCTAAAATACATAAATTTACTCAAAACACAGTACTGTCTACATATGTTAACATATTTTTAGTTTAATGTAGTAACTACTAATGTAAAAATTCAGATATGGGAATGACATTACTTTTATGTGTAAAATATTAGTTGAAAATAAAAATGAATTCTCTCAGAAAAGAGAATGAAATTAATCTACTTGGTTATAATATGCACAGAGTTGCTTCCAATGGTTCATGATAACTGTGAACAAATGCAGCATATATTACATGTGATGGAGGAATGTTCTTCCTAATATGCAGAAGCTAGGCAGAAAACGGGTCATAAGAGGAACTCTACACTAAGAAAGAAAATCCTTAGATGAGAAAATAAGGTGACCTCACTGAGAGTGATGGGAGAGGGGAAAAGGGAAACTCTAATGCACATGATGTACATTCACAAACATGTCAAGCCAATCACTAAGCCAAACCTAAGAAGAAGGGAGTGGGAGGGAATGAGGTGGGAATTGGGTAAAGGCTAATTGAGTGATGTGTGCATGTATGCCTCTACCATTTTGTACTCCATTGAGATGTATAATTACAATGCACCAATTTTTTTTTAAATAAAAATTGTTGCATAAGTATAAGCATTATATAAAAAGGAATGTTTGAGAAAACTGTTCTCTAATAAGTTGCTATTTATAAACAAGTGAGTTTTCTTAAATACATGTAACCTCTATTGCATAAAGACCAGAGACTTTGGAAGAGTCATTTGTGTTGTGACACAAATGTGTCCTTTTGGTAGTGGTTCCTTGTTTCATCTCTTTCCAAAGACACAGGTAGAATAAACATAAAAGATGTTTTTAGGAAAATGTGTGTGGGCCACTTAAAAGAGGTGGCTGTGGAAAATGAATAAATGAGTGTTTTATATTGGGAAACTGGAGAGAAATTTGGAAATAAGGGTAAAATTGAGTAGAAGAGCAGACATTCAAATGGAGTGATTGAGGAGGTTTAGGGAACAGAAGAGGGAGATGAAGACTAGGGAGTGTGACAGCTT
Organism: Muscardinus avellanarius; assembly: GCF_963383645.1. Taxonomy (NCBI): domain Eukaryota; kingdom Metazoa; phylum Chordata; class Mammalia; order Rodentia; family Gliridae; genus Muscardinus; species Muscardinus avellanarius. The sequence continues at coordinate 76,560,772 of NC_137794.1, forward strand.
AAATAATGCTATATATCTAAATAAAATTACCAATTTCAATCTCAAAGACTGACTCGAAGGGAGAAAGAAGTCAGATAGGACCTGGAGAAAAGTGCTTCAACAGTTATGTGTATGTATGCTTCTATCACTCTATAAAAATGCTCCAAATTAAAGAAAAAGAAAAATGAAAGTAAAGCACCAAATATACCCCCAAAAATCATAGAACAAACCATTTCAGATGTAAAAGTGCCCTGGGACCTTCCACATGGTGGGTTTTTATACTTGGTCGGCAACCTCCCTCTTCCGGCGTCATGTATTTGGAGTGGCTACTGCTATTTTGTTCCACAGCTCCACAGCTCAGTGAACCTGCACTGATTTTTACCATGTGAGAATATTTCCCATCAGTACCTAAATGAAACCTACAGACAACATGCCCTGCACTTGCTCCCAACTTAGAAAGCCCCTTATGCTGCTTACACTCTTTCCTATTAGGTTTGAGAAGGTGGCATCTGGAGGATGCTTATGGGCAAGGATCTGCATCACCAGAGCTAGGTTGACCTTCCCTCACTTCTACTGGAGTGAGCTCTAATTCCTCCCTTGTTCAAATATGCCTACCTAACTCTCTCCTTTCTCGGGACAAACTTAATGAGAGAAATGGACAACAAGAGGCATAGTTCAAGGAATAAATGCTTACCCTCATCCTCACTTATTTAATTTATTTATTTATCTAGAAAAACTCTTACATTAGATTCTTCTGATCCTACCATATTACTCATACTATGAGATGAAATAACAAAAAAAATGATGTCAGGTAGAGTTTTGGAGACACTAACAAACAGATCTTTACTTGGTTGAGTAGATCAGTCCTATGCCTCCTAGCAGTTTCTCATGAGTAAATAGCAGCAAGAATTTAAAGATGATTAGAGATGTATAAAGAGAAGAGTTAAAGGAATATGTTAAATAAATTTTGGTTAATTTAAAGGCATTTTTTTTTTTTCTGGATGGACGTCTCTGGAATGAGTAATTATATAGACTGAATCATTTGGCTCTATCTATAGATGAATAAATGATGTTCAGAATAAATCATCTGGGAAACTGCTCAGAAAGAGATTCCTTATGGGACACAAAATAATTATTGGAAAAATTCAAAGTGGCCCTACTCTCTCTCCCAAGTGGTGGAGACGGGGGACATTTCTTGATAGTACAATATTTCACTTGGGTATATTTGAAGCTTTCATAACAGCAGAAGTCTGGCAGCCTGTCAGTCAGTGGAAATTCTGAAAGCAAAGGCAGGAAATAATTAGAATCAGAGCAGAAATCAATGAAATAGGGAATTAAAAAAAAATTTGCCAGGCGTGATGGCACACGCTTGTAATCCCCACACTTGGGAGGTGAAGACAGGAGGATCGCGCAGGTTCGAAGCTAGCCACACTGGCTTAAGAGACCCTGTTTTCCAAATAAAAAAGTATAAAAATAGGTCTGGGAGTGAAGCCCGGAGGTAGAAGGGTTTCCAGGAACTCCAGTACCACACACACACAAACAAAAAAAATCGAAGAATCAACAAAATAAAAAGCTGGTTCTTTGGAAAGATTAATAAGATTGGAAAACCACTGGCCAACCTAAGCAAAAGAAAAAAAATCAACTCAAATTATTAAAATAAGAAATTAATGTGCCGGGCATGGTGGTACACACTTGTAATCCCAGCTTTCAGGAGACTGAAACTGGAGGAGACAGCCTCAGATTCTTAGAGAGGCCCTAAGCAACTTAGTGAGACCCTGTTTCTAAATAAAGAATAAAAATAGGCCAGGGGGTGTGGCTTGGAGTTCAAATGCCCCTGGGTTCCAACCCCAGAACCCCCCCCCAAAAAAAAAGGAATGAAAAAGAAGACATAACCACAGACAATGATGAAATTCAAAGGATTATCAGAAACTATTTTGAAAATTTAAACTCCAAAAGATTGGAAAACACAGAAGAAATCAATAGATTTCTAAGCATATATAACCTACCTAAACTGAACCTAGAGGACATAGCAAGCCTTAACCAACCAATAGCAAGCAAATAAATAGAAACAGCAATGAAAATTCTGCCATCAAAGAAAAGCCCAGGCCCTGATGGGATTCCAGCTGAATTCTACAAAACCTTCAGTGAAGAAATAATACCAATACTTTACAACTTGTTTCAGGAAATGGAAAAAGATGAAATTCTCCCAAATTCTTTCTATGAGGCCAGTATCACATTAATCCCCAAACCAAATAAAGATACCTCAAGAGAGGCAAATTACAGACCAATATCCTTAATGAACATAGATGGAAACATTCTAAATAAAATACTAGCAATATGCATTAAAAACCATATCAAGAGAATTGTACACCACGACCAAATTGGTTTCATCCCAGAAAAGCAAGGCTGGTTCAACATACACAAATCAGTACTTGTAATTCATCACATAAATAGAACTGAGAACAAAAATTACATGCTCATAAGAAAAAAAGTATTTGACAAAATTCAACAACCATTCATGTTAAAAACACTGCAGAAAATTGGAATAGAAAGAACATACTTTATATATTTATTTATTTTTATTTATTTATTTATTTATTTATTTATTTTTTAATTGGTGCATTGTAGTCGTCATATATCAATCACATTGGAGTACAAGACTTGAGAGGATATACAGGCACACATCATCCAATCAGCCCTCATCCAGCCCCCATCCCATTCCCTCCCTGTCCCTTGATCCCATGCTTGTTTGGTGATTAACTTTGATACATTTGTTTATGTACCTCCTGCATTTTAAAGAGGCTCCATCCTCCACTATTCCATACCCTCTGATTGGTCACATTAGTTGCTTCACTATAGGGCCCTTTCTATAGCTCAACCTCTTCCTGTTGATTAGGGGAAGCATCTGATTTATATTTTCTGCGATATTTCTCTGTGCATGCCGTGTTGCAAGTACCGATCCCACTCTTGATGGCCCCAGTAGTGGCCTGGCTACCCGGTGGACTGATCCAGACCTCGCTGACTCAAGCAGCGACCCTGCCTCATGGGAGGCCCCGATTCTGGTCTCGTTGGCCCCGACACCAGCCTAACCCCTCAGTTGGCTCCGATCCCGGCCTCGGAGGCCGCAGTAGTGGCCTTGCCTCACGGCAGGCTCCAATCCCAGCCTCAGAGGCTCCAGTAGCGGCCTTGCCTCATGTCAGGCTCTGATGCCGGCCGTTGGCCCCAGCATCGGCCTAACCCCTTGGCAAGCTCTGATCCCTGCCTCGGAGGTCCCAGCACCAGTCTTGCCTCATGGTGAGCTCTGATCCCGGCCTTGCTGGCCCCAGCACTGGCCTAAACCCTCGGCAGGCTCCGATCCCGGCCTCGGAGGCCCCAGCACCGGCCTTGCCTCACAGCATGCTCCGATGCCTGCCATTGGCCCCGGCACCGGCCTAACCCCTCAGATGGCTCTTATCTTGGCCTCGCTGGCCCCAGCACCGGCCTAAGCCCTCGGCAGTCTCCGATCCCGGCCTCGGAGGCCCCAGCCCTGGCCTTGCCTCAAAGCAGGCTCTGATGACGGCCTTGCTGGCCCCAGCCTCAGTCTAAACCCTCGGCAGGCTCTGATCCGGCCTCGGAGGCCTCAGCACCAGCCTTGCCTCATGGTAGGCTCCAATGCCAGCCATTGGCTCTGGCACCAGCCTAACCCCTCGGCTGGCTCTTATCCTGGCCTCGGAGGCCCCAGCACCGGCCCTGTCTCACAGTAGGCTCCGATGCTGGCCTCGCTGGCCCCAGCACCAGCCTAACCCCTCGACAGGTTCTGATCCTGGCCTCAGAGGCCTCAGTAGCGGCCTTGTCTCATGGAAGGCTCTGATGCAGGCCGCTGGCCCGGGCACCAGACTAAACCCTCGGCAGGCTCTTATCTTAGCCTCAGAGGCCCCAGTACCGGCCTTGCCTCACGACAGACTCCGGTGCCAGCCTCAATGGCCCCAGCACTGGCCTAAACCCTTGGCAGGCTCCGATCCTAGCCTCGGAGGCCTCAGTAGCAGCCTTGCCTCATGGAAGGCTCCAATGCTGGCCGCTGGCCCGAGCACCGGCCTAACCCCTCGGCAGGCTCTTATCCTGGACTCAGAGGCCCCAGTACCAGCCTTGCCTCACGGCAGGCTCCGGTGCCGGACTCGCTGGCCTCAGCACCGGCCTAGCCCCTTGGCAGGCTCCAATCCCGGCCTCAGAGGCCTCAGTAGCAAACTTGCCTCACGGCAGGCTCCAATGCCAGCCGATGGCCCCCCGGCACCGGCCCAACTCCTCGGCAAGCTCCAATCCCTGCCTCGGAGGCCCCAGCACCAGTCTTGCCACACGGTGAGCTCTCATCCTGGCCTTGCTGGCCCCAGCACTGGCCTAACCCCTTGGCAGGCTCCAATCTTGGCCTTGGAGGCCCCAGCACTGGCCTTGCCTCACAGCATGCTCCGATGCCCGCCATTGGCCCCGGCACCGGCCTAACCCTTCGTCTGGCTCTTATCTTGGCTTTGCTGGCCCCAGCACCTGCCTAACTCCTCGGCAGGCTCCAATCCTGGCCTCAGAGGCCCCAGCCCCGGCCTTGCCTCAAAGCAGGCTCTGATGCTGGCCATTGGCCCTGGCACCGGCCTAACCCCTCAGCTGTCTCTTATCTTGGCCTCACTGGCTCCAGCATCAGCCTAACCCCTCGGCAGTCTCCGATCCCGGCCTCGGAGGCCCCAGCCCTGGCCTTACCTCAAAGCAGGCTCCGATGCCGGCCGCTGGCCCCGGTAACGACCTAACCCTTTGGCAGGCTCCAATCCAGGCCTCGGAGGCCCTAGCACTGGCCTTTCCTCACGGTGAGCTCTGATCCTGGCCTTGCTGGCTCTGACACCAGCCTAAAACCTCAGCAGGCTCCGATCCCGGCCTAGAAAGCCCCAGCACCGGCCTTGCCTTACGGCAGACTCCAATCCCAGCCTCACTGGCCCCAGCATTGGCCTAAACCCTCGGCAGGCTCCGATCTCGGCCTCAAAGTCCCAGTAGTGGCCTTGCCTCATGGCAGGCTCCAATGTTGGCCATTGGCCCTGACACCGGCCTAACCCCTCAGCAGGCTCCGATCGCTGTCTCTGGGGTTATTATTTCAAAGGTTCCAGGTGTAATGTATCAGATCTCTGCCTCCCCTGAGTACTGGCCACTGCCATTACCACTGCCTCCACCATTTCAAATCCTTCCCAGGCTCTTTTTCCACTCTGAATGTTGTCCAGTGTTCCTAAGCATGCGTGACAGTAGCATTCGACATTTGGTGTAATATCTCAAAAAAAAAAAAAAAATTAAGGTTGGTAGGATCCGGTTTCTGCTTCTCCTTAATACAAGACTCCGCCGCCATCGCGGAGACCGCTTTCAATACCGCCTTTCTCCTTGGTCTCCGCTAAATTCTCTCCTTACAGGTGATGTCCAAGATTCTTAACAATATAGAGAAACAGCAGTCCTCCTTCACAGGGAATTTTTCCATAAGTTCCAGTGCATTTAGATAAGTTTTGTCTGTATCTCCACTGTCCTGGCATCTGCAATGACTTTCTTAACTCCTCTCCGATATTTTTCTTTTTCTTTTTCTTTTTCTTTTTCTTTTCCTTTTTTTTTTTTTTTTTTTTTTAATAAGAGAAGACAGTATATGTGGTTTGAGGAGGTAGTGGGATCAGGCACTCAGTAGCACTTTGACCCGGTCGGTTTCCCCATGGGTTCAGAGTACTCCACACTACTCTGCCTGGGGCCCAGGGTCCTGCGACCCAGGACCCGGCTGGCGTGCCCTGCTTGACCCCCGCCTGGGACCCAGGGTACTGGGCCTGTTTTCTCCAGGGGTCTGGCGTGCTACGGGCAGTTCGGCCCGGGGCCCAGAGTCCCGCGACCTGGGCCCCGGCTTGTGTGCCCCGCGCGATCCTCGCCCAGGACCCAGGGTATTGGGCCCAGTTTCTCCAGGGGTCTGGCGTGCTACACACGTTCTGGCCCAGGGCCCAGAGTCCCGCGACTCGGCCCCGGCTGGCATGCCCTGCATGACCCCCACCCGGGACCCAGGGTACTGGACCCGGTTTCTCCAGGGGTCTGGTGAGCTACGCGCTTTTGGGCCTGGGGCCCAGAGTCTCGCAACCTGGGCCCCAGCTTGCGTGCTCCGCACGACCCCCGCCCCGGGACCCAGCGTCTTACTGTGCCTGGCTTCTCCAGGGGTCTGGCGTGCTACGCGCGGTTTGGCCCGGGGCCCAGAGTCCCCAAACATATTTTAACATAATTATGGCAATATACAATAAAACTAAAGCCAACACCATATTGAATAGGGAGAAGTTTCAAGAATTTCCTCTCAAATCAGGAACAAGACAATAATGCTCACTATCACCACTAATTTCTAATATAGTCCTCAAGACTCTTGCCATAGCAATTATACAAGAGAAAGATATCAAAGGAATTCAAGTAGGAAAAGAGGAATTAAAAATCTGCTTCTTTGCAGATGACATTATCCTTTATCTAGAAGACCCAGAGAAATCAACCAAAAAAAAAAAAATACATACAGGAGCTGATTAATCAATTCAGCAAAGTTGCAGGATACAAAATCAACCTAAAGAAATCAGTTGCTTTTCTGTATTCCAACAATGAAATCGCAATGAAAGAATTAAGAAAACAATCCCATTCACAATAGCCTCAAAACCAATAAAATAGCTAGGAATAAAAATAAAAAGATGTAAAAGAACTCTACAATGAAAATTATAAAACATTGAATAAAAGAAATTGAAGAAGATCTTGGAAGATGGAAAGATCTCCCTTGTTCATGGATAGGCAGAATAAATATCAACAAAATGGCCATTCTGCCAAAAGTTATTTACATATTCAATGCAATTCCTACCAAAATACCAATGGCATTCTTCATAGATCTAGAAAAATTAGTCACGAATTTTATATGAAGAAAGAAAAGACCCAGAATAGCCAAGCAATTATCAGCAATAAGAACTATGCAGGAGGCATCACAATCCCTGACTTCAAATTATATTATAGAGCAATAGTAGTAAAAACAGCATGGTATTGTTACAATAACAGGCATACAGACCAATTGAATAGAAGATACAGAAACAATCCCACACACTTATAATCAATTGATCTTTGACAAAGGGGTCAGTCTCATATGCTGGAGAAAAGACAGCTGGGAGAAATGGCTATCTATCTGTAGAAAGATGGAACTAAATCTTTACTTCTCACCATGCAGAGGAATCAACTTGAGATGGATCAAAAATTTAGAAATTAGACCAGACACTACGAAGCTATTAGAGGAGGGCATAGGCTTAACACTCTAACATATAGGCACAGGTAGTAACTTTCTCAACAAGACCTGCAAAATGTAGCAAATTATATCAAGAATCAACAAGTGGGAGGCATCAAGTTAAAAACTTTGTTTTCATCAAAGGAAAGCATCAAAACCTTAATAGAAAGCCTACAGAATGGAGAAGATCTTTACCAGCTACCATTCTGATAGAGGGCTAATATACAGAATATACAAAGATATCAAAAGACTCTAAACTAGCCAAACAAATAACCTAATCAAGAAATGGGCAAGTGAATTGAATAGACACTTCACAAAAGAAGAGATACAAATGGCCAATGAGAAGATGTTAACATCATTAGTGGCAAGCATAAAGAAGTCAAATAACAACAGATACTGGTGAGGATGTGGGAAAAGAGGAACTCTTTTACACTGTTGGTGGGAGGGGAAACTAGTTCAGCCACCATAGAGATCAGTGTAGAGATTCTTTAGAAAACTGGGGCTGGATCCACCATATGATCCACTATACCACTCCTGGGTATTTTCCCAAATGGGTTGAAATCAGAGAACTACAGTAACATACGCATACCCATGTTCATAGCAGCACAATTCACAATAGCCAAAATATGGAACCAACCCAGGTCTCTTAACAACAGATAAATGGATTGAAAGATTATGGGTAATACATACAATGGAATTCTACTCAACAATAAGGAAGAACAAAATCATGTAATTCACAAGGAGATGGAAAGACCTGGAGAACATTATGTTAAGTGAGATCAGCCAAGCACAGAAAGAGAAAGAACACATGTTTTCTCTAATATTCCCAAACTAGGGAGTATTCAGAATATTAGAGGGACTTAAGATAATGGGGTGGACCTCAGCAAAGCTGGAAATGAAGAATAGGAAGGGAAGTAGGCTGAGGTTGATTAATGGAGGAGCTACATTTGAATATGTGCATAAGAGTGTCTGTAGCATGGTCAGCCTGGACACTCACTGTTGGGAGGGGAGAAAAGAGGAAGCAGGGGGAGGGCACCAAGCACTGTGTAAATATATGCCTTTTTCAATATTATCCACATAAAAATAAAAAAATAAAAAATAAAATTCAGCTGTATTACTAGTGTTCCACTGAACAGATCCAGGGAGGTCGTTTTTTATTAAATGGTTAATATGCAAGAATTTTGTTATGGATTGAATTTTGTTCCCTGAAGATTAATATATTGAATCCTTAATTACAATGTGACTGAATTTGAAGACTAAACCTTTAAAGAAATTATCAAGGTTAAATGATGTCATGAGGATGTCCAAATATAATAATACTAATGTCCTTATCAGAAGAGGAAAGGACACCAAAAAATGTGCACACAAAGCACAAAATCATTGTAGACGTCTATTAAGGAAAGAAGATGCAGGAGAAAAAAAAAACATCATCAACTTGATTTCGGGTTTCTATTCCCTGGAATTTTGATAACATAGTTTTGGTTTTTTTTTTTTTTTTGTCAGTACTGGGGATAAAATTCAACAGTATTCTACTTCCAGCCCTATTTTTTATTCTTTATTTTGAAACAGGGTCTCACTAAGTGTGGAGGGTCTCACTAAGTACCTGAGGCTGTCTGCAAACTTTCATCCTCCTGTCTCAGCTTCCCAAATGCTGAGATTACAAGCATATACCACCATGCCCAGCTAACTTTTTATTATTTAATTCACCTATGCAATGCTATTTTGTTATGGAATCCCTAACAAATAAATATAGTCATTATTCAGATATGAAATGGGAAGTCCAGAAATAAATGAAATACCAGAGGTAGAAAAATTCTCTTTTAGAATGAAAGCATCAAAAGAATGGAAGAAAGTCATTTCAGCAATGACATTGGCAGTATCACAGTAGCTAAGATAGAGAATCTTCTGGAGGTATCAAGGTGGGCTATGGTTTCATTCAAACATTACATGATTGCCTTCATGACAAATGTGTAAGCACTGTTTGCAAATAAAAGGAAATTTGTTTCATCTATTATATGAATGTGGGCTTTTTTAACTTTGAGTTTTTAATACTATATGTGTATTATCTCTAACTTAATGGCTTTTGTATTTGACATATTAGTAAATACTCTAAGGTTTAGTGCTGAATTACTAATATAAGACAATTCCTTGCATTAGAAGTCATAAACAATTGCAAAATACAAATAAAAACAAACATCACAGCCAGGTCTTAACTAGACTTAAGGTTTAATTGATTTTTACATGTATGAATCTTTGAATCTTTGAGTTTGGGGAGCAATGCTAATGTTATACATTATTTCCTCTTCTTGGGTCTGAATAACTTGTATTTATTCCTTTTGTGTAAGTGTCTTGTTTTGAGCTGAAATGACAAATAGGTTATAAAGAGGCATGCTGAGGAGAGGTAAACCAAGAGAATGGCTAAATAATAAGTATGAATGATGGCAATGATACCTGAAAGGATGCTGACTTGTTATGGAAAAAAGCTATATCACAATAGCTACCATTTCTTGAGCCCTTATCATGCACTGAGATGTATGCATTGTTTTGCTATACTTCATTTTATACATTTTTTAAAACTACCCTATTGTAGACACTAAGATTAGCCAAAATTCTCAGATGATGTAATTGCCTCTTAGTGACATCAATTAATATGCTCCAGGACACACTAGGAATAAACATCATGTTCTAAATTCAGGTATTTTTGATTCATAAACTTAGGTCTTTTCATATTCCATTTGAGATACTATATAAAAATATAAATAAACTTAGTGTCTTATCAAACCCAGAAATTTATTTCACACAGTTCTGGGGTCTGGAAGTCAAAGATTTAGAAAGCAGATTCAGTATGTGGGGAGGGTTTGCTTTCATATAGACAGTGGTCAGTTTGCTGTAATCTTACATGGCAGATTGTGTAAGTACTCTCTCAAGGCTTCCTTTCATAAGGACATTAGGCCACTGATGAGTGCTTTCCCCTCACAACCTAATCAACTTAAAAGACTCCACCTTCTACTACCATCACATATAGTTTAATATATAACTTTAGGGGAGATGTAAGCATTCAGACCATAACATTCTTTAACCACAAAGGACAGCTGTTTTTTTTTTTTTTTTCTTAATGAATTATAATGTCAAGTAAAGCTTACTCATCAAAATGTCTTTCATTATTAGTGGTCAGAAGAGTTCAAATCTGAAGCCCAGCTCTGCTTTTCCTTGCAGCATTTCAGGACATTTTGTACTCCAAATCGTGTTTGCTGATGACTCAGAGTGGCTGACATCTCCATAACAAGGCAATTAGACCAGAGAAGCAGGGCTCTCACTGAACTGAACTTGGACCTTAAGGTGGTGTACACCAATCAGATCTGACTCTGGAGGACTCCATAATCAGATTTGGGAGGTCTTGGAAGAAGGCCAGATTTTCTATTCAATAGGAGTGGGCTGAAATCTGTCTGTAAGTGGAAGAGAAAGGCTGCTACTGCAGTGGAAAATAACTGTAGTCCTGGATTTTGATTTAGCACAACTGCGGCAATGATTCATCTCTGAGTTGATAAACATGCCTTCTAAAGTGAAAGTCAGACAATCAGGATGCAGTTCTCAGCTAGAAGAGCTTTATTACTGAAAAGCTTAAAAGAGAAGCCTTTCAGCCCATACCTTCATCATGCGAGATAAAGATTTGTGTTAGGGTCACACTTTTACCTTTCAATAAAATGCAGATAAGGGAGAATTCTACAATTTATTTGTAGTGGGGTTTTAGCCTTACTTCCCTTGTAGCTCATATAGTGCACAGCTCTTGGGTTATGCTGAGGTCTAACACTACCAATAGGCACGCAGAAAATTCTCACAGACTCACTAATATGGTCACCTTTATATCTTCAATTCTTGGTGGGGCTCAGGGTACCACAGACTAAGAAGTTGAAACGGTGGCTGACATTGTTTACTCAGGATCTCCATGCTCCATGCAGAAGGAAATTAGGTACCCAGTAGATGCAAGAAAACTACCACATCTGGTATTAACACTTCAGTTTTATAGTTCCCCTTTTATATGCTAATGCAACCCAAATTTATTATCACTACTGCCATCCTAGACCTTTCAAAAATTGTTTAATAATTGGAAGGGGAGAAAGAGCTTTGTGCTCACAAGCAAACAAACTTGCAAAGTCTATTTTTAAAATTTATATTGGTGCATTATATTCATACATCATATTGGGGTAGAAAACTTGTGTGGACATACATGTACACATCACCGATTTATCCCCTACCCAGTTCCCACCCCATTCCCTCCCCATCCCTCCTTCCCTTGCTTGGCTTAGTGGTTGACTTCGATATGTTTAAGTACATTGTGTGTATTAGAGAATTTCCTTCTTCCCCACTCCTATCCCCTCATTTAGGTTGTCTTGTTTGCTCCTCATTAGGATTTCCTTTTTCATCTAGAGTTCCTCCTATGACCCATTTCTCCCTAACTCTCACATATTAGGGAAAGCATCTGATTTCTTTTTTTGTGACTGACTAATCTCGCTTAGCATAATGTCTTCCAGTTCCATCCATTTCCCTGAAAATGATGTAATTGAGTTTTTTTTTTTAATGGCTGAGTAAAATTCCATTGTGTACATATCCCATAGTTTTGTAATCCATTCATCTGTTGATGGACATCTTGGTTGGTTCCATAGTTTGGCTATGGTGAATTGCGCAGCTATGAACATAGATATGCATGCATTAGTTTGGTAGTTTGGTTTTCTTTCTTTTGGGGAGATACCCAGAAGTGGTATTGCTGGGTCATATGGTAGTTTTTTTCCCATTCTTCTAAGAATACACCATACTGTTTTCCAAAGTAGTTGCACTAATTTTCAATTCCACCAACAATATACAAGAGTTCCCACTTCTCTACAGCCTCACCGGCATTTGTTTTAGTTTGTGTTTTTAATGCTTGCCATTCTAGTTGGAGTTAGGTGAAATGTCAGGGTAGTTTTAATTTGCATCTCTCTGATTGCTAATGATATTGAAAATTTTTTTCATACATTTTTTGGCTTTTTGAATTTCTTCTTTTGTGAAATGTCTATTTAGTTCACTTATATAATACATACAATATACAATTTATTTGATTTTTAACCTAGCCACATTGCTTACTTAGAGAATGACATTGAACAAGTCACTATCTTTTCTTAGACTCAGAGTCTTCACCATGACTGACTCTTTAAAGTTCATGATTTAAAATTTTCAAACAAAGGAACATTGTGTCAATAAAATGTTTATTATCTTTCTATTTATCATCTATCAGTATTCTTCCTCCCAGTCTATGAAAATGTTTATTTTTCTCAAGTCTACAATGCTACACTAAAGTTTGACTGAACATTCTTTCATTTCATAATTCAAACAAATTTTTTCATATGGCATTAAAATAAATTTATATTATGATACCTTCAAAATTAATGTATTGCTATGATTTAGATGACTTGGTTAGTGAGAAAAGAGACAAAAGCCATTGTCTCAGTTGCTGTAAGCCTATACTAACTAAATATTTATCAAATAAAAATACATTTTAGTAATGATTGAATCATTATTATTCTTAATTTTTTACTTATAAGTATCATTTAAATAAGTAATATTATCCCATTTATGAGGATATCACCATGTTAAATATGCACAATCAAGCTGATCTAGATAACTTACATAATTACATTTGCTCTTGCTTCTGTGCAATAACAAAATTATTATAGGAAAAGAATACTAAGCCGGGTGTGGTGGCGCATGCTTGTAATCCCATCATTCTGGAGGCTGAGTCCTGGAGGATCGCAGTTTGCAGACAGCCTCAGCTACTTAATGAGGCCCTCTGCAACTCAGTGAGACCCGGTTTCAAAATAAAGAATAAAAAATAGGGCAGGGGGTTTAGCTCGGATGTCAAATGCCCTGGGTTCCATCCCCAGACCCGCAAAAAAAAAAAAAAAAAAAAAAGAATACTTTTGGTGTTCTTCATAATCTTTACTATTTGTTGCCTGATTGATTACTTTGTTGGGTATCTAAATAGTTAAAAAACCCAAATCACCATATTCTCTGTGACAAGGTTTCATTTCAATTCAACTCAGAAAACAAACATAGGGCTATATTTGGTCGGCCCCATATGATTGCTAAAAGGGATAAAAATAAAAAACATACTTTACTCTTGAGGGTCTTAAAACTCAATAAGAGAGATAGAGACACACACAAGTGAATGCAGTGCATAAGCAGTGGTGGAATTTGCTCAATGAAAAGTCCGATGAGCATTTTTTTTTCTGATTGAAGGTAGAGTTGGTGATGAACACAGAATTACTGAAAGCTGCGGATGGGAGATAGTTTGTGCTATGTTTGAAACATGGGTAAGTAATTTCCAGGTACACTAGTGGAGAAAGAAATTCTAGGCCTAAGAAAGAACATGAGCAAAGTCATAGCAGAGGGCTTGCTTGTGTGTGTGTGTGTGTGTGTGTGTGTGCGTGTGTGTGTGATATGTTTTAGGAATGGTGACCCACCAAGAAGGGTCACAAAGTGAGGATTTTGTGGAGACAGCATAGAGGTGAGACTGGAAAATGCACTACAGTCAGGTTGCGGGGTAAGTGGGGCAGGTGTTGGGTGGGAATGTGAGGTGAGAATAATGATGTAGCTTTTTAATGCTATGGAAGATGGGAAGCAAGCAGAGGTTTTATTCAGAAGCAGACAAGATCTGAGTTCAGATATAGATAAAAAATGTCAGCTTATTCTTCCTTTCATTATGTTTTTTTTTTTTACATTTTACTCTTGTGTAAAATGTGCTTTTCATATGGTTATATTTTAATCAGAAGAGCATTGATCTTGCAGTACCATCAAAATAAAAGACAGAATGTGAAAGAATGGAAAATCAGGAGAATCATTCATATCACCAGGAATTAAAATGAGCGCTGAAAGGTCATTATTCAGTCTTTTGCCTCCTGGGTCTGGCAAGTGTAGGCCTGAGGAGTCAAACTTGACACCTTTCCTAGCTCTAATGATGATAATGTCAAGATTCTTTCATAGCACACAACAATTCTCATACTTTGGGTCCTGATTAGTAGACAGACCTAATTCTTTGGTATTCCTCTTTGTGGATCATCTGCTTTGGCCCTTCAACAGGAGTTGCATAGTTGCATAGAGTTTAATTCACTGTGTTTCCTTCCTTCTGTGCTTTTTTTTTTTTTTTTTTTTTTTTGTGGGCCTGGGGATGGAACCCAGGGATATTCAACCCTCTCCAGACACTAATATCTACCGACATCTTCATCTTAGACTTCTCATCCTCCAGAACTGTGAAAAATAATTTTTTGCTGTTTAAGTTATTTAATATATGGTATTAAATATGGTAGTCTGAACTAAGATTGAAATATGAGATCTTCTGACTTATAAATGTTAATATTAAATTTAAAACAAAAAGTAAAACCATTTTCCAAGCCATACTATGCACAACAAATGAATTTAGCTGCAGGTAGGATTTGTCCTTGTGCTATTACCTTAAAAATTTTAAATTAGGTAATTATTCTATCATTTTAAATGATACATTTTTATCCCTCTAGACTTAGTCCATGAGGATCTGAATCATATCTGTTTTATTCTATAATACATTGAAGAACTTTATACAATTTATAACACATATTATGTGATCAATACATATTTGTTGAATGAATTATTAAGTGAAAATATTGTGAATTCCCTCAGCAAGGAATACTTGGGTTAAAATTTTGATTCACCAACTAGGCAACTATCTTTGACAAATTGTTTAATATTTCCAAGACTCAATTTCATCATTTAAAATGCAGTTATATATAATTACTAGTTTATTGTGAGTAGTAAGTAGAATAAAATATATAAATTGCTTGGCACATTATAGGATGGTTTTCTTAGGGATGGCTCACAGATGTGAATGAATAAGTTACCCATTTCTATGTATTTTCTGTGTTTTAAGTTCTAATGGTAGATGGATTTTATCAAAGTCAAATGCCATATGGAAAGATTATATATTTTAGTATATATATATATATATATATATACATACATATATACATACATACATACATACATACATACATATTTCCAAATACTATCAAAAATGATGATATAAGTGCATATATACAAAGAAAAAACACAAGAAATATCTGCAGGAAGATAATTCTAGTATTTTAGAAATATCCTATATCGTTGTCCTTATATGTGTGTGTAATTTTCTTCCTTGAATACACACACTATGAATATATGTATGTATGCATGTATGTATGTATGTATGTATGTATGAGAAAAGGGAGCAAAGGTGTGGTGCACCAGAAGAATGAGGGCAGGCTGAGGTTGTGTGGGGAGCCCCTGCCCTGTCTCTGACAAAAATGTGAAAAAGGGACCACTCTTTATCAACAATAAATATTTTAAAAGAAAATAAAACCCCAGTTGCACAAACATGAACAGGAAGAGAAAATCTTGTTGTTCCTGGTAGATTAATTAAATTGTGAACTTTGGTTTTGTGCTTTTCCCAGGAATGATATAAGCATTATTTATAAGCAGATAGTTATGCATAACTTATTCATTATTAAGGCTAGATAAAATAGAGGCATAAACTAGATCAATACTAGGTCCTCTTTTAAAATAATGGATGCTTTAGTAAAATGATGATATAAGTGCATATATACAAAGAAAAAACACAAGAAATATCTGCAGGAAGATAATTCTAGTATTTTAGAAATATCCTATATCATTGTCCTCATTTCATTTTTTAGACTTCCATTGTGAGGACAATGAAAGCTATTTTATTTTGCTGTACAGCAGAAAGAGATGAGAATATGCTTAAGGGAGTTTGATCCAATTAGTATTACTTTGCTGACCTTTAGTAAAATACACCAAATGAATTCATGAGTGGGATAGAAATAGATTGGTTATACATAACATATATTCTAAAGGTTGAAGAGTGTCAAAAATTTAACTTTGTAATTACAAGGAAGTAAATGATAAGATTTTACGATCTGAATTGTTCACAGCTGCGGGGAATCATTTCAGCTAACTATTCTTAGGGGAGAAATGCAGTCAAATGAAGCTGAACCATATAATAAAATTACCAATATGCATTTGGTAAATTTCTTTCTTCTAAGTGTATTAATATAACTAAAGATGATCATTCCTACTTATCCAGAAGTATACAATATATACTAGAGGAAATAATTGTTCCTTGTTGAATTTGTGTTATCACAAAACATACAATTATTATTTTATAAATCATATTATTAGGCATGTCATTATTATATTGTAATCTTGTGTTTTTGTTTTGTTTGTTTGTTTGTTTTGGTGGTACTGGGGTTCCTGGAAACCCTTTTACCTTCGAGCTACACTCTCAGACCTAATATATATAAAATATATATAATATATATAAAATATATATAATAATATATATAAAATATATATAATATATATATATTTTATATATATATATATATTTTTTTTTTGAAACAGGGTCTCTTAAGCCAGAGCAGCTAGCTTTGAACCTGTGTCATCCTCCTGTCTCGGACTCCCAAGGTCGGGGATTACAAGCATGGGCCACCATGCCCGGCTCATAATCTTGTGTTTTTTAAAGTTTATATTTGTTTAAAATGGAGTCAGAAAAAAAAATCCTGTTCTTAGTTTTCTCAAGGTCAATTTTTACACCCTTGGGGGGACTGCATTGGAGCTAGGTCATAAAGAGTAATTTTGAATATAGCATCTAAAACAGAGTAGTTTTAGGATTATAAGATGTGGAATCTAACACACATGGATATTTTTTTACAGAATAAATATTTGAATCAAGTAGAAAAAGTTTTAGGTATATAAGTGATAGAAAAATTTCTGCAAATGAATAAATAATATTGCCTAGAGAATATTAACATCTAATACCAGTGAGATGTTCAGTAGCCAAGGTAAGAAGGTATATCTGCAGTGGCTTGGGCTGCACTCACATTGGGACGTAGAAAACACTGGCTACTTTAAGCTAAGTGATGACTATTTAGGAACCAAATTCAGGTTAACAAATCTCTGAAGTGACGTGTGTGGGCTGATCTCTCCACTCTCACTTCTGTCGCAGAAGCTTGAAAATCTGACATTACTCACTCCTAGTGTGTCTTAGAGCATACCATATATGCTTTTAGTGTCTTTCCACGTGTGCGTTAGGTCCTGGCATGAATTACCCTACACATGGAATTTATGTCAGAAGTTTGCCTTTCTCCTTAGTGCATCATCTTCTCTTTTTACTTAGATTCATTCACATTAGCAAAAATATATAAAGTGGTTTTCTCCACTTTTAAAACATAACTGGCAAGAAACTTCTCTTGTCTCACATTTCTTTCTGGCTACATACATTTGTTCTCTTCTATTGAAATCCCTTTTGAAGCATTCTTTGTTTTTGTCATATTTGCTTCTTTGCCTCTGTTATCTCTTGAACTCATTCCAGATTTTATCTCCACAATTATACAAAAATTGTCATTGTTGAGATCACAAACCTTTTCTATAGCAATAAATCCAAATTCCAGACTTCATCTCTCTTGATTTGTCAGCAACAAATAGAATACTCTCTTCTCTCTCTCTCTCTCTCTCTCTCTCTCTCTCTCTCTCTCTCTCTCTCTCTCTCTCTCTCTCTCTCTCTCTCTCTCCTCTCTCTCTCTTCCCCTCTCTCTCTAACATTGTCTTGTCTTGGTTTCTTCAACAACATTCTTATCTTGCTTTTAGTTTTCCTGGTTGGATTGGATTTACCTTTTACAAAGATAAACATGGTTTATCCCATGTTTGGTTATCAAATATCCCCTTTCTTCTTAACTGCATTTACTATTTTTAATCTCAGCATTTTAATATCATTTATTTTTGAATGGTTTTCATAGTCATGTCTTCAGTTTTGAATTCTTTCCATTTTATTATTTGCATCTAAATTATTACCAGATATCTCCTTTAGTATATACAATAGTTATCCCAAATTATCATGTTTTAAAACAAATTCTTGATCACTCTTTTTTCAAGTTTATTTATCCTTTGATTGGGAGCAGTCATTTTAGGGGTAAGTTTGTCCCCTAACGTACACT
The DNA here is from genome assembly GCF_963383645.1 of Muscardinus avellanarius. NCBI lineage: Eukaryota > Metazoa > Chordata > Mammalia > Rodentia > Gliridae > Muscardinus > Muscardinus avellanarius. The sequence continues at coordinate 76,579,078 of NC_137794.1, forward strand.
TGGCAATGTCTGCAGGTTTTTTTTATGACATTATAACAAAAGAGATATTGTACTATTATCTATACATTTCAAAATAGTTTTCCACAACAAAGAATTCTCCAGTCCAAAGCCCCATTCTTCTTTACCTTTTACCCTCACATCCTACCCATCAGCAAACTTTGTAAACTCTTCTTTTATAATACATTTGGAGCCGGGTGTGGTGGTGCACACTTGTAATCCCCGGGCTTGGGAGACGGAGACAGGAGGATCATGCACGTTGGAAGACAGCTGCGTTGGCTTAAGAGAACCTGTTTCCAAATAAAAATATAAAAAAAAGATGGGTCTGGGAGTGTAGCCCAGAGGTAGAAGGGTTTCTAGGAACCCTAATACCACCAAAAAAAAAATTGGAATTGCTCATCATTTTCAATGTTGCTTCTCCAGTTCATCCCACAATCACCTCTCAGCCTAGATGAACTCATCTCCTTCCCAACTAGTCTCTCCTTTTCGACTAGTATAGGATAAAATTCAACCTATCAGCCACAATGATCCTTTTAAAACAATGTTAGAAGCTCCAGAAGCTTCTTCATTTAACATTTGTTTTTAATGATGTCTCACCCTGCTAAAATATAAGCTCTAAAAGAACAGTGACCTGTTTATTGTAGTATTTATCCCACAGCCTGAAAAAGTATAATATACATCATAAGTAAAAAGTATATACTCATGGAATGAATGAATACAAACAAGGTTAGTCTTGCCTGATGAGCCAATCAATAAGGGCATTCCAAGCATTACTGTGTGAACAATATTAGTGAAGATCAGCTCATGAGTTTATTCCAGAATATTCTCTTGAAATGCCCTTTCTATTACAATGAAGTTTTAGCAGCCCTCCCCAATTTAAAAATTAGTTCGTAGTGGCTTATGAAATTCATGTTCTGGGGACACTCATATTTTTAGTCTTATTAATTTTTCCCTTCTTGTTACTCTTAAATGAGTACTAATTTCCAAATTATTTTCTGTTGAACTACTATAATATCCTTCTGGCCAGTCATAAACTCTCATCTCTTCTAACCCTTTGCTGAACAAAAATTATTTGAAGGCCAGTTCATTGCTTATTGTATTAAGGAAAAGATTCTCTTTTATATCAATGATGGTATGAGTCCAAGGAAAATTTTTAGCATTAGATGAGGCCTAGAGAGAATCATACCAAGACATCTTTGCAAATCTGTTTATACTAATTTGAACTTCACTAACATGTATAACTATAATATATCAATGCAAATATCTAGATGTTCGATTGTTTTATGAATTCTATTGTTTATTGAAGAATTAGCTGCCAATCTCCTTGTTTCACTTGAAAATAATTCTTTGTATCCCTTAAAGATCACTTTTATTTGCCTTTAGATATAAGAAGTTTGGCTCTAAAACATATATTTTAAAAAATACTGTGAGTTTGCTGGGCGTGGTGATGCATGCTTGTAATTCCCGCTCTTGGGAGGCTGAGACAGGAGGATCGCATGGGTTCGAGGCCAGCCTCAGCTACTTAGTGAGGCTTTCAGCAACTTAGTGAGACCCTGTTTCCAAAAATAATATAAAATAGGTCTGGGAGTATAGCCCGGAGGTAGAAAGCCTCTGGTTTCCACCCCCAGTACCACCCCCCCCAAAAAAAATACTGTGTATAATTCCAGTACTTGAGAGAATGAGATAGGAGGCTATCAGGTTCTTGGCCAGCTTCAGCTCCTTGGTGAGGGCCACGCAACTAAGTAAGACTATGTTTCAAAATAAAAAATAAAAAAATAGGGCTCAGGGTGTAGCTTGAAGAGAGAATCGTTCTGGGTTCGATTCCTAGTTACACACAAAAAAACGTAAAATGAAAATAATCAAATAAGTGTACTGTGAGTTTGGGAAATTGTTAGATAATTATCTTTTTTATAAGCTTTTATTTATGTATTATGATTATAAATCATACTGAGGCATAGAGAGATAAGAATATACCTATACAAAACACTTGATGTGTTTTCCTTCAGATCCTACTTCTTCCTTCCCTGTCACTGTACATTTCATTGAAATTAGCATTCATATACTTACATACCATTATTTAAACTATTACCTTCATTTTGTCTCTATCCCTCTCCTCCCTCCCCTAAAATCTCTCCATTACTCCAGTGGAGTGTCTATTTTTTTTATCTGAGGTCTATTTTTTCTCCCAATTTCTCTCTAGCTTCCATATTTGAGAGAAAAAATACAACTATTTACTTTCTAGCTAATCTTAGCATAATATTCTCAAGTTTAATTGATTTATGTGCTCCATTTTTCTCTCTTTCTTTCTGAGAACCATTAATAGGAATATTAGCCATTTTATGAAATCATAATTTTGGCTCTCTATATATTTTCATTTTATTGCATTTATGCTGTGGTATGAATTTTTTCTTTGATTTATTTTTTTCAGTATAATAACACATGACCAACAAGATGTTAAACATCTACCCAAACCTTATTTTTGTTGTTATTCTGTTTTATTATATCATCTTATAGATTTCTAGTTTCTAATGAAATTGTCCATTTTATTGTCTAACTAATTGAACGTATGTAATCATATTTATTTTAAAATGTGTGATTCCTCCTACAAAGCCATAGTAATAAAAACAGCATGGTAATGGCACAAAAACATATATATATATATATATATATATATATATATATATATATACCAATGGAATAGAATAGAAGACTCAGAAACAAATCCACACCCTTACATCCAATTGATTTTTGACAAAGGGGCCAAAAACATATACTGGAAAAAAAGTAGCCTGTTCAACAAAATGATGTTGGCAAAACTGGTTAACCATATGCAGAAAAATGGAAATAAACCCCACTTTCTCACTTTGTACAGAGTCAATTCAAGATATATCAGACTTGGAAATTAGACCAGAAACCTTGAGGTTCCTTGAGGAAGGCATAGGTCCACCAATGCAAAACATGGGTACAGATAAAAACTTTCTCAACAATACCCCAAAGGCACAAGAAACTAAAAGATGAATCAATACATGGGATTACATTAAACTGAAGAGCTTCTATACAGCAAAGAAAACTGTCAAGAACCTCAACAGAGAGCCAATAGAATGAGAGAAGATTTTTGCCAACTACTCCTTCAATAGAGGATTAATACCTAGAATATATGGAGAACTCAAGAAACTCAGCACTAAGAAAGCAAATACCCCCCCCCAAAAAAAATGGGCAAGTGAACTAAATAGACACTTCATGAAGGAAGAACTTCAATCCAATAAATTCATGAAAAAATGCTCGCAATAGTTGACAATAAGAGAGATGCAAATTGAAAATACCCTGAGATTTCACCTAACTCCAGCTAGAATGGCAATCATTCAAAACACACACAATAAATGCTGGTGACAATGTAGAGAAGTGGTAACTCTAATACATTGTTGGTGGAATTGTAAATTAGTGCAACCACGTTGGAAAACATATGGAGGATCCTCAGAAGAAAGGGAACAAACTCACCATATGAAACAGCAATACCACTTCTAGATATTTACCCAAAAGAAAGGAAATCAAAACTACCAAAGTAATGTATGTGTATCTATGTTCATAGCTGCATAATTTACCATTGGCAAACTATGGAACCACCCAAGATATCCATCAACAGATGAAGGATTACAAAACTGTGGGATATGTACACAATGAAATTTTACTCAGCCATAAGAAAGACACAATTATGTCATTTGCAGGGACATAGATGGAACTGGAGGACATTATGATAAGTGACATTAGTCTGTCACAAAAAATAAGAAATTGAATGCTCTTCCTAATATACAGAAGCTAGGGAGAAAATGGGTCATTAGAGGAACTCTAAGACAAAGAAGCAGATTCTGTAGATAAGCAAATAAGGTGAATTAACTGAGGGAATGGGAGGGGGAGGAGAGGGAAATTCTCCAATGCACATGATGTAGTTTAACAAACAAATTGATATCAATGACCATGCCAAACATACAAAGGAGGGAGAAGTAGGGAATGGGGGTGGAAATTGGGTAAGGGCTAATTGGTTGATATGTGCATGTATGTCTCCACCATCTTGTATCCCATTAAGAAGTATGATTACAATGTACCAACAAAAAAGTTTAAAAGATAAAATAAAATTTGTGTTTGATATTTCTAAATATGTATCACTGGTTATCCTTATTTGATCATCTATTTTCTTTACTTGACAATATATTGATAAAATATTACTGTAGATAATTTATGGATTTAAAGATTATTTTAATTCTGGCAGAAAGTTATGGTAGAATATCACATTTTTCCAATATTATGTTGAAGTGATTAGATTTTAGATTTTTAAATTATTTTGTTTTATTGGTACATTGTAATCATATATCTTGATGAAGTTCACTGTGATAGAAGCACACAGTATTCACTGAGCCCTCTCAGTGTCTGCCCTGTTTATTCTATTCCCTTCTCATGCTCAGGATAGTGACTGACTTTGATAAATTTGCACATTACATCATGTTCATTGAGGTGTTTTCATCTTTCTCCCTTCCAACTCCCTCAGTTAGGTTGCCTTTTTCACTTATCTAAGTTTTTTTCTTTGTCTGGAGTTCCTCCTATGTCTCATTTATTTTCTGCCTTCAGCATATTAGGGAGAATATCCGACTTTACGTTTTGTTACTGACTAATCTCACGTAGCATAATGTTCTCCAGTTTCATCTATTTCCCTGCAAATGACATAATTTTGTTCTTATGGCTGAGTAAAATTCCATTGTGTACATATCCCGTGGTTTTGTAACCCATTCATCTGTTGATGTGCATCTTGGCTGGTTCCATAATTTGATAATTGTGAATTGTGCTGCTATAGACATAGATATTCACACATGATTCTGATAGTTTAATATCCATTCTTTTGAGTAGATGTCTAGGAGTGGTATTGTTGGGTCATATGGTAAGCTCATTTCAATTCTTCTAAGGATCCTCCACACTATTTTACAAAGTGGTTTCACTATTTGTAATCCAAACAACATTTTAGAGTTTCTACTTTTTCATATCCTCACTAGCATTAATTGATTGTGTGTGTGTGTGTGTGCAAGCGTGTGAGTATGTGTGTGATTGATTGATTTCCAGTTTTCCCTTGCTCCTATGGTATAGTCCTTCAAATGATCCTATTGCTACTTCAGTTTTTACCTTTTCCTCCTCAGGAAATCTCTGGTTAAAAATTGTTTTAAAACTGAATAAAAGAGGTGGTAACAAAATGTTTTTAAGAGCTGTAATATGCAAGTGTCTGTAATTATCATAAATGCCTTTTTTGAAGAAAATAACAATGCAAGCAGAGAGTAACATTAGCCAAACAATCAAGAAGTGGTACTACATCAAAAGATTTTTTTTTCTTTTAGGGATAAACAAGACTGTGTAGGTTGTATGAATAAGGGGAATGACTCAGAGGAAAAGATTTGATAGAAATTTAAGTATAAATTAGAGATGAAAATGATAGCTTTTATATACAAAATTGAATTATCATTGTATCTCCCCCAAGACATTAGAAAAAGACAACCTCTCAAGAGTTTTCTCTTCTTGTGACTTCTACAACAGTTCCAGGAAAATAAATCTCCTACACCATTATTTTAAAAAATAAAAAGTTTGATACTTTGGTTTTCATTCTTTTGGGTACAAGGTGGCCAAGTGTTTAAGGCGATGGACTGCTAATACATTGTGCTCTGCTGTTTTGATTTTTAATAGCTTTGTAGTATATGTTAAAGTCAGGTAGTAAAGTGATTTCTGTTTTTTGTTCTTTTTACTCGAGATGGCTTTAGCTATTTGGGTTTTATTTTATGGTTCCATATAATTTTTATATTTTTTCTTGTTTTATGAAGAATGTCATTGGTAATTTCATAAGGATTTTGTTGAACTTGTAGAACATTTTGGGTCATATGGAAATTTTAAAAGTTCTGATTCTTCTAATCAAAGATCATGGGTTATCTTTCTATTTCTATATCTTCTTTAATTTCTTCTGTCAATGTTCCATCACTTGATTATTTTTTCTACCTTCTATATTTTTTGCTGAGATTTTCTATTTTTTCATTTGTTTTAAGAAAATGCTTGTGAAGTGTTTCTCTGGCAGATTTTTCAGATTATTCAGGTATCTGATTTATCTTGGTGTTGATATCAGTTAATTGTAATCCAAGTAGTGATTTTTTGGATTTTGGTATGATGGATGATTTTCAGATAGTTTGTGAAGAAGAGTCTTAAAATAGTTGCAGCTTTCCTAGCTGGTAATTGTCAGTGGAGCCTCTGATTCTTTCTGTTGTTATTGGTTGTTGGTAGAAGTCACATATGAACTTAGAGGAAAATATGCTTACCTAAAATACTTTCTGTTGCTAGTTTGGGAGCCAAGAAGACACTATACCTGGGTGCCTTGTTCTGTTGGCTAGTGTCAAGGACACTGTTATATTTTTCCTCCAGTCATAGAGTCTAATTGTTTATCTTTCTCTTTTCATTTTTCTTGTTCTTTCTTTTTTTCTTTTTATTGGTGTATTGTAGTCATTCATCTTAATGGAGTACAAGATAGTAGAGGCATATATGTACACATTACTCAATTAGCCCCTACTCAATTCCCACCGCATTTCTCAATCCCCTCCCTCATTCTCATCTTTGGCTTAATTATTGACTTTGATATTTCTGTAAATGTACATCATATGCATTAGGGAGTTTCCTTCTTCTCCCTGCCCACCACCCTGTTAGGTCATCTTATTTTTTTAGGGTCTTTTTTTTGGTTAATTTTTGTGCTAATTCCAAGAGCTAGAGTTCATGATGAGTAACTGGGGAAACAAGTCAGTGCCATCTTATTTGGACCAGAAGCCTCATATGTGATTTTAAATTTACTCAAATTATTTCCATAGTATTACTCTTGGAGTTAAGGCCTAAGATTTCTATAAAGTTATTATTGTATTATCATTATTATCCTCCTATTTATATATTAAGAATACAAGAATATTCTGGAAATATTGTGCAAAATATTATGCTATTAATATATTTTAGATTTTTCTGATGATTAAGTAAAAGTTAATTAGTGATTGAACTTGTAAAAACAAGCAACTAGACCTTCCACATGAAGACACATACTACTTGGCCATGTGAAACCATTTTCTCAAATGTAGTTGGAAGTGGATTTTGAAATATCTCAAAAGAAATCTTTTCTTTTAATTTTTTTATTGGTGCATTGTATTTATACATCATAATGAAACTAACACTTGTGTAGACGTAAATGCACACATCCCCCTCTGAGTCCCCACCCCTCTCCCTCCCCAACCCTCCCTCTCATGCTTGGCTTAGTGGTTGACTATGATATAAATTAGTACAAACTGCGCTTTAAAGAGTTTCCTTGCCAGACACGGTGGCACACGCTTGTAATCCCTGTGCTTGGGAGGTGGAGACAGGAGGATCATGCAGGTTCGAAGCCAGCCGTGCTGGCTTAAGAGACCCTGTTTCCAAATTTAAAAACTATAAAAAAAAATAGGTCTGGGAGTGTAGCCCAGAGGTAGAAGGGCTTCCAGGAACTCCATTACCACCAATAAATAAATAAATAAATAAATAAATAAATAAATAAATAAATAAATAGTTTTCTTCTCCCCTCCTCCCATCCCCACAGTTAGGTTGCCTTATTTCTCCTCTATAGGATCTCTTTTTTCACCTGGAGTTCCTCCTATGACCACTTTCACCTTAACTTTTACATATTAGGGAAAGCATCCAATTTCTTACATTTTGTGACTAATCCTGCTTAGCATAATGTCCTCAAGATCCATCCATTTCCCTGTAATGCTGCAACTGTATTTTTTTTTTTTAATGGCTGAGTAAAATTTCATTGTGTACATATGCCACAGTTTTGTAATTCATTCATCTTTTGATGGACATCTTGGCTGGTTCAATAGTTTGGCAATGGTGAATTGTGCAGCTATGGATATAGATATACAAGCATTAGTTTGGTAGTTTGGTAGTTTGTTTTCCATTTTTTCCCAAGTACTGAGATTATAGTCATCTGCCACATTCATTTCTTTTTCTAAATCAGTGCATGGGGTTGTGCATTTGTAATTTCCTACTTCTAAGTTTTACAGTGATAGTTATTGTTCTACATGCTTTAAGTGATTTTGAGTTGTACCCTCCAGACCTATTTTATAATTTTTAATTTGAAACAGGTCTCACTAGGTTGCTGAGAGTCTCACTAAGTTATTGAGACTGTCCTTGAACCTGTGATCTCCTGTATCAGCCTCAAAAGAACCAAGATTATAGGCATTCACTACCATGCCCAAGTAGGGTGCAAAATTCAATTCTAACTATTTAAACATAATAATGATTTAATTTTTTTATTTTACACATTTGATACTTCACTTAAAATTCCATATAGTAGAAACTTTATTGATGCTTTGTTAAATAGACCTTAAATTTAATTAACATGTTCAGAGAACCTAGTCAGTATAATATCATTCTCAAAATTAGTCTAGTCATGAAATACTACAGTGCATTTGGTTTTCTTGTGTTGCATTCTAACACATGTTCAAGTTTCGAAAATGTTTCAAGTATGCCTAAAGTTAATATCCTCATCATACTGAGTTTGTGAACTGAGTTGATTAATATTTCTTATCTCTAATAAATGCTACTTTCCTTCTCTAGCAATAGAGAAAGGAGTGTTGAAATCACTCATTATAAAATTTCCATCTTTTCTTATAGTTCTAATAATTTTTACAATTTGTAATGTGTGGCTATTTTGCTTGTTCAGAGAAGTTTAGAAATTTTATATGTGGGGTGCTTTTGTATCATGCAAATACTTTATCTTTAAAAGTACATTTTAAGCCTGACATTGTGGCACACACCTGCAATCCCAATACCTGAAAGGCTGAGAAGGGAGTATCACAGGTTCTCCACAGCCTCAGCAACATAGTGAGACTCTCAAGAACCTAGTGAGACCTTGTTTCCAAACAAAATCCAAAAAGGTATGGAGGTGTAGCTAGGAGGTAGAATGTCCCTGGGTTCAATCTCCAGTATTGCACGCATAATAAAAAGAGAATACCTTTTAAAATTCATGTAAATTTTAATCTTAATATAATATTAATATAAAATTGAATGGCCACTCATTAATGTAGTCACTCCAAATTTCTTCCACTTGTAGTTGCTTATACATTTTTTTCTCATTATTCTATTTTCAAACCCCAAGTGCTTTCTTTATGTCTTAGGTATACCTCTTATTCACAACTTGTGACTGAATTTTTAAAATAGTGCGATTGCTATTTTTAAACTTGTGTAATATGTACATTTATATTCATTGTGATTACAAATAACATTTAGACCTGCATTACCTTTGTGTTTTAAATGTTCTACATTTTCTCAGCTATTTCCTGTCTTTTTCTGCCTTTTCTGAGCTTCTTTTGCAGTATTATTTTCTCTTTTCCCATTTCCCTTTCCCTACTTTGTAATTCTATTTCTATATTTTTAGTGTCTATTCTTGTAATTTTAAATGCATACTGCTTTAAGTATAATTTTAATTCCTTTATGAGTGACTTGTCTTTTGTCTGACTGGTTTTTTAAATAAAATAGATGTATTATAATGTGTTTAGGTCTAATTGTTTCTTACTTTCAATTATGAAAAATTCAAAATGTATTCATGAAATTAGAATTAATAGCATATGAATGCTCAAAAGTAAATACCACTCAACTTTAATCTGGTCCACTTACATGCATTATCTCTATAAATTACTTTGAAGTAAATAAATGCAAGACATATAATTTTATTTATTACTACCACTACAACATAAAGTTTTAAAAAACTATATTATTAACATACATAGAAATTTTAAAAATATTTTGTTCTAAAATATGTGGTAAATTTTAGAAATCTTGAGCAGTTGCTTCTCTCTCTCTCTCTCTCTCTCTTTCGCGCATGTGCCCATGTGTGCACGTGTGCGCACACACACACACACACACACACACACACACAGACACACAAAGATACTTATACACACATATTCATTGACCATGTCAGAATTCAAATTAAGCCCATAAAAATTATCTCATATTAAATTAATAATGGGTCTTAGGTCTTATTTTTAACTAAACTTTTAATTTCAAATATAGATTCAAATACAGCTATAAAAATTTAAGTGCAGTCAACTTTGGTTGTCTTTTTTTGACTTTAATAATTTGTTGTCCTACTGAAAGGGAATTCATATTTTTCCTAGTAAATAATATTTTACTCCTTTTAAGTATTTTCTTGTATAGCTATTTTCTATTAAATTGTAGGTATGTCTCTATTTGAAATTAGTTTTTAAAAATACATGTTATTGAATTTTTGTTTGTTTATTTATTTATTTTTTTGCGGGTGTGGGGATGGAACCCAGGGTCATTCTACCTCCAAGCTTCCCCCTGCCCTATTTTTTATTCTTTATTTTGAAACAGGGTCTCACTGAATTGCAGAGGGCCTAAGTAGCTGAGGCTGCTGCGAACAGTGATCCTCCGATCTCAGCCTCCCAAATGCTGGGATTACAAGCGTGTGCCACCATGCCTGACTATGATATTGAATTTTATATCACATTTTACTGCGTCTCTTTTTTAAGATAAACATGATTATTTCATATTTGCTAATTTGCAAATAAATTTCAAAATAAACATAGCAAGCTAATATTGTTGTTGTTGTTGCCGTATATACATATGTTTTAATTTAGTTCTTTTCTTCTACTCTATCTGTAGTTCTCAAATTTTTGTCAGTCTTTGTGTTGGCTGTTATTTGTTTCCTTTCATTTTGCCCTATTTGCTTTTGTGCTCTCATTTTTCTTTCATTTTATGTTGTGGTGCATGCCTATAAGTCCAGTATTTGAGAGCTGATGAAAGTTCACAGGTCCAAGGCCAGTGCACAATATTTTAACAAGATCCTGCTTCAAAATAAAAAAATACAAAGGTCTAGGAGTCTAGCTCAGAGATAGAATTCTTCTGAGTTCAATCCCCAGTACCACCACCACCACCACAACAAACATTACAAAATAAAATTTACAAATAACTTGACCCTAATCTTATTTTTCTCATAGAGGATTTTTTATTGTTTCTATCAGTAATTGTGTGATTAACAGTATTTACTATAGTTTTTCGATCTTCATATTGGTTCCTTGGTGTTGAATTTCCTAGTGTGCCATACAATTTTTGTCTATCAATTAATCTTTAATTGAATTAAGCAGTTTCCTTCATGAAAGTGCCCTAATGGGTTGTTGAGTTAAAAAAGTTTGATATTAGTTTATTTGTTCAGCATTTGCACACACTGGGGTTGGTGCACATGTGGACTCAGTTCCTTGATGATTATTTAGGCCCAGGTCCAAGGCATTTTACAAGTATTGCTTTCTACCTGTGGCAGTGCTTCTCAGTCATCCTGCATGCCCAAGTTATTTTTACATGCATCATGCAGTACCTAAAATTTCATTTCTTATTTCTGCCCAGTATTGGTATTAAAACCTCATAGCAGCCTGGCGTGGTGGCACAAGCTTGTAATCCCCCTGCTTGGTAGGCGGAGACAGGAGTATCATGCTATTTCGAAGCCAGCCTTGCTGGCTTAAGAGACCCAGTTTCCAAATAAAAATATTAAAATAGGTCTGGGAGTGTAGCCCGGAGGTAGAAGGGCTTCCAGGAACCCCAGTACTACCAAATAATAATAATAAAATACCCCTCAAAGCATGTATTAAACCCAGGCATCCCCTGGACACAAAGTGTCATCTCGATTTCACTCTTATTGTTTTTTTTCTTAAATCCATTATATTTGCTGTTTTTTTCTTCCTTGCTCTTGACCTAAGATACTCATAGTTTTAAAGTGTTTATATTTTTCTGATAATTGAGAATAGAATGGTAGTTGCCAAAGGCTGGGGAAGGTAAAGATAAAAAAGCAATGGGGAAAGGTTGATCAATGAGTAATGAGCCATATATAGATAAAAGAAAGAGGTTACCATGTTTTATTGTACAGTAGGGTGAGTATCAACAATAATAATGTACTGAATATTCTTAAAAACCTAAAGAAGTGATTTTGAAAGCTTTTTCATAGAAATATAATAAATACCTGAAAAAACAGACATGTTTACCCTGATTTAAACAATAAAGAATGCATCCATCTAACAAGGCATCACATGTTACCCCATGAATATGTATACCTTTTGTATATCATTTTAAAATCTACTTTCTCTTATATATACATATATATATTTAGCATATATATATACATACATATACATACACATATACATATGCAGAAAGAGTTGGTATGTAGATGGGAAGAATTCTCATGTTTTTCAATGAGTATAGTCACTTTGCTTATTTGTTTATGCATTAACTTGATACTATAGATGAGCAAATAGGCAACCTAACTGAGGAGGATGAGAGGGGGGAAGAGGGAAATTCCATAATGTACATGATGTACATTACAAACATATCAAAGTCAACCACTAAGCCAAACATGAGAAAAGGGAAGGGGGGATGGGGTGGGAATTGGGTAAGGGCTAATGGGGTGATGTGTGCATGTATGCCTCTAGCATCTTGTACTCCATTAAGATGTATGACTACAATGCACCAATACAAAATTAAAAAAATAAAAAATAAAACATGCCTGTGATAGGTACTGAGATTGAAGAAACAATTCCTAATTTTCAGCTTATACTAGCAGATAAGACCACCTAAATAATTACAAAAATATAATGTGATAAATGCTATGACAGGGGATAGCAGTTCTATATAAGCAGGGCCTGTTATATTAGGTGGAAGGGTATGCAACGGGACAAATTTCCTAACAGATTTTGAACTAGAGGTAGTGATGTCACTTCTCTAAGAATAGGGAACTAGGAGAAGGTTTGAGTCAGAAAATGATGAGTTTCTTTTATGTTGCACATGAGACCCTATTGGAATACCTAAGTGTACATGATGAATGAGTCTGAATTCAGAACAAGTTGCAGAGTCATCTATAAGTGGCAGTAGGGCCATTTATGGTATGTGATGTGCAAAATTGAAATCTTGGAGAGCAAGAAATAAATTCAGCTAATGTAGACTGTTTTTCTCTTAAATAGTTTGAATGTAAAAATCTTTTTCTGTGTTTTACTGTTCTTTAAAAATAGTGCTTAGCCGGGCGTGGTGGCACACGCTTGTAATCCTTGCGCTTGGGAGGCGGAGATAGGAGGATTGCACTGGTTCGAAGCCAGCCTCGCTGGCTTAAGAGACTCTGTTTCCAAATAAAAATATAAAATAGGTCTGGGAGTGTAGCCCAGAGAAGGGTTTCCAGGAACCCCAGTACCATCAAAATAGATAAATAAATAAATATAGTGTTTAAATTATTATTATTATTATTATTATTATTATTATTATATTTTTGGTGGTACTGGGGTTCCTGGAAGCCCTTCTACCTCCGGGCTACACTCCCAAACCTATTTTATATTTTTGAAACGGTCTCTTATGCCAGCGCGGCTGGCTTCGAACCTGCGTGACCCTCCTGTCTCCGCCTCCCAAGCGCGGGGATTACAAGCGTGCGCCACCACTCCCGGCCTTATACTGTTTAATTTTAATTATTTTTCTTTCTAGTGGTAATCCACATGTACACACACACACACACACACACACACACACACACACACACATATATGAGGAAATAAAGCACAATTTTTAGAATAAATAGTCATGATTAAAACATTGAGCAATGATTCTGTGGGATATAATCATTCTATCTCTATTTCTGTTTCATCCTCTTCTCAGAGGCTTGAGATGTGTCACACTAGTATGCATGGATCTTTACTTTTGGTCCTCAGTACTGCCAAAACAAAAAACAAAACAGAACAAAAACGCTGCTTGGTAGGCAGCCCTTACACTTCATTTTATGGCTGCAATTATCTTCTGTGGCAGAGTATTGAAGATACAGAGGTGAAAGACAGCTTATGAACTAATATATGTAACAGATTACGATACAAAACTATGATAAATGCATAGTATTGTGCAGAGGTGAGTCAAACATTACTAGTGGCCAACTGGTTCCTTACCTTCTCAGTTTCTTCCTTTTCTCAACATTGAAAACTTTACCGACTGCTTTTCAAGTTTCTATGGGCACACTGATAGACTGGAGAGTTGGAGACAAAATGAGAGCCATGACAGTGGGGAGAAACTAAGACCTACAGGATAAATTGGTCTGTATAATGGAGACAGAGAGCTTGGGGGGATTGAACTTAATCTCACACCTATAAGCTATACCCTCAGCCCTATTTTTTAAATTTCATGAATATTCTAATCATACATCTTAATGAAGTTCAGGGTAATAGACCGATACATGAACAGCACTCATTGAGCCCTTCCCCAGAGGCTCAATTCCCTATTCCCTTTTTTTTTTTTTTTTTTGGTGATACTGGGGTTCCTGGAAACCCTTCTGCCTCTGGGCTACACTCCCAGACCTATTTTATATTTTTATTTGGAAACAGGGTCTCTTAAGCCAGTAAGGCTGGCTTCGAACCAGAGAGATCCTCCTGTCTCCGCCTACCAAGCATGGGGATACAAGCGAGTGCCACCACGCCTGGCTATTCCCTCTTTATTCCCTCCTTTCCATGCTCAGCACAATGATTGCCTTTGATAAATTTCTGCATGTACATCATGTACATTGAGGTGTTTCCCACTTTCCCTCTCATATTTCCCTCAGGTTGATTTTTTCACTCATCTATGGTTTCCTCTACTTTGTATGGAGTCCCTCTTATGACCCTTTTTCTTTCTAGCTTCTGCATCTTTTTACTTTTTGTGATTGACTAATCTCACTTAGCATAATGTTCTCCAGTTCTATTCATTTCTCTGCAAGTGACATAATTTTGTTCTTCTTTATGGCTTAGTAAAATTCCATTGTGTACATATACCATAGATTTATAATTCATCCATCTATTGATGGACATCTTGACAGGTTCCATCATTTGGCAATTGTGTATTGTGATGCTATAAACATAGATATGCATCCATTACTCTGGTAGTTTGGTTTTCATTCTTTTTATTTTCAAATAGAGCCTCATTAAGTTTCTGAGAACCTTTATAAGTTTTTGAGGCTGGCCTTGAACCTGCAATCCTTGTGTCTCAGCTTCCCAAGGACTGGGATTACAAGCATGTATAATTACGCAGCCTTAACTATTACTAAAATATATTTGTGGGATTAATAATTATTGTTTAATAGTTCTTTGATTATATAAGTGTAATTTTTTCTTTCATATTTTTTTCAGACTTTCCAGCAGTTGGTCTGCTGCTACATCCAGATTCAAGCCTTCAACATTTCCTATAGGACAATTGTCCCTCCATCCTAAATCAACTCTTATTGAGAAATTTGTCCCAGTCATAAACCTTAATTGGATTTCATTATATTACAGAAATTCAGAAGTTTCTGGGCCTGTCATAGTGAATTCTGAAAGTCTTATAAACCCTAGGGCTTCATAAATAACATTTTCCTGTAGTATGTTAAAATAATAATAATAAATGGTGTATTATTATATCATAATATGTCCCACTAGACACATCAAAAACTGAATATAAAATCACTTCATTCTGCCTGAGAACATCAAGATGAATCAAAACCAGTCTTATTTGAACTTAGTGGCCATTAAAATTCTCTTTTAAAATGAAAACATATTTATTATCAATATGGAAAAGTAAAATATCTTATAGAATATAAGCTTTTTTGAATCAGAAAATTCAAAATTCAAAACTCCTTTTTCAATTAAATGTTTTTGTTAACTTGAAATTTTATAAAAAAATCAGATATAGCAACTCTTTAAAAGGAGGGCTCAAGCCATCACTTCAGTGTAGCTCAAAGTCTTACACTATGTCTACTCTGTGTGAAATTAATTTTTATCTTGAAATGGGTTGAGTTGCACTTACCTAAAATTCACACATATTCCAATCCCATGATGTTTACTAATGTGATTTGAGTGCCAGACACCTCCTCCTCATCCCCAAAAGCAATAAATAAATACATAAATAAATAAATAAATAAATTAAATTAAATACAGTTATTTTATATAGAAACTCTTAAACTGCAAGCATTTAACTAACCCATTGGTATGGATATAAAAATTTACTTACAACTGGATGTGAGGGTGCACACCTGCAGTCCCAGTACTTAAGAGGCTGACCATGACGATGTCAGGTTCAAATCCAATGCACTGTAACTTAGCAAAACCCTGTTTCAAAATAAAAAAATAAGAATTACAGGGAACATAGCTTAGTGGTACAGTGCCCGTCGGTTCAATCCCCAGTAACACACACACACACACACACACACACACACACACACACACACGGAATATGAGTTCCATGTAAACAAGATATTTTGTTTGTTTCATTTATTGCTTTTCACCAATATCTAGAACAATGCCCAGGATAGAGTAATGAGAGCATGATTGTTGAAAAAATTAAATTACATAAACTCTATAAATATAAAAAAAATTTGTGAGAGAAACCTTCCAAATGTAAACTTGAATAAAATGACACTAGGAAGTAAAACAAAACAAAAAGACCATAGCTTCATTAATCCCATTATATTATAGGCAGGGAAGGATAATAATACCAGCTGCAAAATAACAGTATGGCATTTTCTTTTATTCTCTGTGAATCATGCCTCTAAAATGATTTGAAATGACACATAATTTTATCATTTTAAAAACAAAATGAAATCTAAACAATCCTAGAGGGAGCCCTAAAGGCACTTTGTCTACACATTAAAATAATTTCCATCCCTTTACATTCAAAATTAAAATAATTGCTCTTTTCATAAATAGCATCTGTCTAAGCTGTTGGTTTACTCAATGGAATAGTTTATCATCTGGTTATATACGTTTCTGGAAAATTTCAGTCCACATTTGCTCTACGAAAAATAGGGATTGAGATTATTGTATTTGTAAAATTATAGATCATGAATGTGGATATATGCTAAATACAGTTACTTAATAGTAATATTGAAATCACTTAGAAATTGTCTACTCCTATCCATTTTTATTTTTCTTATAAATTTGGAAGCCAACACTCAGAAAAGATGACCTACAAAGACTTTAAAATCAGGACTTTTATGTGGATCAGTTGTGAACATTAACTGTGGAAATCTAGTAAGGTTGTAACTTCTCTTATCTTTAGTTTCCTTATCTATAAAATGAGCATAATCTTTTTCTCTTAGGGTTTGAGATAAAATGAGATAATACATATATCATGGTACCTTAGACATTTAATCCCTCAGTAAGCAGTACTTGGTGTATATAGTTGTAAAATTAATTAATCAGTATTCTTAGTAGAAGCAACAGTCAAGGGTACATAATTTAGAATGAGTGATGGCACATTCCGATAGGGTACTAATATCTAGAATATACAGAGAACTCAAGAAATTCAGAACTAAGAAAACAAATAACCCAATCAAATAATGGGCAAGTGAACTAAATAGACACTTCATAAAGGAAGAAATTAAATTGTCCAATAAATGCATGATAAATGCTCAATATCATTAGCAATCAGAGAGATGCAAATAAAAACTACCCTGAGATTTCACCTAACTACAGATAGAATGACAATCATTCAAAACATAAACAATAACAAATGCTGGTGAGGATGTGGAGAAGTAAGAACTCTAATACATTGTTGGTGGGATTGCAAATCAGTGCAACCACTTTGGAAAACAGTATGGAGGATCCTCAGAAGAATAAGAACGAATTTACCATATGATCCAGCAATACCATTTCTAGGTATCTACCCAAAAGAAAGGAAACCAAGCTACCAAACTAATGCATGTGTATCTATGTTCATAGCTACACAATTCACCATCACCAAACTATGGAACCAGCCAAAATGCACATAAACAGATGAATGGATTAAACAACACATAGTTCATTTTGCTTTTCATTGATTAATAGTTATAACAAACAAAGTGTGTTAAAGTGGAAAATTATGATACCTCTTAAGCAACAACAACTCATCTAGGTTAGTATATAGCAGATAGATCCAGAGAAAAATTATCATATTCTAGTACCAGGCACATTGATTTTGATTTTTAATTATATATGTAACTCTCTGTATTGGAAAAAATTTTCTTCTTTTTTTTCTCTCATTTAAAAAAATCTTGGCTTGTGCTTTTTGTCTTGGTATAATTATTAATAATGCTTTTTAACTAAACTCAGAGTACTTTCAGGCTAGGTAATAAGCTATATGGTCCCTAGGCTATAAATTCCCAAACTTATTTGACTTCTCCCTGGTCAGAAAAAAAAATTACTCAGTCCTCTTCCTACTTTCTAGAAATCTATCTCATTTAAGTCAATATAAAAGGAAGAGATAGTGACAAATTTGCATTATTTTATGTATCCACATTTTGTTCCAGTACTATCCAGGGGCAGTAGCTCCCACTTTGAGAAACTAAATTTAGACCAAATCAAATATATGTATTATAATTGACATAGTTATTTTGATATTTTTGTTTTAGATTCCTTATCATAATTATATCACTAGGAAGAAGGTTGCACTAATATAACCTTATGATGAGATCATATTTTTCTTTTTTGGAGTACTGGAATGGAACCAACAGGCATTCTACCTCTGAGCTATATCCCCAGCCCTCTTTATTTTGAAACAGAGTCTCACTAAGTTGCGGAGGGCCTCATTAAGTAGCTGAAGCAGTGTGATCCTCCTGTTTCAGCCTCCCAAATGCTGGGCTTTCAAGCATGCGCCAATGTGCCTGGTTTGAGACAGATATTTCATCAATTACATTAGCTCACAATACAGGATGAATATCTATTAAATGGAATATAGGTATAGTATAAGAGCAAAAAAGTAGAAAGTTGTCTATTCAGGTGCCTGGAGACTTATTAATGATGAGAAAACACCTTAAACTTTTCATTGAAGATTAAGTGATAACATCTTTGCATAAAAAGAAACCTTCAAACGCAAATGCTTCACTGGTATGTAAGCATCATGTGCTAAATCTGAACTTAACAAAGGTATTCATTTCTTTTTAAAATGAGCCTTATTGGTGACAGATCAATACCTGCTGAAAGCTGAAGAACTTGTATACATATGCCTTGGGATTATAAGCTATTAATAAATGAAGTATTGCCAAACTAAGACGGTCTACCTGTATTATCAAGATAGCTCTCTGGCTAAAAATAGAACTACTGAAATAGAACTACCATGAAAGTGGAAAGGTGACCATTAGGGCAGAGGATAGGAAACGGGAAGAGAGAAGTGGATGGTGTGGAAGGTCATGGAGAAGAAATTGTTCACATTATGTTTTTATTATGTACAAATATCCCAGAATGCAATTCATCATTCTTCATAATTAATATGCAACCATTAAAAAGATAATTTCTGAAGTACATTGTGGCTTCTCATAGGCCTTTAGTCAGGTAGAAAATGTCATTTTTTAAGTGGTTAAATCCCTGTGTTCCAGTGTCAGGTGCTTTACTGGCTAAAATAGTTATTCTTTTTTTTTTCAGACTGATATATTGACTATTTTATTTCCAGAATTTGTCCATACATTATGAAGTATGCTTTCATTTAAAATAGGTTTCCATCTATTTTTTTATTAATTTATTTTTTAAATTGGTGCATTGTAGTCATATATCAATCACATTGGAGTACAAGACTTGAGAGGATATACAAGCACACATCATCCAATTAGCCCTCCTCCAGCCCCCATCCCATTCCCTCCCCCTCCCTCCATCGCACGCTTCTTTGGTGATTTACTTTGATACATTTGTTTATGTACCTCCTGCGTTTTAAAGAGGCTCCGTCCTCCAGTATTACATACCCTCTGATTGGTCACATTAGTTGCTTCACTATAGGGCCCTTTCTATAGCTCAACCTCTTCCTGTTGCCCTTTTCCTCCTAGTTATTGCTGATTAAGAGAAGCGTATGATCTATATTTTCTGCAATATTTATCTGTGCATGCTGCGTTGCAAATACCGATCCCACTCTTGATGGTCCCAGTAGTGGCCTGGCTACTCAGTGGACTGATCCAGACCTCGCTGGCTCAAGCAGCGGCCTTGCCTCATGGGAGGCCCCAGGTCTAGTCTCACTGGCCCCTGCACCGGTCTAACCCCTAAGCTGGCTTCGGTCCTGGCCTTGGAGGCCGCAGGAGTGGCCTTGCCTCATGACAGGCTCCAATGCCGGCCTTGCTGGCCCCAGCATCAGCCTCACCCCTCGGCAGGCTCCAATCCCGGGCTCGAAGGCCTCAGTACCAGCCTTGCCTCATGGCAGGCTCCGGTGCCGGCCTCGCTGGCCCCAGCACCGGCCTAACCCCTCGGCGGGTTCCGTTCCCGGGTTAGGAGGCCCCAGCACTGGCCATGTCTCACGGCAGGCTCCGATGCTGGCCTCGCCTCACGGCAGGCTCCGATGCCGGCCTTGCTGGCCCCAGCACCAGTCTAGCCCTTCGGCCGGTTGTTATCCTGGCCTCGGAAGCCCCAGTACCGGCCTTGCCTCACGGCAGGCTCCGATGCCGGCCTCGCTGGCCCCAGCATCGGCCTCACCCCTCGGCAGGTTCCAATCCCGGGCTCGGAGGCCCCAGTACCAGCCTTGCCTCATGGCAGGCTCCAGTGCTGGCCTCGCTGGCCCCAGCACTGGCCTAACTCCTCGGCTGGCTCCAATACTGGCCTCGGAGGTCCCAGCACCGGCCATGCCTCACGGCAGGCTCCGATGCCGGCCTCGCTGGCCCCAGCACCTTCCTAACCCCTTGGCAGGCTCTTATCCTGGCCTCGGAGGCCCCAGTACCGGCCTTGCCTCAAGGCAGGCTCCAATGCCAGCCTCAGTGGCCCCAGCACTGGCCTAACCCCTCGGCAGGCTCCGATCCCGGCCTCGGAGACCCCAGCACTGGTCATGCCTCACAGCAGGCTCCGATGCAGGCGTCGCTGGCCCCAGCACCGGCCTAACCCCTCGGCAGGCTCTTATCCTGGCCTCGAGGCCCCAGTACCAGCCTTGCCTCACGGCAGGCTCCGATGCCGGCCTCACTGGCCCCAGCACCTGCCTAACCCCTCGGCAGGCTCCGATCCCGGCCTTGGAGGCCCCAGCACTGGTCATGCCTCACGGCAGGCTCCGATGCCGGCGTCGCTGGCCCCAGCACCGGCCTAACCCCTCAGCAGGCTCTTATCCTGGCCTAGGAGGCCCCAGTATCGGCCTTACTTCACGGCAGGCTCCGATGCCGGCCTCGCTGGCCCCAGCACCTTCCTAACCCCTTGGCAGGCTCTTATCCTGGCCTCGGAGGCCCCAGTACCAGCCTTGCCTCAAGGCAGGCTTCAATGCCAGCCTCACTGGCCCCAGCACTGGCCTAACCCCTCGGCAGGCTCCGATCACGGCCTCGGAGACCCCAGCACTGGTCATGCCTCATGGCAGGCTCCGATGCCGGCGTCGCTGGCCCCAGCACCGGCCTAACCCCTCGGCAGGCTCTTATCCTGGCCTCGAGGCCCCAGTACCGGCCTTGCCTCACGGCAGGCTCCGATGCCGGCCTCACTGGCCCCAGCACCGGCCTAACCCCTCGGCAGGCTCCGATCCCGGCCTCAGAGGCCCCAGCACTGGTCATGCCTCACGGCAGGCTCCGATGCTGGCCTCGCTGGCCCCAGCACCGGCCTAACCCCTTGGCAGGCTCTTATCCTGGCCTCTGAGACCTCAGTACCGGCCTTGCCTCAAGGCAGGCTCTGATGCCGGCCTCGCTGGCCCCAGCACTGGCCTAACCCCTCGGCAGGCTCATATCCTGGCCTTGGAGGCCCCAGTACCAGCCTTGCCTCACGGCAGGCTCCGATGCCGGCCTCGCTGACCCCAGCACCGGCCTAACCCCTCAGCAAGTTCCAGACCCGACCTCGGAGGCCCTAGCACAAGCCTTGCCTCATGACAGTCTCCAGTGCCGGCCTCGCTGGCCCCAGCATCGGTCTAACCCCTCTGCAGGTTCCAATCTCAGCCACGGAAGCCTCAATAGTGGCCTTGCCTCACAGCAAGCTCCGATGTCGGCCACTGGCCCTGGTGCCCGCCTAACCTCTCAGCAGGTTCCGATCCCTGTCTCTGTGGTTATTATTTCAAAGGTTCCAGGTGTAATGTATCAGATCTCTGCCTCCCCTGAGTATTGGCCACTGGCATTGCCACTGCCTCCACCGTTTCAAATCCTTCCCAGGCTCTTTTTCCACTTTGAATGTTGTCCAGTGTTCCTAAGCATGCGTGATGGTAGCATTCGACATTTGGTGTAATTTCTCCAAAAAAATAAAGTTGGTAAGATCCGGTTTCTGCTTCTCCTGAATACAAGTCTCCACCACCATCGCCGAGAACTCTTTCAACACCGCATTTCTCCTTGGTCTCCGCTAAACTCTCTCCTTATATGTGATGTCTGAGATTCTTAACAATATAGAGAAATAGCAGTCCTCTTTCACGGCGAATTTTTCCATAAGTTCCAGTGCATGTAGATAAGTTTTATCTGCATCTCCAGTGTCCTGGCATCCATAACGGCTTTCTTATCTCCTCTCCGATATTTTTCTTTATCTTTTTCTCTTCTTGGCCCGGTTTCTCCAGGGGTCTGGCGTGCTACTCGCAGTTCGGCCTGGGGCCCAGAGTCCCGCGACCCGGGCCCCAGCTGGAGTGCCCCGCGACCCCTGCCCAGAACCCAGCTACTTACTGGGCCTGGTTTCTCCAGGGATCTGGCGTGCTACGCGCAGTTGGGCCAGGGCCCAGTGTCGCGACCCGGGCCCCAGCTGGCGTGCCCCGCGCGCGACCCCCGCCCAGAACCCAGCATCTTACTGGGCCTGATTTCTCCAGGGGTCTGGCGTGCTACGCGCAGTTAGGCCCGGGGCCCAGAGTCCCGCGACCCGGGCCCCAGCTGGCGTTAAAATAGTTATTCTTAATTTTAAAGAAGTCTCAGTTTTCTCTTGTACATGGAAAAGTGAAAGTGCAAATACTTTGGGGGAATGTTATATTGATAATAATCATGGTAATTGTGTATATTTCTTAAATTAACAAAAAAACCCTTTCACCATCATCCTTCAAACAATTCCTTTTAAAAGAAAATTTGTTCTGTTAGGTTTTCTCTTCTTTATTATCTTCTTCATTATGAAGTTTATATTCTATTGTGGTATTAAGCAATCTTATATGCAAAATTAACAAGAAAAATGAAAACATATAGAGGCTGTGAATTTCCCACAAGTTGGATCTTTGTGAGACTGGGTACTCAGAGAATCAACAGCGGCAATGACAGTTCTCATTCAGAAATTCAAAAGAAACAATCTAAAAATTTCTTCTTTCCTTCCTTCCTTGCTTTCTTCCTTCTTTCCTTCCTTCCTTTTTTCTTTTCTCCCTTCCTCCCTCTCTCCCTTCCTTTTTCAAACATAAAAGCAAATTTCAATGTTATATAGTTGATAATAAGTATTATAATATTTCAGGGTTGTATAGTTGATAATAACAATTGTAATAATAATACTACAGATTGAATTCTGGAGCAATATTGCATTACTGCAGAAGTTTTCAGAGTTAATATATATAATATATATGAATATGTAAAACACATGTATATATATTTTTTTTTTACAAAATCTTGAGTAGTTAAAGCACCTATAACTTAATTTTCTAGCAGAGACTAAAGCTCATCACACAGAACAATAAAGCAGCAGACTGACCTTTGAAGCATAGTCATTTGGTGGGCTCATTTGATAGCCACTGTGAAAGTCTTTTCCTCCTTTTTTCTCTAGGACCAACTTAAAATAAAGATATTCTCTTGCACATAAGAGTTATACAGAACACAAGAGATTTGCAGCCTTTTGACAAAATATCAGAGATTTCTGTATCTGTAAGTTTCTGGATCTTTGTTTATTTAGGTTTCTACACTTCCTAGAAGAACTATCAGAAGCTAATTTTTAGAAGATTACATAGAAATGGGAAATCAGGAAGCCAGAACAATCAAGTCACTACCATTTCTTATTCAACTGTATAAGAAAGTAAAATCGTGAAGGATTTGAGAGTGGTAACTGAAAAGGAGAGAGAAAAGCATTAAACTTTGTCGAAATCCTGGTAATAGGATGCCTCCTCACCTTTTTAGTTAAGAGATTTATATACAGATATTTTATAAATAAAGTCTACCTTTTAATGAAGTATTAATTATATAATGTACAATTTATAAATAATGACTGAAGTTGGTGCATATCTAGTTTGGGAATTCTCTGAGTAGATCCTATGTGATTTATACCAGTGGTCATAGCAGTCATGGTCTATTTTGATTTCATGTTCCTCTCTACCTTTCTTTTGACTCTTAACATCTCTATTATTTCCTGTATGTCTCCTCATTTCTCTCTGGAATCACTTTATGGTCAGAAGAAGGGCTATCTTAGTCCCAATTCACATTTAAAAGATGCCCCTGTGCTGGATCTGGTGGTGTAGGCTTGTAATCCCAATACTTGAAAGGCTAAGACTGAAGGATCACAGGTTTCAGGCTAGCTTCAGATACATAGTGAGGCCATCTGCAATTTATTGAAACCCTGCTTTAAAAATGAAGAATAAAAAATAGGGCTAGGTGTACAGCTCAGTGTTAGAATGCCTCAGGGTTCATTCCCAGGACCACCAAAAAAAAAAAAAAAAAAAAAAGATGCCCTTGAAATATCAACCTTTCTAATCAAAGAGAGATAAGACCATCTCAGCAAAATTTCCCAACTGGAAAAACCAGTGTGTAGTCTTCATCTTCTATGACTTTCTAAAGTTCCTATAGGTGATTTTATTATCAAAGGCTCCCAAGACTTACTTCTGTTATATAACTCCTGCTATCATAAAATTTGTATAATATTGAAATTGTTTGTTCACTTATTCCTTTTCCAGTAGTACCTATGTTCCACAAGGGTAAGGATTATGTTTTTTAAGTTACAATATGTAAAGCATCTATCTGTGTCAAACATATTGTATACATCTATAAATACTTGTTAAAGTAATGAAAGTATTGATAAACTATTAGCTAATTAGGATGCTATTGCAGATGGTACCAACAGTAATTTTTTAATCCAAAGTATAATTAGAGATCTGTTGAAACTAGCTAGTTTTATTTTTTCATTGACATCTCAAAGTATAGCATTCATTGCTCAATGACAAGAAAAGATACTTATTGAACCCATATTATGTTTCAGGAACCATTTTGGATACCTTGGAAAGTGGTCAACAAAGTAATCAAGTTTCTTGTTATTAGGGGCCCAAGAAGTGATATAAAACAGA
Source organism: Muscardinus avellanarius (assembly GCF_963383645.1). Lineage (NCBI taxonomy): Eukaryota > Metazoa > Chordata > Mammalia > Rodentia > Gliridae > Muscardinus > Muscardinus avellanarius. Next base: position 76,604,278 of record NC_137794.1, read on the forward strand.
GAATCAGGATAATTATATACAGAAACACTGAATATGCCATTTGGGTTTGTGAATTAAAAAAAGAAATTTCAGGAAAGATAATTATTTGAGCAGAGGTCAGAGTAAAAGGGCAGACTATGTGGACACCGAGGTGAAGAGAGTCTCAGTATTTTTTCAAAGAAAGATGAGGAATCTTTGTATTCAATGGAAAACTTTTGTGGTATGATTTCTACCTTGAAGGAATGTTTCTAAATGTTGTGAAGAATACAATGAGTTTATAATATATGTAGAGAGCCACTAGCACCACTACACTTTCTTTCTCTCTCTCTCTTTCTTTCTTTCTTTCTTTCTTTCTTTCTTTCTTTCTTTCTTTCTTTTTCTTTCTTTCTTCCCCTCCCTCTCTTTCTCTTTCTTTCTCTCTTTCTCTCTTTCTTTCTTTCTTTCTTTCTTTCTTTCTTTCTTTCTTTCTTTCTTTCTTTCTTTCTTTCTTTCTTTCTTTCTTTCCTTTGTTTTATACTGCGAGTTGAACCCAGGGGCATTCTACCTCCAAGATACACTCCCAGCCCTATTTTATTCTTTTTACTTTAAAACAGGGTCTCACTAAGTTGCAGAGGGCCTCACTAAGTAGCTAAGACTGGCTATGAACCTGTAATCCTCCTGTTTCAGCCTCCCAAGTACTAGGATTACTAGTGTGCACCACCACACCCAGTGACTACCACTCTTTAGAGGAGAGCGGATAGTGGCTTGGGCTGAAAGCTTCATAGTGTCAGTAGCAGAATATTGTCAGATTTAAACTATATTTTGAGGTGCCACCAACAGATTAAGTAGAAATGCAATATGAGAGAAGGTAAAGGGTCAATTATTATTCTATTTTTTTCTCCTGACTAATTGAGCTGAATGAAAGTGGCATTTATTTTTATGTTGGTAAATTAAAGTTTGGTGAGTTTCTGGTTTCTCTATGCCTATTACACACCAAAACAGAGATGTTGAAATGCAAGTAGATTATAAGAGTGGAACTCAAAGTTAAAGGTCTTGGCTGGATCTATGAATACTGATATCAACATGCAAATACTATTGGAGTAGAAAGGTCACAGCCTAGAAAATAATAAATGCTGAAAAAATCAAAGTATGGATGATTGAAGTAGTATACTGGGTACTGTTTCCCCCTTGTCATTTATGGCTTCTACTAAATAATCTATTACTCTATTTTGTCCTTAGACTTATTTTTTTCCCCTGGGACTGCTCTTCATTCTAAATCCTACTTGTCTGTAGCCTCAATTTAAATGCAGTTTTTTTCCTGGAAGCTTTCCCTCACCTTCTAGTAAGATCAAGCACCAGTTCCATAAACTCCAGTGTAACTCTTTCTATAACTTAGCCCTGTGTGATATGTCCTGCCTTTCTATAACTTGACAAGTAGTATTATGTTGCATGACTCTTGAGGTAAGGGGATGTTGTGCATCTTATTACTTAGTGTACACAGTCCCTAATCCAGTGTAAGCATATAATGGGTTCTTAATAACTTATTTGTTAAACTCAATTGAACCGTTCACCAGAAATCAATTCCTTCTGACATTTGAGTAAGTGGTTCATTATGACACTAGATTATCACCAAACAGTTGTGATTGCAGAAATATCCTGTGAGTATGTAGCAGGAAGTGCAGTAGTCTGCATTTACACTTCCATCCCATCGCCATTCCATTCCATCACCATCATGACTGAACAGTGCAATTACATAGAGTGTTAATTGTCTACTAATAGGAGGAATAATGATAAAATTACATAGTTCATTCATGCAATAACATTCAAATTACTGTTTTAGATTTCTACTCAATGTGTAACTAAGTTCAGTGACACTGACCCAATTTTTCACAAGCACATGAAATCATTGTTGGTAGGAAATGTATTCAAAATTGGAATTTATAATGCATATTGGGTTTGCATTTGGGCATAATTTGGAATCTAGGAATCAGTTTTACATGTAAAAATCCTCATTTTAAGTAGCTTTTGTAAATAGTAAACTTAGAAAGAATATAATAATTTCTCTGGGATTTGCTATTACTTTGGATGCAGGATATAAAAGAGAAAGAAAAACAAAAATGTCCAACCATGAGTGTTCACTAAATACAAAGAGAAGTTTCAGTTCAAAAAGTGTTGAAGGGAAAGTGACAAACTTAATTTAGGTGCTGGATATTTCTCTAGCCTGATCACACTTATATTGTTTTCTCCTTCCTTTGTTTGGTTCTCTGTGATGTTAGGGGTCTGCACATCCTAAACAAGTGCTCTATAACTGAGCTACATTCCCAGCTTCTCCTTGATTTTTATTTTATCTCACCTTATTTTAAGAATGCATAGGCATATGCCTTCATATGAACAATTTTTTTTTGCAGGTCTGGAACCCAGAGGCATTCTACCTCCGAGCTACACCCCCTGCCCTATTTTTTATTCTTTATTTTGAAACCGGGTCTCACTGAGTTGCAGAGGACCTCACTCAGTAGCTGAGGCTGTCCACGAACCGCGATCCTCCAGGTCTCAGCCACCCGAATGCTGGGATTACAAATGTGAGCCACCATGCCTGGCTTTCATATGAACATTTTGACAAACATACAGGACACTTGACCTATAAAGGTTCAAATGAGCTGAAGAATTCCCATATCATAGTACTTTTTGTGTGTGTTTGTTTACGCATGTGTGTGTGGTATTGGATATTGAACCCTGGGGCATTTTACTTCTAAGCTATGCTCCTGGCCTTTTTTATTTTTTTATTTTTAAATAGGATCTAATTTACTGCAAGGTGGCCTAGAATTGTTAACCCTTCTATGTCATCCTCCCAAGTGCAGGCATTGTAGGCAAGTTCCACCACACCTTGTAAATAACCAGGTACTTTCATGGTATCTCTTCTGTACTTTTAATATGTTTGGATACACAAATGGTTACAAGCTTTTACAAAATTTACCTCAGTATTAAATACAGTAACATGTAGTTACAGGATCTCACTTTAGAAGAAATAAATTATTCTGTGGAGCCTAGGTGTATGGTAGGCTATTACATGAAGGTCTGTGTAAGTACATATCATGATGTTCACATGATGGCAAGGATGTATTTCTCAGAATTTCTTCTCATTGTTAATTGATATGGGACTGCATGCTCTTTATAGCTCTTTTTCCTACTTTCAAAAATTAGACAAAGCTAACCTTTTTATAGTATTTCTCAGTGGTTTGTCATAACCTGATTTTGAACTGTAAATAACTCAAGTGGTTATTCATATGTTCATTTGATAATTATTTAAAAAATAACTTCTCCCATCAGAAATATCTCCTTTTACCTACTTTTTACAAATAAAACTTGAAGTTGAAGGCCTTCACAATTTAAATTTTGCCACAATATTTGTTTTTAATTTTCAACTACTCCCCAAAATATACCACTAAACCTCAAAAGAAAAGACTCATCCAATTTTCACTCTAACATGATGCTTTTAAAACTTATGATATGGTTCTCTTATACGAATCCTCCTGTCTAAAGTTCCTTTTTAAAATTTAAATCTCCAAGCCATATCTAACCTTCAGAATGGAATCTGAAGTTCTCCCAATATGTTTAAACTTTTTTCTATGTTTCTAGTTACCAAACTATCCAAGTTATTTACTTTACTAATTTTTTTTGGTGTGTGTGGTACTGGGGATGGAGCCCAGGGGTATTCTATCCCGAGCTACACCCTCAGCCCTATTTTTAATTCTTTATTTTGAAACAGGGTCTCACTAAGTTTCTAAGGGCCTCACTAAATAGCTGAGGCTGTCCTTGAATGGTGATCCTCCCATCTCAGCCTCCCCAGTGCTGGGATTACAGCTATTTTACTGATTTTAAAAATACATTCTATGTGCATTTATTCCCTTCTACAGTTCAATTGAAATTATGTTAATCATCTGTCCTGAGCATGTTGTTTGTAGGCACTTTGAAAATAGGGATCACATCTTATATTTTAGATACTTTTTTGGTGCATTGTAATTAAATATCATATGGAGGTACAGAGTGATGAAAGCACACACACACTCAACTCTTCACACACTCAGCACTTCCCTGTGGAGCCCAAACATTTCTTCTCTTCTCATACCTGTATTTCAGATTGGACTGGCAATTATGTGTGTGTGTGTGTGTGTGTGTGTGTGTCTGTGTGTGTGTGTGTGTGTGTGTGTGTAACATTATTTCAACTGTTATATTATTTACATCTCTGTCCTGCTCCTTCTTCCCTTAAAGCCCCTCTATCACTCCACTGGAGTCTCTGCTCTTCTATCTGCTATTATCCTTGTTTCTCAATTTCTGTTTAGCTTCAACATATAAGATAAATCATACAACTATTCCTTTCTTGAGACTGGCTAATCTCCCTTTGCATAGTATTCTCAAATTCCATCCATTTTCCTGCACATTTTATTTTCCTTTCACAACTTTCATAGCATTTGCTTAATGTCTTCAGTAAGTACTTGTTTAATAAATGGATTAATTATTATACTTTTCTAGGTTTTATACTGACTCAGATCAGAGAAATAGATGATATTTGTGCCCTTACTAATTTAGTACTCATGAAAACAAGTGCATTGTGACTACTGCCTTAAACATATGGACTTTGCATAGATTTTTCCTTGACTAATGTGTACAACCTTAACTAGAGAACTCTGTATATTAACTACCCTTCTGCCCAACTAGTGAATTACCAATAAGGTAGTACTAAAATCTAGTAAAGATTTCCTTAAATTGAAATAATTCTGTAAAACAATTTACAATCCAAGTTCTCTTTCTTACCTCCCTGCTATCTACCAATAAAGTTAGACTCCACATAAGCCCACACCTTTGTTTGGCTCTTCTCACTTGGTACTTTTTTGTTTTTGGTGGTGGTACTGGGGTTCCTGGAAGTCCTTCTACTTCCGGGCTACACTCGCAGACCACTTGGTACTTCTAGATGTCTCCTGAAGCAAACTTCCTCAACAAATCATGTACACACATATTGCTGCTTCAGGCTCTGGTCTAGAAAATCAGAATAACATTTCTGGGTGACCTATGTAAATTGTTGCAACTTGTAAACTTTTTGCAAGCTTTTGGGAGCCATGAGCAAGTTGATTCTAAGAACAGGATGGTCGGTTATTATGTACGACCCAGCTATACCACTCCTCAGTATCTTTTCAAAATAATTAAAGTCATAGTAGTATAGTTTATAATGGCACAATTCACCATAGAAATTATGGAACCAATTCAGGTGTTCATCAATAGATGAATGGATGCAGGGAATGTGATGTATGCACACAATGGAATTATACTCACCAACGAAAGACAAAATTATGTTATTTGCAGGAAAATAAATGGAAATTAGAAAATAGTCCACCAGTGAGATTAGCCCGTCTCAAAAGGTCAAGAGTTGTGTGTTTTCTCTCACATGTATGCTGAAGGTATAGAAACATAGAAAACAAAAAGGAATTTAAATAACGCAGAGAGAGACCTATAGAAGAGTCGGGAGGGACTGGGGAGGGAGTCTTGGAGAAGAGTAAGGAGAATTGAGCTTCCTCAACCATACCATGACAATATGTGAAAGTATCACTACCAATTTCACTAATATGTGTGAGAAGAAAAAGGGAGAGTAGGTGGAATGTGGAGGGGAGTACACCAAGATCCATGTGTATGCGTGCCTTTAGCACATTGAACCTCACTATAATGTGTTACTGCAATGCACTATAAATTTTTAATAAGTTTATGTTGTCATTTTCAACCTTACTAAGATGTTACAATAACATGGATAAAATTCTGGTGTGTTCTGGAACTATTGGAATTCCTATATTCTCCTGATTTTAGCCAACCCTGATGTCTTCCTCTCAAACCCATACTGGCTAATCAGTATATCATGTGCATGTATATTCCTATCATTTTATACTTCATTATAATGTATAGTTACAATGCAGGAATAAAATTATAAGGAAGACTATCATTATATATTAACCTTCTTAGAGAATTTTTGTGTTCTAATTATACCAGAGAATGGTTGTACTTAACATTCTATTGTTTGTGCCTTCAGAGTCCACCTGAATGTGTAATGTAATGAGTTAGCCTTTGGCATATGTTTATAGGCCCAACATTTCAATCTCAGTTTTGCTAAATGCCCTTGAAGAAGAATTGAAAGTGAGTTTCTTCAAATTTGTTTCTTTATTTTTGGTACTGAAATTTGAATCCAGGAACACGCTACCAGCTACATCCCCAGCTCTTTTAAAATTTTTTTTTTATTTTAAAACCTGGTCTCACAAAGCTTCTATAGGCCTCACTAAGTTGCTAAGTGTGGCCTCAAACCTGAATTTCTCCTGTTTCAGCCTCCAGAATACTAGGCTTACAGGGTGTGCCATCATGCTCAGCTGATTTTTTTTTCTTTTTTTTTTTCTTTTTGCGATACTGTGGATGGAACCCAGGGGTTTTCTACCTCTGAGCTACACCCCCGATCCTACCTTATAGTCTTTTTATTTTTTGACGTAGGATCTCACTGAATTGCAAAGGGCCTAAGTAGCTGAGGCTGTTTGCGAAACAAGATCCTCTGGTCTCCACTTCCTAAATGCTGGGATTATAAGTGTGTGCCACCACACCCGGCTTTTCACCTTTAAAAGGTTAAAATATGTGAGCCTCTACTGTACGGAATTTTACTCAGCCACAAAGAAAAACACAATTACATCATTTACAGGGAAATGAATGGAACTAGAGAACATTATGCTAAGTGAAATTAGTCACAAAAAATAAGAAACTGGATGCTCTCCTAATATGTGGAAGCCAGGGAGAAAATGGGCCATAGGAGGAAATCAAGACGAAGAAGGAGATACTATAGATGAGCAAATGAGGTGAGCTGAGGGCGCTGGGAGAGGGGAAGAGGGAAATTCCCTAATGTACACGCTGGACTTTAACAAACACATCAAAGTCAAACACTAAGACAAACAGAGAAGGAGGGAGGGAGGAGGGAACGGGGTGGGAATTGGGGAAGGGCTAATTAGGTGATGCATGCATGTGTGCCTGTACCATCTTGTACTCCACTAAGATGTATGACTACAATGCACCAATAAAAAAATTTAAAAAGGTTAAAATAATGTTTATCCAATTTAAATGATGAGATTGATTAGAGATAAAATGAGATGGTGTGAAAAGACTTTTGTAAACTTATTGTTCAAAGTTATTTGGACATCATCTGTAAAAAGAGAAATAAAGCAAGTAGGGCCTGGAGCTGTTATTAAAACTACAGGTATCCCCAAGTATTTATTTATTTATGTATGTATGTATGTATGTATGTATGTATTTTTAAATGTGTTATTGGTGCATTGTAGTCATACTTTTTAATGAATTAAAAGATGGTAGAGGCATGCATGCACACATCACTCATTTAACCCTTGTATTTATAAGGAGACGTTGAGGATAAACTAAAATAAACAAAAGAAAAAAGCACATTTTTTTGTTGTTGATAAACTTTATTTTCTTTTTTTTTTGATAAACTTTATTTTCATGACCCAAAGCTTTAAAAAATAGTGTTGGTTTTTTTTTTTTTTTTTTTTTTTTGGTGGTACTGGGGTTCCTGGAAACCCTTCTAACTCTGGGGTACACTCCCAGACCTATTTTTATACTTTTTTATTTGGAAACAGAGTCTCTTAAGTCAGCACAGCTGGCTTTGAACCTGCGCGATCCTCCTATCTTCACCTCCCAAGCTCGGGGATTACAAGCGTGTGCCACCACGTCCTCAAAAGTGTTCTATTTTAAGTACTATATAATATCAGTTTTTCAAATATTACATGATTTGGAAGTTAGTTTTAATGCCACGGCTGAATTTTACAATTCCTGTTTTGTCAAACTGACTAGCAAAATGAAAATAAGAAGTTAATATTAGGTAAAATATCATGCAAGAAAAAAGTGATGAAGTTTTAAAGTTCAAAATACATGTTTTCCTAAACCGGGCATGGTGGCTCATGCTTGTAATCCCCACCTTCAGGAGGCTAAGATGGAGGATTTGCAGCCAGCCTCAGCTACTTAGTGATGCCCTCTGCAACTTAGTGAGACCCTGTTTCAAAATAAAGAATAAAAAAATAGGACAGGGGTTGTAGCTTGGAGGTCGAATGCTCCTGGGTTCCAGCCTCTGAGCCCCCCAAAAAAAAATAAAAAAGAAAAAAAGAAAATACATAGCCAGGCGTGGTGGCGCACGCTTGTAATCCCTGCGCTTGGGAGGCTGAGATAGGAGGATCGCACGGGTTCGAAGCCAGCCTCAGCTACTTAGTGAGGCTCTCAGCAACTTAGTGAGACCCTGTTTCCAAATAAAATATAAAAAAGGTCTGGGAGTATAGCCTGGAGGTAGAAAGCCTCTGGGTTTCATCCCCAGTACCACAAAAAAAAAAAAAAGAAAAGAAAACACATGTTTTCCTGAATGTAAAAAAGTTTATGTAAAATATGAGCTTCTATAAAGATCAACTTTATTTTGTTGCATCAAAAATGAATAATTCTGATGTGTACTATGTGTTTTCTTTCATACTCTTCCACTTTTCTTCCTCAAATAAAATGACTTTTATCTGATGGTCAATTTTATCTAAGAAGCAAAAGCAACTCATCACATATTTACAGAAAGCATCAAACCTAATGCTGCATGGCTTGATGAGATTATCTGGCTCCTCCCCTAATTTCTGATAGAATGTTCTAGGTCAAACTTGAAGTAAAATTATTTATTTACTGATCAATGAATCTATTCCTAGTTTGGAAGATTTTCACAAATGCATGTTCTACAGTCTTCTCATTTTAGTTATCTCATATTTGGAGATCTTTAAAAAGTTAAGGTCCTACCTTGATTATTTTAGTCTTTTTTACTGGAATTCATTACGATGATTGTTAACAAGTTGGTCAGTTGGTAAAATAGCAACCAGAATTGCTTCATCTCCTCACATGATTATCAGTGATTTTGTTACATATATTACATAACTAACATTTATACAGGTCATTTTTATGTTTGAAACTACACAGTAAACAGTTAAATTCAAAGTGTCACAGGAAAAAATAATAACAAACCAGGGAAATATCAGCATAAATGTAATTAGATTAGAGGAGTTTAAACAGTTAAATTCAGACTGTCACAGGAAAAAATAACAAAGACAAAGCAGGGAAATATCGGCATAAATGTAATTAGACTAGAGGAGTTTAAACAGTTAAATTCAGAGTGTCACAGGAAAAAATAACAAAGACAAACCAGGGAAATATCAGCATAAATGTAATTAGACTAGAGGAGTTTAAACAGTTAAATTCAGAGTGTCACAGGAAAAAATAACAAAGACAAACCAGGGAAATATTAGCATAAATGTAATTAGACTAGAGGAGTGTCCAGCTCCTAAATTAGCTTTGGTACTCTCTCATCAATAGTTTTTAGCTGTAAATTCTACTTGTGTATCGTGAACACTCACAGTTGAATGATATTTTGTTTTCCTCTCTCTCACATCCCACATCCAATCTAATAGCAAACCCTGAAGGAACCATTATGTTCTTTTGTAGGTTTACTATTAATATAAGCTACTTAAAATGTGGACTTTAGAATGCAAAACAGAATACTCCTAGATTCCAAATTTTGTCCAAATGCAAGCCAAATACTAACTTTATATTCAAAACCTTAGGAGTAGAACCACCAGAGAAACAGTGCACAGGCCAGATAATGATGGGTCTTTGGGAACTAGGCTTTGAGAACGTGCAGGTCTCCTGTGCTCTCTGCCTGGATGCTGGTTTTCACCATGATTTTCAATATATTTTTGTTTTCAGGGATGTTCACCAAAGAGCTTGTCATTCTAACTGCAGCTGCCTTTCTTAAATATAAACTCCATGGATTACTGGTTGCATCTGGCTAATTTCTAAAGATTAAAAAATGTTGATTTGGACATTTTTTGCTAGTTTTTTTTCATTTCTTTCATGAAGAAAGAAATTTTCACATATTTTTATCTCATTATTTTTGCTGATCTAATGCTATTCCTTATTTTCTTATATAGGAAACCATATAGTGTAGTCAATATTTAGTTGTTCATACAAGGACAGTTATGCATACAATTCAGTATTTTATAGTTAGGTATGTCAAAATGTTAAAATATTAGAATCTATTTAGATATAAAATGTAATAATAACATTGATTTACATTGCAAAAATCTATTTGAGGGGTTAAAGTAATTATAAACAGTATTAATTGTGAGTTTACTTTTTCACTAGTCACCTAATGGAAGGTAAGGAATAAAAGTTATCCTCACTATATAATACTTTTAGAACGGCAATTAAATTTCAGCATGAGTGTTCAAACTACAACAATAAGAAAGAAAGGTTTTTTATTTATTTATTTTGGTACTGGGAATTGAACCTAGGGGCATTCTATCTCTAAATTACACCACCAACCCTTTTTATTTATTATTATTTTTATTTTGAAATGAGGTCTTCCTAAGTTATTGGACACTGATAGCCTTGAACCAGCTATCCTTCTGCCTCAATCTGCAACTACTGAGATTGCAGGTGTGTGTCACCATACCTACTGTCTTCTATGTACTTAGATCAACTACCATGTTACACATTTCTGAAATACTATGTCCAAAATGTAAAATATTTTATAGTTTATACATGTTTACAGGAAAACTCATATCAGGGTTATACATTTATAACTTTTGATAATGACTATTGAAAACTGGTAAAATACATTTTGAAACATTTCCATAAAATAAATTATCAATATAATATTTTACTCAGTAGTAAATATAAGTATGTATATGTGTGTATAGCCTATGTACTATTATATAATTTTATATATAGCCTGTGATATATATATATATATATATATATTCCCCCCCTCTCTTTATATATATATATATATATATATATATATATATATATATATATATATATTTGTTTGTGTTGTTGTTTTATTTTGCTTTCAGGAATGTTCATTTCAACACCACAGAGTTTGCTTTTCTAACTGCAGCTGCCTTTCTTGCATAAAAACTCCATGAATTGCTAGATGCCTTTAGCTAGTTTCTAGAGATTAAAAATGTTAATTCAAATAATTTTTGCTAGTTTTTTTCACTTCTTTTATGGAGAAACAAATTTTAAAATATTTTTATCTCATTAATTTTGCTGATCTAATACTATTCCTTATTTTCTATATAAAAGCCTACATGGTTTCATAGCCAATGTTAAGTTGTTCATTAAGGCACTGATATGTATATAATTCAGTGTTTTTATAGTTGAGTATTACAAAATATTAAAATACTAGAATATACTTAGATATAAAATAAAATTAATATATATATATATCCTGATTTTATATATAGTCTGTGTTGAATGGTTCATTTATTATTTTTAATAATTCTTATTACAAAACAGTGAAGTAGAAAATAATGGTGACTTATCTCAAGGGAATTGACATTACAGTGATGGAATTGTTTGCCCATTACCATACAGCTGTGATGAGACAAATTTGGGGCCTAAAGCCACCATATATGATGAGAGAGTGTATCTTCTGTTATGCCCAGTGGTTCTCAGTAGTCACATTATAACTAGCAATGACCTAAACTCCCTGAGGAAAATACAATCTATGCCTTGGTCATGTGTATTTTGTGTTTCTGTTATAATAAAACATTATACAGTTATTATTTTCTCAGATTTTATAGTCAAGAGTTCTTCTATGGATTAATTCTTGTTTTTCCCCCTTTGGGGATTAAGGCTGTGTGGACATTTTGAAACAACCTTCCTCCACAGACTTGCTAGAAACCTGCAAGTCATACATAACACACTCATCATTTTTGAGCCTTCACTGCTTGGCCATTCTTTCCTCAGTTATTTGTAGCTGAGACACAATTCCAAATGGACCTTTAGGCAAACTGAACTTACTGAATATCCCCATAAATCTCACTGCTTGGCACTGTCATGGCGAATGAGAAATATGCCAAGACTTTTAAATACATCTTTTTGAAGATAGAATGAGCTCTTTGATCAATTGCAGTAGGAGTAGAAGAGAAAACATCAGTGTTTAAAATGGGAAATCCTGTCCTTTGGGAAGGAAGATTAAGCTTAACATGAGGAAAAGGTGTCAGACTAGAAAACCTAGAGAACAATTGCTTTGAACACGCGGGTTTTTGACAGAGGGAACAGTAGACCACCTTGCACACAAGGTGTTGACTTTAGATCATCTCTCCTGTGACAGAACTAGATCAAATAGGCAGCAACAAATAGCAGGCTTCTCGGTAGGGAGGGACAACCTTGCTGTCTTAACTCCAGGGACCTAGCACTGGAAGACATAGGCTCAAGCACATCCTCCTGCATTACCAGACTTCTGACATTGAAAAAGTCACAACATTCTCTAAGCCTTGATAAAAATGATATGACAATAATGTCAATAATAATGACTTCCTAATTCACTTGCTCTAATGAACATGAAATATATATATATATATATATATATATATATATATATGTATATAGGAAAGCACTAGACAGCAAAAGAATGTATCAATGCTAATAGCTTATATATTTAAGATGGATACTTGTGATATTATATTGTATTTCTTCTTTTTTAATGCCCTAACACATATGTGAATTGAATAGTGAGTTCTATACCACCAGTATTTACACTTAAAAGTTGAAAGCAGGCCTTTATTTTTTAATATAGTGTATATCTATACTTTATTTTTTAATATGCTATTTTTCATCCCATTTAAAATTTTGCAAGTTTGCATGAAATACTTTCATATTTTAATAGTTTGTGAAGAGATTAATGAAAATTAATATGTAATAATTTCTGCATATTTCTATAACAATATTATATTTTACAATTTATTGATGCCCATTGGATGCTCTATGAAGAAGAACACTGATACCTCATCAAAGATCTGTTTTTCAAAATGAATGAGGTCAATCAGCACTGTAGTACTAACAAATACAATACCTGTTAACTTAAAAATATATTATGAAATTCTTTGAAACTTTGTTTTTACAGCTATAGAATGAATATAATGAATTTTTTATGTTTCAAATAAATACTCAGTTTTGCCAGTCTGGACTGTAAAATAATCATAATAAACCAAGGAGTATTTCCCCAAAAGGTAAATTTTTAATGGAAAAACTGATAGATGCTTAAAATTTTGCCCTGAGTGAAAAAATATAATTCCCAGTGAGAAGTTCCAAAGACAAATATAAAATATCAAATAATTTTTATTAAAATTTTAGAATGGCTGGGCATGTTGGTGCACACTTGTAATCTCAGTACTTGGCAGGCTGAGACAGGAGGATCCTGCTATTAAGTGAGGCCCTCCACAAATTAGTCAGACCCTGTTTCAAAATAAAGAATAAAAAATTGGGCTAGGATATAGCTCAGAGGTAAAATGCCCCTGAGTTCAGTCTCCAGCATCACACACACACACACACACACACACACACACACACACACCCCCAAATAAATGACCTAAATTAGGTGTAAATATCAAAGATTAAACCTTGAAAACTGAAAAATAAAAAAAAAATGTACCAGAAAGAGAACATAGAAAAGGTATTTGAACAAGAAAGTACAAGAAAAGGTACTTGATCAAGAAAGGTACTTGAACAAGAAAAAGGTACTTGAACATTTTAAGTATTCAAAATCAGGTTGCCTTGTATTTTAGAAAATAAGTTTTGTCATTTTAGGCTTTTAGTGTGTGATGTATGTGTGTAGGGGGGTGGTCTTTGTTTGTCCTTTCCTCGATTGGTACATATGTGTGGTGTCTTTTCTGAAAAGCCAGTGATTCTCCAGAACAGACTGAACAGGTTTTTGGATTGAACAAGTCAACCAGGATGTTGGCTCTTGCTTATGCTCTGATAATACTGTTATCTAGTTATAAATCCAAGAATTATTTTTTAATATTTTTGACATTTAAATGAATTTTTATACATTTATAAAATACAAAGTATATACTTTAATAAAAGTGCATTATAATAATATATCATAGTAAGGTTCAAATGAATACAAACATACAAGCACACAGCACAGCCCTCCCTATGCCCCTCTTCCCACTTCATACATGTTTGTGAGATTGGTGATGATACCTCCACAAATGGATGTAGCAGTTTTCGAACTGCTCCCTTCCTCGTTTGTTCTCCCCACACTCTGTCTCCTTACTCCAAACCCTTCCACTGTTCTGGTTTCTCTTTTCATTTATCTGAGGTTCCTCATGTCTCCTATTTTCTCTTCAGCTTTCTGCACATGAGAGAAGACATATGATCTTTGTCTTTCTGAGACTGGCTGATATTACTTAGCATAATATTCTCTAGTTCCACACATTTTCCTGAAAGTGACATATTTTGGTCTCTAAAGATGTGTAAAATTCCACTGTGTACATATACCAGTTTCTTTATCCATTCATCTACTGAAGGACATCTAAGTTGGTTCTGTAATTTGGCAATATGGAAATGTGCTACCACGAACATGGATGTACATGTGTCCCTATAGTATTTTTTACAGAAATAAGGTTTATTAGATGTCTTTTTATAATCCCTCCTGTTCCCAGGTCCTCTATCCTGCCTTACACACCCCCACCCTCATGAAGTGACCCAAACTTCTGTTAGGGAAACTATTAGACCCTGGTCTAACTGCTTCAAGCTGGCAGGGGGTGCTGTTGAAGTATTATAGTGAGAGCCTCAGGGGTGGATAATTTAGTCATGGAAGAAGGAATCCTTCACATGAGGTTTTGTTCTCATGACCATCTGTAGCTAGAAGGCTGAAGGATCCTGGTTATCCTAGTTCAAAGTCATTCATGGAGGTTCAGTGGGCTTCTACATGAAAAACTGACAGATTAATACATTATGCCATGATCTTGATATCTTGACATAATGTTTTCTTCTCTAATTCTTTTTCCTTAGGCCATCTACCTTTTAGTATTTTAAACTGGATGTGAGGTAGCTAACCCTTTTGTAATAGATCGTGAATCATTATATATAACACTGCTAAAAGTGCTTGTAGCACAAAGTCTGAAAAAAAAGAAACAAACAAACAAACAAACAAATCTTTAACTTACCTTTAACAGGTTTTTTATTTTGTCTATAGGATTTTTTTAACAGGACTTACAGATCCTCCAGTTTACAAGTTTAGGAATCTCTACTTTAGTGTTTGATGGTCCTGGACCTGTAAAACTTCAAGAACAACATGTTAAACTTTGTAGCATTTTTTAAAGACTCACCTGGAGAGAGATTTCGGGCATTGGTGTCCTATCTTATTTCTTCTGCGAGCATAATGGTAGAAGTAGTATTATAAGTTGTTTCAGTACATCTCCTTTTTGTTACCCCTGAAATAGCACATTTGCCTCTGGTTATTCTGTTCTACTGGGTGTTCAAGACTAAGCAAGTAGCCCTATGTTGGGTAACCTGTTTGTCTAACATTATTTTGCTGTTAAGGTCATCAAGTCTCCTAAAAGTTACTCTTAGGAAATTTGTTAGGCTTCAGTTGTGCCATCTGATAGGATAAGTCATGCCCTTGCTAGCCATTTGGTTTCCCCTGAAACAAAGGAGACATTTTTCTCTGTGAAGATCCTCCTTTTTTTAAAAATATATGCTGGTGGTTCCCACTCTTTGAGGCCTTTCTGATCCTCCTGTTTCAGGAGATCAGATCATTTACTAGAGTTTCAAGGCCCTTAGTGAGGTCCCATTATTTCCTGGGTCATATTTGACAATAGAGGGCAAGGGCCAAAACATTGGCATTCTTTGTTCTGGGTCCTCCCCCTTTTATTTAATGTTTTTTTTTCTAAGTCTCAGTTGTTGAATATCGCCAGGAGGTCAGTTTTACCAATCATTTTAAGCTGTCTTGCAGATGATGACTATCATCTCAAAACACTGTTTGGCCATTGTATAAATGTTAAAAAGCAATAGTTAACAGTTTCATAAGAAAGACACAAATCAAATTCCATTTGCATCTTTGCATAAAGGAAATGGTCATAATCCAATTAGAAACATATAAATATAAACCTGGAAAGTCTATCACTATTCCCAGTTTTATTTAGATGTCACTAGCTTAGTAAAATGTCTACTTACATTTCATATTTTAGAAGTCCTATATATTTTGGGAATACAAATATCTAAAATATTACTGTTTTTTAATATAGAAAGTTTCCTATAGTATTTTTACTTTAATTCTTATGGAAAGATACCCAGAAGTGGTATGGCTAAGACATATCATGATTCTATTTCTAGTCTTTTGGGAAACCCACATATTGATCTCCATAGTGGTAGTACTAATTCAAAATGCCACTCACTGTGTATGAGTTCCTATTTCTCTAGCATTCTCATCAGCATTTATTATTGTTTGTATTCTTGATGATTACCATTTCTTGTGTGTGTATATGTGTGCATGTGTGTGTGTGTGTGTGTGTGTGTGTGTGTTTGTAGTACTAGAGATTGAACCTAGCAAAATTTTGCCTCTGAGCTATAACCCCAGGCCTATATGTATAGTTTTGAAACAGTATCTCCCTAAGTTGTGAAGGCCCTTGATAAATTGATGAGGCCGGCTGCTAATATGTGATCCTCCTCTCAGCCTCCCAAGTACTAGGATTACAGGCATGCGGCATCAGGCCAAACTTAATATTTCTTTTTGTAAATTATATTAGTATTTTCAAATCATCATTTTTGAAAATTAAATGTCTGACCCAGATCAGTACACTGTACAGCTCTAATCATCTCTACTTTAAAGGAATTTAAGATTTATTTTTCTCCAACAGCATTATTGATACTCAGAAAATCATTTTGATTTTATATTCTACCTCAGTGTTTCTCTACATGCCTTCAAAGAGCAAAACATTTAGCTTTATGATTTAAATAATATAAAATTTAAATAGTTATTATAATATACAGTTTTGGAAATAATAAAAATATTGGTGAAACAAAGCTGAATAGGTTTTATTATATGATTTATCACAGATTTTTAACAATAATGTAATTATTGGAAGAATAATATTAACTTGTTATGATACACATACTATTTGCTGGGGCAGTTCTAGTTCCTTACAAGCACTGACGTATTTCCCCTGGTAACAGCAGTTAATTATTGCCATTATATCTATTGTTGTGGAAGAAGATCTCCCTTATGAGAGGGACAGATAACTTGATTAATATAACATTACTAGTGGGTGGCAAAATCTAGAATCAAACAGAAAGCAATGCTCTGGAATCAAATAGAGAGCCTGAGCCCTTCAGTGAAAAGCTGGATCATTCTTGAAGATGCCTATTTTGCTAATGTGAACTGTGACTCTCAAAGAAAGAACATTATGTTTTAACAGTAGGACTCATTCTTCTCTGAAAATCTGTCAGTATTATTCCTTAGGTCATACTTTGGGAGATTGCAATTTATGAGTAATATTAAGGCTTTAGGTATTTTTGAATAAATATGTCAATTTTCAGACATCCTGAACTCACTATTACATAAAAAGCATATATTATATATTATCTTTTTATCAAGTGAATGAAGCCTTTAATAACATACCTGCACAGCCACATGATTTTAATCTTATCCACAATGCTGAAGATAACCCAGAAAATTTGCTATGTGAAATTTATTTTATGAAGCTGTTCAGAGCTTCAATGAAATATTCTAGCTACCATTAAAATGTAGTAATTGTTATAATTCATTACCCACTTTTGTCATTTCATATATTCAGAATTACTATGTTTTTATTACTAATAAGTTCATTAAAGTGTTTTTGTTTTCTTTCTAGACCTCTATACAGTATACTACATATGCATACCCATATGTATGTATAACTACATATATCCATACACACAAATAAATAGGTATAAATATCAAATATATTTGATGAAGTAATATACAAATTGAGTGCTTTTATATAAAAATTATTATCAGAATTTGTATGGTTTTCACTTTGAAATTTTCAAATCATCTAATGTAGAAGTAAATAAAAATAATTTTTTAAAGTTTTTACAAAAGTAAAATTAATTAAATGTAGTGGTATGGGAAGAAACAGCGAAGAATTACAGTTCTAAGGAATATAATCAGGTCTTAGAAAAATATGGAGAAATCTTGTCTAGATTGTGAAGTTGAAAGTTTCTACACTGAAGTTAAAAATATGTTCCATGAATATAGAAAAAAATGAAAAGTTGTGAGTACTATGGTAAATTTGATTCATAATGATAAACCTATCAAAACCTCCCACTCAGAGGGAATAAGGACAATTTAATTTGGTTCTCAGCTTCATCAGATATTGAGAAAATACTAAATCCATGCCGGGAATTTCTTGTTGTCCTAAGGTGTTGTCCTAAGAACATGGGAGACAAAATTCCATCCTCATGAAATCTGCATTCAAAAAGGATACAGAAGACAATAAAGTAATATTTGTAATTTGTTCAGGTTTCAATTATTTAGTAAAACCAACCAGTTTGGTACAAGGATGGTTACTATGTGGATATTAAAGATTTTATATAAAAGCAATTTCAAAACAAGTTTCTGTTTCTCTGCCTGGAAATTTCTTAGTCCATGGTGACTTTAGAAGAGACTCTTCATTTATTTTTCTCTTCTTTGTTTTCTTAATTTCTACTAAATTTTTCTTTTATATTTTTCCTTACTACTTAGAAGATGTTAACTACCTGTCATTACTGCTTTACTCTCTAGAGAACCATGCTTTGTCACACAGATGTGGCTTTGGAGAAATAAGTATTGTTCTTTCTATTGTTATAGATGAAATTCTGAAATACAAAAAGAAAAAAACTCATTCAACACAATACAAACACATCCATGTTCTATGTCATAGCCCTTTTATACCTATGGATGAACTGCTTTCCCAACATCTGGTGGGCACAAGCCTGAGAGTGTCAAAAGGTATTTGTGTGATGTGGAGAGGAGAGAGAAAACTTCCCCTCCATAGAAAGCTTCCTGTTTCACAGTAATGTGACACCAAGTGATAATCTCATCCTTGCCTTGTTAAGGTAGAAGTCATGAATGAGTCAGCCTGGGATGAGGAGACCTCAGGCAGAAAACAAAACACATAAAATAGTAAGAGCACAGTAGAAATTGAAAGAAAAATATTAAACACCTAATACAGGAATACTAAGATGGGATATAGTCTTTTTGACTCTGCAATGTTTTCTGAGCCACTTTTGTGCTGTAATGCAGCACAATCAGAAAATGCAGAAAATCAGATTGGCTCCATTGCTACAGTGGATACAGCCAGTAAGGAATAAGCACTCCCTCTGCTTTGCAACCGTGATAAAGCACTCTGGAGGCAGACTGGAAAGAAATCAACAGCAGATGGCTGCTAGGAGAGATGGTCCTAATCACTGAATTGTACCATGGAGAAACACTTTCAAAGGAGATCGTTACTGAGACTCCAAAACTCTATCTGTTTCTGCGTATTGTTTTTATAACTCAGGTTCCAGGACTTCAGTTACAGTGGTCACAACCTATAAATCATTGTCTAGCTCAGTTTCTTGTTTTTATCAGAATACCATTTAAAGCTGTCATTTGAAAATATATGCATACACATAAACAATATATGTATTGTATATGAATGAATGTATGTATTCCTATAAATATAAATATAAGCATTGGGGAAAGCAACAAATCAGCCTTAGCAGCAAAATCATTTCTTAGTGATAAGAAAATCCTGAGTCAAGCATGTGTACTATTAGGCAGTTTACTTGGTGGCTTTAGAATATTATTTTCTAAAAATGACCCAGAAACTTTAAAGAGGAGTAAAAGAAAAGACTTGTTTCAAACCTAATATTGAAGCCTACTTGCAGTCATTATTAAAATTAAAAATATCATTCTAGCCGGGCGTGGTGCACACTTGTAATCCCTGCACTTGGGATGCAGAGACAGGACGATCATACAAGTTCGAAGCCAGCCTCGCTGGCTTAAGAGACACTGTTTCCAAATAAAATATAAAATAGTTCTGGGAGTGTAGCCTGGAGGTAGAAGGCCCCTGGTTCCATCCTCAGTACCACAAAAAAAAAAAAAATACCCTTCTAATGAGTTAGCATTGGCTCTAAAATAGCAGACATGAATCTAAACTGCATTTAAAATTTCCATTAAAAATTCTGCACTGAGTGTCTATTACATGTATGGAAATAGAACGTTAAAAGATGAACTAGCACAGTTCATTTCTGCAGAATCTTTCAGTCCAGTAAGGGAGATGCTATGAATATAAAATAATTCAGAAAACAGATGTAGAAGGGAAGTCTAAAGAAAACACTAAAGGATTTTAGAAGGGGAGTTGATTGCTTTCTCAGGAGAAGAACTTAGAGGCCATTTTCTTGAAAGAGAAAGAGTATTTCAACTCAAATTTAATAATGGAATAGATTCAGAGAGGCAAAAATGAAAATTGCAATAGTAGCTTAGGCAAATGTTGAAGAAGGCAAGTCTGACTCTTCCATGAGTATGTAATGTTAAGAGTCGATGTTCACTGACCACCCTTGTGGCATAATCTGTACTGTGCACTCCAACGCACTGCTTTTAAACCCACAGCAACTTCATAATAGAGATTTACAGACGTTGAAATGCATCATACGGAGCTGAAGAGACCTGGTCATGGTAGTAGCTTCTCAGTATCAGTCTGAAGTACAACTCAACTAATTGGCTTTCTCTATTACACTATTTGAATGCACTCAACAAAGGCAATTTCCTTTATTGTGGATAGAGTGATTGAAGGGGATTGACGAAACAAAAATTGGAAAAGTTCAATTAGGTCCAGGAAATAGCAAATTTTCATATGCCAAGGATTGTTTGCCACTCTTTCCTCATTTAATACTTATAATAATAATACTTATAATAAATTTCCAGGGCCTCAGAGTAAGGATGCACCATTAGACTTTGGGCTCTTTGCTACTAGGGTTGGCTTCTTCACAGGTTATGGAAGGTCGAGAATATTGAAAGGCTGACAAGGGTTAAGCATGGTGGCTCATACTTGTAACCCCAGTACTTGGGAGGCTGAGACAGGAAGATTGCATATTCACAGCCACTTTCAGCAATTTATTGAGAGCCTGGTTCAAAATAAAATAGGTCTGGAGGGGTAGCTTCAAAGATAGAATGCTCTTGGGCTTAATCCCCAGTGCCAGAAAAATAAAAAGTTAATTAATTAATTAACTAGAGGCTAACAAGAAATTTGGATTTTCTTCTGAAACAGAAAAAAAGCAGCAAAGACATTTGATCAGAAAGGTGATGAAATCGGAACTTATGCTTCAGATAGATTATCTTGCTGGCAATGTGTGTTTCTGAACAGAGAGGGGAGCAGCCAGTCAAGAGATAATTTTCTTACCTAGACGAAATACGATCAAGGCATGAACCATTATATTTTTTGAAGAAGATAAAATTCTTGGATTAGAGATATTTTTTAAGTAGAAAGCACCATATTTAGAACTCATTAGAAGATGTGAGAACCAAAGAAGACCTAGGGACATTTCTAATTAAGATAGCAGGCCATGGGATGGCAGCATTACTAAATATCCTAGGAAGGTTGACTTCTGTTATTAATGTGCAGTGGCATGTAAAGTTTCAGAAAATAGCAAGTGTCCTTGGCCAATATCCCTCCCTTATTATATATTTAATAGTCTGCCTTTTTTGCTGGAAGAAAGGAGGAGTTGGATGCTACTGTAGATTTTTATCTACATATTCCTGTGGTAAATATAAACTTATTGTCTGTTACTCTAGTTCCATGAACAAAGTAATAAAGACAAAAATATTTAAGTTAATGAAATATGTGTTTTTCTTTAGGGAATAGTCACTTTGATGGCTATTTTCCTTAAGTTTTTTTGTGTTTATTTTTTATTTGCAGGTTTTCTTCTAGATTCTTCCTAGTGCATATTCTAGTGAAAATACTGCATGATTTGCAGCCCCCAAATTTAAGTGACTTTATTGGTCTATGGAAGCTTAAAGGTCTTTAAAAAATAAAATATTTGGAATCTCTAGAAACAGAGGGATAGACATATTTAGGTACATGGACAAGTGAATAGTCAAATATAGTATACATAGGTATTGCATATTTAATGATAATCAACTTGTAAAAATTTTGAGCACAACTGAGACTTGTGAAGACTTTTACTTAGCAAGAAATCAAAAAACCTTGTTTGAATTATTCTAGGATGAGTGCTGGCTCCATGCCTCATTAATATCAATTATTTTTTAATGTTGTCCAACTGTCACTCCTTAGTTGACTTTAATAATGCCACATTCAGTGTTATGGGAAATTACTTGTACATGGTGAAGGCACTTAGAAATTGTATGTTTCTGATAAGATACTTTTTCACTACCCTGGACATCCCCAATATCACCACTCTAAATTAAATAGAGAGCAATCTTAACAGGGAGAGTATATTTAGAGTTATTAGGAATAATGCCTTGGATCTTGAGCATAGACTCCATCTTTATACATTTTGCACACCCTATAATAGTCTTCCCCTACCAAGTCTCCTAAGCCCACAGTTGTGAGACTCCAGCTCTCTCATCACTTCTTTAAGAATTTTCACCTATTTTCATCTCTTTTTCAGCCTTGCTGTGAGTCAGCTATACTTCCTACCCACTAATTACATTAGCTTCCCTGTAGTTTCTTAAATGTGTCCACCAGTTTTTTTTCCTCCTAAACTCTGTGTATTCAATTTTTGCAGAGTAGAATAAGTATCCTACTTAATTTTTGTTGCTCTCTCAAAACTCTCATGTAATTTGATGTAAAATTCATCAGGAAACACTATCTTCTACCCCTTTCCTGACAGCCATTCTTCTTTATTGAAATACTGTGGATCTTATTACACTTTTTCATGAACTAAAAACATAGAAAATTATATATATATATATATATATATATATATATATATATATTACATAATATGTTTTACATTAAGTCTCTCTCTCTATATATATATATATATATACATATATATATATATATATATATATATATATTTCTGTGTATGTGTATCAATGTATGTGTGCACATATACTCTGACATTTCATTCAAGATTACTCCTCTCATTGTCATTAATATCATTCTACATTAAAACTCATGATTTTGGTTATTGCTTGTGCTGCTATGAACATGCATATGCAAATGTTACTCTAGTTCTTTGATTTCAACCCCTTTGGAAAGATACCCTGGAGTGATATAGCCAGATCATATGGTAGATCCATTCCCAGTTTTCTAAGGAATCTCCACACTGATCTCCAAAATGGCTGAACTAGTTTGCACTCCACCAACAGTGTAAAAGAGTTCCTCTTTCCCCACATCCTCCTCAGCATTTGTTGTTATTCAATTTTTTTATGCTTGTCACTCTGATTGGGATTAGATGGAATCTCAGTGTAGTTTTGATTTCCATCTTCCTGATTGCTAATGATGTTGGACATTTTTTCATGTATCTATTAGCCATTGGTATTTCTTCTTTTGTGAAGTGTCTATTCAATTCAGTTGCCCATTTTTTCTTTTTTTGTGTGTGGTACTGGGGATGAAACCCAGGGACATTCTACCTCTGCGTTATACCCCCAGCCCTATTTTTTATTCTTTATTTTGAAACAGGGTCTCGCTGAGTTACATAGGACCTCACTAAGTAGCTGAGGCTGGCCACAAACCGTGATCCTCCTATCTCAGCCTCCTGAATGCTGGGATTACAAGTGCATGCCACCATGCCGCCTAGCTAATTGCCTATTTCTTGATTGGGTGGTTTGTTTTGCAAGTGTAGAGTCTTTTGAGCTCTGAACTAACCAAGGTCTCCATCAAAAGATGAATGGATTGAAAAATTATGGAAAATACACACAATGGAATTCTACTCAGCAACAGTATTTTATTCTTTTTGAGGTTATTGTTATTGTGAATGGAATTGTTTTCTTTATTTCTTTTTCAATGGATGCATAGTTGGCTTATAGAAATGATACTGATTTTTTAGATTGATTTTGTATCCTACTATTTTGCTTTAGATGCATCTTTTGGTTGTATTTTGGGGGGTATCTAAATGTAGGATCATGTAATCTGCAGATAGAGATAATTTTAGTTCTTTTTCTACTTGAATACCTTTGATATTCTTCTCTCTACTTATCACTTTGACAAGAGTCTTAAGTACCATATTGAAAAAGATTGGTGATAGTGGACATTCTTATCTCTTTCCAATTTAAAAGGGAATTTCCACAGTTTTTCCTATCCAATATAACATTGGCTCTGGGTTTATTGCATATTGCCTTTATGGTATTGAGGTAATTTCCTTTGATTTTGAATTTCTGCAGTGATTTGGACATGAAAGTGTGTTAGAAGATTTTGTCAAATGCTTTTCCAGCATCTATTGAGATGATCATGTGATTTTTGTTCTTAGTTATATTTATGTGGTGAATAACATGTATTGATTTGCAAATATTGAACCAGCTTTGCATTGCCAGAATGAAACAAACTTGGTCATGGTAGATAATTTTCTTGATATGATTTTGAATACATATCAACAGTATTTTGTTTGGAAGTGATATTGGTTTCATAGTAGAAGTTTAAAAGGATATTAAACCAAAATCTGTTGTACGGGGTTTCTCAGAGGAATACATGGTTGTATTTAGCAGCTGCCAACTGTTGCCACTGTGGCCGTGGCCTACTGCTACCTTCCACGCCCAAATCAGGAACCTTCAAGTCTGGTCATATTATTTAACCTTCATTTCTAAAATGTTTTTTTAATCCTTTGACTTTTCTCATTAGTTCATTATCTCATACTTTACCTGTTTCACTTGGGAAAATTTTTGTTCTATTCTTTGAACTTGAATTAGTTTTTCATGTTCCACAATGTATTTAACTCAAATTGACATATGGTAGTATAATTTCCCTCTACAATTGCTTTGGAACAGGCACTTTTCAGCAACTAAAACATGCTGAGCATTTGTTTGTTTTCTTATAGTAACCTTAAGTGGACATTATATGCCAATTTCTGGTCATAGTAAAATATTTTATTTGTTTTTGGTCGGACTATCGTAGATGATATGCACACAGAGAGGGTTTAGTTAACTTGCTAGGTGTCTTGCCTTAAGTGTCCACATTTGATTCATATTCAAAAGTGCAGTTTCTCAATTAACAGCATTTGCTTTCCTGGCTGTGTTTTGCTTGATTATTTGTTTGCTTTTGCAAAGACTTGGTCTGTCTTCTGATATGGTGATTCTACTCTTCTCTCTTAACTTCTATTCAATACTTGGGAGGCTAAGATGGGAGGATCAGAGGTTCAAGATTGGCCTTAGTAACTTACTAAGAACATCAGCAACCTAGCAAAACCCTGTTTCAAAACAAAACAAAACAAAAATCTAAAAAAGGACTGGTAGTGGAGCTTGGATGTAACATAGCTCTGGGTTCCATTCTTAGTAAAACACACACACACACACACACACACACACACACACACACACACATATTAAAGCTATAAATCTGCAGGAAAACAAAATAGTAGAAATGAGATATTTGCACTTTATTTACCTGTATACTTCTTTACATTTCTTGGTTGATTATGATCAGTTCACACTATTTGCATATATATAAATATCATAGTGAATTCCATTAATATGTATGTTAATAAATAAGTAAATAAATTAGGATATTGAAAAACTCTTGGAAAGTATTTCATTGAATATAAGTCTTTGTGATGTATAAATATTACTGCTATAGTGTGGCCATGACTCCTTCTTCTGAGAGATGAAAAGCTTCTAATTGGAGTGTGTGGAAGGGATTACAAAACGGTGAAAAATGCAGCTGAGGCCAATGTTACTAGAATGATTTTTCTCTAAAACTAATGAACACAGGAGGAATAAAAAATTCAGAACTATTATGGGTGAAATTTTATACCTAAATGACAAGAGATAATAAGCATGAGATATCTGTCCTGCATTTTTTAAATGTTAAAATTTTGGAACCACGATTTCTTGTTTTTGATACTTTTATCAGTGCAATGAAATTATATATCAGTGAGATTCAAAATGATACACTCATACATGCACATATCCCTTTGTGTATTTCCTTGCCTATCCCACCCTACTCTCCCTTCCTGCTGTTCAGAACATTAGTGAGATGGAAGTGATACATTCCTTAAGGACACAACATTATTTGAACTGTTTTCTTACCCAAGCCTCATTTTCCTCTTTTTCTTCTCTAATCTAATGAGTCCACAACTTTATTTAATTTGCTAATATTGATATGAACCAAATAAAGCTCATCGTATGTGGATAAATTATATGGTTACCATTTTTTGTTTAGATCTTATTAATAATATATCTTGTTTCTAGTAATTTCTAAAAAGGAGATTTTATTATTCTTGTCTTCTAGTTTCATTTCATATCACTTGTTATAGACTGACATATTTTTTGTCCACAAAATTCATAGGTTAAAACCTTGACCTACAGTACCTTAAAATGTTATATTTGTGGATAGAGCCTTAAAATATAACTAAGGTTAAATGAGGTCATAAATGTGGAGTCCTAACCCAATATGAGTGGTGGCATTATAAAAGGAGAGAAGATATACCAGGAGTCTAGATTCATAGAGAAAAGGCCCTGTGAGAATATGCAGAAGACAGTCATCTTCCTGAGTTCCTCTGGAGCACAGCATCTAGAAGTGTGAGAAAATAAATCTCTGTTATTGATCCCTTCTAGTCAATAGTATTTGTTATGGTAGCTAAAGCAAACTAATATATCTCCCACTTGAGAAAAAAAATCTTTCTAAATAAATATTTGGATATTTGTGCTAACCAGGTTTCCTTTATTGTGACAGAATACCTCAAATATCTGCTTGTAAGTAAGGAAGATTTAGTTTGATTCATGGTTTTAGAGGTTTCTGTCCATAGTCGGTTGACTCCAATGTTTTGAGGCTTCTAGTGAAGTAGTATGTCACAGCAGACATATGGAGTGGAGGAAACCCATTCACCTCATGACAACTAGAAGGCAAAGACAGAAAAAAGAAGGAACAAGAATCTTACTTTTCCCTTCAAGGTCATCCCCAAACTTAACTTCCTTCCAAGAGACCTATCTACTAGAGATTTCTCTACCTCCAGGCTGGCAGCAGCCATTAAGCACATGGGCCTTAAGCAGCAAAAAACATTAAGTACAGGGGCCTTTGGGGAATATTTATGACCTAAACTACAACATATTAATTTTTTCAACTTCTTAACCACATTTGGGGTATAAATAAATTAACTGAACATTGTTCTCTTTATATCTCAGGATTCAATCAAGCAAGACAAATATATTTGAGAATGATTCTGAACATGAACAGAATTTCCTTTTGTAGAGTTTATTGAATAGTAACTCAGTGCTTCAGATTATTTTTTTCTTTTATTTTCCAAATAGTATTTCCTTTGCTCAGCCTCTTCAAGTTTCCCCAGTTTTCTGCAGTGTTAAGTGATCATCTAAATTCCTGTGACTTAAGGTTTTTTTAATCTTGTAATGAAGCCTTTGCTTCTGTGAGTTGAACATGATCAGAGAGATGATAAAGAGATTGATGATATTTCTCTCTACCATGGCTGCCTGCAAATAATTCCATGGTGGCCTTAATGTGAGTTCTCTGATTATGCTAATTCTGTTGGTTGTAGATAAAACTGAGTGACAGTGGGTTTGTCATTCCCCAAAGTCACAGTCTATTCTTCAGGCTTTTGAGGTACCAATGACTCTGAACAGCTATTAGCTTAACCTTTGCAAATGGTTTGATGACTGAATAGAATTAATGCAGCCTTTTTAAAGAAAAAGGACACAGGTAGAAAGCAGCAAAATTTTAACATCACATGGAACCATTGTCTTCATTTTACCCCCCTGACAAAATCTGAGAGCAGCCAATTGGGACTATATGAGAATTCTCTTCCCACTTCTTAACTGAAATTCAGATTTGTTTTGAAGATTCTATTCTTGACTAGGGCTTAGAAGTTACTTAATTCCAAAACAAATTTGTCATAATGACACATTTATTATTTTTTCCTAAAAGGATAATCCTCAAGACCTACATAGGACTGATGGGAGTTGTTGACCTTTGAAATACAGAAAAGAAATAATTAGGCTGAGGGAAAAGTTTTGAATTTAAGTCAATCTACAAAGAGAGATGAATCTAACTTTCAAAATTTAGAGAATGCATTTTACAACTGAAAAAGATAATAGCTAACTCCTGCCTAAAAGCATGAGAGAATTACAGAGTGATTTAATACAGCAAGTGTTGTGATGAGCTACACTGTTAAATTACTACATATAGAGAGGTGAAATAATTTTAAAAACTGGAAAGTTTAAGTATTTTATTAATTTCCCTAACACTCAAAAAATCTTTCTCAAACTTTTCTACAAAATTAGGGCATTCAAGTGAGAGAAAAGAGTTGTTATAAACAATTTCTGAAGTTGTGTCTGGATGTAAATGATGATTTTATGCACAAATCTTTTGTTTGAAATAAGTTTAATAGTAATAAATCAATTATTATATATGCTTTATTTCTTCAATACTTCTGTTGACCTGAGATACTTGAGAAAGGAATTATATGTTCTTGCTCATTGTGGTATCCTCAGCCCCTATAGCTATGCTGAATCTGACATGCAATTGATCTCCACTGAATGTTTGCAAATGAACTAAAGTAAAATTGTTGCCTAAAATTGTTATTAAAATATCAGTATTATGGCGTATAGTCTGTACAATTTGTTTTCAAAGCAATAAAAATAACATGAAAATATATAATATTTTAATTTTATAAATGTATTAGCACATTAAACTTATACATCATAGCTGAATTTTATAGAGAAATACAGTGTTGCAGTTATTTAGAGATATAATTATCATAATTAAAATCTTCCAAATAGAGTTATAACTATCATCCTTTAATTGGGGAACAGGCTGAATCATCAGCTCTCTTATACCAGTTTTCAAGTTGACCACATTAATTTTTAACAGCCAACTATTATTTATTTTGATGGGAACTTTTGGGTACAGATAAAATTTTCTCCATAGGACAACAGAGAGAGAGAGAGAGAGAGAGAGAGAGAGAGAGAGAGAGAGAGAGAGAGAGAGAGAGAGAGAGAGAGAGAGAGAGAGAGAGAAGAAGAAGAAGAAGAAGAAGAAGAAGAAGAAGAAGAAGAAGAAGAGAAGGAGGAGGAGGAGGAGGAGGAGGAGGAGGAGGAGGAGGAGGAGGAGGAGGAGGAGGAGGAGAATTAAAAATCGGCCTTATCTTTTCTTTGTTGATAATGTGATAATGATTTTTTCTTAAGTTCAGAATGGTTGCAGAGTAATTGGATGTGTTTGCTAATTTAAGTAAACTACTTATCTGTTTCATTATTAGCATAATAGAGTTTCCCCACAGCTTTGTAGAAATTGAACTAAATGGGGGGAAGGGGTGTTTTTTCAAGAGATGGCATCAGAGGCAATGAATTGTATGGGAGCAGAAAATTACACATGCTGATTAAATTACCTTCTCTTAAAAAAACATCAGTAGGTAAAAATGCTTCCTGGGGCTTCTGCTTGCTAGAATGGGCATCACCCTCAAGAGAAGATAAAATTCCCAAAAGTTAAAGGAAAGGAAAACTAAGGAGTAAGTACAACTCTAAAACTGAAAAGAGAGCTGGATGGAAATGGATTGATTGAAGAGACTGAAAGTATTTTCTATAAAGAAAACTAGAAAACTGGAGTTGATTACTACTTGCTCTTATAAACACTGAAGTCTAGATATGAAAGCATTAGTGGAGACATTTTGGACTCTATCTTTTTTAGAAAATAACCTATTAGGTCTAGTGAGATTGAATTTTTGTTGCTCCCTCCCCATATCTCAACTGTCATTCACATAACAAGACTTTATCTGATGCTACAGCTTCAACTCTCTTGAGCACTTTATTAGAAGTAATTGCTAGCCGGGCGTGGTGGTGCACACTTGTAATCCCTGTGCTTGGGATGCAGAGACAGGAGCATCGCACAGGTTCGAAGCCAGCTGCGCGCGCTGGCTTAGGAGACCCTGTTTCCAAATTTTTAAAAAAATGTAAAAATATGTCTGGGAATGTAGCCCGGAGGTAGAAGGGATTCCAGGAACCCCAGTACCACCAAAAAAAAAAAAAAAAAAAGAAGTAATTGCTAGATTCCATGACCTTGTGCTTATGGCAAGGTCACATCAGGAGGAAGCACCACAGGCATACTCTAGAGAGTATGATTTCTGAGACACAGATAAGTTGCCTTCATTCATTAAAGTAATATTTTTTATGGGATTGATTTTATGATGGAATTTTTTTTCTAACCTTTGCAGAAACAACAAAACAAAAATGACAAAAGATTTTCAGAGAGAAAATATGCTTAATATTTTTTCACTCAAGTTCCTCAAAATGAGTGAAGATAGTAATTGGGGAGGGCAGAGCCAGGGAAGGGGTAAGGTCAACTTGGAAGCATAAAATTGACAGTGAACAGAGGAACAGGCAGGCAGAGGCATTTGCCATATTCCCAGGAAAACTGGGAGGTAAAGTTGGAGTTTCATAACTGGTTAAGTCAAAGTTTTTATTAAGAAGCATATGACCAAAGAAAATCAGTGGACCAAATAACAATTGATCCACCCACAACCAACTTTTTTTTCTAAATTGAGGTCACTTGGGTCTGGAAATCTGCTCAGAGATTAGGTGAGGCAGAGGCAGCTTCTATTGCTTCCTTACCACACAGTTGAAGAAACCTACTGGCCCTTTGCTATAAAGCAGGCCCTAGTTCCAGGCCTGCCGCACAACAGGCTCTAGGCCAGGCCCACTGGCTCCAGACCCGGCCTCGCCGCCTGGCAGTCTCTGGTTACTGTCACTGGGCATGACGTTTACAGAGGTTCTTATTTTCATATATATATATTTCATATATATTTATTTCATATATATATATATATATATATATATATATATACATATACATGCACACAAACACACACACACATATATTTTAGTAGGAGTAGGAGAAAACAGCACATGTCATTTGCAAAAGCTGAGAGCCTAATTCCCTAGCAGCAATAGATGTTATCTCCCCACTGAAAGTAGAGGCTCACAGCCTCTCCTTGGAGAGCAGGATCCACTGCTCCAAGCACAGGCTGACCCTCAGCTCAATGCAGAGGAGCGCTGCAGCGGCCATGAGCTGAGGTCTCTCAGGACCTCTGGCGCAGCAAATCAGCCCAGCAATATGGGCAGAGCGCCCTCTGACTTGCCCCAGACATTTTTCTTACATAGTATGTTGTCCAGAATTCCTGCACATGTGCAGCAAGAACAGTTTACTTTTGGGGAGATATTTTCAAAAATTCAAAGTGTATTGGATTGGATCTGTTTGCCTCTTCCCAAATACTGGCTGCTGCCACTACCGCCATTTTGGTCCATCTCTGCAAAACTTTTTCTTACATAATATGTTATTTAGAGTTCCTGCGCATGTGGGGCAGGAACAGTCTACTTTTGGAAAGATTTCTTCAAAAATTCAAGGTGGATTTGGTTGGATCTGTTTGCCTCTCCTGA
Organism: Muscardinus avellanarius; assembly: GCF_963383645.1. Classification (NCBI taxonomy): domain Eukaryota; kingdom Metazoa; phylum Chordata; class Mammalia; order Rodentia; family Gliridae; genus Muscardinus; species Muscardinus avellanarius. Next base: position 76,635,698 of record NC_137794.1, read on the forward strand.
ATATAGGCTGCTGCCACAGCCTTCTTGGTCTCTCCTAGAGTATGTTGTTGTTAAGTATTCCTATGCATGTATGGCAGGAGCAGTCTGTTTTCTGATCTCATCTGGGATATCCCTCCAAAAATCACTTTTCTTTCAGTCTTGCCTCTAATTCCACCATTTTCTACTCTCTCTCCTTTATTTCAGATAGGATGTGATGACTGGAAATGTTTCGGTGTGTTGTCCCATTCAATTATTAAATCAAAATCTGTTGTCCAGGGTTTCTCAGGGGCACACATATCATATTTGGCTGCTACTAACCATCACCGCTGGGGTCCTGGTCACCACTATAGATGCAACTGTAGACACCACCATCTTCCTCCTGGGACACGCAACCCTGGCCAACCTCACTATGCAGGGCTCCATCTGACATGACCCAAACATTTTTCTTACATAATATGTTGTCCAGAGTTCCTGAGCATGTGGGGAAAGTGCAGTCTACTTTCGGGGAGATTTCCTCAAAAGTTCAGGGTAGATTAGAATGGATCTACCTGCCTCTCTCCAATACTGCCACTGGCACTGCCATCATCTTGGCCCTCCTCCTGAGCATTTTTCTTACATAGTATGTTGTCCAGAATTCCTGAGCATGTGGGGCAGGAGCAGTCTTCTTTTTGGGGAGATTTCTCCAACAGTTTAAGCGGGGTTGGATTGGATTTATATACCTCTCCCAAATACTGGTCACGGCCACCGTCTCTGCCAACTTGGTCCATCTCTTCTCTCTTATATTTTAGGTAAGAAGTCATGGCTATAAATGTATATGTTGTCCCAGTTAGATATTAAACCAAAATCTGATGTCCGAGGTTTCTCAGAGGAATACATGTCCTATTTGGCTGCTGCCAACTATTGTCATGGTAGTAATGGCATCCACGGCTGCAGCCATCTTGGCCCCTCCCTCAGTATTATTTAATAAAAGAAAAGAGTAGGTGTCTTTTGCAGGATTTGGGGGCCCAAGCACTTTGTAGCAATGTGTTTTATCTTCCTGCCAAGAGAGGAGGCCCACAGCTTCACCATGGAGAGTGGGTTCCACTGCTCCGAATACACCTAGTCCCAGCACTGCGCAGAGGAGCAGGGTGGCCAGGAGCAGCCTTGGCTCCCAGGATGCACAGTGCTGACTGACCCTACTATGGAGGTCTCCATCTGATGCACCCCAAACATTTTTCTTACATAGTATGTTGTGCAGAGTTCCTGAGCATGTAGGACAGGTGCAGTCTACTTTTGGGGAGGTTTCCTCAAAGGTTCAGGGTAGATTAGAATGAATTTACCTGCCTGTCCCAGATACTGGCCACTGCTCCTGCCACCATATTGGCCCTCCTCCCGAGCATTTTTTCTTACATAGTATGTTGTCCAGAATTCCTGAGCATATGGGGCAGGAGCAGTCATTTTGGGGGGGGGATTTCTCCAACAGTTCAAGGAAGGTTGGATTGGATTTATCTACCTCTCCCGAATACTGGCCACCGCCGCCACCACTGCCACTAACTCCAGCATCTTGGTCTGTCTCTTCTTTCTTATATTTTACTTAGGAAGTTGATAAATTGGGTCCCTCCCCCAGGTGATCTCGCAGCAGGAACAGGAAATGGAACCCTGAAAGCTAGAAGTGGAGATATCGCGAGACTCCAGGTGCCTTGAGACTCCAAACATCATGAGACAGACTACAGAGGTCGCGAGACTACAGATGTCACGCGCAAGAGAATCAGCATGCATGCCTATAAAACATCGGTGCCTCCGATCCGCAATGTGACTCAGCCGGCCAATTAGAGTAAGTGCAACACTCCAGACCATGGCCCATTAGTCCCTTTCCCCATGGCCGGCTGACTCTCCAGAGGGGCCAGGTCCGAATCTGATAACCTGTTTGGTTGGTGTTTTTACCTCCCTCCTAACACTCCCAACTCTATTTTCAACCTAACTTTCTGGTGCTGAACCCAGGAGGAGTTTTGGGTTTCCCTCCTCCTTTTTTTCTCTTTTCTTTTTCTCTCTTTTTGAGCCCTGGACTCTCCAACCCACCAGCAGCTTGACCGCAAGGTCCCACACCTGCGCTCGGCTTGCAGAGGCAGCTCTGCTGCCACCACTGCTAAGGCATGCTGGCTCCAATCCCTCTGCTGCTTGCAGGCTCCATGCAGCCACTGTAGGGTCCCTCGGCCGCGAGGCCACCAGTTCCACCGCCCCAAGCCAGGCTCCTTGGGGGGGTGCTGGTGCCTGCTCTGTCTGCAGACCACCTGCATAGCCAGGACCTCAACCCGCCACTTGGATCTCCTATAACCACTGTTCTGGCTCAGCGCTCCAGTCACCGCAGGAACCTCTGACCTTTCTGTTCTGCCCGCCCCAAGCCAGGCTCTTTGGCCAGTGCACAGCCCAGTTTCGGCATCCGCCACAGTCACCCATGCCCGTCTTGACTAGCAGGAGTAGCTCCACTTGCTGCCGCTGCTCCATTCCACCTGCCCCGTGCCAGGCTCACTGGCGGTGCTCCTCGTGGCCCCGCCTCAGCATCTGCCATGCACCTGGCAACCATTTTTGTTTCCATGCCGCAGGCCTGGCAAGCCACGCCACCCATGCACCACCGCTTGTGTGCCTCCGCTCCTGCATGACCATTTGATTCCACCCGCACCAGCCACCAGCGCTGCCCACACCAGGCCCAGGCACTGTGCACCCCAGCTCCTCCGCACTCCCAGCAGCTTCTCAGTGCTTGTGCTACCGCCGGCACTGGGTGGCAACACTTCACTTCGGTAAGTTGTCTCTCCTTCCCTTGGTTAGCGGATTCCATATTTGAGTCTTCTGGTCCACTGAGACCCCAAAATCCAAGCGCTAGGCGACCCATTGTTCCTGGTCAACTGGGACCACCATCGAATGACCAGGTCATCCTATGGTTTTGAGAAGGAATGGAGATATCTTTCCCGATCTCTTAACCTCTGTTTCAGAAAGATTGACCAGGAAAATGGGGATGCCTGTTTCCTGTTCTTCGTTTTCACCCACAAACCAATTATGGGAGGTAGAACCTTTAGACTAGCAGATGCCCTAAGCACCTGACTGGTCTTGATACGAGTTGGGAAATGGGTTGCAGTGGCCCAAGAACAATTAGCAACTTTGGTAAGTGGTCTGGTAAATGGTTGGAAGTCTTGATGTCCAGGATTTTTTCCCCTGCATCCTGTCCCTTCAAATGCTCTCCCCCATCAACTGCCATTTTCTCACCAGCCGCCATTTTGTGATGGCACATAGTCACTGCCTGGTGATGTCACAGTCACCATCTTGGTCACCATCTTGTGACATTACACAATCGTGACCTTGTGATGTTGTGCAGTCACCATATTGGCCTGTGCCAGCCTCCAATTTTTCTGAGTCACAGGCACAGTCAACATTTTGTAGTGACAAGTGGGTGCCAGCTTCTGACCTGGCTGGGTTGCAGGCACCGCTTTCTGGGGATCTCCTTAACCCCTCAGCCAGCCATCATCCTATCCCAGGACAGTCTCCCACTCTAACCTGCTCTGTTTCCCCAGCCTTCCTCCCTTAAGGAACCAAATCAGGAGGCTTTTTGAAAAAATTAGACAGGCTGAGGGTGGTCCTCAAACCCCTATCCAAGCTTTGGTTAACATGGCATTTAAAGTTTTAATTCCAGAGAGGAACAGGTGGAGATGGAGTGTACACTCTGACTTCGCTAAAAGGCAGATCCCTGATAGCTGTCCTGCTTTTGGAGGTGGTGGCTCAGCCCTCGGGAGCACCACCTACAGGTGGAGCAGAGCAAGGATGACTATCTCCAGGAGCCTGCCTCAAGTGGGGCAAGGCCAAGCCACTGGAACAGTGTCCTTGGGAAAGGGAGAGCCCCGGGTGGCTCAACACAGGGGGACTACTATTCCAGACCAGTCCTCGCTGCTGGCCCTACTTAGCCTGGCTGAAGACTAATGGCTCCTGGATCTTTTAACCTCCATCTTCCTTGCCAGCTCAGGGTAACTTTCCAGGTAGTGGGTAAGCCAGTCTCCTTTTTGGTTGCCTGCTCAGTTCTTCCATACTTTTAGGTTCTAGTTTTTCTTTTCCGATCTCAGTAGAGGGGATTGAGAGCAAGCTCTCCTGCTCATGCACTACAGGGCCTCTTTTACAGGACAAAATTGCTCTGCCTGAAGCTGAGGCCAAATCTAAAAAGGGCTATGTTAAAACATGACAAATTCTCTTGCACTGTTTTGGGGCCTACTAAGCTTCGTTTTTTTTTTTTTTTTGGCATAATTCTCTTTGATGTTTTTATTTTAGCAGGTACATGTGCTTACATAGTATGGTGCTATCCCTCTCTGGATGTCATAAGTATTAAACTCTCTAAACTCTGTTACTGATGCTCCTGACCCAATAGCATGTTTTCATTTGACCAGACTGACCCAAGCCCACTCATTGCTAAAAGGGTGGTATACATCTTTCTCAGGAAAAATGCTACGATATATTAATAAATCCAGTGACAATCTACCTTATATCTCACAGGACTCAAAGGTCCAGCAGCTGCTTGGCTCCTTCCCTTCTGGGCAAGGGACAATAGCTGATGGTCTCCTGTCTTTCCCAGGACTCGCTCTCATGAATTGCCTTTTCTTTTTATAGTTCCTGTCTGTTAAAGCCTCCTTGAATGCACATTACCAAGCTGTCCAGGGTAACCTCTGGCTCCTGCTGCAGCCATGCTCTCACCTGCCCATTTCTGGAGGACCCAAACTCTTCCGGCCAAGTTGCCCTCCTACAATGCCCCTTGACAGCAGGAAGTAGCTTAAGACTCAGTCTCTGCCCATTTACACCAAAAGGCCAGGATAATAAGTTGGGTCCCTCCCACACATGATCTCGCAGCGGGAACAGGAGGCGGAACCGCAGAAGCTAGAAGTGGAGATATCACGAGACTCCAGGTGCCTTGAGACTCCAAACATCATGAGACAGACTCCAGAGGTCACGAGACTACAGATGTGGCGAGAGAATCGGTATGCCTATAAAACATCGGTGCCTCCGATCTGCAACGTAACTCAGCCGGCCAATCAGGACTATGTGCAACTCTCCAGACTGTGGCCTGTCGGTCCCTTTCCCCACGGCTGGCTGACTCTCCAGAGGGGCCGGGGCCAGGGCCAAATCAGCAGTCTCTGATAACCCTGTTGATGTTTTTACCTCCTTCCTAAACCCCCTAACTCTATTTTCAACCTAACAGAAGTCATGGCTGTAAATGTCTCTACATATTGTCTCAATCAGATATTAAACCAAAATCTGATGTCCGGGGTTTCTCAGAGGAATACCTGTCCTATTTGGCCACTGCCAGCTCTTGTTGCTGCAGGCACCATCTTCCCGGAGCTCCCTATTTTAGTATATTTTAAATGAATATTTTCTTATAAATAGAAAATATTAACTATAGAACAAATGATTTTTTGGGAGTGGTACTGGGGTTTCTGGAAACCCTTCGACCTCTGGGCTACACTCCCAGACCTATTTTATATATTTTTTGGAAACAGAGTCTTTTAAGACAGCAAGGCTGGCTTAGAACCTACGTGATCCTCCTGTCTCCACCTCCCAAGCACAGGGATTACAAGTTTGTGCCACCACGCCCAGCAAAATGACATTTTTTAAAGTACTGAGTATTAAACCCAGAGGCATTCTACTTTCAAGCTACACCTCAGCCCTATTTTTTATTTTTTATTTTGAAATAGTGTCTCATTAAGTTTCAGAGGGCCTCACTAATTAGCTGAGGCTGGCTGAGAACCTACAATCTTCCTATCTCATCCCCCTAAATAGTGGGATTACAAACTTGCACTACCATGCATAGCTACAAATAACATTCTTAAAAAGATATTTTTAGATATAATTGTGAACAATTATCTCTCAAAAATAAACATCAAGTCATCAAATTGATGTTCCATAAAAACATAAAATTTTCTCCTTGTTAACTAAAAGCAAACATCCTTTTATTTATCAATTGGGCTACTAATATATTCTCATATTTAATCTATGGAAACATTCTGATATCTTAATTCTAGTATACTTATTTTTATTCTACAAATATTTTTATATACCTAATAATTTCCCTGGCAACCAAAAAATAAAAGCCTTTATTTCATTTTAGAAACTTTTCTCTATTTCAAAAAGTTTCCCATTTTGTGACTAAAAATAGTGCCACTAAAATTAAATTACAAAAAACTATGTTGTCCCATTTTTTATAATAGATAATTCATTTCTCATTGAGTATACTATCTTTTACCATTTTCACACAAAATGTGGAATACAGTTTCTATATCGTTCTTCAAAATATGTTCCAAATAATTATTACACTAAGTATGTTTTTTACTCAGTCTTAGCATAATATTATCTTAACAAGTCATAGGAGAGCACTGATGAAGCAAAGGATAGCCATAAATTTCTACTCAACCAACTAATGATTTATGTTAATGATTTTAAAAAATCTATAATGAAATTATAACAGTAATTCAATAGAAAACATAAAAACAGCAGGAACCAAAGTTATTTTAAGTTTTTTTTAAATGTTGAAAAGCTTTAAAAGAGTTAAGCAATCTAGCTAAGTCATTTCAGACTAGTATATGATAAGTTTCCTCCTGACTAGATAGGAACTTACCATCTCTAACAAAACTGAATAAAATAAAATGTGAATAAAATTTTTCATATACTTTAGGCAAAAATATATTTTGAAATAAGAAGGACTAAAGACTATTGTCATATCAAAGGTACAATTTTAAATTTGAGGGTGTTAATGGTATGAGTCGCGGCCTTTTGATTTCCTTAAAGTATTTTTTCATGGCTTATAATGATATTAAAAATTGGCAGTATTTTTAGAGGTCTGAAAGTCAGGGATTAAATTTTTATTATCTATGAAACAATTGGTGCTTAATATCTTACATTTTTATAAATAAAATTTAAAAATTAAAATTTCCTATACTTCTTTAAAAAAGTATGAGTGATTTCTTCATCTACATTAAAACTTTATTTGGAAAGAAACATTAGCAACATACATTCAAAATTACACCAAGAAAATATAATACACCATGACCAGGTAGGGTTCATACCAGGGATGCAAGGGTGGATCAAAATACAAAAATTGATTTATGAAATTCATCACATAAAACCAAAGACAACAATCACATGATTGTTTAAATAAATGCTAAAAAGGCATTCCACAAAATGCAACACCCATTTATGCTAAAAGCAGTGCAGAAAATTGGAATAGAAGGAACATACCTCAACATCATAAAGGCAATATGCATTAAGTGCACACCCACCATCATATTAAATGGGGAAAAACTTCAAGAGTTCCCCCTAAAAACAGTAATAAAACAAGGATGTCCGTTATCAACATTCCTTTTAAATATAGTACTTGAGACTCCAAGAAGAGCAAAAAAGACAAGAGAAGGAAATAAAAATAATAAAATTGTAAAAGAAGAACTAAAACTATTTCCATTTACAGATAACAAGATACTATACTTAGAAGATCCAGCAAATTCAACCAAAAAGTTTATAGAACTGAATAACAAATTCAGCAAAGTGTCTAAATACAAAATAAGCTTTAAAAATTATAAGCTTTTTTATATGCCAATCATAAATACACTGAAAAAGAAATCGAAAAAATACTTCCACTCAGAATATGCCACAAAAAATAACTACTGAGGAATAAACTTAACCAAGAGATACTCCACAAAGGAAGAAATTCAAATGACCAATAAATGCATGTTCAACATCATTAGCGATTAGCAAGATGCAAATCAAAACTACCCTGAGATTTCTAACTCCATCTAGAATGGCAATCATTTAAAACACAAATAACAACAAATGCTGGTGAAGGTGAGGAGAAGTGGGAACTCTAATACATTTTTGGTGTGATTGCAAATTAGTCCAACCACTTTGGAAAACAGTATGGAGGATCCTTATAAGAATTGAAATAAACCTACTGTATGATCCAGCAACACCACTTCTGGGTATTTACCCAAATGAATGGAACCCAAAATACCAACTAATGCATTTGTATCTATCTTCATAGCCATAGTTCAAGTGCCAAACTATGGAACCAGCCAAGATGTCCATCAACAAGGGAGTGGATTACAAAACTATGAGATATGTACACAATGAATTTTTTTCTTTTTGTGGTATTGGGGTTCCTGGAAGCCCTTATACCTCTGGGTATACACTACCAGACCTATTTTTTATATTTTTACTTGGAAACAGGGTCCCATAAGCCAGCGCGGCTGACTTCGAACCTGCACAATCCTCCTGTCTCCACCTCCCAAGCGTGGGGATTACAAGTGTGTGCCACCACGCCCGGACACAATGAAATTTTACTCAGCCATAATGAAAAAGACAATTATGCCATTTTCAGGGAAATGGATTGAACTGGTGCTATATCAGTGATGTGTGCATGTATTTCTCTAATATCTTGATCCCATTATGATTCATAACTAAAATGCACCAACAAAAACTTTAAAAAGAAACAAATTTAATTTTTTATTTTAATTTTGGTATTGAGTCCAAACCCAGAATAAAAATACAAACAAAATAAATAAGTTTTATTTGAATTTTATTCTAACTCTAATAGGAATATAGCAGCAACTGAGTTCCAAATCTTTACATTTCTGCAAAGTTCTGTGAAACAACAAAGCAAAACAACAACTAAAAGGTAAACAATTATCTCTTTTAAGCAAAGCTTATAAACAAAGATAATGTGAAATGTCAATCTATACATAAATGTAGCCCCATGCAATGGACCAGCTCAGTCAGGCACCGGGACCGCTGGGATTAAGTCTTCAGAAGGTGGGCAAAATGAGTTGGCTGCATTCTGCAGAGGCTAATTTCTGCAGAGATTCCTCTCCCTTATCAAATAAAATTCCTTCAAGTCTCCGTTCACAATGCTAAACTTGGAGATCCATCCCCAGGGGCTTGGGAGAGAGAAATCTGAAAAAGACTGACACAGAAAACTGCCTCTTGTGCAATTGACGAGTTTATGACCCAAAACCAAGAAATTTATATTCTTTCACCAGTGAGGTTAATAATGGAAGAGTGTAAACTCCAAAGGACACTAGTGAAGGACATGCAAACAATGTAAAAGGACACTGGTCTGGCATTCAAGATTAGCCCCAGATCCTGTGATCAAGTCCAGCCCCCTGTCCTTGCAGATGGGCGGCTTCAGAGGGCAAATTCCAGAAGGGACAGGCACATTCAGGGCTTGGAGAATTTGGCCTCTCGTGGAATCTTCTTTAACTCTTTTCGGAACTTTCCGTTCCTAGGGCTTAGTCCATATTTGGCATGGGGAGATATGATGATCCAAGGGGCTGCGATGGAGGTCTGCCGGGTTTTTTCTGCAACACCATCTGAAGTCTGAAAGCTTAAACAAGCTCATAACAAGGTTTAGCAGATAAACACCAAAAGTAACATGAAGCTTTTAGATTTAATTGTCAGATGTACTTCTCTAGCTGCTGAGCACTTTACCTCAAGCGATAGGCTTATTAGAAACCTATTCCTCTTTTAATAATCCATTTTCCTACCACAATCCTTCTGCAACTTTCTTTTAATCTTTCTGATTATTACCCTGATTCTTTCTTTTCCATTTGGGACAATCTTAGGATAAACTTTTCTTCATACAAAATGCTTTCTTATTCTCACAAGATTTCCTTTCTTTATAACCACTAAAACTTCATACCTGCACATGTATTATTCTGACATATCCATTTTTTTTATCCACGTGGTGCCTCCCTGTCTTGGGCAGCGCACTAGGTGCAAAGGTCACGAATCTTCCTACCCTTCCGCTCTATTGTATGGGGCAGTATTGGCTGCTCATCAACTAGGCTGCTTTGAAGTCACACACAAAGTTTATCTTCTCTATATCTAGGCCAGATCACAAGGAGAGGAGGCAAACAGAGGTACCAGTTGCCTCCCTTGCAAGTTTTTAGGGCTAATGGCTTCAGTTGACTCTTAAGGCTTTTACTATAGGTTAATGATTAGAATGAAGGTCAGAGATAGAGAGGAATTCTGCATATGTAATTGCTGCAGCTTGAATGACTCTGACTAGATTTTATTACAGTTTAGAGTAAGGCCGAGGGCGTTTAAAGGCCCAGACATATTACTAGAAAGTTTATCTTCTGTGGACTCAGTTTCTCCCACAGTCCTAATCTTGGGACCCCGTTTTACATCACAGGAGCCATTAGTATAGAATCATTACCAAAAAAATAATAGCTTATAAAAGAATATCAAGGAGTACTCTGGCCAGGGACAACGCTCCCTCGGGGCTTCATCTCCTTGATATTTCTTATGCCACGTCATGCGTGTGGGAGCACAGCAGACTTCAAGGAAAGCAGGCCCATGGCAGCCCCGGATAACTAATATCATGAAACCTATTTGGAAAGTTCAAATTGCTCAGAATTACAGGATGTAGAGGGTCTGACATTTCCAGATCTCAAAATCTAGTAACGAACATTCATTCCCCAAAAAGAAGATCCAATCCAGAATATTAACGTCTTTGAACAACTCTGAGCCCTCAAAAACAGAAAAAACTAGCAGCAACATTATTTGGAAATAATCTTTAACTTAAAGAATTGCCAATTTTATATGTTCTTAATAAAAAATGTCTTTTTGATAAAATTGACCTTATTGTGTGCCTGTATATTTTTACATGCAATATAGCATTCACAAGGTTATCCATTGTACCTTGTTAATAATAGCAAAATAATTGAAAATGATATAAGGGTCTGTACAATTGAAGCCTACTTCAATAAATGATGGTACACCCACACCTTAAAATAATATATAGTTGTAAATATATATGGACAGTTTTCACTTACAATCATGCTGTGATAACTTTATCAAATCAATACTCTTGCTGAGAACAATTATAAAATCTACTTGAACAAAATACCATTTAATAGAGTATAAAAGCAAGTACAGCAGCCCACAAACCAGTTTCCAATTTTAGAGAAAAGGGTAAATACACTGGAGTGAACACCATAACTACTCCTGCTTTGTACCTTAAAGGAATTTGACAAGTCACATCATGAGGAATGAGGCTAAGCTGAAGTTGTTGGTTTTTACAGGATGACAAGAAAAAGAAGGCATTCTGGCAGCCAAGGTAGCCAAAACTTGAGATTCTCAGATCACAGAAAATAGAACTGAGCCCCACATTCTACATGCAGTTTCCCTTCAAGGGCATCTGCTGACTCCTAAGTTGACATGTGTAGGCTTAGACACAAGAAATGAAGTAGAATAAAGAACCTGGAAGAGGAAGACTTAAGCACAGGTTTCAACAATTTTCAACAATGTCTCATCAGAGCGGAGGTAACCTGGTCAGCAACCCAGGCTTCCACGAAGAGCATAAAAAAGAAATATCCTAGGTATTCTGCAGCTAAGGCAGAGAAATAAACCAGCTCTAAACAGATGGAATCAAACTCAACTGTCCCAAAGTAATCTTCTTATGGTCTGCTAGCCTTCCAGAAGAAAATAAAGTCCTCTACAACCAAAGCTTCTACCTTTTCTTTTCTTTTTTTTTTTTTTGCAATCTGAAAAAGGTAACATAAGATATAAAGCCAAATAAAATGAAAAAAACTAGACAATTAAACAAAATTTTATATAATATAGATATTTTTTCAATCAGGCAGGGAGTATACAATCACTAAAATAAAAATATTTTGGACCACAAAAATTACCTCAATATATTTAAAAAAATTAAAACCACACAGTAGAATTAAGGTGTAAATTAAACCATAAAATACCTAGAATATCCTTAATTGTTTGTAGTAAATAATATGCTTTAAATGACCTATGGATTCAAGAAAAATTATAATGGCATTGAAAATTACTTCCTACTTATTGGCAACAACATACAACAAAATTTAATTATGATATTTTAAAATAGTCATTGAAGAAATGTTACATATAAATATGACATATGCATATATTTACACAAACTTTTATGTTTATATTGAAAAAGAATTGAGTGAAAATTAAAATCCAATCATCCTTTTTAAGAAGGCAAGAAAAGAGCAACTTATACACAAAGTTTATTTTGATAAATATAAAAGGTCAGTGAAATAGAAAACAAAATCTGATAGATGATATTAAAAAGTGAAGGTCATCATGAAGAAGATGCACTGAGATGAGGGATTCCATTATCAGCACCTATTACATCATTCCCATAACTAAACCAGGCAGTTCGGGATATGGGTTTATGACTAGGCAGATAAACTGATGGAACTGAACAGATAATTTAGAAGCTGACTTAGGCATCTTCATTACTATGAAGGAATCACAGTATAACAGATAAAGGATTGCTTTTTCAGTAGTGATGCTAGATTATCTGTATGTTCTTACTGGATAAAAATAACCTTTGACTTTTACCATGTGTTGTACAAATAAAATAGATACCATCTGAATTGCAAAACTAAAGATTAGTTATCAAGATTAGTTAACTAATGATCTGGTAAAATAAGAATTCTGTAAGTTCACAGAGGAAAATATATTTGCTTGGAATGTATGCATATGACTCTACAAGTAGGATTAGCTGTAGCATGAAGTGGAGTGGACAGGGAACTGAAGTCATAGGGATAAGGAGTAAGGGCACTTTCCACATCTGCTTTTCATGCTTTATTTATTTATTTATTTATTATTTATTTATGGTACTGGGGATGGAACCCAGGGGCTTTCTACCTCCAGGCTACACTCCCAGACCTGTTTTATTTTATTTAGAAACAAGGTCTCATTAAGTTGCTGAGAGTCTCACTAAGTGGTTGAGGCTGGCTTCAAACCCGCGTGATTCTCCTGTCTCAGCCTCCCAAGTACTGGTATTACAATCGTGTGCCACCACACCAAGCTCATACTATTTTTATTTTAAACAGGGTCAATATATTTGCAATTTAAAAATATTTCTTTAGACATAAAAATTCAAAGGGTTAAAATTTTATGTTTGCTCGGATACTGTTCCTCAAAATTGCCGGAAGTCAGAGTTTTGTCTCCCTTTTAGGTAAAACACTGCTTCCTTTGTAAACAAAGTACCTTCTGCTCAGATCATAACTCTGTCCATGTTTGAATTAAGCATATACAAGTAGCTTCTTACTTAGTAGTGTGTGTGTGTGTGTGTGTGTGTGTGTGTATGGAAAAGGTAAAGGGAGAGAAAGAGAGAGAGGTGCTTTTTATGTAAAAGACATATACTATGTTAATATCTGGAGATGTTACAGTTAGTATTTATTTAAGCACAACCTTTACTCACAGATCACTGGAGCATCTTCAGACCTTTTTAATTAATGTATTCTATGTTGGTCTCTTGGAGTACATGAGTCACTATTGCATCTCAGCTTTTCATTCGGCATGTTGAGTGGGTGGAAGGATATCTTGCTGTCATTGATTTATAGAAACTCAGTGAAAATGACACAGAGCAGTGATTTTATTTAAAGCAAAATTGTTTCTGCCAGTTGCAATGTTCTCATTTTTGTGTTTGGCTCATACAGTTCTGAGTTCCATTTGCTGCTCTGGATCATGCCACATAAACAACAGTAGGTCTTTGGTGCAGGGAGTATTTGGATCATTTAGTAACAAAATTGAAAGGGAATCCATAAGGTCTTAACAAGAATATGGTTGTACACCATACTTCTCTATAACATTCCTCACCAAAGATGAAAGTCCTTGGACCATGAAAGTATTTATATTTATTGAATGATAAAGAAATGAAGAGCAGAGATGAGTACTTAACATTATTTCTCCTGGTTTAAGAGTTTGAGCTCAGATTTGAGGGCCCCCCTTCCACGGGGCTTTTGTTGATAGCGTACTTGTGTTCCAAGCACAGCTGGTCTGGCTGATCTATTAAGAGGTATGGACTGGTCTACTGACCTTCTATTCAGTTTTTTTAAGAGAGCTTGAGTTGTGATGGGTAAAAGAGTAAAAATAGTACTAATGACTTGGTGAAAGTAATTATCTCATGCAACAAGTTCACCAAAGAGCAGAGATAAAGGAATTGGTGGTATTGCAAAGGGCACATGGCTGCTTGAAAAAAACCATGATTTTTTTTTCTTTGCTCTGGCTACTTGGATGAATCGTGTTTCTTACTGGAATTGTCAGGACTCTTTAATATTAAGTGCCATATTTGACTTTGTTTATTATTAACTTTCATCTCGTGTTCAAATGTGTTTTGCAATCATTTTTTTAATTTTGTTAACCTGCACCTTTGGAGGCATTGTCCTTATTTAATGATGGGACTATTATTGCTTTCTTTTTATCTGGAGTAAAGATTTGGGGGTTTTTCAATGAAGTGGTGAGTGATTTTTTCCCCTATAATTAAATAGCTTAAAAGAATCCTCCTTTATAAACAAAGGAAAGTATCTGGAGGAATACATAAATGTTTTGTGGACAAATATGATTAATGAGTAGAAAAGGTAGAGAACAACACTGATATAATCCTAAAAAGAGTAGGACAAAAAAGATTGCAATGATGCCAGTTCTTGGGAAGTCGTGCTGGCTTCCATGTATCAATGAGTTTGAAAATCACAAAATGAAACTTTTCTGTTAGTAGAGACACCCTATGGAGTCACATAGGATATTGTGGTTAGCTATTTTATGATTGTGAGCTAAATAAAGGACAGGAACCACTTAGAGGAAGAAAGGTTTATTTGGGCTTATGGTGTCAGAGATTCAGTCCAAGGTCAGCTGGATCCCAGGGAGAGAGAGGAAGAAGGGGTCAGGGAGAAATACAGTCCTCAAGGCCATGCCCCCAGTGACACGTTTCCTCCAGCTACGCCCCACCCCTGAATCGTGCTGCATTACAATAAATGAGTTTCTCTAGGGAACATTTCATATCCAAACAATAACATAGGAAAAGAAGGATATGCACTGAATCAGGAAAAGTAAATCTGAGCTTTCAATATAGTTCTTCTACTAATAAGCAATGTTTCTCTATTCATATTACCTAACCTCTCTGAAATGCATTTTTATTGTCTATAGAGCAAGTGAATATAACATAATATTAAGGTACTTTTCAGGTTTCAGGTGGAAAACATAAGTCTTTCCACAGAGGGTTGCATTTTTAACAGTAATTATAATTTAAAAGATGAATTTGGAGATGCTGGATCACTGAATACACAGTATGAGTTTTGAAATATTTTTCTGATGAGTTTATACAAAGATAAGCCAGGATAAGTCAACATAGAGGCACTTCTTATTGATTTCATTACACAAAACATTTGCCCATTTGAGTAATGATTTATTATTTATTATGAAAGCTAAACATAAATTGAAAAGCTTATGTAAAGCAAATTCTTATTTTCTATATACTTTCAACTATTAAAAGATGATGAAAACAGTGGAATAGTAGAAGCGCAGCTGGCTTTGAACCTGTGCAATCCTCCTGTCTCTGCCTCCCAAGCACGGGGATTACAAACGTGCATCTTTTCATCATAAAGAAATGAGACCAGAAATCAACAACAAGAAGACCCAAAGGAATTGCATAAATACATGGAGATTGAATGATTCACTTGTGAATGAGGGCTGGATTAACAGAAGAAATATGGAAAGGAATAAAAAAAAAGTTTCTAGAATTAAAAAAAAATAAAGACACATGGACCAAAATCTATGAGATACTTTAAAGGCGGTTTTAAGAGAAAAAATTATAGCACTAAATACCTACAAAGAAAAATAGTCACCAAGTAAAAACCTAATGATGTGTTTTGTAGCCTTTGAAAAACAAGAACAGACTAATTCCAAAGCCTTTGGGAGGCAGGAGTAGAAATCAATGAATTAGAAAAGAAAAACAATACAAAAGATCAACAATAACAACAACAAAAAAGCTGGCCAGTTTGGAAAGATAAAGACTGATAAACCCTTAGCAAACCTAATCAAAAGAGTGAATTGACCCAAATGATCAAAATCAGAAGTGAAAACAAAGACATCCGGACAAACAATAGGGAAATCCAGAGGATCATGAAAAAATATTTTAAAAGTTTATGCCCCAGTACATTGAAAAACATAGAAGAAATCAAAAGATTTCTAAACATATAAAACCTACCTAAATTGAACCAAGAGAATATAGAAAAACCTAAACCAAACCAGAGCAAAAAAAGAGATAAAGACGGCAATAGGCACAAATAAACCAATCAAGAAATGGCCATTGAACTTAATAGACAGTTCACAAAAGAAGAAATATAAATGGCCAATAAATATATGAAAAACTGCTCAACAACAAACAATAAGGGACCTGAAAATCAAAACTTTACTGAGATCCCATCTAATCCCAGTTAGAATGCCAATAATCAAGAGGTCAAACAACCATATGCTGGTGAGGATGTGTGGACATTGGAATTCTTCTACACTGTTTGTGAGATCACAAATTAGTACAGCCACTATGGAGATCAGTGTGGATACTTCTCAGAAAATTTGGAATGGATTCACCATATGATGTATCTATACAACTCCTGATTTTTTTCTAAAGACATTGGAATCAGATTATTATAGTAATACATGTATATTCATGTTTATAGCAGCACAATTCACAATAGCCAAATTCTGGAACCAACCTCAGTGTCCCTTGACAGATGAATGGATTACAAAATTATGGGACATATACACACAATGGAATTCTACTCAACAAAAAAGAACAAAATTATGTCATTTTCAGGAAAATGGATGAACCTGGAGAACATTATGTTAGCCTGTCACGGAAAGAAAAGAGGCATATGTTTTCTCTCATGTGCAGAAGCCAGGAAGTAATAAGCCTACAAGAGGGCCTTTAGATAAGGGAGGAGAAACCCCAGTGGAGCAAGGGAGGTTGCCTAGAAAAGGATGATGGTGGGGAAGGTGAGAATTAATAAAGGAAAGACTTCCAGTTTTGTTATGTACATAAGTGAAAATATAAATATTAATATCAATATCACATATGGGGCAGAGGAAGGGTGGGTAGGGAACCTGAGGTAAACTCACCAACTGCTGTGTGCATGTAGGTCTCTATCACTACTTATTACATACATTATGATGTGAAACTATAAGAGTATAATGTACAAATAAAAGTATTAAAAATAAATAAAATCTAAGATATCAAACTCAAAAAAGCTAGAAGTATTTTATTTGGTGGAAACATATAGATGACAGATAATATTGTTAAGATGCTATCATCATTGTAACTTTAATCATATAAACATTCCCCTCTATTAATGTTGTTTACATTAAAACTAGTGTATCTAAATTCTTATTACAACTAAGTATGTAATGTTATAACTTTCATCAGTTATTTTATGAGAGTGAATGACAATATAATGTACAAAAGTTTTCTGTGAGAAAATTAATGCCATATCCAAAACATTACTTCTGAAATTTTTAATGTCATAACCATATTAAAATATTTTATCGATCTTCCCAATACCTGTGAGATATTAAGCTATTTGGTTTGATATTTATTTTACACAGAGATAAACAAACACAGTCAATTTGCTAAATTTTCCAAGGTCACATACCATGTCAGAGTAGCACTGGGAATAGAATTTATTGCTGTATTTTACAGTACAGTGCCTAGTACACATTGTAGAAAAAGTAAGTACTCAACAGTTATTGAATGATAACTATTCAGTGGATAAACCATTCTGTTCTCTTATATCTAAAATGACTATCATATTTTTTTTATTTCTTTACCTGTGAAATTGAGCAGGTAAAGGAGCAGTTCAACAATAAACTTTATCCACTCTCCTACTCTTTAAGTTTATATCACTAAATAAAGGGTATTTACATGATGGTACCATCTGTAGAGACCTGAAGTTTCATACTTCTAGGTAACATTTTCCATACCACTAAAAAAAGAGTAGCATTAATCTGGTTTATTATAATGTCAGTTTTTGTGGTGTGAATTTAGTCTACCAGCATCTAGCTGAGACTAAGTTGTTTCATGAAAGTCACTAAAAATCCAGTATTAATACTGAAACAAAAAAGTTGTTTTACTGATGACCTAGCCTAAGGAATTTTAGTAAAACTGACCTATATTTTGTCTTAAAAACTATAGCTGTTTGTAGCATTTAAAAATAAATCACTTGGCTAGTGTAGGTTCTGACTAGGTCAGAATTTGCTGAAGATAATTATATATAAGAAAGAATAACTCAAATTATTTTCTGAGTTACTTTGTCTTAAATTCATTTGTAACTGTAAACACGAGAGATTGCAAAGACATGACTATTAGGTCAATAGAGAAACATTGTAAAAAACGTGAGTATTTGTATCAGTATGAATATGACAAAGTCATAAAGTCATTTCCAATGATACCTTATCAAGTAGGTTAAAAATTGTCATCCAAGTCATGGGTAATGATGACCCATCAACTTCCAAGCAAGTAAGACATCTCATGAAGCCATCTAGTTAGAGTGTTTTTCTTAAAAACCTGGGATGGCATTCATGTTTTCTACTTTGTGAAAGATAACATTCAATTTCACAGAGAGAATGTATAAAGTGAAATGAAAAATGTTTGAATCTGATGTTAGGTAATAAATCAACTTCCATCTAGTTGACATTTTCATTAGGGTACAGTGTGTAGAAATATAAAAAGTCTACATCTCATTTGTTTATATTTTAAACAAATGCTTCACCATCCCTAGGTAATTGAAGGCGCATTTCCTCTGAAGTAAATGTCTTAAAGGTAGCTCAAGACAAATCTTAGAGTTAAGATTCATCAAGCATTTATTTTCCATCTTATCATGTCTAAGTTGAGATATTTTGAGCTCTAAGAATATCACAAGGAACATATAAAGCACTCTTTGGTGCAACTGTTACCCATTTTAGAGCATCAACACAACTAAAATTAAAACAGACACAAACAGGATGAAACTATTCCACATCAACTTATTGGGTAAACTGAGTTAGTACCCACCTGACACAGAAGAGTCTCTTTTAAATAAGTTCTTGTACCCTTTAAATCCAGAATGCAGTCTGTTACTATTCAAAAATAAATAACTGATGCCAGGAATTTCAATGTGTAATTGTGTTGATTACATTGAAAAGACCAATATTAAGTCAAGTTTGTGTACAACCTTACAGTGAGTAGAAATAGAAAAATATAAGCATCCCTCTCCCAAAGCAACAGACACTAGTAACATATTCTTGAAACTAGACCCTTCAACATGTATTTTGTTGTTGTTGTTGTTGTTGTTATTGTTACTCAGTTCCTTTGTCCACTTTTTCTCTCCATATTAGGCAGAAGAGTGTCATGTTTTCAAACAAAACCTTCTGGATTGCATGGTTTCAATTACTTGTGCCACTGTGGACCAAATAGAAAATCCTACTTTACACTATCTTCAAGCACGTGGAAGGGTCATGGATGCGTGTCTATTGTCCTTGTTGTTTCTCTCCTGGAGAATTTGGTTTGCTAGGGCTCTCTCCAGGCTGTTGTGCAGGAGTGACAGGAAACTGAAAGCCGTAGCCATTGTACCCGTTCAAGTAGACACACTGGAAGAAACTAATAGGACCTGAAGAACAAAGCATAATGGTCTGTTAAAACTAGCAGAATGTGAGCAAGAGGAGTCAATGCACAGTGAGGTAGTACAGTGCAAGAGTCATGGGCTTACATTCTGCAGTCTGAAAAGATACCCAGAAGTGGTATAGCCAGATTATTTGGTGGATCTATTTCCTTTTCTGAGGAATCTCCATACTGATCTCCATAGTGGCTAAACTATTTTGCAATCCCACCAACAGTGTAAAAGAGTTCCAATTTCCCCACATTCTCACCAGCATTTATTACTTTTTGACTTCTTGATGATTGCCATTCTGAATGGGGTTAGATGGAATCTCAGAGTATATTTGATTTGCATTTCCCTGATTGATAATGATGTTGAACATTTTTTTCATTTATTTATTAGCCATTTGTATCTCATCATTATGAAGTGTTTATTTAGTTCATTTGTTAGCAAGTTACCACACCTTGAATTGCCTTGGGTTCTTCATGCATAAAATAAGACAATATACATTTCACAAAAGTGTTGTAAAAATTAAATGAGTCAACATAGATGAGATACCTAAAATCCTTCCTGGTAAGCCCTTAATAAATTATAATAAAAATGGACTGTCAGAGACCATCAAAATGCTGAGTGTATAGAATCTATTGATGTGCATTGCCACCATAGGAATTATTGCATAAGAACAAGTTTCAACACACGAGTTTATCATGTCATGTTAGAGATGTTGTGTGTGTGTGTGTGTGTGTGTGTGTGTGTGTGTGTGTGTGTGTGATATGTTATATCACAAAGAACCTGTAGTTCCTTAAATCTTGAGATTTTTCTACTTTTTAAATCTAGAAATTAGGTCTCCTAAGGCATACCACTTACTCTTTCTGGCAATGCTTCCAGGTGCCAGCTCTGAGCCAGAAGCAGCACAGAAAAGTTAAAGCTGAATGAGGGAGGGTAGTGCAGTGGACTTCAGCTTGAACTGCACTCAGGGTGGCTCCCAAGTAGCAGCATTGTTAAGAGATGGAGAGTTCAACTCTCCCTATAATCATGGGCACCTAATGACTCTTCACAGGTTTTTATGCTAATCTTTTGAATTCTTGGAGATCATACATATTTTGCAGACAAGTCCAGGAAAAAGAATGCCAATTGAAGGTACTAGTGTGTGGAAGACTGGGAGGATGGCCAAATTCACTTGAGATTTGGGCTATGAGGCAGAATAAAGCAAAGCATGGGTAAAGAAAGCCAAGCGCTGCAATAAGAAAGTGTTCTGATTCCATCAGGGCCTCTGTGACCTCAATCACTGGGTCTTTAGAAATGAAAGTAGTTTAAACATACTTATATTTAACTTTTCTACCTCTCTCTCCTCTCTCTCTCTCTCTCTCTCTCTCTCTCTCTCTCTCTCTCTCTCTCTCTCTCTCTCTCTCTCTCTGTGTGTGTGTGTGTGTTAGTTACTGGGGATGGAACCCAGAGGCATTCTACCTCAGAGCTACCCCTGCTAGCCCTGTTTTTTATTCTTTATTTTGAAACAGGGTCTCACTATTTTGCAGAGGGCACACTAAGTAGCTGAGGTTCACAAATGTGTGATCCTCCTGTCTCAGCCTCCCGAGTATTGGGATTAGAAGCATGTGCCACCATACCCGGCTTAACTTTTCTACTTTTCACAGAATATCATTCAGAATTGTTTCCTTTTTTAAAATCTAGCTTCAAATGTATAGCAAAATAACGTTCCTCAACCCAGACTATGGAAGCTGTAGGATTAGGAGTTGGGCAGACTACAGAGACAGCTGTCAATAAAGCCAGAATCCAGGAAGCATGGAAACATGTGCTAAAATAGAGATCCTATAAATGGCTGATTACTTTCTAGCTCTACCCTGTGAAATGTGTCTACTGTCCTGATACATTTACTTCACTGACACTAAATAAGCTATTAATTAAACTATTATTATGGATTAAAATCTAGAGCTTACATGAAAGGTTCAGGAATATCAGGCCATAGAATCACTTTATAGTAAGAGAATAAATGGGAAATATTGTTCTGATACAGTAAATCCCTAAACTTAACTTGAACTATTTCATTATAATATTAAATTGTTTCATTTATTTTTAATTAAAATTTTTATTTAGAGATAATTGTAGACCTGCATGCTATTGCAAAAATTAATACAGAGCAATCTTATGTACTTCCACCCAGTTTTCCCCACTGGTAAAATATTGTAAAACTGCAGCAAAACAGCTTAACCAGAAAATTGTCATTGATACTACCTACCTACTTCTATTGAGCTTTTTAAATATTTATTTATGAAATAAGATATTTTATGTGTTTATGTAACAAACTTTGAATTTTTACATTTATTTTTACCAATTGATAAAGTGATGCTCTATAAACTGGAAACATACAGAGATTGATTTATAATTGATTTTCTTATGTATTTTGCATTAATACCTCAAAGTATCATGACTCTGTTTATTTTCCTGTATTTTCACAGCCTGATTATATGAAGTGTTATAATGACTATTTTTCTTACCTGCTGAAGTATTCATAGCATCTAAAGCAATACTTGAAACATAGTAGGCACTGAATATTTTTTCAATGAATAAATAATTAAGGCAGAGTAGGAAGCATTTGCCTTTGTAAAGGGCATTTTAGTAATTCACTCCAGAAATGAATATAAAAAGTAGCACAGAACCCAGATACATCATTTCCTCAGATAAATATCTAGTTCTTTACTTTAAAAGCACTATGTGAGTCAAATTCAGTTATATCCATTTCAAGAATTGCTTCTGTCCAGTGATGATTTTATTTTAATGCATATATGGATCTAAAATTTATCATGCTACTCTCAGAACAAAAATGTCTAATTTGGAAGTACTAAGATAATAAAATCAGTAATGAAGTATTAAATTTTGAAACTGCATATGCATATTTATTGCATTCTAAAATTAAGAATCTAAAGACTGAATATTAAGAGCCTGCCACATAGCTAGAAAAATAAAAGAGAACTTTTATTTCCAAGCAATTGAATTGTTAAAACCTATTTCTACATTTCTTCTACTTGATGTAGAATAAAAAGTTCAGCACATCATTTCAAATGATCTATTATAAAACAGAAAGTAACACACATTTAAGCAAGATTCAGCTAGAGCACCCAGGATCAGAACTGTGTAAAATGGCTTGTGAGAAATGTCACTTCAGTCATTATTCATAATTTTCTAACTGTGCCTCTTGCCACACACACACACACACACACACACACACACACACACACACCAAAAAAAAAAATTGAACCTCTTTTTGAAATATAAATGACCTACTTTAATGTTATTCTTCATGTTTGTGTTAAAATGTTTTTCTAACACTTCTTTAGAGGGTTTAAAGTTTAAATAGACTCTTTAAAAGAATGATTCAATTATTTTAATCTGATTGTAAACTTACTTTTTTGCTTCTTGGAGGAAGACACATCTTCAGTTTCTTCTAGAGAATACAAAAACATGAAACTAAGTACTTATGCATTTATAGTTACTATGTAAATATATATGAGACTGATAATGTCTACACAGGACTGAAATATGAAAGAAATAGTAGTTATCCTTTTTATAGTATATACAGGTTTTTATTCAGCTTCTTCTCAGACATTACCTATACATCTGCATAAGTTAGAGACAGATATAAGAGGAGAGAAAAGAAAGAGAATAATATGTTATGGTCAATTGTTCAAATAAAAAAAACTGGACTTAATATAATGGATATTTATGAATTAGGACTTTTAAAAATATACTTTTATTGATGCATTCTAATTATACATCATAGGCAGGTACAATGTGATACAAACATACAGGCACACAATACTGGCTGTGTCTCCCTCAGGATCCCACTACATTTTCTCCCCGGCACCATACCCTATACATGTTAGTGAAGTTGGTAGTGATACCTTCATATAAAGTCATGGTATTATTAGAAATGTTTCCTCCTTTAAGCCTCTTTTCCTCCCTCCTTCCCTCCCTCATACTATGCCCTTTAACTATTCTACTAGTTTCCTCCTTCATTTATCTGAAGTTCCTTTAGTTTCTTATTCTTCTCTCTAGCTTGAATATGCATGATATTTGACTTTCTGACCTAGCTGATCTTAGCATAATATTCTCTATTCCATTCATTCTCCTGAAAATGATATAATTTGATTCTTCTTTATAGCTGAGTAAAGTTCCATTGTGCATGCATATTACATTTTCTTTATCCATTTATCTGTTGACACAAACCTGAGATTTCATATTTCTTCAGTTAGAATAGGAATCATCAAAAATATAAACAATAATAAATGCTGGTGAGGATGTGGGGAAAGAGGATCTCATATATTGTTGGTGGGAATGTTCATTAGTACAATCGCTATGGAGATCAGTGTAGAGAGTCCTTAGAAGTCTAAAAATTGACACAGCTATACCACTCCTTGGTAGCAATTCACAATGACCAAACTATGGAACCAGCCCAGATGTCCATCAACAGATGAATAGATTTCAAACTATGGAACATGCACACATGAAATTTTACTCAGCCATAAAAAAATTATGTCATTCGCGGGGAAATGGATGGAATTGGACAACATTATGCTGAGATTAGTCAGTCACAAAAAGTAAAAAACCCGATGCTATCCCTAATATGCAAAGGCTAGGGAGAAAATGGGTAGTAGAAGAAACTTTAGGCAAAGAAGGAGAAACCATAGATGAGCAAATATGGTGACCTAACTGACGGGTATTGGAGGAAGGAAGAGGAAAATTCCCTAATGTACATGATGTAGATTCATAAACATATCAAAGTCAACCAATAAGCCAATCATGAGAAGGAAGGAAGGTTGAGAGAAAGGAGTGCGAATTGCAGAAGGGCTAAATAAGTGATATGTGTTTGTATGCCTCTACCATCTTGTACCTCATTAAGATGTACTGATTACTGTACACCTTATGTTCCAGAAGAAATATTTTCTGAATGATATTTTAAATGTTTTATTTTAAAAAATAAGCCTATGTTGGAGACTGAGACAGGTGTATCACACGTTTGAGGCCAGCCTCAGCAATTTAATAAAATCCTCAGCAATTTAGTGAGATCACATCTCAAAATAAAAAATAAAATTCAGCTGGGGCAGTAACTTGAAGGTAGAATTCTCTTGGATTCAGCCTCCAATATGAATTAAATAAATAAATAATAAATCTACCAAGTAAATGTTGCCTAGAGATCCTGAGGACTACATGATCAATATTTAAATAAAACTAAATAGACAAAATGTTACAGCTTTGAAAGAAAATGTGTAATTGAACCAAAGATAACAAACTCACCTTTAGGTATCTTTGAAGCTGGCATATCTTCTAGATCTTCTTCTAGAATGTAGAAAAGGACACATAAGCAATAAACATTTTTTCAGTTTTCCCAAAGAAAAATATTGTATTTAAAAATTTTTAAGAGTTCCAAGCTATCTTAATTTATAAAAGCATAACGCATCTAGTGTTTCCATAAATAAGAGTTTACAAACAACAACAACAACAACATCAACAACAACAACAACAACAACAACAACAACAACAAAGGTTCTTTTCTGACTTGGAGCCAGATGTGGAGGGCAGTGCTGTTGTGTTCTGTCAAGGTCAGCAGGTTGGCAAAAGTTGATCCAAGAAGAGTGTGCAGTGACCCTACCACTACTCCTACCTCCACCCCAATCCTTTGCAAATATCTCTTTCCTCCTCTGACTTTTAAAACATCTTCCATAAAACATGATTGTATATTGAATCTAGAAACTTTGAGCTAAATGGCTTTATATACACAGGCAAGATCAAGAAAAACCATGCACATATTTATTAGCAGATCAATTCAGAAATTTTGGCCTTTCTGACAATTTTTAAAAGCCATAAATGAATCCTTGCATATTTGTGTGCAACTAGTCTTCCACAAGTGTGCCAAGAATACACAGTGGGCAAAGTAGTTTCTTCAATAAATTATGTTAGGAATACTAGATATCTCATACAAAAGAGTGAAACTGGACAGTTATTTTGCCCCACACTCAAAAATCAAATAAAAAGAGATTAAATACTTGAATGCAAAAATCTGAAATCATAGAAATCTTAGGATAAAAAGAACACTTGAAAGTGATCTTGGCACTGATTTTATTGATATCACATCAAAACCACCAGAATCAAAACCAAAAGCAATTAAATAGGATTACATCAAATTAAAAATTTCTAAGCAGAAAAGTCAACATAATAAGAAGGCCACCAATGAAATAAAAGCAAATATTTGAAAGCCATTTATTAAATTTGGGACTAATATCTAAAATACAACATAAAGAACTCATATAAGTTAATAGACAATAATAAAGCAGTTAAAGAGAATCCAAAAAAGCACACAAATGATCCATATGTACATAAACATGTACTCAACAGCATTAATTATTATAAAATGAAAATAAGATATCACATTATATCTGCCAGAATGGTTGTGATAGAAAGTGAACTAACAAGCATTGGCAAGGATATGGAGAAAAGAGAACTTTTACGCACTACTGATAGAATTATAAACTGGTAATTGTTATAAAATGATGGAGACTTCTCAGAAAATTAAAAAGATAACTACCATATATTCCAGCAACTCCATTTGTGGAAAAATATCTATGTAAATATTTAGTACATTGCTGACCTGACATTTTCTAAGATAGTGGATCTTAAGTTTTCCCCACTACTACCATTTGCGTGTGCACACATACACACACGCACACATGCACGCACACAAACACAGTGACTATATGAAGTGGTGGGTATGGGATTTAGCTTAATTTCAGTAGTCATGTCACAAGGCATATGTATATCAAAGCGTCACGATGCGTATCTTAAATTTATACATTTTTATCTGTCAATTTTATCCATTAAGTTTTAGATCTGGAATGTCCCGCAAACTACATGTTGCAGCAATGTTCGAAAGAGAAAGGATTGAATCATGAGGACTCTGAACACATCTGTGGATCGATCCATTGTAAAATTATTAATCTGAATGGATTTGCTGGGTGGTCAGTGTAGGTATGTGAGGCATGGTTGGAGAAAGTAGTTCACTGGGGACTTGGCCTTAGGAACAATGTGTGTTCCCGACTCCTTCCTCTTTCTCTCTTTCTGATTCCTGGCTACCATGAACTGAGCCGCTTTCCTCTGTCATGCTCTTCCTTTTGTGATGTTTTTGCCTTGGAGTCAGCTGACCATAAACCGAACCTCTAAAAGTATGAGTCAAAATAACTCTTTCCTCCTCTACGTTGTACCTTTAAAGTATTTTGGTCAGTGATGAAAGACTAACATAAATTTTCAAAAAAACCAGAAGAAAAGTGCATTAAATTTGAACTAAATCTCATACATAATTAATGACTTAAGATGTACTCTGATAATTAGTTGGTCTTTTGTGCATTTGATAGGAATATGCCGACATAATGTGGAAGTAACTTTAAGTCAGAGATAATTCTAACAAATAATTGAGTGATATTTTAATTTTAATTGCAAATTTCTTGTGCTTATAATTATTTAAAAGAGAGTCAGTTTTGTACTATTTATTTGGACGTTGCATATCACCTATTCATTAACAGAAAATGGGTAAAATAGGTCAGTATGCAATTTTCTCCAGTAGAAAGGAAGGGTGACCTATGTGGTGAAATGTTAATATGTAAAAGAACAAAATGTCAAAAAAACAAAATTACTAGTATTTATAGAGTATATTATTAATGTTTTGACTTGATCTGTTTGAAATAATATTTTAATAGAGGCTTAATTAAATACTAGATAAAATGACCATGGCCTTAACATGTCCAATCAGCAGCTATAAAAGAAAAAGCACAAATAGTTAAATGATGTATTAAAATAACATAGTATCTATATTTTTAAAATAATATCGGAGTGCCTTAATGGGAGAAATATCTTTCAGTAAGAGTTTGCTTATTCCAATGGAAAATGTATACAAAACAGAATGGAAGCTCAGTCCTTATCCTCAGGAGCAATTCATTTTATTTTTGTATATTATAGAAAACCTAAAACCAAGATCATTATTTTCTGGATCCACTTATTCCCCCTAGAGAAATAAATATGAGTAGAATAAAAACCTTAGTTTCTTAAAGTTCTATTCTGACACAGTGGGATATACGGGGTAAAAACGCTGAAGCACTTAGTTCTGTCTGAGTTAGGAAGACTAACTGGAACCTAATAGAAACTCTGAAGGTAAACTGCGAGCCTAGGCCAGTTGTCATGTAGAGGCAATTTCTGTGTAAGCAACTTAGTAGCAACAGTAACTTACTGAACAAGGAATAATTTTACTGCATCATCACAGCTCAGAATACAAAAAGGGAATGGAACACTTATCACCCATTTACACTTACAATGTACACACTGACTGGCAGTTTTGATAAAACAAATGCTTGACTTTCAAAAGTTTCCATCATTACAGTGAAAGAAGTACCAAAAACGTGCCAATCGGATTTTAATAGACTGATCTGCTTGTTTGGGAGGGAAAATCAAGGAAAAGATCTATGAAGAAAGTCAGATTTGAAATGGGCCTTAAAATGGTCTGATGGAAGGAGTCAAGTTGAAAGAGAAGAAAACAAAATGAAGAAAGATTAGAGATTTCAAAGGACAGAGAATATTCAGGGAGCACAAGAAATGTTCTAGAGGGATTAGATAAGGTCATCCTATGAAAAGTCTTATATGTCAGGCTAAGTATTCTTTACTGAATTTCATAGCCAGGGAACGTTGGTCAGAAAAGAAATTATATTTTATTTTTATATATAAATGATATATATTTGATATAAATGACATATATATCATTTATATAAAATATATAAAATATATATAATATATAATATATAATATATTTATATTTATATAAATTATATATAAATTAAATTATATATAAATTATATATAGATTATATATATATGTGTATATATATATATATATATATATATATATATATATATATATATATATATTTGCCTAGACCATAAGAGAATGGTTTCAGAAAAACAACTGGTAAAGTATTTTAGTAGCACAGGAACAATTCTTTTGGCAAGTAGGCTTCACTAAAGGCATTGAATGTAAATAAGGTTCAGCAGGGAGATTAGAAGTACCAAGTACAAGTGAATGTGAGAGGTTAGTACACGATGGGATATTAGAACACACTGACTTGGAAGGAGCTGGTACACTCCTAGACTCACAAGATGCCCAGGAGGCTCTGGTCAGCTGAAGATTACAGAAAGTTGTTTTTATGGGTTGATTTGTGGTGGGGGCTGGCTATGGAGTTGCAAATGTCTAGTGTTTTGAGCATCTGCTGTGAAGGATTCAATTTTCAATAATTCTTTTATTCCTTACTGAATTTGGGCTGTAGATTCTTGGGTTGTTAAAATAGCATCTAGTTAGTAAAAGCAATGCAATGATCATCATAGAGAGGCCTGGACTTTGTTGATTTCTGCAGCAGTGCTTTTGTCTTCTCATTACCCGAGAACACTTCTTTGTGCAGTTCCACAATCTGCCTTGTCTAACATAAGTTTCTCTTTCAATTCTGAGAAAAAATTATTTTGTGGTTAAGTATAATAACCTTAAAACACCAGAAATTTTCTTCACCCTTTGCATGAGATTTTTTTTTTTTTTTTTTTTTTTACTGATTTCTAAGGTTAATCTGTAGTCAGTGCCAAAGTTTAGAGCAGGCAGGCTCTTCAGAAAGAATCGGGTTAAATCTTTACCACAGTGGAGTCAACAGTGGCCTTGGATCTGTTAGGTTCACAACAGTGATGATTTAAAGAGACAAAAGCAATGATATTAGGGAGACCGTATAGTGTGTATGTGTGTGTCTAGATAGACAGAGACTCAAATTAATCTCCAGCTGAGAGAAATTTCAGAGGAAATGTGAAATTTAGCTTCTGTACCAGTGGTAGGTATGGTTTGCATTTAGATGTAAATACATAAGCTTGATATGTGAATTTTCAAATTTTACACTAAAAATACAGATTTTTTTTTCCACTTGCACCAAGCAACCTTGTCTTGGCTCTATTTCTATCTCCTACAACAGTTATTTTAATTTTTTTCCACACAAATTGCTACAGTCTTAAAAAAAACTTTGATAATTATGACTGAAATTAAAAAAAAACAAACTTTCTCTTTTAAACAATAGAATCTCAAATAAATATTCTCATAGAGTAATGATATACTCATGTATCATTAGCCTATAGAGAACTCCATTGTAGTTTTAAGAAGATAAAAAATATATGTATATATTTAACATTGTATTGTGTTAATATTATATATGGTTATATGATATATACATTATATACATATATAATGTGTGTATTTATATACATGCACATAAACAACATATATATTATACATTTATGTGTATATATGTATATATATTTTATATATAGAGAGAAAGAGGTGAATAGTGTGTGTATATGTATACAAATGAATTAACTGGAAGCTTATGTTTATAGCTTTTCTCATAAGGGATTGAAATCTCCATTTCTTCATCATATAAGTGATATAATTCATTGTGTTTATTTTATGGTATAACCTATGTTTTTATAATATTTAAAAGAAAAAGTTTAGACCAGCATGTGCCACCATGCCTGGCTTTAGACAAATTTTTTAGAATTCTAGTCTTTTAATAAAATTAATTCTACAATGCACCAATAAAAGTATAAAATGAATTTTTTAAATGTGAGTTTACTAGATTTATAAGACTACATTTCATAGTCCATTCATCCATGGTGTCTTTTATACATGTTCTTGCTATGTGACAGTATCTTGGGGAGGCGAGTAGGGATTTCATTTACACATTCTAGAAACAAAATTTTAAATATTATCTTTCCACCACTAATAGAAATTCAATCTTACCAATCTAAAAAAATTACCTTGACATTTTATTTATTGTTTTAAGAAATTTGTAGCAATAAGCACAAGAACTATGATGAGCTCTTTTACTGTGCCAGACACATTACAGATATGTTTTTGCTTATGTTGCACAATACACCTATGTAGAAAAATCTCCATTTTACAGAAAAAAGATGCAGAGGATTCAAATAAGAAATTCTTGAAAAAGAGCTGGAGAAAAGCATGAAGATAATTTTCCTCAACTTTTAGAAGCTCACTCCAGTAAACCATTCCATCTCTCTTTGCATCTAAAAAAGGGAATGGGATATTGCTTAGAAGATAAAATGGACAAGTACCCAAACAAGTACAAGTGTGGACTACACAGTAACCTACGACAATTGGCAAAATAGATGTGAGGTATTTTCAATGCTGGTCACTTCCACTTATGTAGATCAAAGAATTTGATGGAAATTATCCTAAGGAGATAGTCTTGAGAAATCATATGGAATTGGATAGTCACATGTAAGAAAAAGAGTCTATAAAAACAGAATAACAGGACTAATCTAGAACACAGGAATATCAAGAACATGAAACATGGGATTGGGTTGGAACCTATAATCTGTATAGAAAATGATATAAAATCCAAACAATGTAGTTTATATATGGATTATAGAGACTCTAGATGCATGGCTTAGAAAATTCAAATTTAATCTTAGTTTGCAATGAAGAAATATTGAACATTTCTTATGTAAATGACCTAATCAATGGGAAATTTTTGAAAATGTAATCTATTAGTAGAAATAAAAAGGAAGAATGTCAGAAAACAGAAAGGGGTCTGTTGAATTGAGACTGCACTTATTCAGGGGATAAAGAGTGAAAGCACAGATGACTTGACAACTGAATTAGGCTCAGAAACAAGAGTCAGTGATTAGCCAGGGTAGAACTTGAGGCTTTATTTCTAAATGACTTCACAATAGAAATCAAGTGGCCATAGAGAATTTCATTTTTGGATTTAGAAGAAGTGTAAAGATTAGTGGAAGGAGGAGGATGTGAGAGGAAGGTTAGTTAGAAACTTATGCAGAACAAGGTGAAGATGGAGGTTGAAAGTGTGTGAGAGGAGCTGAGAGCACGAGGCTTCAGAACACTTTTAGTTGTAATTCATAAGGGGGTAGATAGCAGGATAAGTAGCAATACTGCATGACTTCACTGGGCAAGAGTGAAGATGAGGGAGCTGAAGATGCAAGAATTCAGCTTCTGGGGAAAAGAAGCAGGGACCCAACACCAAAGATATATACTCAGAATGAAAAAAGTGTCTGATGTTATGGAACCCAAAGGAAAAGAAAAATAAACTTTTTAAAGGGTAGTAGACACATGGGTAGAGTACATCAGAGAGGTGAGAAAAAGTAATTAAATTTTGTGATTTGGAGTTTGCTGGTGGTCTTTAAGAGAACTATTTGAGGAAAATATCAGGGTGGGAGGAGAATCTCTAGGATGCGTAGAGTTTTAAGCTGAAGATAGGTGAATAATTGTGGGATATTTATTTTAGAAGTGTATTTTTAATTAAAGGTAAAACAAAAGTACAATAACCCTGGGTATCAGAAAGACTAAGGAAACTTTACAAAAAGAATTATTTGTGGGTAGACAGAGGTAGATCCTTTTAGAGCAGGAATAGGAGATGCCTGATTGAGAGGAGCAAGGTCCAGGAGAAGCAGGAAGGGAGGGGCCAAAGGAAATCTTGCAGTGGCCAATGTTGGGAGAGCAATGCTTCTTGATCTAAGAATGGGAGGATAGTAGTGGGAAGAATGCAAAAACATTAAAAGAGATTTTAACTTCGAGCAAGGATAAATTTTAAAGAATCCATAGACAAGGCAGAGATTGTTAATTTTGCCTTTCTCATTTTAGCAATACCAATTCCCTGTGTAGTGCCCAGGCTGCTTTGCATGCTCTTAGCAAATATGATAAATAAAAACTACCTAAATAATGCATGCATGCATAGCAGCATAGTTATAGCATGTTTACCTCTATTAGCAATTTATTCTGATTTGTCCAGTTTCAAGAGATATTCATTGGTAAATATCCAGGATCCTCATTCTGTGAGTTTGCATTTTCTTAAGGAATCCTACAAGTCCACACTAGTTCAAAGCAACAGTGGACAGCCTGTTTACTCTAGCCCTCCAGTCTGAGAGCCTATTTCTGTGCATGCTATTATTTAACATGATCATAAATTTTTCAAGAAAATTAGCTGGCACAGTGAGCAATATCCACAGAATTTTTGAGTTTGTCTTCAGGGAATAATAAAGTATGCAGACACAGCTTGCATTTGGAATTTTGTACACCACAGTAAAGCCAAGGGTGTTCAATAAATGTATGCAATCTTCTCAGGGTGTCTGTCATGTCACTATGAGGATAAGAGATGACTGTCTTGAGGGCAGTGTCAGAATAACTTAACATCACCCATAAACGAATAAGGCCACATGGCTGGAACCCAAAGCTTAACAATGAACAATGACAAACATTTCAACAATGTGCCTTGTACACTGACTTCCTCTGGGGTCAGGCAAAGGGGTGATCACGGTGATATGTGTGGAAACTAGTGAATATTCAGAATGGCTCAGCCAAAAAAGCAATTGCTCCATTTTCTATTATCCTGACACAAAACCTCCATGAATTTAATCATCCTATTTTAAAAAGTGAGATGATTTTCAATCAAATGAAAAATCAGTGAGATGTTCCTTGTTCTTATTTCATTTTATAGTATCATCCATTTTGACATAATAGCCTAAATGAAATCTGTCCCTAGTTAGAGACATCATGCAAAATAATTGCCATTGTCCTTATCATCTATATCCTCTTAGGTAACAATTAATAATCAATTATTAAGAGCCAGTCATTACTTATGCACACTACTGTTTAATCTTATTTAATTATTCACAATTTTCTCTGAAGTAAATACTGTTATTTAAATTTTTTAAATAAGTCTATAAAATCACAGGCATGTTAAGTAACTTTCTCAAGCTGACATAGCTCCTAAGCCATGACTGAAAACAAGGATTCCTCAAGATAATTTTCTTGGTATCAGCCACTACCCTATGAAGCCATTTATTTATGGGGCAACATTATGCTCTAATTTTAGACAAATGAATCTAGTAATAACTGGCATAAATAATACCATTTGAATTCATCTGTAAAATTAAGTGTTGCATTTCAAGACTGGTTCTCTGACTGAAAATTGGACTATCAATCTTTCTCATACAGTGCTAGCAATGTGACTGGTATATGTTGTGCAGTGATAAAATTGATTTACCTATTTAACAATAAAAATGTTGATATATCACCATTAAATAATTGTTCGCTGTTTTCTATCAGTAACTTCATTAGTCTGAGATAATGTGATTACTTTTAGTGAAGAATTAACTCTTAAGTTACTTTTACATTGATCGCCTTAGAAAATGTCAGCAATTTTAAGAAAGGGAACGGAAGATAATTTTAACATAAGACAAGTATGTTCTGTCTGCTTTTAGGAATTAACAAAAGTAGTTATTTTGGGACATTGGATTATCATTTTACAATCTGCTGACCAATTAATAGTAACAGCATTATTTGAAAAGGTAAAAAAATCTCTTCCATTGGGAATTACATGCTTCCAGAGAAATTCTAGCTAATAATATTGAAAAATTGTATGCAGGAGCATACAATAAATAGGAATAGTTTATGATTTTATTAATGACAAATTATGTTTAGTTATGATTAAATGTTTTCTTTTAAAATAAATCCTATGAACATAGATATGCATGCATCATAGCCACACAATTCACAATTGCCAAACTATGGAACCAGTCAAGATGTCCATCAACAGATGAATGAATTACAAAACTATGTGATATGTACACAGTGGAATTTTACTCAGCCATAAAGAAGAACACATTTATGTCATTTACAGGGAAATGGTTGGAATTGGAGAACATTATGCCACGTGAGATTAGTCAGTCTCAAAAAATAAGAAATTGGATGCTCTCCCTAATATGCAGAAGCTAGGGAGAAAAATGAGTCATAGGAGGAACTCTAGATTAAGAAGGAGAAAGTATAGATGAGCAAATAAGGCAACCAAACTGAGGGGGATTAGGAAATTTCCTAATGTACATGATGTAGGAAATGGGATGGGAGTTGAGTAAAGGATGATTGAGTTATGTGTGCATGTATGTCTCTACCATCTTCTACTCCATTAAGATATATGACTACAATCCATCATTTTTTAAAAAAAACAAGTAAAAGAAACTAAATCCTATATGGCTATACAATTCACAAGTTGCTTGTCTGGTTTAAGGTACGCCAAACATAGAAATTCTGAAAATATGTATCAACTTCTCTATCCATATAATCTTTTTAAATTTTGCTTTAAGTTTATTTAAAACTTCAGGATAATTTTCAAGGTAGCTTACTTTTTACATCTAAAATATTCATCATACTCTAATATTCAAACAAATTTCTTATTCTAATTATATTTATACTAAAAAGTGAGAATATAAATAATTAAAAAGCCTTTTAAACAATGAAAAATGATATACAAGAAAAAGTTCAATACAAGTGCTGGCTAAACTTCTAGTAGACATAATTGTAACTTCATTAAGAAGCAGTTGCCTTCTAGAATAGATTAAATTTACCAGTGTAGCCATATCATGGTTATATTTACTTCCTAGGACTATTATCAAAATTAGATTTTAAAAACTTAATGATCCAAACCAGTGAGGAGACAGGTAATTTTGGTGAAGTTCTAATGGTAAAATATTGACTATGATTGAAGAAAATATGTCACAGGAAAAGATGCCCAAGTTAAACCTCCCCAGAGAAGGATTTTAAGAAGTATTCTTCCTCTATTTGAGTACATTACTCCATTTGGAATACTTATTTTGAGATAGATGCTAACTTAGCTTTAGTTAAATGTTAGGTACCAAAAATAAGAACAGAAGAACTATAGACACCTATGAAATATTTCCCCTTGTTACCCCAATATCCATCACTATCATGTATTAAGAGCTCTGAGTCTCATCTGGATGAAAATCTTCCCTGAGCTCTCAGTGCCTTTTAATAATGCATTTTTCTCTTTCCTTTATTTTATTTCATGGTTTGGTACAGCCTGAGAGAATAATATTTTAGGCTATATAGTATTTTTCAAACAAAAATTTTCAAAAGATTTAAAATATTAATATCAGGAAGAGATAGTTGCATTATTTAAAAGTCAAAATGAGTTTACTTTTATTTTTTAAAAAGTAACAAGTCTGTTAAATGTAATACAATCTAATACATATCCCCTTCATATATTGTCCTCCAAATGTCACGAAATGCAAATAATTTATTGCTATTTGCCATATGTATAAAGAAAAAAGATACATGATTAAAAATCTCAGGGGTATTTAGCAATTAGGAACCTACATCCTTAACAAAAGTCAACCTCCCACAAGGCACTGATTGAATCATAAGTGAATTATGGAGCATATTATTTATACTGGTGTGATCAGTGCTTATGCATTGACAAGTCTTGGCCACATCTGCCCCTCCCCCCACAAACATATACATAATAAAATTCTAGACATTCTATATGCTTGTCCACCTGGGATGGCATCAGGCATCTCAGTCAAGACTCAATTCCTGGAATTCAAGAAAAGATACCTGTCTTTATCCATGCTAGTTCTTTCCGTGCATTAGCAGCCCCTCCCTGTGTCTCCACCAAAATTTGGGTCTAAAGGACAGTCTCTGTGCATTCATCACCAAAGCTGGAAGCATAGCCTAATTTGGTTAGAGAATCAGATCCTGCCAGTAGATGAGAGATCAGGTACTGAGTAGATTAGAAAATATGAGTAGGAAGGAGTGATGGACTCAAAGCATTACTATTTTATGAACTCCCTTTAGCCAAGTAAAGAAATGACCAAAAACTATAAGAAGTCTCACAGAAGATTCCCCCATTTTTTACTAAAAAAATAACACATAATCATGAATTGAATGATTATTGTTTAGTATAAATTGTATTTAGTAAACTCTACAAGTATCTGAGGCAATTTCTGATGACTGCCCCTAAAAAGGCATGAAAAAAGACTATTACAGAGAAAATAATCCTCATGCACTCAGAGGAACAATGAAATATATTAGTCCATGATATTTCTGGGCATTCTTTATGATGGTTTATAAATTGATATGTATTTCATTTTTTTTCTCCTTTCATTTATTACTCTATTACTACTGTTACTATTTTGTCACAATAGTTCTTTGTTTTTCTAACTTCATAATATGAAGTAAAGCATAATTTTCTGTAATAATAAGTCCTTTGGCTTGCATGTTCTCCACTTCACAATTTCGCCCTTCATATTTTTATCTCTCCCTTCTTTCTTTCTAGCCCTCAACTCCATTCCTTTTTGGTTGTTTCTATCTACTATGCTTTCTTAGTTACCCACTTCTATCCTTTGTCCTAGTTATTAAATTCTAACCATTCTTCAAGAGATTAACTCTTTCCTGCAGTATGCTCACACTACTTTTACTGATAGGAAAAGTGTGGAGTAGGAACGCTTTCCTGAAGATTCACTAAAATTTGTGCCCTTGTATCACTGAGATAATACTTTATGTTCATAATAATTTCCAGTTCTAAGTCATTGGGAGATTCTATTACTTGCAAATAAGAAAAAACAAAAAAACAAGTATCATACCATAGGTATCCTCTTGTACTTTCTTCAAATCTAACTAAAGTATTGGATATAGTGCAAACACTCAATAAATAATGAAACCTGCTCATTCCTATGCAGTACCCACTAACTAGATTTGGCCATAAGGAATCAAAATGTGACTAGTAAAATTTAAAATGTGTCATAAATGTAAAATGTATAATTTCAAAATGTTAACATTAAATGATACAATCAATACATTCTCATATTTTTATGTATCGAAATAATATTTTTGAATGAAATAAAGCATATTCAAGTAATTTTCACCTGTTTCTTTTAACCATCTTAATGTATATCCTTGAAATTTAAAATTACCTATGTTATCAACATTTCATTTGTTTTGAGCAGCATGACTGAGAATCATTCTTTTTAAATTCAGAAAAATGGGAAGGAATACTGTTGTTTCCTTAAAATTTGGGAATTTGTAGGAAATTTTAGAGTTAGAATCCCTCCTAACTCTAGTTAGAGATCTAGATCCCACTTAGGATCCCTATATGTACCCTAATATTGATATTTAGAAAGTGTTTCTGGGGAGCTCTGTCTCTCTCCACTATGTGAGATTATACCCATTCAGACGTATGTCATCTAGGTTTAAAATTATATTTAAATTAATAAACTCTAAAGCCAGGCATTTTGGCACACACTTTTAATCCCAGCATTTGGGAAGCTGAAACCGGAGGATCAGGGCTTGCGGACAGCCTCAGCTCCTTAGTGAGGTCCCTTGCAACTCAGTGAGACCCGGTTTCAAAATAAAGAATAAAAAATAGGGCAGGCGGTGTAGCTTGGAGGTTGAATGCCCCTGGGTTCCATCCCCAGACCCGCAAAAAAAAAAAATTAATGAACTCTAAAAATGGTAAATAGAAAAATCATTGTTCCACCACACGTGTTCTACAGTAAAGTTTTAGTGATTGAGTGTTTGGGGCAGGGACAGAATTATTTTGCTTCAACTCCTGACAAGATTTATGCATTTGAATGCAAGTCACATTTATTTGAAAACATGATATTTCTGGCAGAAGCTACAATTTCAAATAATAGAAATGTTTAAAATGTTTTCATCACAAGCAAGAATAAAAGCTAACAAATTAGTATGACTGATTTAATTTCTCAACTCATTAAAAATAAAACTTTATATTTTAGTTTGAAATTGCTATGGGTACCAAAGAGAATTTTAACACAAACAGTACTTACTTGATACTTTTTCAGGTTTTTCTGCTAAAAAAAATGAACACAAATTTTGTTTGAGATAAATGCAAAGAATTTTCAATATGTATCAATGGAATATATAAGTGTACTTAATATACTTTAACTTTCTTTTTGTTGACTAAGAATTAAGGAGCAAATACACTTCCCTATTGCCTATGTACCCTAAGAATCACAAATTTATAAAAAGTAGATTATGGCAATAGATGGTATTTTTAAGAAACATTGTCTGTTGGGATATACTATTTTAGTGATATAGCAGCAATCCTCATGTATAACATTAAAAAGTAATTCAGATAAATACTTAACTATGACTAAACATGCTGTTATATTTCCTCTAAAAATACAAGCATTGATTATAAAAAGAATTTAGAGCCGGGCGTGGTGGCGCACGCTTGTAATCCCCTGCGCTTGGGAGGCAGAGACAGGAGGATCACGTTGGTTCGAAGCCAGCCTCGCTGGCTTAAGAGACCCTTTTTCCACATTAAAAAACAAGTATAAAATAGGTCTGGGAGTGTAGCCCATGGGAGTGTAGTCCGGAGGTAGAAGGGTTTCCAGGAACCCCAGTACCACCAATAAATAAATAAATAAATAAATAAATAAATAAATAAATAAATCGAAAGGAATAAAATAAATTTGGAGATATGATGATCTGTGAATGAAAGAATGAATAAAATGGTGTCATTTTCCAGCTTCCTCTGAGTTGGAATTGTATTTGCAAATTCAATAATTTTCTGTACTGTGTGTTCAAAATACAAAATCTTAAAAATGATAGCGATACAACAGGTAAGAAGAGGTGATATATCTAATATCTGAATCTACTGCACAATGAACTACAATGGAGGCCTCAAAATTTTTCCAGTAAGCCACTTCATGGGGTCAAAGTGGGGCACATTTTATATCTGGCCCACTCTGGTAGGTATCTTTCACTTACAGTTTTAACAATGTGATATAATAGTAAAGTGTGTTTAAATAGACTTAATCCTTACAATCTCTGGAGTCATAACAGTTTGGACTTGGAACAAAATCCTATCTCTACCATGTAAACATGAATTTGCCAGACTTCCCTTCAGTGCACTTGTCTTTAAAGAGTCATGCTAATTGGGCTAAGATAAGACATAAATTTTTAAAAAATGTGGTAAGGAAGGATATAGATATGGATTTCCTAATTTATTCATTTCTTCTCACCCTTCTTGCTGACTGTCTCAAAATGATATTAAGCAATATTCTTAAGAAAGTTGCAATATGAAAATTGATTCTTATAGCATTTCACAAATGTAATCTGTTCTTTTATTGCAAAGTTTACCCTTTAATATTACTGATGACTATGTCTAAGTTGTTAGTAATTATAAGATTAATCAAATGTCTAGTATGCCCTGCCTTTCAGGTATGCACACAATACCAAGCAGTAAAAGTCAATCAGTGGAAAGCAGGTTCTTTCATCCCTTCACTGGAGATCTATATATTTAGTATGAATGAAAATAGTTGGCTTGGTTATGTAATGTTTACTTAGTCTCTTAGAATTTACAACATGCTTTTAATTAGCTGATTTTTCATAAAAGTATGCCATCTGGACTATGTAATTCAGCCACAAATTTTATTTATAGTTTCATGATAATAATATCACCCAAATTGATCATTTTTTTGCAGGAGAAGAGCATCTGTCTGCCATTTATTTGCGTAGTGACATTTTTCTACTATGAAATAATTTAAAGGACCAATTTGTAATAAAAATATATCCATGATGTTAATTACAATTACGTGTGTGTGTGCGCGCGCACATGTGTGTGTGTGGGGGGGCAATGGATATTGAATCCAGAGGAATTATACCTCTGAATTACAACCCAACTTGATTTTATTTCTTATTTGGAAACAGGGTCTCACTAAGTTGCAAAAGGCCTTATTAAATTTCTGAGGCTGCCTCCAAACCTACAATCCTCCTGCCAGCTTTGCTAGTACTGAGATTACAAGCATGTGCTACCACTCCTTGCTGCTACAGTTTCTTTCTTTCTCTCTCTTTCTTTCTTTCTTTCTTTCTTTCTTTCTTTCTTTCTTTCCTTCCTTCCTTCCTTCCTTCCTTCCTTTCTTTCTTTCTTTCTTTGTTTCTTTCTTTCTTTCTTTCTTTCTTTCTTTCTTTCTTTCTTTCTTTCTTTCTTTCTTTCTTTCTTTCTTTTTTTTTTTGCAGTATTGGAGATTTTACCCAGGGATATTCTATCTCTGACTACACCCCAGTTCTATTTTTTATTTTTTTATTTTGAATCTGGGTTTCAATAAATTGCAGAGGGCCCTACTAAGTGACAGGCTGGCCGTGAACTTGCAATCCTCCTGTCTCAGCCTCCCAAGTACTGGGATTACAAATTGCCAACATGCCCGGCTAAAATTTCTTTACTCATAGATAAATCACAGTTATATTTGTTTTCACTACTATGGGCGTACCATTTTTTGACATTACTCGTGTTAATATAGTCTTAGAATAGAGAAAGTTTTCTTCTGGTATGTATTTGTTGAATGTTTGTGTTAATAGTTTTGATTGATTCACATTTGCCTTTTTGTGTGTGTGTGTGTGTGGGTCTGGGGATGGAACCCAGGAGCATTCGGCCTCCGAGCTACACCCTTGCCCTATTTTTTATTCTTCATTTTGAAACAGGGTCTCACTGAGTTGCAGAGGGCCTCACTAAGTAGCTGAGGCTGGCCGCGAACTGCAATCCTCAGGTCTCAGCCTCCCGAATGCTGGGATTACAAATGTGCACCACCACGCCCGGCTCCATTTTTTTTTTTTTAATTGAAATGTAAGTTTTCTGTTAGATTTTGTGTGTGTCCACTTTTTCTGCTATTATTCTAAATGTGTATCTACTAGATTTATTTGCTTTAAAAATTAGTGTTAAAGTAATAGTGTTAAATATCAATGCAATACCACCCAACACTAGTATCTGAATATTTATAAGATGGAAGCTCACCTTTTGTCACATTGTGCAGCTGAAAACTTTCTTTTTTTGTAGGAACTATGGGTAAAAGTGTAAATTAAAATATGAATTATTAAAATAAATTTTTATTAAAACTCTTATTTTTACTCTAAGCTTTATGAACATGGACATAATTATAAGAGTTGTAAATATTTTTAAGAGTAATTTAAAAATTATTTCTACCCAGCTAATACTTATAAATAGAAGATTTTGTTGTGTTTGCAAAAACAGAGATATAACATAAATATAGTAATTAAGTGAATTAGAATCCAAGCAAAGTAATAGAATCCTAGGTCATTCTGATTTTTTTTTTTTTTTTTTTTTTTTTTTAGGTCTGGGAATGGAACCCAGGGGCATTCTACCTCAGAGATACACCCTATGACCTATTTTTTATTCTTTATTTTGAAACCAGGTCTCACTAAGTTGTGGAAGGCCTCACTAAGTAGCTGAGACTGTCAGCGAACCGTGACCCTCAGGTCTCAGCCTCCCAAATGCTGGGATAACAAGCGTGGGCCACCAAGCCCGGTGGTCATTCTGATTTAATTTGGGGCTAAACAAAAACATTCTTTTCTTGTTATTGACAGTCATTTTGACATGTCTAAGTATATGTTCTTTCTGATTCAATAGATATTTCTTGGATAATTAAGTCCTTGGTAAGTTTTTCCCAGATAACTACATTGAGATCAATGATTACTATATCCTATTGTATACGTTACTAAATAAATAAATCCAATGTTAAGAGAGAGAGAAGGAAAGGAGCAATGCAATGTCTTTTCTAACTCCTTCACCAACAGAAAAATTAGTGGATGCTTCTTTCCATAGCTTGGCCTGTCATCGATTGATCCTTTGACACTGCCATGCAGACATGCTCTCCAATAACTCATTATATGTTAATCAGATCAGTTGATATCACATACAGAAATACGAGACTTATTTACAAATGGTATAAACCTTTAAGTATGTTGGCTTTAGGGCTTTGCATTATTTTTCATTCTTAAAAATTACCTTTTTTCCTTAATATAACTTCACTTATGCTTTTGTAGTAAAGAAGAAAAGGCAATTTAGAGTAATATGATTTTTAATCTTAATATTTGGAATTAAATTTTTTCTAGTCAATATTCACATTTCAGGAGTCAGATGAAAAGAAATCACTGGTACTAATTTAGCAATAAAATGCAGAGACTGCTTTAGGATCCAAATTCCTTTAGGATTAAATCTCATTTCGGTACTACTAATAATATAGTGCTTCCATCTTTTGCATGAATAAACTAATTCTGATACATATTATAAAATCAGCATCCATACACTCATGAATTGCTTTTAAGGTATAAAATGTGTGTTATTTATTTTTATGTCTAACTTAATGTATATATGTCTTAAAATGTCAGTCTTTACCTTTACTTTCCTTTTCAGATTTTTCACTTCTTTTCTTCCCTATAGGGAAGAAGAAACAATAAATCCTCATCTTAAACAACATGATTTTCTTACTCATTTTTGTAGTAAACTGTCAGAGATGAGACTTATAACATGAGTGGAGGAGCTGGCAATCATGGCTCTACTTTTCCATTTGAAAGGAAAGACCATGTGTTCTAAGAATGTGCATTCTGTTTACATCCAGTCACCTGCATTCACGTATCTTCCCCTCTTCTTATATGAAGAAGGTAAAGCTAGAGTGAGCTGTGAATTTATTACTAACTTTAAAGTATATACAATAGAAAAAAAAACAACCGAATTTTCAATTCTTATATTTAGAGAACAAGAATTTGAGTGTGGGGTGGTACTTGTGTAAGTAAATTCATGAGTGAAAGTGAAAACAATAATAAAGTTACATAATATCTCCAAGTAAACAGTGGATTCGGTTTTCAAAACAGAGGCTTGATTGATTATTTTATTACATTTGTTAGACAAGAGTAAGAAAGAAATCAATATTTATTGAGTGACAACCAATTATGTGATGGAAATGTGACACATGTTATTTCATTTATTTCTTAAATATTAAGACTTTTGGTAGAAAAATTATTATCCTGTTATCTAGATGAGAAAAACTAAGAAGTTTAACAATTAAGAGATTGTCTCAGTGTTATAAAAGATTTTCAAATTTGCATATTACTTTTAAAAGTCAATGTTACCTCTTTCTAGACAGTAAATATTTACCTGTTTCTATGACTTCTGATGTTCCCTCTTTAAAAAAATGACAAAAAGAAAAAAATATAAAAGAATAATGATTTATTTGAGTAGTAGACAAGTATGTTTATTTTCAGATATTTTCTATTAGACTATAATAATTTTATTGTCAGATATATTCTATTAAACTACAGTAGACATGTACTCAAACTGACAGAATCATACTGATAATTACTTCTTTTGAAAACCATAACTAGGCATAAATTTGAAAATAGAAGCACTCCCTAAACTAATATATCACCATTAAATATAATGCAATTAATAAATTAAAAGTGCCTTTGTTGATTTTAATTACAAATTATAAATTACAAATTGTAAAGTAGATACAAATTATAAATTTACATTTTAAATTTTTTTTAAATTTGATTTTTCTGAATGTATATATGCACTCATTAATTGAAGATTATTTTTATTCTTGTGTGTGTGTGTGTGTGTGTGTGTGTGTGTGTGTGTGTGTGGTACTGAGAATGGAACCCAGGAACCTTCTACCTCCAAGTGACACCCTCAGCCCTAT
The DNA here is from genome assembly GCF_963383645.1 of Muscardinus avellanarius. NCBI lineage: Eukaryota > Metazoa > Chordata > Mammalia > Rodentia > Gliridae > Muscardinus > Muscardinus avellanarius. Next base: position 76,679,556 of record NC_137794.1, read on the forward strand.
TTTTTGTTCTTTATTTTTCTTTAGTTTGAAAAAGGGTCTCACTGAGTTGCAAGGGCCTAAAAAGTAGCTGAAGGTGGCCGTGAACTGCAATCCTCTTGTCTCAGCCTCTCAAATGTTGGAATTACAAAAGCGTGTGCCACCATACCTGGCTCATTGAAGATTATTTTTAAATAACTCTTTGTAAGATGCTGTACTAAGTGCAACTAAGTAGGATTGTGGGATGGCAAACAGAAACAATCTCCTGATGACTGGTCCACCAAGTGAGATAAGACATGAAATTTTATTTGCCTTTAGGTTACAAGAATAAAGAACTGACCTATTTGTTCTTTCATTTAATTCATAGACTTAATGTTTCTATGCATAATCTGACATATTTTTAACTCTTTCTGCCATAAATCAGTTCAAGTGATTAACATTCCCAGTAGATAAAACTTCTGAATGTGTAAGAAATGTAGCTCTAAAAATATTATCTTCTATAAACCTGATACATTTAGATATCAGACTTATATACCTCTTTTGAGAGTTATTTTAACAATTCAAGAATATCTGGTTAGAACACTATAGTGAAAATAATGATGAATAAAGTTTCATAAACAAAATAAGTATTTTCAAGCCAGGCGTGGTGGTGGCGCACGTTTGTAATCCCCGTGCTTGGGAGGATGAGACAGGAGGATCGTCAGCCTCAGCAACTTAGTGAGACCCTGTTTCCAAATAAAATATAAAATAGGTCTGGGAGTATACCTCGGAGATAGAAAGCATCTGGGTTCCACCCCCAGTATCACCAAAATAAATAAATAAATAAATAAATAAATAAATAAATAAATAAACTAAAAAAATTAAAAATAAATATTTTCAAATGATCGAGTTTTATTTATAACATAAAACTCTTAATTTTAGTAAATATCAGCAAAAATTATTCAACTAAATAAACTAAACATTTCTCCAACTTAAAGCTAATATTTAATGTTTAAGACAAATATAACTGTAGCTATATTTTTTTAAAGAATCTGTCATAATACTGTTAAGACAGCAAATTAACTCCTTGGCATTTACAAACCTTAAAGACACCTCCAGAGGCACTCATTATTGAATGTATATATATATATATATATATATATATATATATATATATATATACTCTGAAATTTAAAAAAAAAAAATATATATATATATATATATTTTTTTTTTAATTTCAGAGTAAATTCTTATTTGGGGTGGTATTTTGATAGTATTAAATACATAATCTCATTGCTTATAAAGGTTGCATTTTTATTACTGTTTGTAAGGCTGAATAAAACAATGAAAATGAATTACTAAAAACATTTTACCTCAAAGCTTTCAAAAATAAGAAAATAAAAGCTAATGTGTTAACATTAAATAATTGGAAACTAGCAATGAATTTTTCTTAACTCAGACAATGACTATTAGAGGAATCCTCACACTGTATTTATTTATACTTCCTAACAAACAGCTGACAGTAGATAAAGAAGAGATACAACTACTTGTGCTTTTGCACAGGCAGTAGTTCATAATAAATGTCTTAATTATAAAGGCACAATAGATGAAAACATTTTAGGACTTTCCTTGTGTATTCTAATATAGTGTAATATGCCCAATATATGCTCAATAAATACATGTTCAGTATCAGTGAATAGAATACCCATAATATCCTTTGACAACCAGAATTCCTCTTATAGGTAACAGTATAATGACTATTATGTTAATAAGCATATCACATTTTTTTTTGCCTTACTAGGAATGGAACCCCGGAGCATTCTACCTCTGAGATACAGCCCCAGCCCTATTATTGATTCTTTATTTTGAAACAGAGTCTCAAGGAGTTGCAAACGGCCTCGCTAAGTAGCTGAGTCTGTTCACAAACTGTGACCCTTTGGTCTCTGCTTCAAAATGCTGGAATTACAAGCATGCACCACCACGCCCAGCCATATTTTTTTTCCTTTTTTTGGTGGTACTGGGGCTCCTGGAAACCCTTCTACCTCCAGACTACACTCCAGGACCTATTTTATATATTTTTTAAATTTGGAAACAGGGTCTCTTAAGCCAGCCTTGTGCTGGCTTCGAACCAGCGCGATCATCCTGTCTCGGCCTCCCAAGCGTGGGGATTACAAGCATGTGCCACCACGCCCGGCTGCTATACCTTATTTTAAAACTTCATGTGCAATTCAAAAAATTATAAAATTAAAGTAATATAAAGGCATATTCTTAAAATCCTAAAATGATGCACTTACTTGAAGTTGGTTTTGGTTTGTCTAAAAATTAAAAAGAAGAAAGTGAGTGATAATTTTATATTTATTTGTAATATGTTAGTCTATTATATTTTCTATTTATATTTTTAATAGTTAAATGGATAAAAGCTAAATCTATGTTAAAGTAAATAAGGAATGTATTCTGATTAATTTTTAAGACATATTCTCATTGAATTTTGCAACATATAGTTGTAAAACTATAAAATATAGAACTTTGTGGTCTTCACTTTATCCCCACAAAATCTCATTTTTAATTGATACAGTGTGAATATTTATAATAATCTGAACATTTTACTCTTTCTGAATGTCATAGAATGTGTATTATCAAACTGTCTTTTATAAGATTTTATAAGCTTCAGGATACATTCTTAAGTATGTTAGTTAACAATTTAAACTCTTCAAATGTAGTATGAATGAAAAAAATTGACATAAAATCTCAGGAGGAATGTGTAGTAGATAAAATTGATGCCATATAAATACATTTCTCTTTAATATAACTTATCTTCACAAATTAAATACTTTGTGTAATCCTATACTTAAAATCCTATTCATAAAAATGTACATCATTTACTTGACTTTGATTGTAAATTACTTGTATCATGCATAGTTATGCCAATTAACAGAGAGCATATAGAAAGATACAACTTCTGTAATGAGAAATTAATTAAGGATATCTAAAAATTACACTGAATGTGTCTATTCACTTAAATTCTACTATAAGGAATTATATACTTAGAATTAACAAGATTAGACATATTTGTTAAGGTGTTAATAAAGCTACATATATTATTTATCTTTGAAGAATGATTATATAAACACTTTATGTCTATCAGATGCTCCTTCATTAAACTGTGTACAACTGTACTATAGAACACTTTTTTTTTTTTTGTATTTGTGGTGCTGGAAATTGAATCCAAGGGCATTCTACCGCCAAGCTACACCCCCAGCCTAATTTTTTTTATTCTTTATTTATATATATTACATTAATTTTCAAATTTAATAAAAATAGTGAATTAAGATAGAATGTAAGTCACAAAAGCCCAAAATACCTGTTTTTATAGATGGATATTCTTTTTCTTGATGTTCTGCTTTTTCTAAAAAGAAGATTCAAAATTCATTGTAAGCATTGAATTATTTTTGCAGCAAGCATTTCTTATTAACATATATGCAGCAATCCTCAATTCACATAAGTAGCATGCCTCTAAGTAATTTTTATATAACTTGTAACACAGAAAGTATATTGTCAAAAAATTCATTATAAACAAGGTTAGTTTCATTGGCATGGATGCCCTGTAAAAGGCTTCCCCCTGTATGTAGCTGACAGTGGTTCCAGGGTACTAGTCCTCTTGGAAGCATGTGTTTTAACAAGAGGACAGAATATGCCACAGAGAGAAATGAGAAGAGAAGCAATCTTCCTTTTTTTCCTTTGCTTTCTTCCTTTCCGCCCTTTTTCCCTCCCTTCCTCCCTTTCTCTCTTTCTTTTCTTCCTTTCTCTTTTGCTAAAGGTTGAATCATTCATTGAGGACATTTAAATTAGATGACATTTGCCTTTGTCGTTTTACTAATTTGTTTTTAACTTTCTGACTCCAAGTTCCCTTCTTGCTGGATGAGAAGGAATTGAGTGCTGGATATCAGCTTATTTAAAATTAAAACCAGGTATGCTCAATTCCAAAGAGTACTATATCTTGCGTTCTTATTTTCTGTACCATCCTCCCTTTCCAGGTCTGGTTAGAACTCTCACAACTAATCCTCGAGTATGATAAATGGAATAAAAATATGTGAATAATTTTCATTTGCCTTAGCTCTCTGAAAAATATTCAAAATGAAAACTGTCATTTTAATTTTTCATAAGAAGATATGTCTCTTTCATCCCAAAGTGACCTTTATAATGAAGCCTTGTGGGGTAGGAAATCCTGAATGGTACTGAGAATGTTTAAAAACTGAGCAGATACCAGATACTGGAAAGGGCCAAGAGTAGGTCCTCTATAATGACCTGCAGGGTTAGTCCTCTAGAACTGTTCTTGATGTTTACCTGTCCTTTGTTTCATGTGCTCCTAAACCTAGATATTACTATTATTTTTCTCCAAATCATACACCAATAGTGAAGTAGGTGGGAAGATATAGAACTTCTGGTGTCCTAAGTCTAAACTGGGTATTTGTAAATTCTAGATAGTATTCGAGAAGGAACTTTCATGAATATAATTTGCATAAATGTCCTATTAAATAATTTGTAAGATGAACAAAAATTAAGAAGCCAATACTGTAGGTAGTAAACTGTCAGAAGAGCAGCACTACAAAAGTAAAATGAATCAAAATAATATCAATTAATGACATATATAAAAATGTGTTCTAGGATGTACATATGTTTCAGTTAGTTTCCATACAGTGGCACCTTATTTCCTGAGCCATGAAAACTGACCTCCTAACTTGTCTCCCATATTTTTCTTTGGACCTTCTTTGTTAGTAATTTTTCATATAGGAGCCAAAGTGTATGTGACCAACAGCCACTCATGCCTTCATCTAAGCTTTTATTTCACAAATGTACATCATTCAAAGTCCAATATTATGTTAAAAACACTTGTCATCTGTGTGACAATGAACAGATATTTTTACCTTCTTGAGTCTGGTAGTCACCATTTAAACTATCTAACACTGTAATCTCTGCATCACACCTGTGCAAGCAAACGTACCATCTTTGAAATCCATACTCATGAAGAAATTCTGTGGATTTTAGTAGAGGGATGGATGGCACAACATTTACAATTTTATAGATTTCTAAATGTGAAAATCTCCCTATAGTGCATTTATTTGGTGCCGCTGAAAGCAAATAAGTAAAAAAAAAAAAACAAAAACAAAAACGAGAAATACAACTATAGTTCATAACACTGACAGTTGCACATAATTTTTTGTTATTATGTATGACTGGAAGATTTCCCACCTGTCCTAATTTCTTATTTTAGATATTTTATAGCCTAGATATACTCGCTCATTTCAAAATAGTGATACAACTTCTAGACATTTTTTTCTGTATAATTATAACAAATCACCAGTTAGTAGAAAAGACAAAGATGTTAAATAAAAGCTATGGTAATATCATTAGTTTATTGCTTATAAAGGTAATTTAGACATGGGCAATGTTGTAAATAACAGTTTAAAAATCAAGAAAATTGTTAAAATTTAAATGGTCAAGCAATACTTCTCAGGTTTTATTTTCTTCAGCTCTTACTTGTTGGTTTGGACTTGACTGAAGAAAGAAGGGAAGTAGAGGGTATATTGATGAGTATAAACCATGAAAACTGTTATTTTCCCCCCTTGTATTTATTTCTTCTTAGTTTTAGCTGTTCAGTTTAAACTTAACCTATTTTCTCTCCGTACGATTATTTCACCTTCATTAAATACATGAATTATTTTTATTATTTTGAAGACACAACTCATGAAATGCATGTAAAATTTAAAGCTATATATATATATATATATATATATATATATATATGGATTACAAATATATTGAGCTAATTGTTCATTATCCTCAAACATTCATATAAGAAAATGAAATACTCAGAGATGTATATTAACATCAAAGAATGCAAATTACTGATGCTATGAATTTAGACAGTGGTTGGGGAAAAAAGAGTAATTGTGATAGGAATATGAAATGTCCTCATGAAGTTTTCTTTCTTCTCATAGAATAAGTCTAAAATACATATAAATAAATAGTTATCTCTTCAAGAAAATGCATTTAAATCTTGATTATCTGATTATCTCAATTAAAAGAAAGAAATGACTTTATAGACTCTTTCTTTTGAATGATTATGAGTAAGAAATAAGATGTCTGAATGGCCACTTAAGTAGAAGTCCAACCTTGGAATCCCCTAGAGATTCCAGGTACTTCCTGAGTTGAAGGCTCAGAATTTTCCTTCCTCTACACAGAAAAGACTGAAATTGCAAAAGTATGCCTACTTTTTTATATCTCAACTGAAATATTGAGGTATGGGCTGTTTTTGCTTTAATATGTGTTCTGCTGGTCATCCTTTAAGGTAGATTTAAAATTTTATATAACCATACAACTGTTGGTAGAAATCTAATGAAAAGATTATTTCAGATAATTTATAAATAGAAAGTTTCAGATTTTTGCAATTTCTAAAAATTAAGAAATTTATAGCTTTGGAAATAGAATTAAAACCTGAGTACATGGTAATGAATGCATTATATAGATTTCCTATGAGTACTTGTCAGCTTCTTCTAATCATATTTTAAAATATTAAAGTTATACCACTGTAGTTTTTATTATTTTTAATAAATTTTTAATAAATGTTTATCAAGTATATTCTTTATTATTCACAATAATTCTAAATCTTAAGATTTATGACATTAAAAATTGTCATAATTCAGCCAAAATGTGTGCTTGTCTACACAACATAAAATTTATACATAGAATAAAAATAGAAAATATCTTATTTACCTGTTTTTTCTACCGTGGCAGCTTTTACCTGCTTGAGAATTTTTTCTTCTGTGATAGGAAAAAAAATGATAACACAAGTAGAAATTTTGAATACATCAGTACAAGACAGTAACATGTGTCAATCTTGATATTTTGTGTTTTTTTTTTTTGAAATAATACCAATGCCATGAAACACTCTGTTTCCCAAATAAAACAGCAAAGATTATCTTGTATTCAAATTGCCCAGGGGAAAAAAATAAAGGAAATTGTCTAGCTGAGCTATTCTTCCTAGCTATTTCATTGTAGAGGCTTTTCTAATTTAATTTGTCTATTCCTTGCCCTTTGCCTTTACTGCACAATACTCTATTTATCTGTTGCTTAGGGATAATTAGTTAATATGTATACATTTGTGTGTGTGTGTGTATATATATATATATATATATATATGCACATTTTCATTATTGAATCAAACCAGGAAGAATTAATTCTTGATCTTCTTTGTTCAGATAGTTCTTCTCTCGGAATCCAAGATTAGCTGAAGAACCCAAATTTTCTTATGCTGCCAACAAGCTGGGGGAGAGCACAGGTAGTGTAAGAGTACAAAGTCCTTTGTCCTCTTGGGTTGAACAGAGTCAGAAAGATTCGGGTCAAATTATTACAATGATGCTATTTAAAATTAAACTTTTGACGTGTTTAGAAGTGAGAGTGAACTGGCTGGACAAATATTCTACTTAAAATATGTCATTTGGCATCATGGAATTTAAAAAACAAGACAGTTGTAGCTGAAGAGCTGTAGTTAGAAGACAATGCAGTTGATACACACTGAGAAACTTAAATCCACGATAATTCTCCTTAAAAAGGCTTGCATTTGAAGTACAAAAGAGGACAAGAGTATATTGCTGACTTAAATTAGAAGGTTCTAAAAGTTCCTTCTAAGATTTTGCTTTTGTAAATACATATCAGTGTTCTCCCTTTCCCACCCTCCAGCCTCCTTTTTTTATTCCTGTAGTTTATTTTTATGTAATATATATGTACATATATATCATGTATAGATATATATGTATAGATGTATTTTTGTGTGTCTATATGCATACCTGCAGATACAGATATATTTTTGTAGTACTGAAGATTAAACCCATATATATACACATATATTCAATCAATATATATCAATGGGTTCAATCAATATATATATTTTTGTTTGATTTTAGAATATATTTTGTGGCAGATATATGTATGTATATATCAAATATAAGTTTTGTATATATACTTTTTGATATATCTATATACATATTTGTGGTACTAATAATTGAACTCTATATGTGTGTGTGTATATATATATATATATATATATATATATATATATATATATATATCACAGTGAGACCCTTTGCAGCTCAATGAGACCCTGTTTCAAAATAAATAAAAAAATAGGACTGAGCATGTAGAATGCCCCTAGGTTCCATCCCCAGTACCACAAACAAATAAATAAATACATATGCATGTATGTATTTATATGTAGATATATGTATATATGTAGATATATGTGTATCTATGTAGTATATCTGTATATATGTGTATCTATATATGTAGATATTCATAAACGTAGATATATGTATATATAGATGGATATAGATGTTTCTGTGGTACTGGGGATTGAGCCCAGGGACATTTTACCTCAGAGCTAAACCACCAACACTATTTTTTTTTGTTATTTTGAAACAGGGTCTCACTAAATTGAAGAGGGCCTTGCTAAATTGCTGAGGCTGGCCTCAGATCTCCCATACTCCTGCCCTGCCTCCCAAGTGCTGGGATTAAAAGTATGTGCCACCATGTCTGGCTGTCTTATATTTTTTAAGATTTACTTTTTGAATCAAATCAATCTGACTCAAACCCATTGCTTACATATTTTCTACAGTAAAATTTAAAAAAAGAAACAAATTTCTTTTCTTTCTTTTTCTTTCTATTTATTTATTTATTTATTTATTTATTTATTTATTTGGTACTGGGGATGGAACCCTTCTACCTCTGTGCTACACTCCCAGACCTATTTTATATTTTTATTTGGAAACAGGGTCTCTTAAGCCGGCGAGGGGCTTCGAACCAGAGGGATTCTCCTGTCTCCGCCTCCCAAGCACGGGAATTAGCATGCGCCACCACACCCGGCTTAAGAAACAAGTTTTTGAGAAAGTGTTTTACACTTCCCAGTGATTTGTACCTAACTATATTTACAGACTTTAGTAAACAATTCATACAATGCATGCAATGGGCACTAATACTCTAAACAATAACTCAGGTTTAGGTAGCCTCAAAATTAATTTCATATTTAACTAATTTAAATATCTAATTCTAATTCATATTTAATTAGTTAAAATATTCTATTAAGTAGGACTAATTAAAGTCTTTGGTTTGATGAGTTTTGTGTCTTTCTATACAATAAGAACACATTTGTTCACCACAATATTCTCCAAAGTGCAAGAGTTTGGGAGTCTAAGATGACTGCATTTGATTGAGCCCATCAAATGACCCAATCTGAATCATTTTCTAAGATCATCTTGCTCATGATAGACCAAAACAAATTAAAATAGCGATCCCTTTCAACTGGTCTTTGTGTTAACTCTCAAGTGGAAAGGCTAGCTAACTGAATAGTTGCATCTACTGTCAGGTTCTCAGTACAAGATAGATAGATAGATAGATAGATAGATAGATAGATAGATAGATAGATAGATAGATAAGATGGCTAAAACTGGAAATATTCTAAAATATGATGATTTAAGGCGTGAGTTGTCTCAAATAACTTTAGATTTGATTCCATGCTCTTCCTTTTGCTACAACCAGCACACTTAGGGGTTATTTGGTACTACAGATACCACCTGAGAAATACCTGGTTTACCATGAGAAACACCTTTTTCTGGTTTCACTGTGTCTTCTTCTGTAAATAATAAAAAATATTTTTAGATTTTTACAAGCTTTGTATATTAATATACAATGAATATTCTCTATACTTTAGGCCAGTGATTTAATTGTGCCCCTGGAAGGAAAAAATATTTCAAAACTTTCATGTTGTCCTATTTCATATGAAAACCTTAAGGTTTTTTTTTTTTTTTTTTTTTTTTTTCCAAAACTGTGGATGGAATCTAGGGGCATTCTACCTCCGAGCTAAACCTTCAGCCCTATTTTTTTTTTCCAGCCAAATTACTTTTTATTTATTTTTTTTTGTTGTAAGCCTTTCATTTGTATACTTTATTTATTTTTTTAACAAATTTTTTATTGAACATAAATAGTATACATTTACACTATATTTGGTGCCCTCTCCCCCCCGCCCCCGTTTTCCCTTTCCCCCTCCCACCAATGGTTGTCCAGGTTAACCATGTCTTATTCATAATTTTACACATGTTCAGGTGTAGACCCTCATTAATCAAGATCAGCCTTCCTCCTGTCCTATCTTACCATCCAAACTTAGCTAGTATTACCCCTTCAATATCTGGAGTCCCACTGGTATCCTTTGTGTTTCCTAGTTTGGGCATATTAGAGGAAACATATGTATCTTCTCCTTCTGTACTTGGCTGATCTCACTTAACATAATGTTCTCCAGGGCTTTCCATCTTCTTGCAAATGATATAATTTTGTTCTTCTTTATGGCTGAATAGAATTCCATTGTGTGTATTTCCCACAGTTTTGCTATTCATTCATCTGTTGATGGTGATCTGGGTTGGTTCCATATTTTGGCTATTACAAATTGTGCTGCTATGAACATAGGTATGCATATGTTGCTGTAGTTCTCTGAATTCAACCCCTTTGGAAAGATACCCAGGAGTGGTATAGCTGGATCATATGGTGGATCTATTCCCACCTTTCTTAGGAATCTCCACACAGATCTCCATAGTGGTTGAACTAGTTTGCATTCCCACCAACAGTGTAAAAGAGTTCCTCTTTCCCCACATCCTCGCCAGCATTTGTTGTTGTTTGATTTCTTTATGCTTGCTACTCTGACTGGGGTTAGATGGAATCTCAGTGTAGTTTTGATTTGCATCTCCCTGATAGCCAGTGATGAAGAACATCTTTTCATGTATCTATTAGCCCTTTGTATCTCTTCTTTTGTGAAGTGTCTATTTAGTTCATTTGCCCATTTCTTGATTGGGTTGTTGACCAGTGGATTAGAATAGAAGATACAGAAACAAACCCACACATCTTTAGTCAATTAATCTTTGACAAAGGGGCCAAACACATACGCTGGAGAAAAGACAGCCTTTTCAACAAGTGGTGCTGGGAGAACTGGCTAACCATTTGTAAAAAGATGAATCTAAACCCCTATATCTCACCAAACACTCAAGATGGATCAAAGACTTAGAAATTAGACCTGAGACTGTGAAGTTAGTAGAGGAGAGCATAGGTTCAACACTACAACATATTGGCACAGGCAGTAACTTTCTCAACAAAACCTCCAAAGCTCAGGAAATTAAAGCAAGAATAAAGAAGTGGGATAACATCAAACTAAAAAAAGTTTCTTCTCATCAAAGGAAACTATCAATAACCTAAAGAGGAAGCCTACAGAATGGGAAAGGATCTTTACCAGCCACCATTCTGATAGGGGGCTAATATCCAGAGTATACAAAGAGCTCAAAAGACTCTACACTAGCAAAACAAACAACCCTATTTTTTTATTCTTTATTTTGAAACAGGGTCTCACTGAGTTGAGAGGGCCTCACTAAGTAGCTGAGACTGTCTGCGACCTGCGATCCTCTTGTCTTAGCCTCCCAAGTGCTGTGATTACATGCTGCATGTTCTAATTAATAAAAACTCTACAATAAGAATAATTATTTACATCAAAGCAACTGTAATTTTTGGATCATGGGCTTTAAGGAAGCATAAATGGAAAATCGTACATTAGAACAAATACTTTTATAAATATGTGAACATTTTCTTATAAAAGATAATAAAATAATTATAGATAAAATTAATATACATACTATGAGTTTGTGCTTTTTCAGATGAAGCTAAAATAAATAAATAATAAATTATACAATGCACCAATAAAAAATTAAAAACAATAATATTATCTTAAGCTACCTGACAAAATATAATATTCAATAACAGCAAGCATAAGTTTTAAATAGTACTAGATCTAACTAGGCTTAAATATCATTAGGCTTCTGGTTAAAACAAATTCATATATCTGATAAAACATATTCAATTTTGGCAAATAAATAATGTCAGAAAATATAAAAGAGTAGATAGACATTTATGAGAATTGTTGCTTTACAAATATAGTATTTACAAGAGCAACTAGATTCTACCATGATAAGTTGCCAGCTAAACCGGTGAGAATTCAAGGAAGAAGTGTGGTGTACATCAAGGTTTGGATACTTGACTGTATAATTATTGAAGAGTATTTATTTATTTATGTATGTGTGGGTATATTCTCTCTCTCTCTCTCTCTCTCTCTCTATATATATATATATATATATATATATATATATAATAGCTATATATACACACATATATAAAAACTAATTTTCTGAATTTGGTATATTGAACTATTTTCATAAATACTGAGTATGGATAATAATCTTTATGTTGTTTGTTTCTTATGATGATATGATACAAATAAAAAATATAATGCTAATCCTTATTAAATGGTAGATGCTTAATAGACTTCCATCCTCTTTCCTTTAAAACCCCAATTGTCCATGATTTTTTGTAATAATGGCTTTGATGAATATTATCGGAAATAAAGTCACAAAATTACTGTGATCATTCTTTATTTCAAAGGACTTGAAAATATCTGTTCTAAAATCTGGAGATCTGCCCTTTTTGTGTGTGTGTGCATTGTAATCATGCATCTTAATGAGGTAGAAGATGGTAGCACATCACTCATCTAGCCCTTCCCCAATTCCCACCTCCTTCCCTCTCATGTTCTGCATAGTGATTTACTTTGATAAGTTTGTGAAGTACATCATGTGTATTAAGGAGTTTCTTCTTCTCCCCTCTCATCTCCCTCAGTTAGGCTGCTTTCTTTATTCATCTAAGTTTTCTTCTTCTTTTTCTGAAGTTCCTTCTATGACTCTTTTTCTCCTAGGTTCTCCATACTAGGGAGAGTATCTGATTTTTTACTTTTTGTGACTGGCTAATCTCACTTAGACTAATGTTCTCCATTTTCATTTATTTTCCTGCAAATTATGTAATTTTGTTCTTTATGGCTGAGTAAAATTCCATTTTATACATATCCCATAGGTTTGTAATCCATTCATCTGTTGACTGACATTTTGGTTGATTCCATTGTTTGGCAGTTGTGAATTGTGTGGTTATAAACAAAGATATGCATGCATTAGTCTGGTAGTTTGGTTTCCATTCTTTTGGATAGATACCCAGAAGTGGTATTGCTGGATCATATTGTTTGTTCATTCGATCCTCAGAAGAATGGAATGAACTTTCTGAGGTTTATCTGATGTTATATTCTAGATGTTTTTTTTATCTATAGGGCATACCAATTTTACCTTCTCCAGTACTATAAATTCATGTTGAGAAATAGTGGGGTGTATATGATGAGTATAGTTCAGTAATATAGTTCTTGAGAGATTCTATATAAATTCTCTAATGAAAAACAAAAAGTTTTTTTTTTCAGAATGAAGATAATGTCAGGTCTGAAAGTGTTACAAATAAAACAATCCTTACCCGGTTTTGCTTCCTTTTTAATTTGTGGTTCTGCAAAGAAGAAACAGAAACACAATTTTAATTCTGAGAAAAAAGAAACAAACCTGAGCACAAACTAATATTTCAAAATCATTAAATTCTATTTTCCATAATGGAAAAAGAAGAAATTTGCTAAAAAGATTATTCCCATTTTATGTGTGCTTTGTCAAGGACAAACTATTAAAAACAATAGTATAAAACACAGTGTGCACTTATTTCTGTTTTTGCCACTGATACTTGACTTAAACCTAAATTGTCCATTTATTTCCAAGATGATTTAAAGTAGGAAAGAGTTCCAAAGGAAAATAATTTGAACAACAAGACTTGGAAGAAATTATTTAAAATATATCTGATTTGATTACTTTTCTGATTTAGGAATTTAGACAATCGTATAGCTTGAGTGTGTGCTTCCCCAGATATGTAGAGTCCTAACCCTTAGTACCGGAGAGTGTGGTTTTATTCAGAATGGGGTTGCAGCAGATGCAATTAATTTAGATAAAAGAACCTCAGAGAAAAGTAAGTGGGTCCTTTAAGAAGATAACAATAGACATGGGGAGAGGAGATGACCACATGATGAGGGAGGGAGAAATTGAAGAAATGACCTACAAGCAAGGAACAACAAGGGCTGCTAGTAACCACCAACAGCACAAAGATGCAGGGAAGGTTTAAAGGGCAGCAAGGCCCTCCTGGCACCTGGATTTGGGACTTCTAACCTCCAGTATTTTAAGAAAATTAGTGTAAGTTTATGATATTTTATTCAGAAATTCCATAACACTAGTAAAACTGGGATGCATAAACCAACATTTTAATCATTTTCAAAATTAGATTGTTGTGTGTTCTTTGGAAAAGATTTTGCTACTTCTGCAGCACTAAAAAGTGTTTATCTGGCTGAAGAGTCAAGAATAAAAGGATGAGAGCACCTGTTTTTCTGGTTCAAATTCTATATCCTATAATAATCAGAAAAGAATGTGGTTTTTTAGGAATCAATTAGTCAATTGCTTCTTCTGCAGCATATAAATCTTAGAGATTCATATAGAAAATTTTTTCTAGGAATAGATATCTTAGCTCAGTATGTCTTTTTTTGAAATTTGTCAGGGATAAAATTTGGTATAATATTTATACTAGGACATATCATTTCAGAGATATGTTGTTCATTCTAAATGAAGAATGCAGACATGAGTTAGTACATAAAATATACATACCTGGCTTCTCTTCCTTTTTTACTTGTGGCTCTAAAATATAGGTAAACATTAGCAATAATAAATATATAAAGGTATTCATTTCCTATACTTATGCATATTTTTATGTTATTTGTAGTGTTAAGTCTGTCGTATTAATTTATTCTTATGGTTATGGCAAATTAATGCAAAAGACTAATTTCCTCATTATCAATAAAAATAAAAATTATTTTGAGAAGAAATGGAAATGTGAGCTAAGATTTGTAAGACAAGGTTAGCAAAAATACTGGGTTTTACCTCTAGTTAATAAAGGATGAAGGAAAATTTCAGCATAGTGTATTCTCAGAAATATACTTAGGACAATAAGCACCTGGTCTTAGAGAAAACAATTAAGATTTTGACTTCCAGCAAAATATTCAATATGGAATCAAAAGATGATTAAAAGCATGCATCCAATATTTGTTTTATTTAAATTTTTATTCATTCTACATGCATATAACATACGTGGAGGTTTAGGTTGGACTTCTTTGCCTAAAAGAAGTAGAAAAATATTAAATATTTAGTCAGACAATGTTTATTGAATTGACAATATCAATTGTGATAGAAAATTAAATATATAAAAATAAAAAACCACATGACTTAAACTGCAGCTATCCTTTTTTTATGAAAATTCTATCTAATGTCCATTGCCTAGTAACTAGTTGAAAATTCATTTTAAATAATAGAACTATTAGTTTAATTCCATGGCATTATTACAAAAAAATCTGCTTGTGAACTTTTATATACATATTAGTTTTTTTCTTACTTAACATTAAGAAAGAACACACATAATCAAATTTTGAGGAGGTATTTTGTCCTTTTATTATATTAGATGAAAATTCAAGAATAATGTTTTCATCTTTAATAAAATGATCAGTATGCCAAATTGCTATTATACTTTTAAAATGATTACTCCCTCATTGGGAGCTCTTAGTAACTATACATAGATGCTTATTGCATATTGAGAAGCTAGTGCAACAATTTGTGTTCATATATTCAAGTTTGGGGTCATGTGATTTCTGTTATAGTGACTCTGCTGTGCCATTACAAAATAGAAGCAGTCACAGACCTCCCTGGGAATGAATTCCAGGAGTAGCTTTACATACAGAAACTGGCGGACATTCTGTGGGCCTTTGTCAGCCTCTTCTATATTCATATGTCAGTTTTAATTTTCTTTCTATTTTCTATCAACAAAGACTTGGTCAATCAACAATAGCACCTTCCTTTAATTACACGTTTCCTTAAAATGCCGTTTAATATGTTCCACTGCTCAGTTCATCTTTACCTGTTGTCCACCTCTTGACTTTGAGTTTATTATTATTTTACTATATTCTGCATTCTATTCTGACCATTCTATTTATGCAGCCTTGATGCTTCTCCCACTACTTGCCAAGAACAAATCCCTGTTCACCTGGCTTCGGGGAAGGGTGAAAATAACACATTCAATTGTTTGGGGGGGGGGGTGAGTATTAATACTGTCCTCTTTTATTCTCAATAGTATCCCAGTGACTTCCATTTCTAGCTAACACACAACAAATAAGAACCCGATTAACTCTCAGACTGGAAACTAAAAAAAACCAGAATATATAAAAAATGTTTTTAAAGATGTTGGACCTTAGAGAACAAAGATAATGATTAATGTGTCAGGGCTTCAATAGAGGAGAACCAGGAAGATTCCTGCAGTGATGAGGTCGAGCTAGGAATCCAGAAAAGTAAAAAAAAAAAAAAAAAAAAAAAAAAAAAAACCCTGGAGATCAGGGTCAGAATAGAAAAGAGAGTTTTGGCAATGTGCCACATGTCTTCAGATGAACACTGATCAGTATATGAGCACTACTTGATTCAAGAAATCTACTTGATTTTAGGGAAAGAAACAACGGAAGAGATACCAAAGCTTTAGGATACGAAATGAAGTTGAGCAGTTTTAGTCCTCCAACTATGTGCTTAGCTAAAAGATTGATCTTACGTATTTAGATTGCTTTTCCCCTTCACAAGATGATAATCATGTTGTAGACGACTTTAACCATGATGTTACTTACTCACAATATACTGTAAATATCAATACATTATAAATATACTGTATTAAGTTAATGTCTTTCCTTCTAAGCTGTGAGATGGCTGAAGAGAGAGCTCATGTGTATTTATCACTGTATTCCGGGAACTAGCACAGTGTCCATTATATGATTTTATAATATGCACTCAATTATATGTTTATCATATAAAGAAATACAATAATATAATAAATGAGAGAGGAAAATAAATGAAGAGATTGAGAAAATAAAAGTTAATGTAGAAAAATATAAATTCAAGGGTTGATTACAGCAAGGTGTGGATGTATATGCATGCGTATATTCAAAACTACTCCGGAGGCTGAGGCCAGGACCATCACAAGTTCAAGGTTGGCTGGCACTACTTAGTGGAGCCCTATCTCAGAATAAAATAAGTTTTGTTTTCTTTTTTGTGGTACTAGGATTTAACCCAAGGGCATTCTACTCCTGAGTTACATCCTCAGACCTGTTTCTTTTCTTTCTTTCTTTCTTTTTTTTTTTTTTTTTTTTGGTGGTACTGGGGTTCCTGGAAGCCCTTCAACCTCCAGTCTACACACCCAGAAATGTTCTAAACTGCATGCCTTTCATGTCACACATCCCATCTCTGCCGTATGCTTTTATTTCCCTTATTAACCTCAATGGCTTCACCTGGTTTATCAGGTTATTCATGAATATAATATGCTGCTTATCCTTTCTTTTCTCTGCTCACCATTTTGTTTTCTAGAGTGAAACCATACATTGTATTTATAATAACTAACTTAAGATTGCCTTTGCTTCTGGACTGTTATATATTTTAATCTCTCTGTCTAGTATATACTTCCTCCTTCATCAATTGGTAAATCACATCTATCATGAAAATATTACTAAAATAAGCTCTTCTAGGTAGCTTTCCCTTAAACTGTCATTTTAAATTATGTCTACCTTTCAAGTTTCAGTAATTCTCTTTCTTTATCTTTATCTCAGCACTAAACATACAAATGTCTGTTCTATTGTCTCCTGTAATGTGCTGTAACTTCTGTATAAACTGACACTAGTATTTCCACACCTTAGCATGGCTCTTGGCATACTGAAAATGGTAAATAAATATGCTAGCTGAATTAAATGCATAGGTACTATGCAAACTGGGATCAAAAAGTTACTTATAGCTACTAGGACACATGAATTAATTTAAGGTCAAGAGATCCTTGATGATAGCAAACCATAGGTTGAGCCAAGGACAGTTTTCTGTTCTCTAAAATATTAATAAGGTAATAACTAAGGGCTCAAAGTTATGTAGAATACAGCAATAATACTTTAAAGTTGGAAAAATGGTAAGTGGAAAAATGTTCAGTTCATAAAATCCTAATAAATGGAATTCTAATTGAAAGTTACACTATTCTGATAATCTATTCAAGATGAACTTGTATCTTTTAAATGTTTGTGTTTATAGCAGTAAATGTAGTTTAACCTAAGCCTATTGAACACTGACTGAATTGGTTGTGAAATAATAAATCTTAAAGCATTCCTGCAGTAATTGGGTAGCAGTGTCTATTGCCTCTGATATATGTTTTAGTTCATAACATTGTAGTAATGCAAATTTAATTAGAAACATGTTCTTTATGTTTTCTGCAATGGAAAACAAGCATGTATTTCTAAAGTGGTATCAACAAAATATTCAGTAAAAAATAAAAATAAAAACAGGGGAGGTGCATTTCATTGGTAGGGTACGTGCTTAGTATATGTGAGGACTTGAGTACAATTTCTGATGCCAAAAACTTTTAAAAAATGTTTTACAGCACTGGATATTTTTCTGAAATACTTAATAAATTATTTGATTTTCTAATAAATTATTTCTAACACAGTAATAAATTATCATATATCAATACATTATTCAGATTATGTATTTACTTGTTTTAATTAATGCATTAAACTGTATGCTTTTATGGGGTATCATGTGATATCCTAATAAATGTACAAATGGTATAATGATCAAATCAAAATATATATCTTCTCAATTATTTATTATTTATTTGTGGTGAAAATTTTCAAAATTCTTTCTTTAGCTCCTTTATGATGTACGGCACCTTATTATTTTCTACAATAATAGAACAGCAGATAGTATTTCTCCTATCTAACTGTAGCTCAGTACCCAATGATCAATATTTTGCCATGTCTCCCTCCCCTCCCCCCAAGCCTCTGGTAACCACTATCCTACTTTAAGTTTTGTGACTCTACATATGCATGCTCACACAGACTTTGACTGCTGAAGCAATATTAACTTTAAGGTTTTATATATGTATTAGTAGTCAGAGGTCTATATTGAAATTAGGTCTACATACTTTAACCTAATGGTGAATTGGCTCAGTATGCATTAAAGTTAGAAATGTTAATGAAGTCTTTTAAATAATCTTTATAAAAAGTTTCTAAGGTGATTAATTAAACATGACCAATAGTATTGTAATTACATTTAAATATTTTATGATTCACATATCTATAAATGGCCTTAACATATTTTAAATATTGTCAAATTAATATATTAATTTATTAATGAAATAACTTCATGTTTTATATCTACCTGAGTCATTTTAATCACCAACATGATAGATATATACAGAAACCATAAAAAATGCTTTAAAGCCTACTCATTAGAGAATTGTTTATAATTTGAATTTTGAAAGTAAAGAAAGTAATATTCCCAATTATATGCAGGGAACTAAGTGTTCAGAAATTTATTTACCAAATTCATAATGTGATTAAACATCATAGAAACTGCCTTATTACTGAGCTTAAGGAATAAATCAGTTTCTACTCTAAAAGAGACTTATTATACTTTAATTTTATCAAGATAATTGAGGTGATTATTATAGATTTGAATTTAATGAAATTTATTAATTTAACATTATTTTAGGCATATAAAACATATTACAATCTTCACTGAAAAAAATTACTTGGGTACTCTTATGGGAAGTATTAAATCCGAGCATCGTGGTGCACATGAGAAACCTCAGTACTTGGGAAGTTGAGACAGTTAGATCAAGGTTCGAAGTCAGCCTTGGCAACTTAACAAGGCTATCAACAACTTAGCAAGACCCCATTTTAAAACAAAATATAAAAGTAGCACTGAAGGTGCAGCTCAGCTGAGGGTGCAGCTCTGGGGCAGAATGCCACTGGGTTCAATTCTCAGTAACACACACACACACACACACACACACACACACACACGCACACATCATTAATCAAGTACATTGGAGTTGAATAACAGATAAGAATTTGATATAGGAGCAGTAGAACCTTACAAATTTATGACACATAATGACAGAATTTTAAAGTTGGAGGGACCTTGGAAACGATCTATAATAACTTTGATATTTTCTAAAATGAAATGCCAGGCTTCACAAATCACCAGGGTGCCATGCATGTTTGTGTTCTGCTGAGAAATTCTAGTCAGTCATGGCTCCAGAAGTGTCCCAGGGAGGCAACAGCAGCACGGGGAAGCTGAAAGAAATAAAGATCTTGGACCTCACCCAAGAACTACTGAGTCAGGGATGCTGAGGATAGAGACCAAGAATTTGTTACTTGCTGACCTTCTCAGGTGATTGTGCTTAACACTTAGGTGTGCCAGCTACTGTTCTAATAAAATAAATGCAGCCTTTGCCAAGAAACAGTGGAATAACTTAATAATTTGTTCAGAATCAGTGACTAAAACACATAGAAAGAGGACGTCTTAAAAATGAAATCTCTCACCGGGTGTGGTGGTGCAGGCTTGTAATCCCAGCATTTGGGAGGTTGACACAGGAGGATTGCGGTTCAGGGTCAGCTTCAGTAACTTAGTGAGGCCCTTTGCAAGTCAGTGAGACCCTGTTTCAAAATAAAGAATAAGGGGACTTCCGGAAAGATGGCGACTGAGAAAAGCGGGGCTTAAGAGCCCCGCTAACAACCAATCTCCATTACCACAAAATCAGCTCCTTTCATAGCCAGAAAACACCATCACCAGAGAAACAAAAAAATCACCAGGCTCCAGAGAAAAAGCAGACTGAGAACAGAGCTCAGAGCCACAGAGAAGATACACCGGCCTCATGCCCGAGGACACGGCACCAGCGCCATACTGCCGGTGGCAGCGGTGAATTCACCGGATGGCTACAGCAAGCCGAGGTGAGCCGCTGCGGAACAGCCAGGTGGGATCTTTCGGCGCAGGGAGCATCTAAAGCTCCCAGTGGCTGAGCTCAGCACACACTGCAGGGACTCAGAGTGGATCTCAAAACCAGAGAAGAAAAAATACGCCAGCCTCACGGCCGAGGGCGTGGCTGCGGCGCCATATTGCCACCGGCGCAGCAGCATTGAATTCACCGAGTCCAGTACAGCTACATCTGCGTACTCAAGAAGAGTAAGTCAAATTGCGGGCCACAGAGGAGAAATCCCAGTACTGTAATCCCTGGGACTTGACCCAGTGGGGGAGTGGCGGTGGCAGAGATATCACACCATAGGAGAACGTGCAACTGGCACCCCCCACAGTCTAAAGCAGCCTCTATCGACTCTCTGGGTCGGAGACTCTGTGATACAACCCAGTAAAGGAGTAGTGGGGTCTGAGATACTACAGACTTGAGATCCAGAGCACCTTAAGCAAAGTCATAGTGACCCAAGGGAAGAACCCAGAGAAGGCACAAACATCCGAAATCATGGGAAAGAGGAATAACACTGGAGCAATGAATGCCCACAACCCCACAACATCAGAACCTGATAAAACGGAAAATTAGAGATTTCTAGAAGATCAAATCAGGAAAATAACTGTAGAAATAATAGAGGTGCTTCGAAAAGAATTCAGAGAGAGCCAAAAAGAGATAAAGGATGCAATTAATGAAGTAAAGGCCTCAACTCAAAGCATGAACAACAGATTAGACCACATGGAGAACAGAATCTCGCTCTTAGAAGATGATCATTCCAAAAATGAATGCATAGTTTCTAATCTAGAAAAAAATATCCAACAGCAGGAATCTGACATTGAAGAAATATGGGTCCATTTTAAGAGAGCTAACCTAAGAATACTTGGAATAGAGGAGGGAAAAGAAAGTGAAACCAAAGGAATCAACAATCTCTTCAAGGAAGTAATAGCAGAAAATTTTCCAAACATAGAGCAAGAGGTTGATACACAGGTCCAGGAAACTTATAGAACTCCCTTTAGACAGGATCGGAGAAGAGGATCCCCACGCCACATAATTGTCAAAATGACCAATGTGGAAGCCAAGCAGAGAATCTTAAAGGCAACAAAAACAAAGGACCAAGTGACATTCAGAGGCAAACCAATTAGAATCACTCCAGACTTCCCAAACCAAGTCATGAGAGCCAGAAGGGCTTGGAGTAACATAGTCCAAACTCTGAAAGAAAACAACTTCCAACCAAAAATTTCCTACCCAGCAAAACTTTCTGTCAAATTAGATGGAAAAATAAGAAGCTTCCATGACAAACAGAAACTGAAGGAATTTATGTCTTCAAAACCAGCGCTAGAGAAAATACTCAAAGAGATTAACTACAAAGAAGAAATAGGTAACACACACAAGAACCAGAGAAACAAGATTTTCCATCCAACAGACAACTAAGACTGGTTATCTGTGGAGATTCATTATGTTAGTCTTTTACCTATCTCTAAATTGTATTGTTTGCTTTTATTGTTGCTAATTTTTAGGATTTCTAGTTGGAATATTAATATACCTTCAGATATAGCATTTGGAAATATTTTATCCCATTCTATTAGTAACTGTTAACTCTGTTTACATTGTCTTTGGATATACAATATTTTTTTTTATTTTTTAGGGAGTTTGTATACTCTTCTGTTGCCTGTGCCATTGAAATCATATCCAAGAAATCACTGCCAATTTCAATGTTGTTAGGTTTTATGACCCAGATTTTCTTCTAAAAGTTTATAGTCTTAAGATTTATATTTAGGTCTTTTATCTATTTTGAGTTAATATTTGTATATGGGTTTAGGTAAGGGTCCAATTTTATTCTTTTCCATGTAAGTATTATTTTTCAACAATATTTAGTTAAAAGATTATTATTTCCATCACCAAATGTTCGTGGAAACCTTGTCAAAAATAACTTGACAATATAGGGAAGAATTTAGCTCTAGGCTTTTATTTAACTCCAATGGTTTATATATCTGCCTTTAGAACAGTACTACACTGTTTCAATTATTGTAGCTTTATATGGTTTGAAATCAGAAAATATATATCTTCTAGCTTTGTTCTTTTTCAAGATCGTTTTGGGTATCTAGAGTCCATATTCCATATTAGGATAGATTTTTTTTTCTGAAAAATAAATATATAAATATATGATAGTTTCACCTAAAAAAAATATTCTCTGGTAAGAAAGAAAGCAAAAAGAAATATTGAAATGCTATCTTTAAGTCATCAAAAGCTTGGTATCAGACAAATGAAACTGTTATGTGAAATTATCATTTTTAATTTTGGACAAATTGCTATAATACTAGATGTCAACCACTAAGCCAAGCATGGGAAGGAGGGATGGGGAGAGAATGGGGTGGGGATAGGGTGGGGGCTGACTGGGCGATGTGTTCATGTATGTCTACAAAAGTTTGTATCCCACTATGATGTATGAATACAGTGCACCAATAAAAAAAATAAAAATATAAAAAAAAAACAAAATAAAGAATAAAAAATAGAATGCCCCTGGGTTCAATCCCCATTATCGCAAAAATGAAATCTCTCATTAAATGCATAATTACAATGCATCAATAAAAGTATAAAATAAAATCTCATCAATAAATAAAATCTAAATATTCTTTAGCTTGTTTACATCCCCTGTTTCTGATCATGCATATTCAGTAAAGAGGATATTGGACTGGTTTAAAATCTAAAGAAACAAGCAAATATACTGCAGATACATGAATGAGTACTCTTAATGCATATATTTATCTAAAGTCTAAGTCTAAATATTTATTAAGGTTCATGTATGAGCACTATTAGTAAGGACAAGTGTAGATTGTTGAAGGAGAAATCTATAAGGCAGTGATCCTCAAAAACACCGAATCATTTGGAATATTATTAGCACTAAAAAAATGAACCTTCCAGCTGTATCTAACTCAAGCTAAGTTTGAGAACCACTATTTGATAACCACAGTTGCATTTGTTGACAGTATTTACTTAGTTCTGGTATGGCTATTTTACACAGTTCTGAGTTCCAACTAATAGTTTTTGGCATATTTCAGCACATAACCATAATTTATAGTCAGAAAGAAAGTGTTCAATCTATCAGGACATAAATAAACCTAAAAGCAGATAATGCTTGTGTTGATTATAGTGTGTCAACTTTTCAATCTTGATGACAGTAACAGTCTATTCAGACATTTATGACTGAGGTCTATAAAGGATACAATATGAAATAAAATTCACGTGTAACAGGAGATTGTTTTCTTTTTACAAAAGAAATCAAATAGTAACTTTGGTGTTCTCATAGAGGTAATATTGACTCTAAATTATGGAATACATGTCATTATTTCATATAGTCCACTGAACAGTAAAAATGTAAACATATTAATATATGTGCATGTTTATTTTAGTTACAGAGATTGTGGTTTTAAACATTTATTTTATATTTTTTGTATTTTCTATATTTTCCAAATTATTTGAATATATTAAATTATGAATAAATATAAAATAAAATAAAAATCAACATAATATTTCTGATTTCTACCCTTACCAGAGGGCTTAAAAATAAAATAAAAAGGCCATATTTAAGGTACTAAAACAAGAAGTGAAAGGGAAATAAGTCAAAATCAAACATATTTTAAATTTTAGTCATAAATAATAAATGTCATCTCACATGAAATTATGGCTACAAAAATATAGCTTTCTCAGCCAGGTATAATCCCAGTACTTGGGAGGCAGAGACAAGAGGATCACTGATTTAAGGCCTACCTCAGCAACTTAGTGAGATTCTGTTTAAAAATAAAACATGCAAAGACCTACAGGTAGAATGCCTATGGGTTCAATCCCCAGTACCAAAGAAACACAAGACAAATGCTGCATGCTTATCATGTATACCTATAATGACCACCAAAAAGAATTAACTGAATATTTTCTATCCTCTCTTTCTCTCTCTCTCTTTCCTCTCTCTCTCTCTCTCTCTCTCTCTCCCTCTCTCTCTGTCTCTCTCTGTATATCTTAATATATATTATATTAATAATATCTCTCTCTCTCTCTCTCTCTCTATATATATATATATTACTCTCTCTCCATATATTATATATATAGTACTAAGTAAAATATATATATATATATAGTAATAAGTAAAAATTTTACTTAGTACAATCAGAAATGGGATGTGTGTGTGTATGTTGGGGATAAAAACTAGGACCTATAAGCTAAAAACCCAGCCCTAATTTATTTTTATTTGGAGACAAAGTCTTGCTAAATTGTTGAGAGCCTCACAAACTTGCAAATGCTTGCTTCAAAACTATGATTCTCCTGTCTTAGCTTCCCAGGTACTAGGATTATAGGAGTATACCACCATGCCTGGATCAGGAATCATTTTACTGTGGAGTAAACTGGGATACGCTTTAGATCAGAGTTCTTTGTGTGTGTGTGTGTGTGTGTGTGTGGTGCTGGGGATTGGAATTGAACCCAGGGGGATTCTACCTCTGAGCTATACCCTCAGCCCAATTTTTTATTCTTTATTTTGAAACAGGGTGTCACTAAGTTACAGAGGGCCTCACTAAGTAGCTGAGGCTGGCCATGAACCCTGATCCTCCTGTCTCAGCCTTCCAAGTACTAAGATTACAAGTGTGAGCCACCACACCTGGCTCTGGTTCTCATTTGGACTTATTTGCTTTGGAACCTTGACATGGCTGTTTAACCTATTTGGGTTTTTTTTCTCCAAAAAAAGAGAAATAGAAATAGTTAAATTAGTTCATATCTTAAAATCTTACCTAGATCTAAAATTATGCATGTGTTATACATGCATATTAAATATACAGATATATTAAATGTTATTTTAAATATTCAGTGTCATCCCTATCAAATTTCAGTGTCATTTTTCACAGAAATACAAAAACATATGTTGAAATTCATATGAAAGCAGAAGAGAACCCAAATACCCAAGGCAATCTTTTTTTTTCTTTTTCTTTTTCTTTTATTGATGCATTGTAGTCATACATCTTAACGGTTTACAAGATGGTGGAGGCATGCATACACCCATCACTTATTTAGCCCTCCCCAGTTCTCACCCCATTACCTCCCCCTCCTTCTCCCGGTTGGCTTACTGATTGATTTTGATATATTTGTGAATGAACATCATGTACATTAGGGAACTTTCCTCTTCATCCCTCCTATCCTCCTCATTTAGGTCACCTTATTTGTTTTTCTATGGTCTCTTGTTCGTCTGGAGTTCCTCCAATGACCATTTTTCTCTCTGGCTTCCGCATATTTAGGAAGAACATGAAATTTTTTACTTTGTGTGACTGACTAATCTCACTTAGCATAATGTTCTCTACTTCCACCCATTTTCTCACAAATGACATATTTTTGTTCTTTATGGCTAAGTAAAATTCCATTTTGCAAATATTCCATAATATTGTAATTCATTTATCTGTTGATGGACATCTTGGCTGCTTCCATAATTTGGCAATTGTGAATTGTACAGCTATGAACATACCTATGCATGCATTAGCTTGCTAGTTTGGTTTCCATTCTTTTCGGTAGATACCCAGAAGTGGTATTGCTGAATCATAGGAAGTTCCTTTCCATTCTTTTGAGGATCTTCCATTCTGTTTTCCCAAGTGGTTGCACTAAATTGCAATCCCACAACAATGTTTTAGAGTTCCCACTTCTCTACACTCTCATGAGCATTTCTTGTTTGTGTTTTAAATGATTGCCATTCTAGTTGGAGTTAGGTGAAATCTCAGGGTAGTTTGGATTTGCATCTCTCTATTACTAATGATGTTGAAGATTTTTTCATACTTTTATTGGCCTTTTGAATTTCCTCTTTTTTGAAGTGTCTAGTTAGTTTACTTGCCCAGTTTTTCATTGGGTTATTTATTTTCTTAGTTGTGACTTTCTTGAGTTCTCTGTATATTCTAGATATTAGCACTCTATTGGAGGAGTAGGTGGCAAGTCTTCTCCCATTCTGTTGGCTCTCTGTTGAGGTTCTCGATAGTTTCCTTTATTGTACAGAAGCTCTTCAGTCCAATGTAACCTCACGGATTGGTCGTCCTTTTAATTTCTTGTGCATTTGATGTCTTGTTTAGAAAGTTTTTACCTGTGCCTATATGTTGAAATGTTACACCTATGCCTTCTTCAAGGAGCTGCAACATTTTCAGGTCTAGGGATGGAACCCATGGACATTATACCTCTGAGCTACACCCTCTGCCCTATTTTTTATTCTTTACTTTGAAACAGGTTCTCACTAAGTTGCGGAGGGCCTCACAAGGCTGTCCACGAACCGCGATCCTCCAGTCTTAGCCTCCCAAATACTGGGATTACAAGCATGCGCCACCACACCCGGCTCTTTTTCCATCTTGAATTGACTCTTGTGCAGGGTGAGAAAGTGAGGTTTATGTCCATTTTTCTATATATGATTTACCAGTTTTTCCAACACCATTTGTTGAAGAGCTATCTTTTTTTTTCCAGTGTATGTTTATGACCCTTTTGTGAAAAATCAATTGACTCTAAGTATAAAATTTTGTGAGTCTTCTATTCTGTTTCATTGGTGTATATGTCTGTTTTTGTGCCAATATCATGCTGTGTTTATTACAATGGCTTTGTAGTATATTTTGAAGTCAGGTTCTGTGATATGCCTCCTGCATTGTTCTTGTTGCTGAGAAATACTTTGGCATATAATTCTGCTTTTGAGAGTTTACTGTAAAACAACTTCAAGCAGATACCTCAGGAAATATTCCAAAAGAAGGCATTGCTATTGTAGGAGAGGACAACTCTGCACCTGTTTCTTGTTGCTCTGAAAGACCTTCCCATGGGACACAGGTGCAGGTGGAAGATGGACATTGGTGATCCTGAGTCTGTGGAAGCTAATGTGTGTGTTTACATCCTAGGCTCTAACAAAAAATGTAAATGGAAAAAAGGCTTATTAAATAAGGATATAAATAAATATGTTTGTAAAGTTGTAAAATGTTCTGGCATTTGAGATATTTAAAAAGTTAAAAGCTTCTAATTATTAAAATTTAAAAAGCAAAAATGTTATATTAAACTAAGTTTCATTAATTATTGAAGAAAGACAAATTTTAAACAATAAATTTAGTGTAGCCCAGATATAGTGTTTATAGTTTACAACAGCATACAGTAATATCTTAGGCCTTCATATTCTCTAACCACTCACACACTGACCTATCCAGAGAAACTTTCTGGGCTGTGAGCTCCATACAGGAGTACTTACACAGGTGCACCATGTTTTAATCTCATACACTGTATTTATACCATAACTTATGTATATTTAGTTTCTTCAGGTAGTCAAGAAATCTTTTATGCAGGGCTATAGCCTAGAAGCAGAAGCCTGCATCATATAGCCTAGGTGTATAGGAGACTCTACCACCTAGTATTATGTCAATGCATCCTATGATGTTCACACAATGAAAATTGCCTAACAACACATTTCTCAGAATGTATTCCTGGTGTTCGGTTACACATGACTGTACTGTATAATCTCATTTATATACAGAATCTAAAAAAGACATATTGTAGAAGCCCAGAAAAAGTTGATCACCAAAGGCTGGGGAGGAGAAGGAAAGAAAGAGGAGATTTTCCTTAAGGGTACAATGTTTTATTATACTAGAGAAATAATTTTTGGTGTTCTATTGTAATATGTGGTGATTATAGTTAATAATAATATGCTATAAATTTCAAAGTTTCTAAAAGAATAGATGTTTAATTTTGTTACCACAGGCAAAGAATAAATTGGAGAAGTGATGAATATGTTAATTAGACACACTGAGTTTTTCTATAATGTATCAAAAGATCAAGAAAGCACAGTCCTAAACTGGTGGTTCATGCCTGTAATGCCAGTACTTGGGAGGCCGAGACAGAAGAATCAACCCCAACCTCAACAACTTAGTAAGACTCTCAGAATTTTAGAGAGACCCAATTTGAAAACAAAAAAAGAAAAGAGGGCTTGGGATGTGGCCTGGAAGTAGAATGGCCCTGGATTCAATACCTGATATCACATACACACAGCACATTGCAATCCATAAATACATACAATTAATATTTTATAATATTAATAGAAACTCTTCCATACTGTTGGTGGGATTGCAAATTAGTGCAGCTTCTATGGAGATTAGTGTGGGAATTCTTCAGAATTGGAAAATAAAAGGTAGTTATACCAATCCTGAGCATCTTTCCAAAGGAACTGAAATAAGAATATCATAGTGATACACGTAGACCCATGTTTGTGTCGGCACAATTCACTATAGCCAAATCATTGGATCAACCTAGGTGTGCATTAGCAGGTTAATAGAATACAAAATTGTGCTATGTATATGCAATGAAATTCTACTGACCAATAAAATGAATAAAATTATGTCATTTGCAGGAAATGGATGGATCTGGATGCATGTTGAGATTATTCAGTCACAGAAAGTGAAGGATCATATATTTTCTCCCATATACTGAAGCTAGGGAGTAATTGGCAAACCAGAGGGACTTTGGAAAATAAAGGAGAAATTCCAGTGGAGCTAGGGAGGTGGTCTAGGGGAAGGGCTGGGAGGATTAATGAAGGAAACACTTCCATGGGCATTATGTACAGTACATATGCGAGAATTCCAACGCTAATCTCAATATTCTGTATGGGGAAGGAGAGGAATGAGGAGGAGCCTAGGGAAAGCTCACCAAGTACTATGTGCATGTACGTCACCATCACTGTTACATTATGATGTGAAACTATAATGCATTGGTAATAGTATTAAATAATTAAAAATATGTTATTGTATTGAAATAACATGCTGTTAATTATATTACATTAACATAATCTAATTTTAGAAATATATTTTTATAGATTCAGAGGAAAATGATAAGAGGGTTAATCTTACTTGTACACTGCCACGAATCAGGGAAAATGTTAATTAATGTTTTAAAAATTGCCCTTTAGTCTTTTGATATCCATTTGATAAGCAAAAATTGCCTCAGACAATTAGAACTAAATTCCTGGAGGAATTTTAATTTCATGTGGGAATAGCTATAAATGCAGTCTGATAGATAAGAAGAAAAATTGCTGTCCATGGTTTTATTTTTAAAAGCAGCAGTATTTGGCAGCATGATAAGATAGTGTTAAAATTGTTCTTTTAACTAAGGTGGAACAAGGTCTGTGGCACATGTATCTTTTCATTTTGGTTGGCTATTCATCCTCTTTGGCTCTGCATTGTACTGATTTAGCAGGAACCCAGTAATTTGTTGTTTGGTGGGGATGTGCTACAATAATTTTATGAAATATTTATAGCTGTTCTTCATGAATCCTACTACTGATCATTCTATTCTCTCAATTCGTCTCAGTCATTATCTTATGGTTTTTCAAATAAGCAGTGAGGGACACTTGAGCTCTGTTTCTTGATGTTCAAAAATGTTCCAGGTGATGTTGACAAAACAGTTTAGCAATAAATGTCTTGTTTTCACTATGATTAAGCATGAGATATTGAAATGAAGTAATATAAAACCAATAGACAGAGCTGTCAATCCATTTGAAAAAAAAATTTTAAATATGAACTTGATACAAATCTCATATCACACCATACTCATTCAACCATTCTATTAGCAAGCAGTGACATATACACACTTCAGTGTTCCAAGAATACTTAGCTAACTAGGCTTCTCCATCAGTGGAAGCTGAATTCTAATAGATCAGTTCAATTCCAGTCACAAAGAAAGGGGATTTGGATGAAATGTCATACTAGGTACATTTCCTTCAAAGGACATGCAAATCAGTTTCAGATATCACACATTTTCTTTGAAAATATGGGGAAATATAAAGGGCTAAATGTGTTTTATTCCATTACTGACCCACATTTATCATGTTGTAAAGAAAGATGAGTATAAGGAAGCTCAAACATTTTAAATTCAAAACTGGGCTCATGATCTACAATTCCCTTTTCCAGTCATGCCTCCTAAATTGTTAAACAATACAATTTTCTACCTCTATTTCATGCAGGAGTCGAGAAGTCTTCCAAGATTTCTCTCCATACCCTAGCATATCCTATTCACTGCCTAGAATTCTGTTGATTTTATTTCCTAAATGTATCTTATGTATGCCCTCATTCATCTCTTTTCTCCTCAATCTCTGTCTCCATTTTGTCCCCAAATATCTCATATTTATTCTCTTGTTTTCTTTATTGCCCCGTGTGCCCCCCAACCCCACCCTTTACTAAGACTCAGTTCAGCCTCGATCTCTCTCTAGAAGAATTTCTGGCTGCTATGGTTTGAATGTCTCCACTAAAACTCATGTT
This sequence comes from Muscardinus avellanarius, assembly GCF_963383645.1. Taxonomy (NCBI): domain Eukaryota; kingdom Metazoa; phylum Chordata; class Mammalia; order Rodentia; family Gliridae; genus Muscardinus; species Muscardinus avellanarius. Next base: position 76,710,653 of record NC_137794.1, read on the forward strand.
GAAGTTCAATCTTTATTTTAAGATATTAAGAGGTGAGACTAACTGGGTCCACTAAAAAGTGAGTAATTTTTAAGGCCTTGTCCTCATGAGCAAATTATTCATTCATGAGTTAATGGATGATGGGTTTAATGAGCCATCAAAAGAGAGACTTTGTTATAAAAGCAGGCTCTATCTGTTTTGCCATGTGATATTCTCTGCCATATCATGACCTAGCAGGATGAACCCCACCAGATGCCGGTGTCATGATCTTAGATGTGAAAAATTGTGAGGTCAAGGCCAGGTGTGGTGGCGCACGCTTGTAATCCCTGCATTTGGGAGTTGGAGACAGGAGGATCATGTCAGTTTGAAGCCATCCTTGATGGCTTAAGAGAACCTGTTTCAAAATAAAAATATAAAAATAGGTCTGGGAGTGTACCCTGGAGGTAAAAGGGTTTCCAGGAACCCCAGTACCACCAAAAAAAAAAAAAAAAAAAAAAATTGTGAGGTCAAGCTGGGTGTGGTGGCAAAAGCTTGTAATACCCACACTTGGGAGGCTGAGACAGGAGGATCACACAGGTTCAAAGCCAGCCTCAGCTACTTAGTGAGATCCTGTTTCCAAATAAAAAAATATATATAAATAGTTCTGGGAGGATAGCCTGGAGGTAGAAAGCCTCTGGGTTCCATCCCCAGTACCAGCAAAAATAAATAAATAAGTAAATAAATAAATAAATAAATAAATAAATAAATAAAATTGTGAGGTCAATAAACCTCTTTTCTTTTTAAATTACTTAGCCTTAGGTATATTTTTACAGCAACAGAAAATTTACTAAGACACTGGCCTCCATTAAGAATAGGTTAGAGGTACCTAATCTGTGCTCTCAGTATTGTTTAAATCATCATCCCTATAAATTTTGATTATTTCCCATAATTTTAAATTCTTTACTCATTGTCTTCCCAAAAGTAACTGTGAAATTCAGAGTCACAATTATTATTTGTGTTTTCTTAGCACTTGCACTGTCTCACACCTGTCACCAATGAGCAAGTGACAATGCTTACAAAAACAAAGCTCTGTTCTTTCGAGAATTTCACACAGAGATTGCATTCTCATTAATAGGTACTGCTAAGACATTTGAGAAGGGGTTACAACAAAAGGAGAACTCTTTTAACTTTGTGGCCCTCTGTTGAAATGTATCATTAAAAGAAATCTTAAAGGTCAGGTACTGGTCTAGACAGAGGATAAGGATAGAGGGTTTAGAAAGGAACACATGAGAAGGTTTGAATCTCAGCAGGTATGTCTAAAATATTCATGCATAGTCCTCCAAATCCATTCTTCCTGCCATATTTGCTACTATCCACATATATCTCAGGGCCGGAGCTTGAGAATATTATGTTTGAAAACCAGAGATCTGAGAATAGAAGAAATAGCTAGTGCCTTCCTTCCTTCCTCCCTCCCTCCCTCCCTCCCTCCCCCCCTCTCCCCCCCCTCTCTCCCCCTCTCTCTCTTTCCCCTTCTTTCTTTTTTGAGGGGTCTAGTACATCCAAAGAAGTAGTACATTTTCTTTTGTTAAAATGTTTTGTATTATTGATCACTAAAATTGGGCATCACATAAAGAGAAGGGAAGCTTCCCCATGCCTGTCTGCTTACAAGAGGTATCTGAAATATAATTAAATTATTAAATGCCAACCTTCTTTTAAGTTTGTCACAAGTATGAGATGCTCCATCACAAGCTTGAGAGATACTTTTGTATTATAGAAAAATTATTATACTGATATACTGAATTGGTATTAAAGAATATTTCAGCTAAGAACATGTTTTTAAAATCAGATAATACACGGAGCACTGCAATAGAATGAAAAAAATGTTTATTCAAGAGAAGAAAAAAGATACTGAGAATAACTTTAAATAATTAATGAAACGAGCATAGTTTAAAATAACAAAGAACATTGAACTAAACAATATGTTTACATGGGGAAAAATTGATTGTTGTAAAATTTATAATACTCTGTCAGAGTAACTCACAAATTACCCTGAAAACAGAACCTCTGTGCTAAAGTTGACTTATTAAAAAGCAAGTGTTCTGCCGGGCGTGGTGGCGCATGCTTGTAATCTCCGCACTTGGGAGGCGGAGACAGGAGGATAGCGCAGGTTTGAAGCCAGCCACGCTGGTGTAAGAGATCCTGTTTCAAAAATATAAAATAGGTTTGGGAGTGTAGCCTGGTGGTAGAAGAGCTTCCAGGAACCCCAGTACCACCAAAAAAAAAAAAAAAAAAAAAAAAAGCAAGTGTTCAAAAACTTCTGAGAATCAAGCATGGTGGCACATGCTTGTAATCCCAGTATTTGGAAGGCTGAGACAGGAGGATCACAGATTTTTGCCAGCCTCAGCTACTTACTGAATCCCTCTGCAAATTAGTGAGACCTGTTTCAAAATAAAGTATAAAAAATGGGGTAAGGGGTGTAGTTCAGGGGTAGAATATTCCTAGGTTCCACCCCAAGTGCTGCAAAAACAAAACAAAAACAAACAAAAACCCCACTGAGTTTTTCTTTTAACTTAAAAGAGCCATATCATAAACTTGAATATGGCAAGAAATAAAGCCTTCTCTAATAAATTGCTTTTATCAACCTGATAGATTGAGTTCAAATTTTATTACTATCCCTTCATGAAATAGTTTTTAGATTGAGTTAAAAACTGAAAGAAGGATTTTTAAATTTTTTTCCAAAAAGAGCATTATTTTCTTTTTAAAACCCAAATAAGAAGAAAGGTAGATCAATATATGTGATTACATTAAACTGAAAAGATTCTGTACAGCAAAGGAAACTAAAGAACCTCAAATGAGAGCCAAGAGAATGAGAGATTTTTGCCACAGATTTCTCCGAAAGAGGACTAATATCTAGACTATACAGAGTGAACTCAAGAAACTCATAGCTAAGAAAACAAATAACACAATCAAAACATGGGCAAGTGAACTAAGTAAACACTTCATAAAAGAGAAAATTTGAATGGCCAATATATGTGTGAAAATACGCTCAACATCATTAGCAATCAGAGAGATGCAAATCAAAATTACTCTGAGCTTTCACCTAACCCCAACTAGAAGGACAATCATTCAAAACACAAACAACAACAAATTCTGGCGTGGATGTGGAGAAGTAGGAACTCTAATACATTGTTGGCGGGATTGCAAACTAGTGCAACCACTTTGGAAAACTGTATAGAGGATCCTCAGAAGAATGGGAACTAATTTACCATTTGACCCAGCAATACCACTTCTGGGTATCTACTCCAAAGAATGGAAACCAAACTACCAAACTAATGCATGAATATCTATGTTCATTCCTGCACAATTCACCATCACCAAAATACGGAACCAGCCAAGATGACGAACATAAGATGAATGGATTACAAAATTATGGGATATGTACACAATGTAATTTTACTCAGCTATAAAAATCACAATTATGTCATTTACAGGGAAATGAGATTTGTCAGTCACAAAATATAAGAAATTGGATGTTCTCCCTAATATATGGAAGATAGGGAGAAAATGAGTCATAGGATGAACTCTAAAGAAAGAAGAAACTATAGATGAGCAAATAAGGCAACCTGAGAGAAATGGGAGGGGAGAAGAAAGAAATTCCCTAGTATACATATTATACATTCACAAACATATTAAAGTCAATCATTAAGTCAAACATGAGAAGGAGGGAATGGAGTGGGAACTGGGTAAGGAATAATTGATGTGTGCATGTAGGTCTCTACCATCTTGTACTCCATTAAGATGTAGAACTACAATGCACCAATAAAAAAATATAAAAAAGAATAAAATCATTTGAGAGAAGCCTAAAAACTAAAAACATGACTTTTGATAGAGTCTAAAATACTACTGAAGAAATAATAAGATGAATTAAATGAATAATGACAAGTATTATTTTTTACAGCAGTTAATAAGCAGATTATAGTAACTTTTAATGAGCTAGATTTATTTCTTTTTTTCTTCATAGATGACTTGGATATTTTTCTAGATTTTACAGTGCATGCCTTTTTATGAGATTTTAAAATGGCTGAGGGAAAATTTTATCTATTTAATTTGGCTAAGAAATATTTCTTTGCCTAATCTGTAGATTTATTTAATCAGAAATAAATTTTCTAGACTGCAACACTTGAGTTATAAAATTTGCTTTTATTTTTGTAAGCCAAGTGGCCAATAATTTTCTACTTGTCAGATTGTCAAAGATGTAACAAATTCTTATTCTAGACAGTTATCTCATGTACTTAATAGTATAATTTATAGCTAACATATTAAATGCTTACTTTGTGACTCAAAATATACTAAGTATTTTAAAACTATTTTAACATTTGTAGGAACCTCCATAATGTCACTTAAAAAAGATTATGGGTCCATTTTACCACATAAGGGAACTCATTACCTTTGTTCATTCTAAGACTTTTATCAAGCTCTTACTGTATGCCAAGAACTGTTTTAGGCACAGGAAAGGCATAAAATCAACTAACAAAAATTCTTACCCTAAAGAACATAGAGTTTACTGTTGTGATTTATTAGTAATATTATCTAATTTTTTATTTAGAAATTATTTTAGACTTCTAATTCAATATATCCTAGAACTCCAACTTTTGGGGGGGCTACCTAGTTTTCTAATAGAATTTTTAAGGTTCTAACTTAGAATTGTTTCCCCAATTTTTTCCTTCTAACAGTCACAAATTTTCTGGTTTTATACTTAAGATGAATGTATATAAAAACGGTGTTGTATATACACAATGGCATTTATTCAGCCACAAAGAAGAATGAAATTGTGTCATTTGCAGGAAAATGGATGGAACTTGAAGCCATAATTTTGAGGGAAATCAGTCAGACTCAAAGAGAGAAATGTTCTTCTTTCTTTCATTTAGAGGAATTAGAGGAGAAAATACATTCACAAACATATCAAAGTCAATCACTAAGCCAAACATGAGAAGGAGGAAGGGGGAGGGAATGGGGTATAAATTGGGGAAGAGCTAAATGAGTGATATGTCAATGTATGTCGCCACCATCTTGTAGTCATTAAGATATATGACTACCATGCACTAATAAAATACACTTAAAAAATGCAGAAAGAAGAGCATTAGTGTTGAGTGGAGGATGGAGGAGTATAGAAAGTGATAAGATCAAATTGTGTTTTTATGTATGTGTGAGTATGCCACATGAAACCCACCATTCTGTGTAAGTGAGATGTAGCAATAGAAAATATTGACACACACACACAAATGTTCTGTTTCTGACTGTAAAGTATCATTCAGAATATATTGGCAAGAGAAAAATACACTGCTTTTTAAGGTTATCTTGAAGTAAAAGACCACCACCATTTGTGATAATTATGTCTTTCACACCCTCGGAAATCAGGTTGAGTATGTGAGTAAAGTCATTAAATTACCTAAAGGCTTGTGTCTTTCTATGGCAATGTCTTTCAAAGAATCCAGGTCATCCTAACTATGAAGGTTGTAATGTGGGGATACACTTTATCTTAATGAGTCGGGTTTCTTATCTGTAACTTGAGACAATAATAGAACTTAAATGACAATTTATGATTTTGTAATATGAGATAGGTTTATTACAAATGTGTGTGAATGAGTTCTTTTAGCTAATTGATAAATTGTTCTACCAATATCAGCAATTTTTTAAAAAAAAGTTTTAAGATTTGGCTTAGAAGGCATCCAATAATTTTTTAAAATAACATGGTTATATCACTACAACTTCCTCAATTTATTGTGTTTCTTTGTAAAAAACCTCCTCTGTACATTGCCATTTCAGCATAATCGTGTGTGTGTGTGTGTGTGTGTGTGTGTGTGTGTGTGTGTGTGTGTGATTATGGATTGAACTCAGGAGCATTCGATGTCTTAGCTACAGTTCCAGATTTTATTTATTTATTTTTAATTATTTATTTTTATTTTTGATGGTATTGGGGATGGAACCCTTCTACCTCCAGCCTACACTCCCATACCTATTTTATATTTTTTATTTGAAACAGGGTCTCTTAAGCCAGCGAGGGGCTTCGAACTTGTGCAATCCTCCTGTCTCCGACTCCCAAACTCAGGGATTACAAGCCTGAGCCACCACGCCTGGCTTTACTTTTTAAATTAAAATAATCTCACTAGGTTGCTGAAGGTCTCACTAAGTTTCTGAGGCTGTTTTTGAACCTTGATCCTCCTGTCTCAGACTCCCAAGTACTGGGATTACAGACATGCGCCACCATACCTGGCTTCAGCATAATTTTAACACGTTTTTAGTCTACAAAAAAAATAAGCATCTTTGTCCTGACCCAAGAACTTTTAGTGGAATTTTTTTTCCTCTTATCTATAAAAAAATACAACAAAAATTTAAAATTTTCTTTGAATTTCCTGATTTTACTGCATATGTTAACATATCTTAATTTTTCTATTTACAACCCAGTTTGAACACTGTTTCCAGTCTTCTCTATTTAGTTTTTCCCCCTTATTATATGTTGTCACTAATTAACAACAACAATAAAAATCTACTAGTTTTGTTATACCGCTTCAACAAGTTTTTGAAGGAAATGAATGTAAGTTATTATTTCTCACAGTGAATGAGGCTGAACCCTGTTATTATACTACAAAATATAGCACAGTGGAATAACTGAGAAACATTAGGTGAAATAAAATACAGCTTGTTTCTTTTGGTTTTTGAAGTTTGTCTTAAAAAACATATTGGTACATTGTAATTATACATCACAATGAGGTCTAGAATGATAGGAATCTTCACACACACAACACTTGGGGAATTTCCTTCTGGATCCCACACACTCCCTCCCCTTCTTTACAGAAGTCATTAAGATTGATATTGATGATTTTGTATATGTACATAGTATTATTTAAAATATTATGTCTCTATCCCCCATCCTCCCTCCCCTAAACCACCGCATAGTTCCACTGGAATCTGAAATTTCTTTGCTAGCCAATTTCTCTCTACCTTCCATGTATGAGACAAAACATACTACTATTCGCCGAGACTGGCTAACCTCACTTAGCATAATATTCTCAAGTTCCACCCATTTTTTTCTGCAAATGACATAATTTTCTTCTTTATAGCTGGATAAAAGTTCACTGTGTGTATATACAGTTTTATGACCTATTCATATGTTGAAGGACACCTAGGCCGGTTGTGAATTGTTTTACTGAACTTCTCTAATGGGCTCAAATATATTATGAATTGTTAACAGTTTTATCCAAAATCATTTAAACTCAAAATTTTTTTCATGTACCAATAATTAAAATTAGTCTTTCATGAAATACACTCAGTGAAATTAAGTGCAAGACACAGCTTTACTAATTCTAAAAAATAGCCTTTTATCCTTTCTAACCCTGTAAAATTGAAAAGGCAGTTGCTGTTCTAGCTGTTTGATGATTTAGGAAACATTTATACCACAAGTTCTCTACTAGGACTTTCTCCTTTCTCTTTTCATTTTGGCATGGGATTTTTCTAACTAAAAGTCCTTTCTTTTCCCTTATTGAGACTAGATTTTGGAATATTAGCACTGTATATAAAATATACAATGTTTTCTCAATACCTTCTGGTGTTGATTCCTGACATCCAATGATGTAATCTATGTGTTAAACTATAGCAAGGTGCAGTGTTACATGCCTATAATCTCAGTACTTGGGAGAGTGAGACAGGAAGATTTCAGGTTCATGGCCAGCCTCTGCAACTTAGTGAGACCGTCTTTAACTTGGTGAGACCATAAAAAAAAAAATGGTCTGGTGATAAAGCTCTGAGGTAGAATGCCCCTGGGTTCAATACTCAAATTTCCATCCTACACACACACACACACACACACACACACACACACACACACAATTTTTACACTGTAATAATTTGCTTTCTCCTCATTCAACTCCACTGAAACTTAATTAATTACTCCCACTTACACATCCCAATGGAAGCTTTTCAGTCATCTTTCTGTCAGTTTATTTTACATTTAGCATTTGACAGCTCCCTTTTTAAAATTTCTTCTCTAGTTTTTGGCACAATATTCCTGACTTCTAACAATATCTGGTATGCACCTTTCTTCCTTCTTTCCTCCCTTCCTTCCTTCCTTTCCTTCCTTCCTTCTTTCTTTTTCCTTTCCTTCTTTCTTTTTCTTCCTTCTTTTTTCTTTCATTTGTTATGTTTTAAAACTATTCCAAGGTAATCTCCTCTGTCTACTCCTTAAGTAGTAATGTCCTTCATGATTTACTTCCTCGGTCCTTGGTTCTTCTCCCTCTTCACATGCTCCATGGAAGATGTCAAAACTGCTCATCATTTTATCTGGCATATATGTGCTGTTATCTTCCAAATCTATAGCTCTGCTGTCTCCCTATTTGTATGATAAACATATTTGCATACATATCTCACAGTTACCTATAATTCAACATATCTCTCTATCCCAGATTATGAACTTTTTATGAAAACAGAAACTTCATATCATTTTAATCTATTTTCATGCCATATCACTTAATATGTAGTAGCTAATTAAAATGTGTAGAATAATATATCAAAATTTGCATAATCAATACATCATGCTTTTAAAAAATCTACAATTTTTTTAGAAATTCATATTACAGAAAATGACATTGTTATCCCCATACTATTCCAAGACAGAAACCTAGAAGATATCTTGTATCGTTTTCTCCCATTTTACTCTATATTCCAAATTATGAGAAGACATATCTCTAGCTGTTCTTCTTTCCTATTCTACTAATGTACTATAAAGATCTTCTAATGTCCCCAAGAGTCAGTGTAATAGTTTCATTGCTCAGAAACCAATTTTACTATAACTATCAATACCTTGTTTATTTCCAATCACTATTTTTAGTAGGAATGAGTAATTTGGAAATCAAATTTTAACTTACATCTTATTCTTATTAAAATAATTTAAGTATTCCCAGTTTCCTTTAGGAAAGATGACAAACCCCTTACTAGGGAAGTGTGGCTTTCTGTTGCTGTCACTCGATTTAAAAATCAAATTTTAATTTGTATCTTATTCTCTTTAAAATAATTTAAGTACTCCCAGTTTCCTTTAGGAAAGATGACAGAGCTCCTGCTAGAAAAGCATGGCTTTCTGTTGCTGTCCCTTACCAGCCTTGCCTACTCCCATCTTCTCCGTTGTATTCCATGTCCAGTGATGCTGAAATCCACTTGGTTCATAGTGTTCCTCCTTGTTTCCCACCACATGGTTTGTGTGAATCTTTCTGGAATGTCCTACTAGGCTTTCTTCATTTTGTTAATCTTTACCTACCCTTTGAAACAAATCCTGTATCTTCTACTTTGAACATATTGTTCCTGAACATCAATGCTAGACATACTGAAATACATTTCCTCTGTGTTTACAAGAAACTCACTTTTTGCATGCCTTTTGCTTATTTTGCTTATTTGATTTTATTTAGTTCACCAATTCCATTGCTAGTATCTGCTTATGTAATGGTCTTTGATACATTTCTTGAAAGTATTCCACTTTATATCTTTAAAACTTAGCAAAGTATATAGTATTCAATCCTTTTTGTAGTATCACTATGGTAACTTTTAAATAGACATTTTAATGTGATTATTATAACTAATGAAAGATATAAATTGAATGGAATAATCAATTCAGAGTTTCATAAGTGATAGGAACAAAAAATAGTCTGGTGACTAATAGGTGCCAATGCATACTATTTTTCCGTAACTAATTCATTTACCCATTGTATGAAGTTTTCTAACTAGTTGATAAAATATAATGACAGCTCACCCTTGAGGTATTTGCTCTTCTAGCTAAGTACAAATTAATTTATTGCTGATGAACTCAGGTGAGTCCAGTGTCCTTTTGCATATGCTGCATTAGCAAAAACATTGACTGTTTTCTTCATATTTAGGATGACCAAAATCCAGAATGAGATGGTGCGCAGAAAATGCAAACCAGTGAGTACTCAGAAAATGTAAGGCCCTTACTGATAGTTAGAAATCAATTATACAGTACCTTAGATCAATGTGTGTCTTTTACGCATCATTATAGACATTATATGACAATAAGCCTATAGATTAGCATGAGACATATTGTCAGCAGATGTCTTTTTAAAAATCTGAGACTTAGAAGTTAAGTGACTTGATGTAAGTCACTCTCCTATCTGTTGTACCAGATTTCCCTCTACACCAACCTGCTTCCAATGGTCTTTCACACACCAAAAACAACAACAACAACAACAACAACAACAAGAAATGCTTTACATGCACTATATTATAAAGACAAGACACATATAAAATAGATTATGTTTATTAAAATAATAACTAATTTTCCTTTCCATAAGAACAATATTATTGAATTGTTGTGTTTATGGTGATTTTTCTTGAAATTCTAAGTGATTTTTATGCCTTAAAAATTAGAGAAATCACAGCTAATAGCAGAGATAATATGGAAACTTAGACAAATAGTTGGAAGAAGCAAATGCAACATACATGGTTGCCACATGATATACTAGAAGAAAACATGTGAAAACAGGCCAAGGCCAAAGAACTCATAAGCTTATAGCTAAATAATAAAAGAAGAATCCTTTATAAGATCAGAAGGTGAATAGTATGCTTTCATTATGAACCTGAGAGAAAGATGAAAGTTTAAAAGACATTGAATAGGCAATAATCTATTGTCTCTGTGGGATTGTTGTGGTCGTGGTTGACACAAATAGAAACTATAAGAAATATGTGGGGGCCACTATGATGTAGTGGCAAGGGACAATGATTACATAACACTGTAGAATAATGGGGTAATGAAATCTGTTCCCTGCAGATATACCTTTAGTAAAGAGAATAGGTGGGTTGTGGATCATTAAACAGGAAATGGAAGCAAAATAGTTAAGAAGTTCATATATTTATTCAAAAGACATTATGAGAACCAGAGTTTTATGAGGAAAGAAAGAGATAAAGGAAATTTGGGAGATATCTTGAGGGAATCTTGGTATCTACTTAGATGTAGAGTTCTGAGAGAGAAGGAGGTAGAAATGACTAAGAAGCTAAAGTCATTGTAAATGAGCAGTGAGTCAAAAGTGCCCTTTATAGAGATAAGGAACAAAATAAAAAGACAATAAGAGACATGTTGAATTCAATTTTCAACAAAGTAAAGTGCATACAGAATATTATATAGATATAAAACTTGAGTCTATATGAAAAATGTAATATTTAATTTTAAAAATTATTGCTTTTTAGCTATGCAAGTTCTTTTTTGTTAAAAAAAAAAAGCATGTGCCACCATGCCTGGCTTGGGATTTTACTTTTTTTTTTTTTAGGGGTGAGCCCATAACTTAATATTAACTATTTTAGTAAATTTAAAGCATACACTGCAATGTTTTTAAAATGATAGTCAATGTCTATGTTCTGACTGCAATAACAAAATATCATAGACTGATAAGAACAGATATGTTGGGGAGGACGTGAATAAATAGGAACTCTTTTACACTATTGGTGGTTGTGCAAACTAGTTCAGCTGCTATGGAAATCAGTATGGAGATTCCTTAGAAAACTGCAAATAGATCTTTATAATATTGCTACTTATAATTAAGATCTATTTTTTCTGAAAAATAACACTTGCCTATCCTCTAATAACCTAATAAAATGTACATCATTCTTGCATTCATTTTATCAAGGGATTAAAAATTAGCACCTAAATCATATGCTATTTTAAAAATAAATTATCATAACATTCATTCAATATTTAAAAGCATAGTCATCACCTTTGCTTGTTTTATCTTTTAAACACTTTTGGATTTTATTGTTTAATTTTGTCAAAGAAAACATTTTTTTCCTGAGAATTATGAAGTGTCAAATAGTTGCTGATATTGCCTAGGGAGCACCGTAGCAAGCAAAAAGAAATTCATCCCCGGGATTCTGTAATGAACATATTATTGATCACCTTCATAAAAGTTTAAGGAAAAAGATCCCCAAACAGTAGACTCCTCAAATACACTCAGCTCTTATGTAATCTGGCCTTTCATTATTTCCTCAAAACTCAGGGGAAATTTTTTATTCTCTTTAATTAAACTAATTTCCTCCACTTCAGGTCTGTGTCTCAACACTTCTTATATCTGGGACAGTTCTCTCCTAATTAATATCTCCCTCAATGGATTTCTTTCTTCTGTTTTTTCTATAATCCTACATTGTATCATAAACATGAAAATAACAAAAATATTGCATTAATTCTATGTGCTGGAATATCACTTTTTTGCCTACATTTGAAAAAAGCAACAACCTGATATCAAAGTTCATGTTCTGCCTTCACTTATTCTGGATAAATTTCCTTCTTACTTTTTATACACTGGTTTCTGCTTCCATCACACTAAGGAATATGTTCTTCCATCAGGCACAGAGTGACAGCTTAATTTGTCAAATGCAGCTTTTTTCGGTCATCATGACTCTTTGCCTTTCTGCAAGAGACATGGTACTCACTGCTGATGTTTCCACTTCTTCCTGGAAGTGTCTGCTTTGGGATGCTGGGACACAGTATGGTCTCCTCTGCTTGCTACAGCACTTTCCTTCACTCTGCCAGTTTCTTTACTTCTCCAATAATCTGCCTTTGGTCTGCATCTATTTTCTCTACACACTAATTTTCTTGAAGAACTTTTTCTCTTATTCTAAACTTAGGGTTACACTCTGAGGATTCAAGGCGATCATTCCTAATTTTCACATGTCTATAGATTGTCTCTATGTGGATTCCACTCCCCCCACTAACATCCAATTCACATGTGTAACTTCCACATCCAATCACCTTCTTCAACCACTGGAACAGGTGTTATATGTGAAGTTAATATCACTGATGTCATGAGGACCTATTCTCTTACTGTGCAACAGCTTGACAAATACAAAAACAGTGATAGTGCAATGCAGACAACTGTGTATTTAAAGCATATGTATATCTATGCCTAATGAATATACTTTAGAGTGTCATTAGCATAATTCAATGGGCTTTAAGCTGAAATGATTTTTAAAAAACAGTAAATCATTCTACACTGAACATTAGCGAGGAATATAAATAATTTTGAAAGTAAATTAAGTTAATTAATTTAAAAATATTCTAAAGTTGAACCAGGTGTGGTGGTGCATACTTGTAATCCCAGCATTTGGGAGGCTGAGACAGGAGGATCATGGTTCATGGACAGTCTCAGCTACTTAGTGAGGCCCTTTGCAACTCAGTGAGACCCTGTTTCAAAATAAAGAATAAAAACTAGAACTGGGGGTAGCTAGGGAGTAGAATGCTTCTGGGTTCCAACCCCAGGACTGCAAATATATATATGTGTGTGTGTGTGTGTGTGTGTGTGTGTGTGTGTGTGTGTACGTATATGTGTATATATGTATGTATATATGTATATATACTTATATGTGTATATATGTATATATACATACATATATATTTCAAAGTCAGTGTTTATTCTTAATACCACCTTTATATTTTTCCAACATTGACTTTATAATACTGAGATTATTATTAAAGGATTTTGGTTTAAATCCCTGGTTCTAATTTTCCTCTGTTGGATTTCCCTCCACATGCCATCATGACAAATGATCTCTTTTCGTCTCATTCATGATTTCAAGAATCAAAATTTAACGTTTACCTCCTGAGCCTCTGGCACGCTTCCATTGCATATTCACCATAGTCCCTGGAGTCCCCTTTCATGCTTGGTCTTCTCTGCTTTCTATTAATGCTACACTCATCCCTGCCTCTGAATTTGCTTCTACCATTTATTAAAGCTGAGCAAAGTGGGAAGCATCACTTCTATTTTACATAACAACTGCGTAAGGTGAATATGAGGACCTTCATTCAAAAGATCAGGCAACTGAATTTCAGAAACTAAGTAATTTAAGTCACACTTCTAACAAGTGGCAAAGAAAGTCAAATTCATATCCTTTCTATGTAACACCAACACTGTCTCCTACATTACTTATAGTCATCTACTGTCTTCTTTATAATCATCTACCTGTTTCCATTCTTTATACTTATCTACCTGCTCTGATATGTTCCTAATATTAGCTAAAGTGCTTCATCAACATGAAACTTTCACTGATCGCAACACATTACAGGAGTGTCTCCTCCCTCAAGCCTCCCAGGGCACTCGAGTAATACAATTGTCTTGTGTCATCTTTAAATAGTTGACACCAATGTCCTTAATCATACCTTTTTGGAATGGAAACATGTTTTATCGTGTGCTTTTAAATTTTGTATCATTGAGCATAGTTCTAGATATAAGATGTTGATATTAGAATAATACATGCTTTCTATAAATTGTTGATTGCTAAATTTTATTAAAATGTCATTAATACCAATTTTTCTTTCCTCATAGAAAGCTAAAAATAAATGTCACATGAACATAGTCATAAATACTTAATGTAATTTAATAATAGGTGATTTATAGTGCCTATGTTACTTTTATATACCAAAAGAAAAATAAAGTTTGAGATGTAATCTTATGCTTCCCCAAATTGGCATAACATAATGTAGCAATTATTTGATTAGTAAGCTTTCTCTGCCACAAGTAAGAGAGTTAACAGAGTAGTTTTATACACAATTTTTCCTTTGTAAAAATGCATCTGAATTTTAGTAATTACTTTTGGTATAAAATATATATATTTAATTCTGTAATGTATTTCCCTCACAATTTATAGTTGTTATTTTTATTCATCTAGCAGAGAATGTGTTGAGATTATATAAAATCAGTTAAAATAATTATGTTCACTCACTAAAAATAAGGAAATTACTTAGACTATTTTCATTTTGTTAGTTCTTTTAATAAAGGTGAGATTAATAATTCACATTAATATTAAAAGTATAGATAGAAGGGTGAATTACCTTTAATAACTACTTAAATACAGATAAATATCTGTGCAAATGAGAATATGCAAATGTTTTAAGGACAACAGTAGGAAGCTCCATGTTTAAGAGATGTGGAAACAGATATAATATTTTCCATAGATAGATAGATAAATTTCTTAATATAAAGTACTTGGAATTCAGTTATCCCTATGTAGATTGTGCTTTACTGGCATTTCTCTAGATTTATGATCTTGTTTTCTGTATTTTTCCCTATTCTAATCATGTTTTTCAAACTTTATCCAGAGCCCTGAGTGTACAGTTAAACTCTTGACTTCCTCTTTTGCAAAATCTGTGTTTATGAAGTCTACTTCAAATGTATTCTGTTGTTCAAATTAACAGATAATAAGGCAATGGATATTTGAATACTTAGTTAATAGAAAAGAATATAATTGACTCTATTAGGTTAAATTACATAAAACTACTCTTTTGAGACTTTAGAATTGATAGGCATAGGTACATAAGGCTCAACTAACCATAAAAATAAGTTTTTGACATTTGTCATGCTCTGGTTGGAGACCAGGAGATTCAAATTACTTCCTTAGCAATTTAGAAGAGTATGTAATTTTCCAGTAAATAAATAAAGAGTAGTATGTGTTAATGACTCTAGTGCTTTAATGAACTCATTCAAAAACTGCTACCAGAAAGCATGTAGTCTACTTTAATTGTAGCATACATTTAATTTTATTGCTTATAACCTTTAAAACAAATGGGAACGTTGCCCTGGTATTTTTCCCCCAATGTTTTGTTTGTCTCAAAGTGGTCTTATTCATATCAAAAGACAATTATTTATATGTAAGCCCTTACCTGATTTGGAGATCTTTTCATCTTTTTTAATTTCAGGTACTGGAACAAAACACATACAGATACAAGTTAAAACAAAAGAAAAATAAAACTAAACAAATCAGTACTAAGTAGAGTACTGCTAGGCTTTTCTTAATTTCAACTAGAGTTGTACACTTTAATCAATATATTAATGGAACTAATACTTTGGTGAACTATAAAGTAATGTAAGCAAAATTAGTTTGATTTTAAAATCTAGTTTGCAAAGAAGTTTTATAAAACCCAGCCTTGTTTGATTCATAAGAGTTTCCAAGTATTTTAGATAAGAAAATTAATAAACACTGTTCTGAAAAGAGTATCGTAATATTTTTCTAATTTAAGCAATTTTCTGTTTTGACTACCATATATACATTTAATTCATGGAGCTCCACCTGGTGGTTAACTTAATAGTTTTAAAATTATATATTTCTATTTTATTAGTACTTCTATTATTACTATGTTTATGATGTTAATTAAATTGTCTTAAATTCAGTTTAATAACAAGCAAACATTAGAATAAATTATCTTCTTTTATTATTACCATAAGCTAAAGACTTTTGTTTTTAAAGTTTATGACTTAATATCAGTATGAAAAGTAGTATTGTTTTAAATATAGTTTTTACAACTATCTAAGTAACATTCATACAACTCAGTTTATTCATTTATTGAACTAACTTTCCAGAGGCATACGGTTCTATATACATTTGGAACACTATCTCCATTTGACTAATGGAAGGGTTCTGGAAATTATAGTTGTCCCCCTCCAAACAGTGAAAAAAGTAATTTAATAATTGGGGCATTTATTGAGTTTAGAGATTATTTTTCAGGCATAGCATTAGTTTCATTCACAATTTAGCCTGGTTCTCATTTTTTGTAGTTACAATATAAAAAGCAACACATCTAATTGCACAATTTTATATAGTTGAGAACTACACATTCACACCCTACTTCCTTTAATGCTCAAATGCACATCCTGTTAAAAGTACTTTCAGTGCTATTATTGTACTTTGACACTTTTTGACACATAATTCTTTCTCCTTTAGTTGAAACATTTACTTAACTGGGTATGACAAATTTGATGTTAATGTTTTCTATGTACATTAATAATATATAAAACATAGCATTATATAATTTTTGCCTATTGTCTATATTTCCTTTTACCCATTAATAATAGAATTATTTTTTCTACTAAGTGGTATTTCTCCATTTCCAACTATAGCAAGTATGATCTTCATTGACAATGATTTCCTCTATGGCTGGGTTTCCCGATGCTATCTGTTTTGTCTATGCAGTGGAGACTAGCATTAAGTAATCTGTAGTTCCTTCCTCCACAACAAAACAATGCTCTCTTTGGGTGGTAAATTTTGATGAGTTTTGGCTTCACTGAAAAGGTAACAACCCATAATTTTTGTCTGTAGTTCCTTCTTTACCGAATTATGCTAAAAATGATAATATGATTTCAACTTTTAAACATATTAGTAAAAATAGTAATAATGAGAGTTAATGTTTCTGAAGATCTTATGGCCCAAGTCGTGGTCAGCTATAAATCTGCATTATTTCATTACTCTGTTAAGAACTATTTTTATCTCAATTTGCACATGAAACAGATGACACCTATAGAAGTTAAGTAATTTGAAAAATCCCATCAAGCTGCCAAATGGCAGCAACAGGACTCTATATTCACAGCCTATTTCCTCTCACTGATGGCACATCATAGAGTCCAGAATGAAGGATCCAGGTCTCTTGAGTTCTCCATTCCTGAAATGCATCTGATTTAAATATTTTAATTTCTCAGGAACAAATTCTTACCAGTATAAGTCTTTTCTTCTTGAGACGGGTTTATTGTGATTTAGCTAATTAGATTGAGGACTCTGAAGGAGCCTTTCTTGTTGTCTGCTTTGCAAAGGGCTCTTACTGCTATCAATCATGTTACTCATTGTAACCTTGAAATGGGATTGTCTTAGCTTTAATGTTTGTCAGAAAGTCGTTTGAAGAAACTAAAAGTGTGGAGAATATTTTTATAAACCATGAGTTCAGAATGACCAGAACCAACTTGTACACAGAATTTCATAAGTACACCTTTGAGCATGCATTAACAAGCGTGCACATATCTTGTGATACTGGGACAAATGACTTTTAGTATTATGTATACAAGATTACCACAAGGTAAATATGGGTTCTCTTCGAGTACAAGAGTGAGCTTTTGGGTTATATAATCTGGCTTTAAAAGCAAGCTCACTGACTCAATTTTGTAACCTTGAGTTTTCTTTATAACCAGATGTCACCATTTTGTCATTGCTCAAATGGAGAAAATAATGTAAAATTAATGTGAGTATTATTAGTGATAAGAGCATCACTATTTTTAAACTATGCTCATAAACTTAAATTGCATGATCTCTCCAGGCAATTTCCTCTTTCTTTACAAAACTGAGACTTCAAACTTGACTATACAAAATAGGAATTGATATGTGAGAAACTGTTGAGAGATTTTTCTAAAGTGAACGGCTCTCTTATTAGAGCTGCTGGTCTACTTGGCCATTAAGAGATCAGTGCCTCATTTTGTGGATGGCATTTTTATGGATGGTTAAGTCTTTAATTTTTGAGTCATCTAAAACTGCAGCTCACATAGGGCTTGTTCCTGGTCATATATATATATATATATATTTTTTTTTTTCCAGGTCTGGCGATGGAACCCAGAGGCATTTGACCTCCGAACTACACCCACTGCCCTATTTTTTATTCTTTATTTTGAAACCGGGTCTCACTGAGTTGCAAAGGGCCTCACTAAGTAGCTGAGGCTGTCCGCGAACCTTGATCTTCCGGTCTTAGCCTCCCAAATGCTGGAATTACAACACATACATTTTTAAAATTGTAGTAAAAAGGCTGCAATAAGGAACTTCTGGACAAAAAGGACAGTGGTTAATGCTGGCAATTTGGACCTGGAGGTCAGAGAGAGGAAGGGAAACTTATTTTTCACTGTCTTTACTGTTCAATTTTTTTTTTCTGCCACTGTCCAGTATCGCTGTAATACCTACATTGAATCAACATTTGCTGCTGGAGTCCTTCAGTTGGGCTCCACATACAAAAATTTCAGAAACAGAATCAAGAAATCCCATGCTGAATTGTTGAAGCAGACAACCTGCCATTTCCTATGCAGCACTGACTTTTCCAGGCTGTTGATTTCATTTATGAAATGTAAATTGCTGATGGGCCTGGAGAGGGGAGTTCCATTAATGATTTTTCAATGTCATTAACACTGTTCTCAAGCAGTGCCAGCAGACCAACTTCACCAGACAAGCCAGAGAGTCAGAGAAGGGCAGTATTGGAAACCCATTCCACCCTAAGTTTCTGTTTTGCCTTCTTAAAACAAAAACTGATTCAATTTTTTTTTCTTTTTCTTTTTCTTTTTTTTTTTTTTTTTTGTGGTACTGGGGTTCCTGGAAGCCCTTCTACCTCCGGGCTACACTCCCAGACCTATTTTATATTTTTGAAACAGGGTCTCTTATGCCAGCGCGGCTGGCTTCTAACCTGCGCGATCCTCCTGTCTCTGCCTCCCAAGCCCGGGGATTACAAGCGTGCGCCACCACGCCCAGTTTAATTGATTCAATTTTTAAATCCCCAGGATCCACATTCTTTTCCATATTCTTTTCAAAATGCCTTTAAGTCCTTTATAGGGTATGAGTTCAATACCTTTTTTTTTCTTTCCTTATTAAATGACATGACAGTATTACATTTGCTTTTTTAATTAATTTTTTATTGGTACATTGTATTTATACATCATAATGGGGTAAAAAAAACTTGTGTAGGCATAAATGCACACATCACCCAGCTAGTCCCCACCCATTCCCCAGCTCACTCTGTCCCCATCCCTCCCTCCCATGCTTGGTTTAGTGGTTGATTTCGATATAAATAAGTACATCATGTGCTTTAAAGCATTTCCCTCTCCCCACCTCCCATCCCCACAGTTAGGTTGTCTTATTTGCTCTTCTATAGGATTTCTTTTTTCACCTGGAGTTCCTCCTATGACCCCATTCACCCTAGCTTTCACATATTAGGAAAAGCATCTGATTCCTTACTTTTTGTGACTGACTAATCTCACTTGGCATAATGTCCTCAAGATCCATCCATTTCCATGAAAATACCGCAATTGTATTTTTTTTATGGCTGAGTAAAATTCCATTGTGTACATATCCCACAGTTTTGTAATCCATTCATCTGTTGATGGAAATCTTGGCTGGTTCCACAGTTTGGCTATGGTGAATTGTGCGGCTATGAACATAGATACAAATGCATTAGTTTGGTAGTTTGGTTTCCTTTCTTTTGGGTAGATACCCAAAAGTGGTATTGCTGGATCGAATGGTAGATTTGTTCCCATTCTTCTGAGGATTCTCCATACTGTTTTCCAAAGTGGTTGCCCTAATTTACAATCCCACCAACAATGTTTTAGAGTTCCCACTTCTCCACATCCTCACCAGCATCTGTTGTTGTGTTTTGAATGAATGCTATTCTAGTTGGAGTTAGGTGAAATCTCAGTGTAGGTTTGATTTGCATCTCTCTGATTGCCAATGATGTTGAGCATTTTTTCATGCATTTTTTGGCTATTTGAATTTCTTCTTTCCTGAAGTGTCTATTTAGTTTGCTTGCCCATTTTTTTGATTGGATGATTTGATTTTTTAGTGTTGAGTTTCTTGAGTTCTCTAGAATTCTAGATATTAGTCCTTTATCGGAGGGGTAGGTGGCAAAACACTTCTCCCATTCTGTTGGCTCTCGATTGAGGATCTTGACAGTTTCCTTTGCTGAACAGAAGCTCTTCAATTTCATGCAGTCCCACCCATTGATTCACCTTTGGATTCGTTGTGCCTTTGGGGTCTTGTTGAGAAAGTTTTTATCTGTGCCTGTGTGTTGCAGTGTTGGACCTATGCCCTCTTCGAGGAGCCTTAAGCTCTCTGGTCTAATTTCCAGGTCTTTGATCCATCTTGAATGGACTCTTGTGCAGTCCTTAAATTTATTTGGAATAACAAAAGGCCCAGAAGAGCCAAAGTAGTTCTCAGCAACAAAAACCATGCAGGAGGAATCACAATACCTGACTTTAAACTATATTACAAAGCCATTGTAATAAAACCATCATGCTACTGGCACAAAAACAGATACATAGACCAATGGAACAGAATAGAAGACCCAGAAACAAATCCACACACTTTCAGCCAATTGATTTTGACAAAGGGGCCAAAATCATACAGTGGAAAAAAGATAGCCTGTTCAACAAATGGTGTTGGCAACTGGTTAACCATATGCAGAAAATTGGAAATTAATCCCACTTTCTCACCTTACATTTGCTTTTTAACTACATAGAAACCCTCTGTGCATAATAAAATAAAATAATCATGATTATTTTTCAACCTATGATAGTTTGCATTTGCCACATGTTAGTCACAAAGCTAAGTGAATTATATGCATTATCTATGTTTTATTTATATGGTATTAATTGTTCATTTAGTCAGTGCTCTAAGATCAAAATAATAAACTCCATGAGTCCTGAAATGTAGTTTTTTTGTTGTTATATAATAGTGCTGAGACAGTGCTTTGTATAAAAATGATTAAGTGGCCAGTTAATTCTAATCTACTTCTTCTGTGAGAGAAATATCATTAGACCCACTTTCTGGATGACAATATTGAGGCTTAAATATTTGTAAAAATCTCTAATCCCTATTAAGTTGCAAAATTAGCATTTGAATTATGATTTTTCTAATTAAAATAGAATATTTTAAGAACTCAAACATATTGCTATTACTACTGTGGCTATACATAGAATTAAATGTTTTTAAGCATTGCATACATCAAAACAATATAGAAAACTACATTTTATATCACATAGGTAATTTATATTACCTAGATTGTATTACATAGATAAACTACCAGCATTCATTAAAACTATAATTAGCATGTACAATGTAGTTACCCACTGAGGTTTCTATTCTTTGATCCAGTTATTAAATCACAAATGATATTAATTAACTTCCAAAATTGAGCTGGTAACACTAAATAAATAGACAGAGCATAATATAAAATTGATAGCCATCTCACACACTCCTGAAGTACTATTTATTATTTAATGTCATGGGAAAATTGCGTGTATAAAAACAGATCACAAAATCTATTTATATAAAAGGAGCATTAGCACTGCTAGCCTTTGTCAATCACATGTGCATTTTAGTCTGAGAGATTCTAGGAAGCATGATGGCTGAGAACTTGCCCCTGGTCACTGTGTCAGAGGGGTCCAGAGCCCACCACAGGTCACTGGGTGACTTTGGCAAGACACTCTCAACACTTCCATTTTAAACCAATAAAAGAAAACGGCTGTGGAAATCAAATTAAATGCGAAAAGTGAAGCAGCTAGCACAGTGCCAAGTCAAAGCAAACTGGGCACCATGGTCATTTTATTCCTGTTTTACGTTATTTTTATTGGTGCATTATAACTATAAAAAATAGTGGGATTCTTTGTGATGCATTCACATAGGCACATAATATCACTTGGTTACTTCTGACAATTTTAAATAAAATATATCTTAAACAAAATGTGTAGTTTTAAGCCGGGTGTGGTGGTGCACACTTGTAATCCCAGCCTTTGTGGGGCTGAGACAGGAAGATCTGGGTTTGCAGCCAGCCTCAGCTGCTTAGTGAGGTCCTTTGCAACTCAGTGAGACCCTCCCTATTTCAAAATAAAGAATAAAAAAAATAGGGCTAGAGCCAGGCGTGGTGGCACATGCTTGTAATCCCTGAGCTTGGGATGTGGAGACAGGAGGATCGCACAGGTTTGAAGCCAGCTTCAGCTACTTAGTGAGGCTCTCAGCAACTTAGTGAGACCCTGTTTCCAAATAAAAAATAAATAGGTCTGGGAGTATAGCCCGGAGGTAGAAAAGCCCCTGGGTTCTACCTCCTATACTACAAAAAAAAAAAAAAGAAAAGAAAAGAAAAAGAAAATGGAGCTGAGGGTGTAGCTAAGAGGTAGAATGCCTCTGGATTCCATTCCTAGTACTGCAAAAAAAAAGGTGTGTTTTTATATAAAGCAAAATTATACTTAATATAAGTAAAACTGATAAATTTTAAGTCCATGACTTGCCTATCTTATGAGTAATTATCTGGACTTTGGGAGGAAAACCTGTTACTATTACTATTATTACCAATCCTACTACAATACAGACATACACTTACTTGTGTGTGCATACACACACACACACACACACACATACACACACACACACACACACACACACACACACTTCCTTACTTTGTCATCTAGATAAGTCCTAATTGAACGGGATGTAGAACTACTTTTCATTATAAGTAACTTGCCTTCAATATTTCAGATTCAAGATGTCGGTCACTAAACTTGAAAGTCTGTTTTGAAGTATGTTTTAAGAGCAATGCATGCTTTGTGCAGACTCAGTTCACTGTGATGAGTAACATTTGATTTTGTCTGCAGTGGACATACTACTTTTTTGTCCAGATAAGTGTAACTGTGAAAAAATAAATAAATCGGAGAGGTTTTGAGTTTGATTCATTTCCAGAAGAATGTGTCCTATGTTTGGGTGAGATCAGTTCACAGGAGTCAAGCTTGACCTTCTTCCAGTGTTTCATCTTATCCCTCTATAAGCATCTTTACTTCACTATGCTATTGACTACTCAACTGAACATTTTCCTTCCTCTTTTCAACCACTGAAGCTTCATGCATTCTCTGTGAACCCATTTACCTGGATTATGTTGGTAAGTCAGTATCAAGTGTCCATGAGTTAAAAGAACCCTCCAGCTAGACGTCTGTGCCTGTAATCCTACTTCTTGGGAAACTAAGACAGGAGGATTGAAGGTTCGAATCCAGCCTCAGCAATTTATCAAGACTCTCAGCTACCTAGGAAAACTCTTGTTTCCAAACTAAACGAAAATAGGGCTGAGCTTGTAGCTCAGTGGTAGAATGCCCCTGGGTTCCCTCCCCAGCACCTTAGAAAACAATCGTCCACAAATGATCTAGGAACAAGATGATGAAATCCTCAAGGGGTGGACCAACCACATCAAAATCAAAGAGTTGCAAGGATACTTTCTGTGCTACAGTTAAAAAAATGGACCAAAGCCAAATAAATAAACATCATCCTCTTTAAAAATTTCCCCTTGTTTATTAACCAAATGATCTCACCTGTGGCTTCCAAGCCTCTCTAAATTTGTGTTTTCTCACCATATGTAATAAGAACAATTATAATATAATCTTAGGTATTTTTGTCTAAAATGATTTCAAAATGACAAGAAAATAAAAAATTTAACCTTTCCTTTTACCGTTTTTATACCAAAACACAAGGTGGTATTCCTGTCTCATTAGTTCAAATTCTTACATGGGTAGAAACTCACATTAGACTCATCCGCCAGACATTGAAGGCTGCCACATGTGAGGTTCAGACTTTAATTTGCTCCCCTCAAAATTATCCAGAATGGCTAAGTGAATTCATTCACTTAGAGCTAGTTATTTCAAAGTTGAAGCTGCTGAACACAGTGCTTTTTCCCATAACATATTCTCTCTCTCTCTCTCTCTCTCTCTCTCTCTCTCTCTCTCTCTCTCTCTCTCTCTCCCTCTCTCTTTCTCTCTCTCTCTCTCTCTCTCTCTCTCTCTCTCTCTCTCTCTCTCTCACACACACACACACACCACACACACACACACACACACACACACACACACACACACACAGAAATATACCTCTCTACATACATGTTCTCTGTTTCAATCTCTGTTATATGCCTCTCATCCCCCCAGTAGGTCCACAATGAATAATAAAATAAAATTGTGCTTTATAAGCTTCTGTAGGTATAGCCCTAAAATGGCTGATGTTCCCAATGCCAGCACTTAATGTATGATTTAATACTTTATGCCTAAATCTGATTCTGCAGTCCTTCCTTGGCAAGATTCCCTTAGGAGTTTGACGCTCTAAAAAAGTATTCTGAGTGGACACTTAAAAACACAAAATGGGCCAGAGGGCATAGTCTCTTTTCAGCATAGAATAAATGCATACATTGTCCCTGCCTCGTTCTGTCACCATTTCATCTTCGCAGTTCTTTGTCTTCTGTGTATGCTAAATAGAATGCACCGCATTTCTGATAGTGCCCCTCTGCCTTTATCTGTTCTTCCTCTTATGCCTATTTATGTCTAGCCTCATTATTCTTTCCTTCCCTGAAGCTTCCCAGTGTGAAGTGGATGCACTTAAATAGGTAAGATATAATTGGAGGTGGCTGCACACGTTGTAGGTCACACAAAGAATCGTCAGTCTGAACAAGGCTGCATGATGTTGTTTGAAGATTGCAAGATAACTCACTGGGTATATTTCAACTAATGAGCCAATCGGCTTTAAACTATTCACTGGGTTCAGAAAGCTTGCAATAATCACTTGTCAAGGTAAACAAACAGACATTCTTTGGTTTTGCAAGAGAGAGTTATCAACTAGAATCTCAACTTGTTTCTTCAGGTACCAGCACTGGTTTTCTAAACATGAAGCAAAAGTCATCAATAAAGTTAAAAAGGCATCTTAGGTTTAAGTTTGGATCATCCTATATCTTATTCAGGTATGTAAAATAATAGATGACCTTATATAAAAATAATATAATCAAAAGCTTTTAAAGTGTAAAGGAGAAAAGAAGTGGACTGTTCTGATATGAAAAGGAATTCCCCTCAAGGAGAGAAAAATAATGAAATGATAAGAAAAGTAGAATTGTAGAGTGATAGTAACTCACTCTCTTCTAATTTTACTCTGCACTACTTTTTTTTTTTTTCTTTTGGTACTGGGGATTGAACACAGAGACATTCTATCTCTGAGCTATATTCTCAGCCAATTAATGAATGAATTAATTAATTATTTTGGAACTGGGGATGAAACCAAGTGGTATTATACTCCAAGCTATGCCCCTAGACCTATTTTTTATTTTTATTTTTTATTTTGAAACAGGGTCTCATTGAGTTGCAAAGAGACTCACTAAGTAGCTGAGGCTGGCTTTGAACAGAGATCCTCCTGTCTCAGCCTCCCAAATGCTGGGATTACAAGCATGCGCCACCATGGCCGGCTTTATTTATTTATTTTTTTTATTTTGAAACAAGATCTTGCTATGTTGCTGAGGTCTCTATAAGTTGCTGAGGCTCTCCTCAAACTTGTGATCCTCCTGTCTCAGCCTCTCCAGTACTGTAATTACAAGCGTGCACGACTGGGCCCAGTTCTATTTCTGCCCCTTTAAATAGGACTTAATAGAAGCCGGGCGTGGTGGCACATGTTTGTAATCCCCGTGCTTGGGAGGCAGAGACAGGAGGATCGC
The DNA here is from genome assembly GCF_963383645.1 of Muscardinus avellanarius. Lineage (NCBI taxonomy): Eukaryota > Metazoa > Chordata > Mammalia > Rodentia > Gliridae > Muscardinus > Muscardinus avellanarius. The sequence goes on from NC_137794.1 coordinate 76,736,670, forward strand.
GCTGGTTCGGAGCCAGCCTAGCTGGCTTAAGAGACCCTGTTTCAAAAAAAAGAAAAAAAAATATATATATATATATAATAGGTCTGGGAGTGTAGCCCAGAGGAAGGGCTTCCAGGAACCCCAGTAGCACCAAAAAAATAAATAAATAAAAATAAAAAAGGACTGAATAGAATAGAATAGAGAATCATAAATGGAAAACAAACATGTATTTCATATACATATAATTTTATGCATATCATGGTTATATTTTACCCTTTGTATAAAAGAAGTAGTAAGTCACAGTATTTGTATAAATTAATTTTGTAAAGCCAATGCTTATAGAAAATTGTAGTACGCTGAATCACTTTCCTTACCAACTGTATAATCCTTGCACATTCTACCATAGTGGCATTTTGGGCATGATGGACATAACAAGAAAATTATTATGCTATAAATTGCTGCTTAAAGCAAAAGTGCTTCTGTTACTGGTATAATTTCACTTTAATAATACTTCATAAAATGAGGAACCAGAATTTGTACAGGTATCTACTGACATTTTATACTTTAAAATCCTGATTGATCTTTTCTCAATCAATAAATCATCTGTATTTTTAGTGGCCCTTAACCAATTAAATGAGAACAAGGCACAAAAAGTATACACAATTAATATATTACTGTGGATTATTAAATCAGATAAAATATTATAGCAAGTCAGTATTTCTTAAAGCAATGACAATAACATGAATAAAAATGATAAATGCGAATTTCAGTATTTCAAAACAGTTTTGGAAACTCGGAATGATGAACCAAACATATAGATTAATTGGGTTTTCTTATTAGAATTATCAGTTATAAAAGACAAAATAAATCCCTATAATATAAACAGATTAAGAGCATTAAATTTCACTGAATCCAGAATTTTTTTAAAGGAGCTCAGTCTTTTTGTGTTAATCATTGGGCATCATCACATGTGTGGTCACTGGGTGTAGCAGTATGAGATGGGTGCAGCAGTTTAGATGGAATCTCTGGAGTTAGCATATTCTGAAAGGTATTCCATGGGATAAATACCTGTGGCAAACTCTTGGATTACTTCTCATAAAAGCAGAATGTACAACATGTACTCCTTCAAAAAAAATCATTGAGATTTTCCCCCTGAATGTTTTTATCTGGATAAACCAAAATTTAATTAATACGTATGGAACCACCATCAGGACTTTTGTTTGCCATGAGAAGCAAAAACTAGTGATAACAGAACATGCATAAGATACCATCTTCCAGAAAATAAAAGGCTTGCAGATAAATTACTAGAATTGCCCCTCAAGCTGTCCGACTGCATTCATGCTATGAAGATTGTTTTGGCTTCCTCAGATTTCAATCCTAACTTTGCTCTAACTTTAATAAAAACTTTGTTTTTCTTACCTTTGGGTCTGTCTTGTGCACCTATATCTTTGAATTCCATCACAGGCCAATATATCAAACTATTATATCTTCAAGCCAAATCTCTGTTCTAGACCTCACATCCAAAGAGCCAGATGCTAACTCTACATTTCTCTTTTAATGTCCAAAGAGGAACTCAAACTAAGCATGATGTAAACCAGTTATACCAGTTATGATATTACAGCCACACCTTGCCTTCTTCCAGTATCTCATTTTAATGATTATCAGATATCTGTGTCACACCTCACTTTTATTGAACCTGGCTTCTACTATGTTGAAGTAATTTTGAATTTTATTTTACTTTTTAAAATATTGTCAAGTTAGCCAGGCGTGGTGGCGCGCACTTGTAATCCCAGCATTTGGGAGGCTGAGACCAGAGGATCGCAGTTTGCAGACAGCCTCAGCTACTTAGTGAGGCCCTCTGCAACTTAGTGAGACCCTGTTTCAAAATAAAGAATAAAAAATTGGGGCAGGGGGTGTAGCTCAGAGATCACATGCCCCTAGGTTCCATCCCCAAACATGCAAAAAACAAAACAAAATAAAACAACAACAACAACAACAACACACACACACACACACACACACACACACACACACACACACATTGTCAAGTTTATAATATTGAATTCTGAATGCAATAATCTTCCTCCGAGGGTTATAAAAATAATTTAGATACATAGCTCTAATACTTATCTTTGCTTTATAATAATATATAAATACAATTTATATAACTCTAAATGTATTTTGTTTGTTTTTTGGTGGTACTGGGGTCCCTGGAAACCCTTCTACCTCCAGGCTACACTCCCAGACCTATTTTATACTTTTTTATTTGGAAACAGGGTCTTCGAACCTGCGCAATCCTCCTGTCTCCGCCTCCTTAGCACAGGGATTACAAGAGTACACCACCACACCCGATGTAACTATACATGTATTTGTAATTTAAAAAAAAACTCAGTAGTTTAGACAGATTTCAGCTATTGTTTCTTTCTTACTTCTTACGTATTATTTATTATCAGGATATGATATGTTCTAGTTATAAAAATCTACTTACATATTAAAATATTAATTAAATTTATTTTTCAAAATATGCAGAATTTTTCTTTTGCGAATAACATATATATAAAATAACATATATATGTATATATAATTAATACTGAATTATATTGATTTTTTTTTTTTTGGCAGTACTGGGGATAGAACCCAGGGGTATTCTACTTTAGAGCTACATGCCCAGCCCTGTTTTTTAGTCTTCTTTTATTTTTGAAACAGGGTCTCGCTGATTTGCAAAGGTCTCCGCTAAATAGCTGAGGCTGTTTGTGAACCACGATCCTCTGCTCTCAGTCTCCCAAATGCTGGTATTACAAGAGTGTGCCACAACGTTTGGCTTTGAACCTAAGTCGTGATGTCTTAGGTCTTAGGAAAAGCTTAAATTACTCCTTTTTTTTTTTTTTTTTTTTTTTTTTTTTTTTTTTTTGGTAGTGAGTATTAAATCCAGAAGCATTCTACCTTGGAGCTATATTCCCAGCCCTTTTTATTTTTTATGTTAAAACAGGGTCTCCCTAGATTGCTGAAGGCCTCACTAAATTGCTCTGACTAGTCTCAAACCTTCAATCCTCCTGTCTCAACCTGCCACATACTGGGATTATAGGCATGCATCAACAACATTCACCCAATAACTTCTTTTATTAAGAAATTTCCTTAATATTGTTAACAGGATTTTATTTTCTTTAATATTCTCTTCCCCTTTTTCTTCTTTGTTTTTTTTTTTTAATTTTTTTTAAATTTTTTTGGCACTGGAAATTGAACCCAGGGGCATTTTACTTCTGCGGTATACCCTCAGCTTTTTATTTTCTTAGTTTGAAATAGGGTCTCACTAAGTTGCTGAGAATGGACTGCACCCTCCCATCCTCCTGTCTTAGTCTCCTATGCACTGGGATTACAGACATGAGCCACCAAGCCCAGTTGGGCTTTTCTTTTCTGAATATTTTATTTTCTATTTTGTGTGTCGTTGACCCAAATGGCATTACCATTGATCTCAATTTAACTAAATTTTAGATTTATTTCTTTCTAACTACAAACCTCTGATCACTCTCCTTTTTATAAAAAAATATAATATGTTTTAATTATAAATTCTTTCCCTGCTTATTTGCAGTAAGCAGAGAGAGATAAGTCATCTTCTTGCCTTTTGCCAGTTTTACAGTTCAGGAATGTCTTTCTGGAGGACCTGGGAGCCATCGTCTCTGGATCAGAAGTAAAAACCTAATTTAGGTAAGTCCCAGTTGCCAAGCACAGATGATCTAATCACCTTCCCTGTCTCCCTAACATCTTCAGTTACTTTTTCACTAATGTATCCCAGTGCCCAGTGCCTTCTTTTTCAATGAAGTTGAGCTTAATCTCTTTTTTCTAACATAACAATCTTTCTTTCTTATTGCAATAGTTATCAAAGAAAGTCTTTCTTGCATGTTTAATGCTGTCTGGTGCAATTTTTCCTCGAAGTCATGATTATACTGTCATTCTATAAAAACTTCAGTAAGTTTTTTTCTTGTTTTGTTATCTGAAGCCATTTATCCAATGTAATAAAAGCTGTTTGTAAAACCATGTTAGTATCAGTTGAAATAATATAATTTTTGGTTTATTAAAATGATCCAGTTTTAGTAAATTTGGGGTATTTAAAAACTTTTATAAATTTTTAAAATATTGTCAAGTTAGCCAGGTGTGGTGGCGCACACTTGTAATCCCAGCATTCTGGAGGCTGAGACCGGAGGATCGCAGTTCACAGACAGCCTCAGCTACTTAGGCCCTTTGCAACTTAGTGAGACCTTGTTTCAAAATAAAGAATAAAAAATTAGGGTGGGGGATGTAGCTTGGAGGTCTAATGCCCCTAGGTTCCATCCCCAGACCCACACACACAAAAAAAATATTGTCAAGTTTAAAATATTGAATTCTGAATACAATAATCTTCCTCCCAGGAAAATAATTAAAAACAATTTAGATACATAGTTCTAATACTTATGTTGGCTTTATAATATATAAATATAATTTATATAATTACAAATGTATTTGTAATTTTTAAAAACTTTAATAGTTTAGACAGATTTCAGCTATTGTTTCTTACTTCTTATTTTTATTATTAGGATATGATATGTTCTAGTTATAAAAATCTATTTACATGGTAGGTATATCTTATGGTATCTCTGGCTTCAATGATTCATCAATATGTGTACAATAGAAAGTTTCTCATGTTTATTTTAACACCAAGAAAAATAACTCTAAGAATAATGCCATATTTACAGAATATATTTGAATTATCTAGTAACTCAGCATGTTGCACTGGAATTATCATATTCAGTTATGTTTTAGAGGACCAAATTTGATGTACAGGATACCAGAACCTACCTTATTCTAAGACTAGGACTTACTGCAGTGATAGGCCTGGAGTACAAGAAAGCACAATAGAAAGAGCACAGGGCTTGACTATGGGAATTGTTGTTATAATGTTTACTCTGCCACACAATACAATCTTTTTAAAAAGCTTCAAGATCAATAAGGTTTACTTATATGTAAGAGGAAGGAATTGCCCCCTTGTAGCCTCTATGCACCTTCTATCTATGATATTTTCTTGGGATGCAGATATTTCTGGGAAAAACCTAAAGCACTTCATTTTATCCTAAATATTGGCTTTTTATGGTGGTTCTTAAGAATCTCCTTTGAATATTTATAAAATGTTTATTCCTCCATCTCCCATATCTACCACTAGCCCATGGACATATAATTTTTAAAAAGTTTTGAAAGTATTTCTGACATACCTATTTTTATTTAATTGTATACATTAGAATTTGATTATATAAAATAAGTTATTTTGCTTTTTTCAAAAGTATGAGGGCAAATAAAAACCATACTTTTGAAAGCCTGAGAAAAGAAATGATGCATTACTTCATTGCAAAGAACCGAATATGTAAGAGGCAGATAAAGGTGATTTCACATTTCATTACAGAATATTACCTTTTTCCTTTAGGGAAACTGAAACCTTCACTTCTTTCACCTTAATAGGCTCTGGAGAAAAACAATGAACATTTATTTGAATCCATAATAAAGAGATTTGAGAACATATATAAAATGGAATGGTGAGCTATCAGTAAGATGAGTCTAGATATAAATATGATAATTTTTATGAAAAATGATTTTATCATTAAAGGCAAAGAAATAACAGTGCAGAATACAACAAGCTCTCCTTTGAACATTTGTTCTCAGAGTAAAGATGAATTCTTTAATTAGTTATAATATTTTCATTAGTTGAAGAGAATGAGCACTTGAATGGATAGGAATTTATTTACAGTTTTCAAAAACATATGACATCAGCATCTAGAATTTCCCCAAACTATCTAATCAGCACTAACTCAGTTTACTTTTTTAGGATATGTTTAAAAAAATAAATAAGCAACAAAATGGAAATCACAGCATATGTCATGTAAATGTAATGTTTTAATCTTCAGACTTGACTAAAAAAGTAAATATTAAAGCTAAATATCAGTCACACCATGTAAAAAGTTGAATGCTTTCCCTAATATGTGGAAGTGAGGGAGGAAAAGAGTCATATTAAGAACTCTAGACGAAGAAGGAAAAATCATAGATGAGCAAATAAGGAGACCTTACTGGGAGGATGGGAGGAGAGAAGAAGGAAACTCCCTAATGTGCATGCTGTACATTCACATATCAAAGTCAATCAGTAAGCCAAACATGAAAAGAGGGAGGGGAAAAATGGGGTGTGAATAGGGTAAGGGCTAAGTGAGTGATGTGTATATGCGTGCCTCTACCGTCTTGTACTCCTTTAAGATGTACAAACACAACACACCAATAAAATAAATAAATAAATAAATAAATAAATAAATAAATTTTAAAAATTATGAGCCAATTTTATCCAAAACCCCTATATCTTAAAAATGCAGTCTATGGTTGAAATAAGCTAAACAAAATTGTATTTCAACAGCTTCAATATAATGTGATCAATACCATACTATGGATTCCAGACATACATTACTTTGAATATCAGTAGTCTTTCCCAGCAGCCTATTCAAAAACAGATGTGCCGGGCGTGGTGGCGCACGCTTGTAATCCCCGCGCTTGGGAGGCAGAGGCAGGAGGATCGCACAGGTTCGAAGCCAGCTCTACTGGCTTAAGAGACCCTGTTTCCAAATAAAAAAATATAAAATAGGTCTGGGAGTGTAGCCCAGAGGTGGAAGGGCTTCCAGGAACCCCAGTACCACCAAAAAATAAAATAAAATAAAATAAAATAAAATAAATAAAAAATAAATAAAAAACAGAAGATGACCTAGCCGTGCTGGTGCATGCTTGTAATCTTAGTATTTGGGAGGCTGAGATAGGAAGATGAAAGATTTTAGGCCGGCCTCAGAAAATTAGCAAGAACTTTTTTAAAAAAAATAGGACTGGGGGGTGTAGCTCAGAGATAGAACGCCCAGTATCAAAATGAATAAACCCATATGTTCCTCCTCCTGCAATATTTCAAACTCAGTATCCACTTTGCGGATGAACATGGCTTTTAATACAATGGAAAGTGAAAACTGGATATTAGTCCTCTATTGGAGGAGTAGCTGGCAAAAGTCTTTCATTCTGTCACCTCTCTTTTAGGGTTCTTGAGAGTTTCCTTTGCTGCATAGAAGCTCTTCAATTTAATGCAATACCACATATTGGTCCTCGTTTTAATTTCGTGTGCCTTTGAGGTCTTGTTGAAGCAGTTTTTACCTATGTCTGTGTGTTGGAGTGTTGGTCCTCTGCTCTCCTCACATAGCTGCAAGGTCTCTGGTTTAATTTCTAGGTCTGAGATTCATCTTTAATTGACTTTTGTGCAGGGTGAGAAAGTGGGATTTATTTCCATTTTCTGCATATGTATGACTAGTTTGTCAACACCATTTGTTGAAGAAGCTTTTTTTTTTTCAGTATATGTTTTGGTCCCCTTTGTCAAAAATCAATTGGCTGTAAATGTGTGGATTTGTTTCTAAGATTTCTATTCTGCTCCATTGATGTGTCTGCTTTTGTGTCAGTACTACACTGTTTTTATTACTATCTCTTTGTAGTATAGTTTCAAGGGCCTTGAGGTATGTCATTAGGTTATTGATTTGGTGATTTCTGTTCTTAGGTGATCACTGATTGCTATGAATTTTCCCTTTAATACTACCTTCATAGTAACTGAGATATTTTAATATGTTGTGTCTTTGTTTTCACTTATTTCTAGGAATTTCTTAACCCCTTTTTATTTATCCTAGGACCCATTCCTCATTCAGCAGTGTGGTGTTCAGTCTCTATATGTTTATAAAGTTTCTCCGGATCTTCTAATAGTTTATTGCTAGTATCATGCCACATTGTGGTTTGAAAAGATGCAGGGGGTTATGTCACATTTTTTGAATTTGCTAGTGCTTGCTTTGTGGCCCAGGATATGGTCTATTTTGGAGAAAGTTTCATGAACAGCTGAAAAGAATGTAAATTCAGCTGTAGTTGGGTGGAATATTCTGTGTCTGATAGGTCCATTTAGTTTATGGTGTTCTTGAGATATAAGGCATCTTTACTGACCTTCCGTCTGAAATATATAACTAGTGGTGTGAGAGGAGTGTTGAAGTTTCCCAATATTATTGTATTGGGCTCTATGTGAGAATATCACAGGGTTTTATGAAAATAATTGTACCTATGTTTGGAGCATAAATGTTGACTATTGTTATATCCTCTTGTTGGATTGTTCTTTTTACCAGAAAAAAGTGACCTGCTTTGTCTATTCTCATAAGTTTAGGCTTGAAGTCTATTTTGTTTGATATGAGAGTTGCTATCCCTCCTTGTCTTCAAGTTCCATTAGCATGGGTTACCTTACTCCAGGCTTTTACTCTAGTTTGTGAGTATCTTTACTTGTAAGGTTCATTTCATGCAGACAGCATATATGTAGATTACAAGAAACTCATGGCTAAAAAAAAACAATAAAATAATAGACAAGGGAACTAAATATATACGTCTTCCCAAAAGAAGAGATTCAAATGGCAAGAAATGTATATAATAAAAATGTTCAACATTGTTAACAATTAGAGAGATACAAATAAAAATTACCTTGAGATTTTACCTAACTCCAGTTAGAATGGCAATCATTAAAAACACAATAACAAATGCCCATGAGAATATAAAGAAATAGGAACTCTAATACATTGTTGGTGGAATTGCAAATTAATACAACCAATTCAGAAAACAGTTTGTAGGATCCTCAGAAGAATGCGATTGAACCTACCATATGATCCAGCTAAACCACTCCTGGATATTTTCCCAAAAGAATGGAAACGTAACTGGAGGACTAATGCATGCACATTTACATTTATACCTGCACAGTTCACAATTGCCAAAGTATAGAACCAGCAAAGGTGTCCATCAACAGATGAATTACAAAAGTATAGGATATGTACACAATGAGTTTTATTCAGCCACAAAGAAGAAAGAAATTATGTTATTTGGAAAGAAATGGATAGAACTGGAAAAGATTATGATAAGTGAGATTAGTCAGTCACAAAATGTAAAACGTTGGATTTTTCCATCATATATGGACACTAGGGAGTAAATGGAACAGGGGAACAGGAAGGACTCCAGACAAAGGAGGAGAAACCTTAGATGAGTGAAGAAAGCAACCTAACTGAGGAAGAGGGGAAGAGGGAAGAAGGAAACACCTCAATGACATGGCACACATACACAAACCTATCAATCACTGTACTGGACATGAGAAGGTGGGAAGGGGAAAGGAATAGGGTAGGAACTGGGGAGGGCTCCATGAGTGCTGTGTTTGTGCATGGTTCTATCATCCTGAACTTCATTCATCAAGATGTATGATTGCAATGCAACAATAAAAAGAGAGAGGAAACCAGCATTGTTTCTTTTCCTACTTTTTGTTTTGAGATGGGAGTGCAAAGAATATGATGGGGGGACCTGCAAATAGAGATGTATCCTACCAGTCACTCAGAATTGACTAAGTCCAAATGGCTAAGAATATGTCAATAATGAGTTTAGATATATTCTGCTAAGTAAAATAAGCCTATCACAGAAAGGCAGATAACATATCTTACTTATATGAAAACTAAAGTTATACAAGTAGAGAGTAGAATCATGCTTACTAGAGGCTAAGAGAGGGGGGAGATGGGGAGATGAGAAATGTTGATCGAACATCAAAACATTTCAGTTTAGACAGAAGGAAAAAACTTCACTGATACATTGCACATAAACATTTATTTATGTACTGTATATTGTAAAATTGCAAAGAGTTAATTTTAAATGTTTGTATTCCCCTACAAATATATGTGGTAATAGATTGGTTAATTCTATTTAATTATTTCACATTGTGAACATATCTTAAAAAATCACATTGTGCCCTTAAAATATATATAATTGTCTATTAAAAATTAAATTTAAAAAGCTACATACAGCAGGGCATGGTAGCTCAGGCTTGTAATTCCAGTACTTTAGAGGCTGAGACAGGAGAATTGCTGGATCAAGGCCAACCTCAGCAACTTAGTAACACCCTCAGCAACTTAGTGAGACTCTTTTTAAAAATTAAAAATGTAAAGGCCGTGTACTTCAAAGCAAGACTTTCTTGGGGAAAAGCTTTGCCTAAAATATTCATATAACACGTAGAATTTTTTAAATGGCTGTGGTGGCAGATCAGTGTCCAAGTTGCTATTTATAATGCTTAATATATAGGGCCTTTTATTCCTGTATTTCAGTGTGTAAAGATGAAATCAAGAGCCATGAATTGAGCAAACACGCTGTGAAGCTTCATTAAATATTTTTCAAGCTGATGGGAGTAATTTACTGCTCTTTCACATCCTGGCTAAGCCAAAAGAATTAATGTGTTGTGAAATGAGAAGTCGTGATGGGGACAGACTCCCGGCAGGGTGGCCCGGAGTCTCAAACTCCAGATTCAGCACGCAGATTTAAACAGTTGAGTGTGAATGCTTGTGTAACATTAAAGTAGTTATACAATAGACCTAGGCAGAAGGTCCTCAGGATGACTTTGGTTATACTGGGGAAAGAAGGAAGGAACAAAATAACATACACTCTTATAGAACATCTGAGGGTAGTAAACTCATCATCTTAAATGTTAGGAAAAGTTCTTTAAAAATAAAAGTGATTTCTGTTTCCAAGTTAGCTAATGGTAGGATGTCATCTTCCTCCAGCCTGGGTCAGGGCTGCTCTGATGTTCTTGCAAATATTCCCTCGTCAGTGTCCTTTTGGATCTCAGGGTGTCTTGACCTAATTTAATAAGTACACAGACTTGTCTCATCAGTCTCTGATGAGAGACATCACTCACCAAGAGGTGAGTGAGACATCAAATCTGACAAAAACAAGTGAGAGTATTATCTGAAAGACTGTAATTTTATATTAAGAAGGAAATATAAATCAGTACTTTGGTTCAGTTTTACCTTTACCACCCCTAGAGACAGACATGGTAATGAACTGAGGTGCTTATCTATGATAAAGTATAGCATTTTTGAGGATCAGTTTCAAAATCCTCAGACAACCTACTCTGGCCTTAACTCTAACTTTGGCTTGACCAAAGAGAATGGTGAAGAAAAATCCTGTTGAAGGGAAATGGAAGCTGGGGACGATCACATACATGGTCCTGAGGAAATAAAGGAAGACAGAAAGGAAGATAAGCTCTGTTGAGAATCCTCTGGCGTATACAGAGTGGGGACACGCAGATAGTTAGTGATTCAGTTAACTCATGATGTTTCTACAAAAACAGAGGAATTTAAAGATGCTTCTACTGGATTATCAGAGATAGATAAATCAATTAATCTTTTTGTTGTCTTAGTTTTAGCTTTATATTTGTTTTTCAGTTCCTTGGACCAAAGATAAATTTTCCATAGCCAGATAGTTTTGACCATCCATTAGCAGTAAGTGCAATGGGGAAAGAGTGGATCCTCCAAGACAGAGAACCAATAACTCAGGTCATTAGCAGGCTGTTCTGGTTCTGGATGGCCTAGGCTACATCAGCAGGAATCTGCCTCATCCATGTGTTGAGATGTTAAGAGGTTTAAGTGAGTCCAATAGTCTAGACAAATCTATATTTTGAGGCAGTACTAAAAGACATGATGCATCTTTCTTCTGCTTTCTTTAGAGAAATTATTCCTAGGAGTCTCTACACAACCTTAAATAAAAAGACAAGCCTAATGATGATCTCTGTATACCTAATTTACTCCTGATTACACTATCCCCAGTAAAGGTTGTCCCAAGTAATATTTGTGTAATAATGCTGGCTTAGAATTTTACTATTACTGCAGTATGTGAATCTATGAAAGACTGGCAAATGCAGGCTACCTCTTCTCTGATTAATAGAAAGAACTCCTAAAATACAGTGACTGAAGAGATATCAGTGGCTTTTCAGCAAGTGAAATTGTCGCATTATGATTCTGTCCCAGCTTAGCAGCAGGCTTCAAAGAGATGCCACAGAGGTTTTTGAAGACCCTAAATCTTATAGGTGATATAACAAGATTTCCATGGTTTTTAGTGATGACAAATTATATTCAAAAAATATGATCAAGAAAATTATTTTCAAAAATCAATATTCAACTCATATATTACAAAAACATTGGGGGGGAAAGTACCTTTTACATTGTCCTAAGTCAGTAATCATACATAAAATCTTTTTTATTGTATGTGATTTTCTAATGATTGTGAAGACATTTGTAAAGAGTAAAAAAGTAATTGAGAAAAAGTATTTACTAGGTAACTGCCTACAATTATGCATTAATAACCATATAAGCAAACAGAAATGATATGAATCTATGTAGTGAAGTAGTCAGTGTGTACTTAAATTCCCCATGTTTGGTTTTATGAGATATAATTTTACAATTAACTTTTCTAATTAGTTTCTGGTCTGGCTCAAGTAAAGTCTTCATTGGTAGTTTAATATTTTTATAATTATCATTGCCCAACAATAGCTTTGGCAGTATATCCAGCCTTTCTCTTGAGCTACTTTCCTAGTAAATGGGAAAGTGTGGAACCAACACTCCTGTCACACAAAACCAGACCAAAATAAAAGCACTGCATACTATGTTGGAGAGAGGGAAGGTGTTGCTTGTGTAAACTGATAATTTCAAATTTCATGCACAGACACACATGTATGCACACACACACAAATTTCTGGTGGTATATTTTTTGGCCATGCATAATCAATAATACTGTTTTTGTTAATTTGCAGATAAAATGAGAGTGGAGGAAGAGAAGGGAAGGGTTTTTTTCTAATAGAATCAACCCAAAAGCAAAAAGACAAAAATGTTTTTTTCTATACTGCCTACACAGTGACCATATGCCAAGTGTATTTTAAAGTTTATGTAAGGAGGTTTACATTCAAAGAAAATTCATATTTACGTATACAAATACAATAATTCTAAGGATCAAGTAGTGCCAGTGTTAAAATGAAAGATGGACTTTAACATTGGGCAGGGCAGAATTGGTTTTGACTCATCTTTTCCTCTTCTGCAATGCAATTATGTGTAACTCACATTATTCATACCTCAAGTTCATTATTTATATAAAAAAAACTGAGGTAACAAGCACATCTGGCTAACACAAAATAAGTATTTATCAATGTGCCTGTCAAAAGGCAGATGTCCTGCTCCTGGACTTCTTCCAAACAATGCCCAGAATGTTGCTGAGGAAATCCTCAGCCTTCTCCCTTGTATTGAACATTTCTTCCTGTAACACTTTCCTGATTCCTCAGACTTAATTTGAATCTACTCTTTCTCCCTCTCATAGCATGCTGTACTCCTCTATAATTCTTACATTTTAAGTAATTATGTTATAAATAATGTCCTGACAAAGATTATGTTTTCATTGTATTCCTGGTACCTATCCATGTCTGTATTGATTATTGCATGTTAAACAGCAGTGAAAAATCATTGAGTGTGGTACTAATTAGTTCACATAAAAAGGTGGATAATAACAAATCTTAATGCCAAAATAAGTGGTATTTTAGTTAATTCATAAATGTAAATATTATTATATAATAATTTAGAAATGTAAGTGCATTGATTCAGAAGAAAGGGATTCAGGGAACGATGGAATAAAAGGAGAGAACTTGATGTCTATGTGAGTATTATTTTTAGAAACAAGACTAGAATTTGGATGGGCAGAAAAGAAAGGCATCTTGTCCATTAAGAAACTGGAGTCATAAAGTTTAAGTAAAAATTTTATGCTTTTATAACAATAAAGGGCCTGACAAGATTAAAGCAGACAGAACAAGCCTAAGAGCATTTGACAACACAAGATTTAGAGCTTCAATTATTCTCTGTTTTTAGCTTTGAGGTCTTTTTTCTCCACGATTAGCAAGTGTTTGGAAGGTATTGCACACCAAAGATGGATGATTGATAGATATACAATTATAAATTGAAAGAGTGCATGGATTTGAGTCCTATTTTTATATATCATATATGATATATATGGCCCATATATACATAATGTTACTCATGGTTATGCATGCTATGAGGAAAATATATACCTATATGCCATTTATTGCTTAAGAATACTTATTTCCTTCCTTCCTTCCTTCCTTCCTTCCTTCCTTCCTTCCTTCCTTCCTTCCTCCTTCCTTCCCTGTTTTTTGTAATCAAAGAATTTTGGAGGCCTAATAAACAGGAAGAAAATATTTTAAGGTCAAATAAATACTAGTTTTAAAAGATATGAGTATGATCTGTGAGGTTTGGATTCACACATCTGCAAAGTCACTAATGTAAAATTGACTCATTTAGACATTTTCGTTAATTAATTTTCAATATTATGTTAAATTGACTCTATTACCTTTATCCTTTAGAGATGAAGAAGTCTTCCCAGATTTTTCTTTTCTAATTTCTGAAAGAGAGATCATGACAAGTATAGGTTACAAGGACTAATAGGGAAAACTCAGAAGTTTTATGTGTTTTATTTTCTGAGGTTTAAAGAATAAGAGAGACTCATTGAGTTGATATGCAAGATACAAATGTCTCCTAATATACCTTACAGATAGGCATGGAGCTTAAAATGCAGAGAACAGAAAATTACCCCATAAATCATCTCAAGTGGAATAAACTATAGCAGTAACAAAATATATAAAAATAAAATGCTATGGACTATTTTAGATATTAGCTAATATTACCTACTTTTCTTGTATCAGGCAATTTACACTACTGCTTTGCCTTTTACTGTCTGTAGAACTCTTATAAGATATGTAGTTTTGTATTATTATTCTTTATTTTTTACATAAAGGGCGAAATACCTTTCTCATGTTCATTAAATATGAAACCTGGCACTTAAACCCATGTCTCTGAGCTCAAACACACGCACTGCCTCCAGTACCTGAATAATGAGACCAAGAAAGGATTTAAGCATGCCGTTCTGAGGCTGACTTTGGAAGATGGAAAGAGATTAGACTAACAACACTGAGAGAAGGGCAGAGAGAGAGCAGGGAGGCCTGGGCTGGGCAGATATATTTGTCTTACATCTGGGTAATCTGCAGTAATATAATTTCATAAATTTTTGTGTACTATTATGAGATCTCTAAAATAAAAAGTACACATATTATGATCAAGATAGCCATGTGAGTTTAATTTTAAAACATTTGCTAGATTAGAAAATATTCATGTTTGAGATAAAAATGTTTAAATGCAAAGAATCCAGGAATTCTTTTATTAACTTAAGAGTTTAACTGCATCTAAGACAGTAAATTTAAAATAAGCTTTTACTTTTTCTTCTAATGTTCTCTATCCTAGAGAGTTAAAATATATGTATGGGAACAGAATTTCCTCCTATAAAAACTAAAAAAGAGAAAATATGCCCATGAAAAAGACAAAACACTAGCTAGGTGTGGTGGCGCACAACTTGTAAACCCAGTTCCTGGGAGGCTGACACAGGAGAATCGCAGCTTCACAGCCAATGTCGGGTATTTAGTGAGGCTGTCCTCAACTTTTGAGATCCCATATCAAAAAATAAAGAATTAAAAAATAGGGCTTGGATGTACCTTGGAGATAGAATGCCCCTGGCTTCAATCTCATTACTAAAAAAAGACAAAAATACTGAAACAATAGAATATCTTGTAAAAGCAAAAATTGGCATTAATTAGAGTTTTCCTTGCAAAAGTATAAATATTTTGACCCACGATGAGAATTCAAGTGTGTTTAAAGGAAATAAGTAATCATAAATAATATCATTGATCTGGCTATTTTTTATTTCTTGTTCTGTACAATCAATTTCAAAATGTTTATTTATTTTTTTTTTATTTTTTGCAGTCCTGGGAATGGAACTCAGGGGCATTCTATCTCCATGCTACAACCCAAGCCCTATTTTTGTTCTTTATTTTTGAAACAGGGTCAATGAGTTGCAAAAGTCCTCATTAAGTAGCTGAGGCTGTCTGCGAACTGAAATCCTCCTGTCTCACCCTCCCAAAGGCTGGGATTACAAGTGTACGCCACCCTGTTCTATAAGCACATTATAAAAAATGTTTTGGTTGGGCATCTTGGTTTGATGTTAATGTCAAGCACAACTATAACTAGACTGAAAAGAGAAACTTAAATTTGAAAGTTTAAAAAGATCCTATCAGAATCAACAGACAACTTATGTCCCCTGGCTTGTGTGAAGAACCAAATTCAAAATTCTTACTCTTTCTTTCCCAGCCTACTCTACTGAATGGTTCTGGAATAAAACTTGATACTCTATTTCTTGAGCCTCATTTTTCGATATGTTATGTCTGCTGATTTTTTTCATAAGTATAACAAGACCAACATACTAAACTTTTTAGACTTTTATTCTGATAGAATAAGTTTAAAGAAGCATGTGAAGAGCTTCATCCATAAATCCTATGATACCTGATAATTTCTCAGAGTATGTCCACTCTGTCTCCATCATACAGCACTCAAATTTTAACATTATTTCACACTGCTGCTGTGTTGCTTCCTAAATTGATAACTGCCTTATTCCTATAGTTATCTCTTCCAATCTCTTTCAATTACTCAAGCACTTTGTGGTAGGCAAGCTGTGCTTTATGTGCATGTTAAAATTGTGACATATACCGTGACATATGGAATTAACATGCATCTTGCAAACACAGTGATAAAGAAAAACTTGTTCAAAGGTCTCAGTGTTCTAGTACTTTTGAAGTTTCGTCTTAGAGTACTAGAGTTCTTCAAATTATCTGAGCTGAGAAGTCTCTTCTGAAGTCATTTAAACACACTTGTCCTTTCACCAGATTTCAACTTTATAATTATCATGCTTTGAGGCTGCATTTCTTGGCTGTAAGGCGTGGACTCTTGGACATAGGCTTTGGTTTTCTGGACATCATTATGCCTTAATAATGAGAATAGTGATCAGAATTCCATTTTAGTTCATCTCTTCCCAGCTTACTCAGAAATATTAACAATGAGCAATTTTATCTAAAAGTACTTTTGTCAAGAGTAGTGACACGTCTTTAATCCCAGTACCTGGGAGGCTGAGATAGGAAAATTGCAGATTTAAGGACAGTCTCAGCAACTTAGTGAGACCTTGTTTCAGAAAAAAATTAATAAAAAAATTTAAAGGACTGGATTTAGCCCAAAGGTAAAACACCACAGGTTCAATCCCCAGTCAATTCGCTCCCAAAATAAAAGCACTTTGATTTAAAAAAAAAGTTAGATACCATTATTTTAACTTCCATTTTAGTGTTTGGGAGACAAGATAGGCTAGGACACTATAAAGACAGAGTAAGCTACTGAACCTTAAATCCAGGACAAAATATTTTGTTTTTCCAAGGAAACTTGATTAGCCATGAAATCTTCTTTATGTAATCATGGTCCAGTTAAGATGTCAAAACTGGATGTTTGAATCACTCAAACAAGGACAGGACTAGGGCTTAGTTGTTCTCACATCCATATATAATTATGCAGCATTATTTGGTGTCAGTAGGCACTTTTACATAAGCTGTCTTTCACTTCACATCTATGTTGAACGAGGCAGATGTTGTTGGTGTGGCAGCTGGAACTGAGAGAGAAAAAGAACTTGTCCGAGATCACAGCATCTTAAATAGTACCAGCAAATCTGAATCCAGATGAAAAAGTTAAGGCTACACTGCTGCACTCTGCCTGTCAGTGCAGTGGATTATAAAACAGAGAGCACTGCAGATGGTGCCTAAAAGTATACAGTGAGTATATTTGCATCACTCAACTGATATCAATGCCATAACTGTTGGCCTATCAGAGCCTTGTAAATATTACTTCTGAAGCAAGAAATATGTTCTCTGGCACACGCTAAGACTCATTCACTGCCTGCCCATTGAATTAATACATTTGCCAAATTCTGTGATAACTACATGTTACTACGAACCAGTCTTTAAACAGAAGCTTTATCATCATTATGGTTGTCTTTCATGGTACAATTTCATTTTAAAATTTTCTAATTCCAGTCTGACATCAGTGCCAAATAAAATAAAATTATCAATATTTATAATTTTCTTAAAAATAAAATGAAATTTATGGATGTTTCCATCATATATTACCTAATATTTTACTATTTAGTATCTAAGAAATTTTGAGTGAATTTCCAAAGTAATCTCACACACAGTTCCTTACACATTTATTCTGATGTATTTTATATTATTATCTAATCATTCATTAATCTTAGATAAATAAGTTATTTACCTTTATAACCACCTTACTCATTATGCATTTTATTCATTATATGTAATATTATATATACAAAAATAGTTAATATAACATATTATATTAATTATATCATGCATCATATATAATTCTAGGTTATGTTTTAAAATTTATTTCTTATTTTGAAATCTCCCACTACACATTTGTGTGTGGTCTTAGAAATTATTCTTGTTGTAGTATAAGTGAATGAAACTTAGTTATGAGGTAATATTAAAAACTTCAAAAGACACATTTGAACATAGAAAATGTAACTTAAAAGTCCTTGGTACAATAAAATAAATAGGAATTTTATATATCCTGCTATTTGTGCTATGGAATTTCAAAATACAGAATTTTGAAATTCACTTAATAGACCAACATTTAAAATTTCCTGCACTTTTAAAAATTATAAATAGGCCTTTATTTTCAGATGTAGGTTTACAGCAAAATTAAACACCTCTGTGATGTACTGAATGTTGTATCATTTTTTAAAAATTCCTATTTGAAATCCTAACCCTCAATATGATATATTAGAGGGTGGAACACTTAGGAGGTAATTAGGTCCTGAGGGTTGAACATGATTAAGATTAGTGCCCTCATAGCAGCGCAAGGCACCCCTAACAGCTCTCTCACCCTCTTCCTGTCATATGGGGATATAAAGAGATAGCAGTTGATAACCTGAAAGAGACCTCACCAGAAACGTAAATACTGGCAGCCTGATTTTAGATTTCTAGCCTTCAGAACAGTGAGGAAAAGTTTCTTTTGTTTATAATCTACTAATTTTTTTTTATATTTTGCTATAGAAGCACAAACCAAGACACCCTCCTCCAACATACACATCCTCCCACACCATTCACTTCTTTCATGAGAGTGGTGCATATCCAAGACCCAGTATTGATACCTACTAATTAACCAAAGTCCTTTGTTCACATTCGTGCTTTCTTTTAGCGGTGTGTATTTTATGAATTGTTATACAGGTATTGTGACATAGATCCACCATTATAGAATCATACAGAATATCTTCAACTCACTAAAATCCCTCTGTGTTCCACAGAGGAATATTCCTGTCTTCTCTAAAACTTTAAATGTTCATTGAACTTTTGTTTTCACCATATGTTTTTTTCTATAATGTCATATAGCTGGAATTATACACTATGTAGACATTCAGATTGGTTTGCTTCACGTAGAAATAGAACTGAAAGCTCCTCTATATCTTTTTGTGGCTTTATAGCTACAAATGCTTAATGCTGAATAAAAGCCCCATTGTACAGATAAATCAGAATTTATTTATTTACTTATAGAATGACATCTTGATTGTCTATATTTTTAGTGCATATGAATAAAGTTGTTATCAATTCATACAGGTTTCTGGGTTGACATATATATTCAACCTGAGTATATATCAAGAAGTATTTTTGCTGGATCACAGAATAAAAAGTGTGTTTACACTTGTTTTTGTTGTGGTGGTGGTGATATTGGTGGGAACTGAACCCAGGGGGCATTCTCCATTAGAGCTACACCCTAATCACTATTTTATTTATTTATTTGTTTTTAGGAAACAGGGTCTCACTCACTAAGTTGCTGAGGCTGGACTCAATTCTGAGATCCGCCTGTCTCAGCCTCCATGTACAGAGATTACAGGTTAACACCACCACACCTGGCTATATTTACTCTTTATCAAGAAACTTTCAAATTGTCTTCAAAAGTAGCTGCATCATTTTTGTATTCCAATTAGAAAAGAATAAAAATTTATATTGTTCCACATACTCACCAGCATTTGGTGTCATTAATATTTTAATCTTTAGCCATTCTGATGGTCATGTGGTGATAACTCATTGTTTTAATTTACAATTTCCTAATAAGAATGCTGTTGAGGATTTTTTCATATGCTTATCTACAATCTGCATATTTTCTCTGATGCCATCTTTCCAAACCTTTTCTGCTTTTTAAAATGGGTCAGTCATCTTCTTACTGTTGAATTTTAAGGATTCTGTATATCTTATAAACTGGCCCTTCATCAGATCTCTATTTATAAATATTTCCTCCTATTTTGTGCTTGGTCTTTAAATTCTCTTGATAGCATGCTTTTCAGACCAGACTTTTCAAATTTTACTGAAGTCTAAATTAATGCTTACTTTTATGAATTATTTCTTTGGAGTTGCAATTAAGAAGGTATTTCCAACATTGAGGGAACCTACATTTTTCTCCTATGTTATCTTCTAGAAGTTTCATAGTTTTATGTTTTACACATAGGACCATGATCTGCCTTCAGTTAAGTTTTTGGGTGAAGGATGTAAAGTCTTTCTTCTAAAATTTTTGTTTGTTTCCTTATTTACTTATTTATGAATGACCAGTTGCCCAGCACCATTAAAAAACTATCCTTTCTCCAATGAATTGGGTTTGCTTGTTTTTGCAGGTCTATTTCTAGGCATTCTATTTTGGGAGCTCAAAAGGCTCAGATTTGGGGGACTATTTGTGAGTCTACTGTGGGCACCTGAGTTCTACCGTTTAGAACTATGGGAAATTAATTTTTGTGATTTATAAGCCACATTTTTATGGTACTTTGTTATAACAGCCCCAAATAATACATATGCCTCCAACACAAAGAGCACCCCACACCATCATTTCTTATAAGAATGGTACAATAGTTATACATTATTATCAACCAAAATCTATATTTCAAACAAAGATTAATTTTAACAGTGTATATTTTATCAATCTTTATATACATATGATGACATATGCACCAATATAGTATCAAACAATGTTGCTTCTGTGCATTAAAAATACTAAAATTCAGGATGTCACATAATTTATTATCTCACTAATACCATACTGTCCTGACTACTGAACCTTGGTAGTAAGATATAAAGTTTGATAGTGTCACTCTTCCACTTTTGTTATTATACTTCAGCACCATGTAGCCTGACCTGGCCATGCAGCGTTCCCTTCAATGCACCTTGAACGTTTTTCTTACGTAGTTTGTTGTCCAGAATTCCTGAGTTTGTGCAGCCTGAGAAGTCTAATTTCGGGGTGTTTTCTTCAAAAATTCAAGGTGGATTGGATTGGATCTGTCTGCCTCTCTCCAATACTGGCCGCTGCCACCACTGCCACCGCCATCCTAGTCCGCTCTTTTCTTTTTTCTTTATTTTTAGTAGGAGAAAAGGTATGCGTCTTTTGCAGAAGCTGGGAGCCCAAATACCTAGCAGCAATGAATTTTGTTTCCTCTCTGAAGGCGAGGTCCACAACTTCACCACGGAGAGTGAAATCTGCTGCTACAGGTGCACCGCAGTCCCCAGCACTGCATATGAGCCCCGAGGCCAAGTGTGCACCAAGGTCTGCCAGGACATATGGTGCTGCAGGCTGGCCAGGCCATGCAGGGCTCCCTCTGTCCTGCACCGAACATTTTTCTTACATAGCATGTTGTTCAGAATTCCTGAACATGTGGGGCAGGAACAGTCTACTTTTGGGGAGATTTCTTCAACAGTTCAAGGTGGATTTGATTGGATCTGTCTGGTGCCCCTGTGAAAGTAGCCCCTTCATATTACTCTAAAGAAAGAATCTTTACTATCAAACTAGTCTCTTTCGAGGCAGTTGACAGCAGAGAGGGGGTAACTGCTCTGAGACTGCCATTCTTTTATTTCTTCTATCAAAATTTTGGAATTTTCCTTAGAGTTTGACACATACAGTTTTATTTAAATCTAAGAATTTCATTTTCTTGGTACTAATATGAATAATATTGTGACATTAATTGTACTCATTCTAGATTTTTTTGTTGGTATTTTTAACAGTAAGTAACTTTTATATGTTAGTTTTATAATATATAAAACCTTGTCATATTCTGATATAACCAGAAAACTTTACAGGTTTTTGTTAAGACTTGGGATTTTGTAGGCAGGCAATCGTGACATCTTCAAACAAAGAAGTTTTTATTTTCTCTTTTTCCTTTTAAACACTCTCCACTTTTTTTTTCTCGTCTTACTGAATTAGCTATGATGTCCAGCATGATGTTGAATAAGTATGGCAAGAGAGTATATTCTTTCTTTTATCTTGATCTAAATAATAGACTTTTAATTTATCACTGTTAAAAATAATGTGAACTGTAATACTTTGTAAATATTCTATATAAATTTGAAGTAATTTATTTCTATTTCTACTTGAGATTTTTAATCAGAAATATGTGTGAAGTTTTGTCCAATATATTCTAAATTTATAAAAATGACTATATATTTCTTCTTTAGTTTGATGGAGTACATTAAATGATTTAAGTATTGAACCAGTCTTTTATATTTGAAATAAATGCCACTTGGTCATGTATCATTCCTTTTATACATTGTTAGATTTGGTGTGCTAATATTTTAGATTATGTATTAAATTTAAAAATGCTCCACTTAAACAGTACTTCAAAATTTTTGATATATATGTACATATAAACCAAACTATGTTGTGTACATGTATGAAAGTATCACTACTAATTTCACTATTCTATATGGAGAAGCTGGTAGTGGGCCTGAAGGAAATCATACCTGTGTGCATGTGTGTTTGTATGACTTTGAACGTCACTAAGACCTATAATTACGATGTACTAATAAAAGTATAAGAATATAATATAAAACAAATAACTGATTAAAAGACACAATAGCATGTTACTGTAAAATTAGGCAGTCTTGGGAAGTGAAGGTTCATGTTTTCTCTGAAATGTGGAAGATAGAAAGAAAGTGGGGAACAAAAGGGACTTCAGAGAAAAGTGAGGAGGGGAAAGGGAGACTTGATGGAGAAAACAGTTCAATGATGCTTTGTACTTTGGCAGAGTTGTCAGTTTTCATCTCAGTAATGCAGATGGGCGGAGGAGGGAGCAGAACCGGGTCTGGAGGGAAACACACCAACTGCCGTGTGCATGTTTGTTTCTATAACTCGGAACTTCATTATAATGTGCTATTACAATGCACCAGTAAATGTATTCTTTGGGGAAATCAGGTTAAATTTCATAGGAATGACTTGCTTTCATAAATTATTTTTCCTTGAAAACCAACTTATAAGGATTATCTCCAAATTAGAAAATTTTCAGCATGATTTTTTTTGTCGGAGCTTTTAATTAGAATTTAGATACTTCAGATGGATTATCTGGTTAGCTTATCACTTTTCCTGTATAAAAATTAAGTGAAATAAAACTGAAACTTTGTGGCAATACAGATGAAGAATACTTTTTTTAACCATTATTTTGTCATCCCACAACTCCAAAGGAAGCTTTGAATCAAATTTTGACATTTTACAAATTGCTTTTTAATTATATTATCATTCTATGAAAACTAAGGCAGTAATGTTCAACACATTACAAATAAATTATATGTTGATAATATCTCTGTTAATTTCTGAAATTATTAAAATATGTAATTTAATTTACAATAAAAAAGTAGCAATGCATTTTATAAATTTTGTATTATTTCTACAATTTGATATAGCACTTAAACTTTGTTGATTTATTTCAGGATGAGCTATAGAAACTTATTTGTAAGGTATTTTTAAAAAAATATATACCATGTTTTTTGTAAATAGGCCTATAGTGGAAAACCAACCTATAAATGAAAAATGTTAATAAAAAAGGAAAATTCAGAAAATAATATTTGCTCTGACCCCTAAGCTTTGTGAAGTATTACCTTGTTAAATACTTCTGTTAAAGATTCTGGAAAAAAAAAGATTTAACTTATATGTGGCTCTAGGATGAAAATGAAGAGGAAGTAAATACTAATAGAATAAAAAATAATTAGCAGTGGAACAATAGTATCCTTAAGGTTGTAAGGAGTGTTTGCTTGCTGTGCTGTATGGTAAATATTTCAGTTTATTTTGGCAGGATTTATAAAAGTTAGTCTAGAATATCAAAGGAACACAGAGAGTTGATATTTTCAAATATCTATAGACAATACTTAACACTGTCTCTATATGTTAAATCCTGTTGACCATAATAAAAATTCTATATGAGGAAAAGTAGTATTTGCATGAGAATTTTTCTTATGTTAAAAATCAAAATGGTCCGTTACAGATCAAAGGATATTTTAAAGAGACATCAACCTACTACTAAGATGTCCACTGTAAACATGAATATAGTTTGTATCTGGATGTGGTGGCACATGCCTGTAATCCCAGAATTTAGGAGGCTGAATTAGGCGAATCCCAGGTTTGAAGCCAGTACTCAGTAATTTAGAGCAACTCTGTTTCAACATAAAAATAACATAAATAAATTAAATGAAATAAAAGAGGATCAGAGGTATAACTCAATGGTCAAATACCTCTGCATCCAATCCTCTCCACTCCCTCAAACACACACACACACACACACACACACACACACACACACACACACGTATATATGTGTGTATGTGTGTGTTTGTGTGTATATATATATATATATATATACATATATATACACTTTGCATTGCATTAAAATTACTTCATAGTTTAGAAAATGTAAAATATCCAAATTGTAGGTCATTAAATTGAGAGTTCACATGATAACTTTCTTCCTATTTACAATGAGATTTGACCAACTCCAAGAAATCGTTTGTATTTGCATTCTGTTAGTATCATGTGAAGGTTGTTGAAAGTAAAATCAAGACAAAGAAAGTCTAAGAATTTAAGAGGTGAAGCATGAGCACCCATTGGATGCGAAGAATTTACTTTTAAAATCGAAAGGATTGACAGTGATTCCAGTAAGATGTTCATGAGTGATGGACAGCATAGAATGCAAGCAGAGTAGAGGGAAACTTTGCTCCTACTTTTGTTGTCTGTTCTGATAATGCAAGGTAAGGCTTCTATTTCAAATCTTTTATTTATCAGTTCCTCAACTAATTTCTACTGCAGTTCCTTGATAGTAAGTGTGGTGCTTCCAGTATAAAGTACTGGGTGGGGCATAGAGGGTGTTCCTAGGATAATTTGCCATGTCAAAAAATGCACATAATTTCTAAAACAAGAAAGGGAAAAGTTGGGCATTGGAGGCCACATCGGGCAAAGAAAGAAGTGATTCGTTTTAAAGATAAATGAAAAGCAAAATATTTGTCTATAAAAAGAGATTTGACATTACAATCTCTATGTGTGACCTGTATGTGCAAAAATTATATCCTACATAAAACAAGAGTGAATGATTTACACATTAGCTTATTAGAGAAGATGGATCTTTATTTCTTTGTGTGTGTGCATGTGTTACTTTTATTTTGAAATAGGGTCTCACTAGTTTGATGAGAGACTCCTTACTTGCTGATGCTATCCTGGAACCTGCCATCTTCCTGTCTCAGCTTCCAAAATACTAAGATTTGCAGATATGTACTACCATGCCTGTCTGTAAGATGGATCCTGTATGATATAGAATCTTTCACACAGGAGAGAAGGAATGTTTAACGCATATCTTTTAATATTACCTCTAAATTTTACCCACATAATTGACACAGATTGCCCATCTTCTGGGAAAATCACATAAATATGTTGTATGGCAGAAAGAAGGTGGCACTCTGTGAGATACTAATGTAACAGTACAAACTTTGAGTACTTGTTCTCTGGTGATAAATTGAATTTATTTTTAATTGTATGTATTTATTTTTGTATCAAGGATGGAACCCAGGGCCTTCTACTTCTTGGCTACATCTCCTAGCCCTAGTTTGTTTTTATTTGAATATAGTGTGTCATTAATTTGCTGTGACCCTGGCTAGATTACAGAGATTGGCTTTGAACCTCCCAAGCACTGGGCTAGCAGGTCCCAGGGACACTATGCCTGGTTTAGGTAAACTTTAGATCCATTAAGAGGATGGAAGAGTAGAAATGATGGAGGTGAGAAAGGAGTGACTACAATTTTCTTTTCATAAGTAAGATAAAATAGTCATGAGAATAGGTTATTCTAAAATTATGAAATGAATGTGAGAAAAATTAAATTGTGCTCTATGCACAAGTGAGATCGTGAATTGCTAAAGATTGTCTTCAAAATGCGTAAACTGCATGAACAAGCATGTTGCGCTCATTTTCATGTGTTGTGTGTAGACCACCTTCTCTTTGAAACCCACTCCATAGGCCCCTCCCCTTCCCCAGTGCCTAGCCTGTTGTGGGCGCTCAATAAATATTAAACAAAGTACAAGCTATGGTCAAAAAGTTTGGAATTCACAGGAATCAATAATATTGTTATTATAATTTAACATTTATTGAGGGTCAACAGCATGACTTAATCAACATGCGCAAATAAGTCATTTTATAATCACATCTTAATAAATTAATTAAATACAATCTGCTTTAACTAGACCTACAGTTCTACTCCAGTGATTTTAAATGTGAGTCTTCTTTTATAATTCTGACACACCATGAAATATAAACATCATTATTCAAATAAAGAAGTTTCTCTCAGGGAAAGCATTATCCTTAGATACTATTAACATTCACTTGACTATGAGATAAATTTATAATAGTTATACATCACATCCAAACAGGACCAGCGTATTACAAAGAATAGGTGGAGGAGGAGAGTGATAGATGCACAATGCACGTCCATTGCTGTTGTGACAATTTAAAGTGTTATTACAGTTAAGTAGGGTACCGCTGTTTACAGAATAGCATCAAAGGAAAAGAAAGACAAAAATCCTTTGGGTGGACACAAATGTGCTTGCTCATGAATTTTGCAAAAAAAAAAAATCCTAATTAAAGGCAAAATTGAATCCCATACCTAGGAAGCAGACGTTGATGCACTTTGATCCACATTCTCCAATTTTACCCTTAATGTAAAGTAATTATTGTGTTCCAACTTATTTGAGGTGATTAAAAGGCAATCAAATTCTATTTAACTTACATAATATTTTGTAATGTTTGTGCTCACTGGGTTTTGAAGTGCTCTTTAGTTGTGAGGAAGATGGAAAACTGTACTTAATTTTCTTTTTTTCACTTTTAATTTAGTTTTGAGATATTGAAATATCTACAAGCATTTAAATTTATAAAATGAAATTGTTTTTAGCATTTGGCTTTTAACATATTAAAAATGAAAGAGTTTTTGGACCATCCTTCCTTAAAAAATACAATCTCTACATTTTGATGTATAGTAAATATACTCTCTAAATTCTCCATTAAATGGGAAATTTCTACACTTGGAAAAAGTAGAAAGTCTCATTTAGCTTCCTATTTATAAAAATAAGAAAATCGAGGATGAATCCTATCTTTTCTGAATTTACACATAAATAGAATTAGATATTAGCTTCATCTTCCATTTTAAGTTGTAGTTACTAAAGTTAAATTTTCTTCCATCTGATCATATGACTCTTTACCATATAGATTTTTTTAAGAACAAGTGCTATCTACATAATGATGTATATAATAGATACTTTGCTTAATTATTAAATTTCCTCTGCTATATTTGCAATTTAACATGTGTAAAGTAAGGATTTATCATTTATATTCTAATTTCTAAAATAAATGCCCATCTTCACTATTGGATATCTTATTTGATTTATTAAAATTTTCTTTCAGTTATACAATCTGTTAGGCAGTTCGTTGAAATTTGGTATTTTCTAATATTAGTAGACTTAAAATATTTTCCTCCATTTTTCTGTGTTGGCATTTGACCCACTTACTGTATGACAGCACTAGTATAAGTTCTTAAAATGAATTCTAAGGGAACCAGCAAGTCATATCAGGCAAGGGATACATGACAAAATAAAAGTAAAAGTTCTGTGCAATGAATTTGCAAATACCAAATATTTTCTTTTGAGAGGAGAAACAGAGACTGATTGAATGAGAGGGAAATGGAACTTAGAAGGTCAGTTCAGTTTGCAGAAAACAAAATATATAAATCAAAAAGAGAAATTAAATACCAACAAGTGAGTAGTTTGTAATAAGGAGTTATTTCATTAATAAAATAAAATAAAATACATTTTTAAAAAACAACATATACATGTATAAAGATAAATACTTTTTACTGAGTCGTATACTTTTTGTCTTTTACATTCCTTGGTTCTCTCTATAAAGAGAGAAATAGCTATTGTGGATACTATGTCTGACATGTTTAGGTAGTCACTTTCTCAACAAACAGGAAGAGTCAGTGGTTGTGTGTGTGTGTGTGTGTGTGTGTGTGTGTGTGTGTGTGTGTCTATGTGCATGCACATGTGTGCCTTCAAAGTAAAGGAATTTATAAAGTGTTTCTTAATACTCAAAATTGTAATCTAGCCAAATTAGGATTTTTATGTGAAGAATAATTACCAAACACATGATTCATCGTTAAACTAGGGTTAAATAATTGTGAAGTTTTTGGAATTCTGGGGAACTTAGACTAGATGTCTACTTCTTACAAGTTATGAGATATAGTTTGCTAAATTATGTTAACATGAGATTTGTACCACCTTTCACGATGTAAATTTCCATAATGTAAAATTTAGCTTAGTTAATATTTCTAAAAGAATTCGAATGCTAATTAAATCTAAAAGTTAATTATACACAATTTTACTCACATCTCAAAATATATTTGGAGCCTATTAAGAACTATAAAAGTCATAAACTATTTTCCCTAATAAAGTTCACAAGTTAAAACTTCAATCAATGAAAATTATTGACCTTAATTATATTGCAGAGCATTGTGAACTATTATTAGAATATTTATATTTCTGAAGATAACTAAAAACTCCATATGAAAGAAAAGCACTCCAAGTCTTAAAGTAGCAACTTATAAATAAATATAAAAACTTATGATGAAATTTGTATAATATAGTTATTTATGATTTATCCTCACATAAATTCCCTGCTTTATTAAAATATTAAAATATGTATTTTTCATATCAACTATTAGCCACAGATATTCCATCACAAAATAAGCAGTGCATACAAATACAATATTTCCCATTATTTTTATAGTTGAAAAATATGAGGCCATTTTCAGTTAATATTTAAAACAAATGATCTGTTATCTCAATATAAAAAGTCCATTGAAAGATCCTCTTACATTTTTATACAAGAAAAAAGCCTAACTTTTATAAGGTAAAGGTAATTTTAACAATGAGAAAATAGTCTGAAGAATTACATTCACATCTCGAAGAGCCATTTCTAGTTGATATACAATTGTCGAAACAGAATAGAATTAATGAAACTGACGCTGACATGCAGGTGAGAAGAAATAAAGCAACATCCTATATTGGAGAAATAGTCTATGGAATTCTAAAATTTCACATGGTTTCCAGAAGCCAAAATAAGTTGAAAAACTTTGCCAATGCAATTACAATGATATTTTATTTTGAAAAGCCCAAGAGATTAAATCTTAACCAATCTTTTTTATTGGATTGAATTATTAATCTTAGTTAACTTTTCTGAAAAGTGAGGGATTTTGAGATAAATTTATATAAAAATTTTGAAATTTCTGATATTAAGATACTAGGAATTTGATAACATCTCAAATTTAAAGAGAATTATATTGACTTTGTTCTTGAAAATTATTGCCAGTTCTATTTTATTTCAGTAAATAATAGACAAGTGGGAAAGAACAAATAAAATTATTAACATGCTTTTAGCTCTAAGAGAAGTCATTATCACTTAAAATGGTATACTATAACATTATTTTTCTCAAGAATATGTCTAACTACTGCATTAACTATCTTATGGATTTTTATTAATAACATTAACGTCTCATCCCATTGGGAGAATCAGTTGCTGAAGATAACATATAAAGTGCCTCAATTTTTCTGTTTTTATATCCTGTGTTTTAACTTTTAAACATTATTTTCCAAGCCATCTGAATTGTTTTTGCATAAGTAGGATTGGGTCTTCTTTATTCTTCAAATTCTAATCAGTGAGGTGGTGCTGACACTAAAAATAAAACAGAAAAATCTCTACCGGTTCCCTCAGCTCCTTTCCTTAATCTCAATCGTCTTTAGCATTTCTGCTGATGTAACCAAGTGCACTAGAGCTTTCTTGTTCTGAATTTATACTCAAAGTTTGTTACAGAAAAGAAAGACAAACCCATATTGCAGCCTCACATTCTCCCTGGCACAGACAAACATGCAAGGTGGTGATAGAGAGCAATAGATTTAAAGGTTATTGTCTTCCGCCTGTCTGAATCCAGGGCTTTCCTCCACACGTTGTCTTTCTAAAGAAGATAATGTCAACCTCCTTCATTTTTTTTTACCTTGCTCCACTGTCTTAGTTGTTTTCTCTTCTTTCTTTCCAGGTACAGCTGCAAAGCAAAGATAAGGTTTAAATGAGAGTTCCAGTCAGAAATGCAGTTTAGGATTGAGAAAGCATTTTGGAACTCATTCAATGTCAAATATTTCTTCTAAACAAGGTATCTAATCCCTTTTAAGCATTTCTCATCTCTCTATAATGCAATTGAAACCTTTTGTAAATCTAATCTTAAAGTATTAGAAAAAAAGCAATAATCCCCTGGCATCTTCTGACTAGTTTTTCCACGCTCCTTTCTACTTTATTTCTTTAGACTCTGCTTTGATAAACAAGCTCTGTAAAGAATCACACTTGACAGGACTATGATCAATTGACTTACATTCCAGTTTGTTGCTGGAGGCCTTTAATATCTTGCAGATGTCAACTAGATGGTGTTTTCCATTTAAGCTTAACATGGCTTAATCAACTGAAAAAATGTATTTAGGCTTCAGACTCATCTAAATAGTAAATAAACCTATCCCTAGTAACCAAAGGAGAAATATGGGATCATTTATGTGCTGTATCACTTGAAATATGCTTTCTCCAGGACTTATTGCTTTAAGTGAATGGTTCACTGTTTACCTGTTTAAAAATCAAAACAGTAGCAAGTAGTCACACAAAATCAGTGCACCTCATTAAAATAATCAATTCAAGTTAGAATCTTCAGAGAACACTAGGAACTATTAGATGAATAATTGATAGAGAACCTAATATTGACATAACCTTCAAGTATCATCTCATAGAGAGTTACAAGGGGGAAAATTCAACTTGAAAATAAATAAATATAGCTAGAAATGGTGGCATACAACTGAATCCCAGTACTAGGGAGGCTGAGACAGAAGGATGTCAGGTCAAGGCCAACCAAAGCAATTTAATAAGACCTTGTTTCAGAAAACAAACAAAAAAAATTAAGAGGGATGGAGTGAGTTTATTCCCCATTACAAATAATAAATAAATAAATAAATAAATAAATAAATAAATAAATAAGGATATGTTCACCTTAACCCAATGATAAAATTTAGAAGCATACATATTACCACACCTGGCCATTCTTGGATTCTGATGGAATGACATTAGATATATATAAACCATTTCTGAGGTATTCTTGCCAAACTATCAATTTGGAATATAGTTCAAATATTTATCTTTAAATTTAATCAAATATTAAATGTAGAAAACATGTTAAACAATATTCTTTTTTATACATTTATTCGTGTATTTCAGTCTCACATCATAAAGTTGTTCCCAGTAATAGTAATATGCATGTACTCCGGGGGGTTCTCCCTGGCTCTTTCCCCAGCCTTAAACAATATTCTGCAGAAACAATCAAACCAATAAAATATGTCAACAGGATAACTAGTTCTGATCAATGTTGTGACAGATGATTAGTCAGATGAAAGAAAAGAAGTGAGGAAAGAGAGATGGAAGAAAGGACAGAGGGACAAAATTAAAGAAGGAACATAAGATATAAGAAATACATCTTATTTAAATATATCTGCTTCAAAAAACAGATATTCTAAAAAATTTGAATATAGTTCTGATTATGAAAAAACTTCTGTATTTCAAATAAAATAAAAAATGTCAGGTCGGGCATGGTGGTGCACACTTGTAATCCCGGCATTTGTGAGGAAGATCAGGGTTTGTGGCCAGCCTTAGCTACTTAGTGAGACCCCTTGCAAATCAGTGAGACCCGGTTTCAAAATAAAGAATAAAAAAATAGGGCTGGGGTTGTAGCTCAGAGGTAGAATGTCCCTGGGTTCAATCGCCAGTGCTCCCCCCAAAAAAGAAACATATGTCATCCAAGACATGGCAATCCAAAGACAACAAACTATATGGTTTGGAAGTTAAAAAAGTGTTAAATTAAAAGGCAAATAAAAAAGTATGAACCTCAAAAATCCCACCTTTAGGAATATCTTCTTAAAAGAAAGACATAATAGGGTGAATGCCAGTGGGTGCTGTGTTTCTTATTTTGCTATTTCTATTTAAATCATACTCAATGTTAGGTTAGGGCAGTGGGAGGAATCAACAAGTTGGTTTCAATCCTGACATAATCACAGGAGTCCTAAGATACTCTTAGAATGAAGAATTCTAGGAAATGAGTTACAACTGGAAAATAATTGTGCATTTAGACTCAAATCAACAGAAGTCCTTGAAAAGCAACCGCAGTTGTGATTTCTCTAGAAGATCATATGTCCTACAAGTAAATACAAAGGCTTGACATTCTAGTTTTGCTGCAGAATGACTGCATAAATTAATTCACTTTACTTAAACTTGAGCCTTAATATTTAATTGCAAAGTGCAAATACAGCTATTTAGGTTGTTTTGAAATACAGGTGAAAGTAGTTTTAAGAAATTTGTATGGAAAGCACAAAATTCAGTAACTAGAATTTGCTATTGTATTTACCTCTGTGTTAAATAAAA
Source organism: Muscardinus avellanarius (assembly GCF_963383645.1). Classification (NCBI taxonomy): domain Eukaryota; kingdom Metazoa; phylum Chordata; class Mammalia; order Rodentia; family Gliridae; genus Muscardinus; species Muscardinus avellanarius. The sequence goes on from NC_137794.1 coordinate 76,769,351, forward strand.
TCATACTTCTTTTAAAGATAACTCCTATTCATTTTACTAATCGTACTTTAGGGATTAAAATACATTTTAAAACAAATTGAAAAATAAGCAAAGAAAACATAAAAAAATAATTAAAAGTTTAAATAGATGAGTTAGAAACAGGTAAGTAGTAAATAGCAAACTAGCAATACATAGCTGAAGAAATGTTCTGGAATTCAGCCAAAAGAGACAAAAAGATGGAAAGTATACAGCAAGTTAATAAATATTGATAGTAGAGTGAATTTAATATAAATCTCATTGGATTAATTGGATTCTTAAAAGACTAGAGATAAGAGGCATAAGAAATATTTGAAAAGAAAATGGTTAAGAGATAGCCAGAATTGAATACACCAATAAATAGGCTTTGGAAGCACAGGAAGTTTTAATCAAGGAAAGAATGCTGAAATTAAATTTAGATTTTTCTCTCATAGTGTAACAAAAATTTTCTGTTAAGGGCACAGATCCTAATATTTTCCCTTTGAAAATCTTTAGTGTTTCTAGTAAGCATATAGTAGTATCAAATTCTACCTTTGATTTAAATTTCCCTGCTATCTAATTATGATATGTGCTTTTCACATGCTTATTGTTATTAATTTTATTGTTGTTATAAATAAAGGATAAAATTTTGTTTTTGTTGCTTCCCTATTGTACTCTTTGGTTTTTATTTCATTAGATTCTGCTTTTTAAGTTTATATTTATCTGCCTCCTATTTGGGGGGGGGGTTTGCATTGTATATTTAAGAAAAACACTAAACTTCTTAGATCATCCATTTCAGCATTTCTTTTTTAATGACTATAAATTGTTTTTACACTGTTTAATTACATCTCAAATTCTAATGTCATGTTTATTATTTTTTGATCACACATTAGTTCACTGATTTCCAAAATTTCACTATTTGTTTGATTTTTGACCAGGAGTCAAATCATTGTGTTACCTACACATACCACAGCACCTCATTTTGTTTTTAGCATAGTGATCAGTATAGATTGGTTTGGAAATGAAATTCATTGAAAATAAGCTGCCTTGATAAATAGTCCTCATTGAGAGGAAACAGATATAAGTTTGGGTGTGAGTAATTTTCTTCAAAGACAAGAAGTTTGGGGTGTAGACAATAGATGTGAAAAAAGGCAAAGATAAGAAAAGCCTAGATGCTCATAAAAGGAAACTAATACAGGTATCTGTATCAGAGTTTTCAAAAAAAAGGAGATGGTGATAGTCTAAAATCAGAGGGAGGCCAACACAAAAAGACTTGGAAGAAAAACTAGGGTGTAAAGAGTAAGGAAGTAAAGAAGACATGTGTTCCATTGATCTCTTCTATGAATGTTCCCCCATAAATTAATGTGGAAATAAAATGCTGATAATTCACAGTTGACTCATGACATTAGGTGTATATTCTTATTCAAATTACCTTATTCCATGTTCATTAAAATAAAATTATTTTAATCCTTAGAAGATTAAATATCGCTCAGAAACCAGTTGGAAATAACTTACACAGAAAGATCAAATTTTCTTTTCAACGATGGGTTAACAATTCCTAGTACCTCTTATTAAATAGAGACTTTTCCTAGAGTACTATTTTTTGTTACCTAGAAAAGGTCACTGAAAATGCTGATTATGTATACAGAAAAGATGACATTTTATATTAAACATTGATCCTTTTGTTTCTGCTTCTAATGTAAAATTCATCAAGCCTAATTCTATAGGGAATAAATTTTTTGGAATAAACAGCTCATCTGAGTGAGAGAATTTTCTAACTGCCTAGAATCAAAAGAAAATTTTGATCAATTTATCTTTTTATTACCTGAAACCATCTTTAGTAGAGAGAAACAAAATGTTCTTTGCTCTTAATTTAAAGGGGCTTATTTTAGGGAGGAAGGGAAGGAGGAAGAAAGAAAAAGATAGAGGGAGGCAAGAAAGATTGTACTCCAGAGATTTCAACCAATCCAAAAGGAACAAAGTACAACTACTTTCAGTCTTAGAATGTCAACACATGAATTAGGTCTAGTCCTGAGCTATATTGGGAAGTGTAAAAGATGGTTTCTTTGTTTGTTGTTTTTTGTTTTTGTAGTTCCAGGCTTTTACTTTTAGTATTTCTCCCTATATTTTTCTTCAGAACCTACATCTTCATACAATTTTTATTCTCTCTCTCTCTCTCTCTCTCTCTCTCTCTCTCTCTCTCTCTCTCTCTCTCTATTAGTTCCAATTTTATAAGAAAATACTTTTATTTTCCAAAGGGTTATTTAGATTGCAGGTAATAGTTGGAAATGTCAATGGTGATAAAATAATAAATCAATAAATATAAAAAGAGAAAGGTTTATATCTCTTGGGTCCTTGAATACATATTGTGGTAGAAAGACAGGAAGGGAGCTTTCTCCTCATTCAGATGCTAACTATTCAGTCTATTCACAAGACCATATTTTAACTACCTATTTCTCTGATCTTACTGCATGCATATTTGAAATTATGAGCAATGTAGCATTATTGTAGCTTATAAAACAGGATGTGTCTGAATATGAATTTAGGAAGAGATCTAGAAGCCAGATTGTAGGATATTCTATTTGCAATTTTAACAAGCTTGATCTTTATCTTATGGGCAACTAGGGAAAAGAAAATTTTAAACAGAGTAGTTAATTTAGTATCATGGCTTGGATAACTTATGATGGCTCCTAGCATAATTATAAAAGCATGAAGGTAGTAGTGAGTTCATTTCAGTGGTTCAAGTAGAAGGCAATTAAGGCTTAGATTACAATAGTTGTCATAATTATGAATTCAATTACTATGGCATTGTAGAATAGTTTAAAGTCGGGTATTGTGATTCCTCCTACATGGTTTTTGTTGCTGAGAACTACTTTGGCTATTCTGGGTTCTTTGTTGTTCCAAATTAATTTTAGGACTGATTTTTCTATGTCTGTGAGAAATGACCTTGGTAATTTAATGGATATTTCATTGAATCTGTAGATCACTCTTGAAAGTATAGTTATTTTGATAGTATTTATTCTGCCTATCCATAAACATGGAAGATGTTTCCATTGTCTAAAATCTTTTAAAATTTCTCTTTCCAATGTTTTATAATTTTTTTGTAGAAGTCTTTTGCCTTTTTGGTTAAGTTTATTCCTAAGTATTTTATTTATTTATTTTTTGGTATATCCTCAGTGGAAGTGTTTTATGGATTTCTTTTTTAGTGGCACAAAACCAGATACATAGACCAATGGAGAGGAATAGAAGATAGAAACAAATCTGCACACTTACAGCAAATTGATTTTTGACAAAGGGGTCAAAAACATACAGTAGAAAAAAGACAGCCTCTTCAACAAATGATGTTGGCAAAACTGGTTAACCATATGCAGAAAAATGGAAATAAATCCCACTTTCTCACTCTGCACAAGAGTAAATTCAAGATGGATCAAAGAGTTGGAAATTAGAGAAGAGTCCTTGAGGCTCCTTGAAGATGACATAGGTCTAACACTGCAACATATAAGCACAGGTAAAAACTTTCTCAACAAGACCCTAAAGGTACATGAAACTAAAAGGCAGATCAATATGTGGGATTGCAATAAGCTGAAGAGCTTCTGTACAACAAAGAAAATGATCAGGAACCTCAACCAAGAGCCAACAGAATGGGAGAAGATTTTTGCTATATATAGAGGACTAATATCTAGAATATACAGAGAACTCAAGAAACTCAGTACCATGAAAACAACCCAATTAAAAAAAATAGACAAGGGAACTAAATAGACACTTCATGAAAGGAGAAATTCAAATGGCCAATAAATACATAAAAAATGTTCAACATCATTGGCAATCAGAGAGTTGCAAATCAAAACTACCCTGTGATTTCACCTAACAACAACTAGAATGACAATCATTCAGAACACAAACAACAACAAATGCTGGTGAGGATGTGGAGAAGAGGGAACTCTAATGCATTATTGGTGTGACTGCAAATTAGTGCAGCCACTTTGAAAAACTATATGGAGGATCCTCAGAAGAAAGGGAACAAACTTACCATATGATCCAGCAATAACACTTCTGGGTATCTACCCAAAAGAATGGAAACCAAATGACCAAATTAATGCATATGTATCCATATTCATAGGTGCATAATTCACCATTGCTAGACTATGGAACCAGCTAAGATGTCCATCAACAGATGGATGGATTACAGAACTATGGGACATGTACACAATGGAATTTTACTCAGCAATAAAGAAAAAAACACATTACATCATTTACAGAGAAATGGATGGAAATGGAGGACATTATGCTAAATGAGATTAGTCAGTCACAAAAAATAAAAAATCAGATGCTCTCTCTGATATGTGGAAGCTAGAAAGAAGATGGGTCATAAAAGGAACTCTAGACAAAGAAGGAGGAACTACTATAGATGAGCAAATAAAGCAACCTAACTGAGGGACATATGAGGGGAAAAGAGGGAAATTCTTTATTGTGCATATCAGTGTCAACCACTAAGCCAAACATGAGAAGGAGGGAGATGGAGGGAATGGGGTGGGACTTGGGTAAGGGCTAAGTGGGTGATGTGTGCATGTATGTCTCCACCATATTTTACCCCATTAAGATGTATGACTGCAATGCACCAATAAAAAAAATTAAAAAATAAAAATTATGAATTTAAGGAAATATATTCAGTAATTATTTAGGGAATGAAACTATCAGAACTTTCCAATTCTTTGAGTAAGCAGGTAACAAGGAGAATGAAAAATTAAAGGATATACCCAGATTACTAGGGAGGTGGAAAATGAATGTCAAAAGCAACTTGGGAAGAAAGATTAAAGAGTTTAGGTTAAGACAGGTTGAATTTGAAGATGTTCATTGAAAAGTTGAAAATATAAGTCTGAAATCCATGGAAAAGATCTGAAAGAGAACAGAACTTAGATATTTAAGATAAAGATCAGAGTCTTAATTTTCATAGTAGATATCACTCTTAAGGAGAGGATATAGAACAAGAGGTTCAGGGTCCCTAATGGAATTCGAGGAACAGCAAGAACTAAGGGGCAACAAAGTTGAAAAAATATGAAGAATTCAGAAATAAAGGTCAGAGTATGGGAAGAATGTGAAGACCATGTTATCATATTAGCCCCAAATACAGACATTTTAGAAGACAAACAACATTCTAAAAAGCCATGGAGAAATCTGGCTATGTGAAGAATGAAACTGTTCTAGTGGTTTAACAAGGAAATTTGTCACCCATGTTTGCCAGAGAGCCGGTCCTGGGTCCTGATCTTGAGATTCTTGGTTCTCCTTCTAAACATCATGCATCTTCCCACTAGCTTGCCTTGTCCTGTTACCAAAGTCCAAGACAGCTTTCTAGTTCATCATCACCCTATCTGTTTTTAAGTGACCCGTAATGTTATTTTTATAGTAAAAAGTGTTGTTGTTTTTTACTTTTGATAAAAAGTAGCCCTGGTAGGACTAATTTCTAAACTCTTCTGATGCTTTATGTTAATTCATCTTTTTAATTTATTGGCTTTCAACCTTCAGCTGAAATTAAATTGAAAAATTTTTGTTGATAGTAAAAATTGAGGCCTATTTTATAACTCAATAAAAATTCATACTTCTCTAGTATTTTAAGTTTCTCAAGAATTATATTCTTTTTTATTTTCCACATAGTATATATGTATGTCTACATGTTAAATGAAAGTGAAAGTGAATCAAAAGCAATAGTACAAAACAGCTGGGCGTGGTGGTGCACGCTTGTAATCTCAGCATTCGAGAGGCTGAGACCTGGAGGACTGCGGTTTGTGGACAGCCTCAGCTACTTAGTGAGGCACTCTGCAACTCTGTGAGACCCGGCTTCAAATTAAGAATAAAAATTAGGGCAGGGGGTGTAGCTCAGAGGTCTAATGCTCCTGGGTTCTATCTCCAGACCCGCAAAAAAAAAAAAAAGTGCAAAACAAATAAAAAAATATGTTGATAATTAAATACTATTTATCTCCACAAAATAGGCTTGTGACTTAAAAACAGGCTTATAGTAAAACAGTGTATGTAGGTATAAATTGATACATTGCAATTAATTTATAATATTAAATTATTCTAACTGAAAATTTCAGAATAATCACAAAATCAATAATTTCTTCTTAACACTGCATACAGATCCTGGTTCAAGCAATAGCTTAGACATTTCTCTTGCCTTAGAAACAAACTAACTTTCAAATTACTTTCTTATTCTACTTGGGTTTGAATGACTAGAAGGTGAATATTCTGTAAGCATGGTAAACATTGTGGAGTTTGGAGGCTGGATATAAACACTTGATAAAAGCAATATAAAGTTTCATGTAAAGCTTATAGTGAGGATGTAAGGAATGGATATTCTAGTTGACAAATGAGAAAAAGTCTCCTCTATTTTTTGTAGTTTGTCATATTGCTAAAACTCTGTCAGTGTTTCAAAGCATTTATGATAGCATTGGAAGGAACACTTGTTTCAATTCATGTTATAGGCAAACCCAATATGAATAACTATACTTAAACTGAGAATGAAGGTATGTTATCTAAGATTAAATAGAGGAAAATAGTTATTTCAAATGATTTATGTTTTTAAACACCTAATTCCTTCCTTTTATTCTATATTGTAGCACACTGGCCTACTTAATATCATACTCTCAACTCAGGGACCGTTTTTTTTTGGAAGACTAGTAGTTTCAGTAATTGATGGTTCAATTTCAACTCAGTCTCTAGGTTCACTTTTATTTGACCTGCTTGAACTCAAAACTATGTTGCTCAGGGTATTTTTAATACCCTAAGTACTCAAACAGCAAGTGATTCATACTGAGCATAAACAGCTATCCGTAGTTCAGTCTTTGCTTTTTAACACTTTCTGCAGACTATCTTCCACAATTGTAAATTCCCTAAGTGTCAATAACTGAAATCTAATCCCAGAAGAAAACCAGCTACTGTTGTTTGGATACAACATTGGTCTCACCACTCCCTACATATTTTGATTACAACTTGGCTTCACTTTTGCTGTTCAAAGTGAGTAAAACCAACAGAGTTCTTCAGTAAGTTCTGTATAATGCACTAAGAAATTGGCATAAATAAGCTATCGTTATGGCATATTTTTCTTTAAGTTGCATTTACCTTTTTTAGTTGTAGCACCAACCTCTTCTTTGGCTCGTTCAGTTTCTGCAAATTTAGATATTAAAGGGATAAGAAATGGATATTGGTGATTCTAGATCAATGCTATATAGTATTATAAGTCAAACAAGAGCATAACTAAGCAAAAAATAAAATGCATATGGCACCTGAGAGCAAAGCAAGCTGCAACAAAAGCCAAATTACAAAGTTCTTGCATGTTTTTGTTTCTTAATAAACTAAAATTTAGAAATAACAATACGGAAAAATTTACAAGCTACAGTGCTATGATATTAAATAGTATTATTAACAAGTAGTAACCGGTGACTTTTTACACACACACATGCACACACAGAGACAAGCAAAAAAATGGGATAAAAATGGTTTTTTGTTGGTTTTTTTTTTTTTTTTTTTTTTGCGGGTTTGGGGATGGAACCCAGGGGCATTTGACCTCCGAGCTACACCCCCTGCCCTATTTTTTATTCTTTATTTTGAAACAGGGTCTCACTAAATTGCAGAGGCCTCACTAAGTAGCTGAGGCTGTCTGTGAACCCTGATCCTCCGGTCTCAGCCTCCCGAATGCTGGGATTACAAGTATATGCTACCACACCCGGCTTCAATATAAAGTATTAGTTTGCAACAAAATTTTAAGCTGACAGAGTTTAGAGAAAAGTACTTGAACAGCATTATTGTTAATTTAGCCTTTAATTATAGCGATGGTAAATAGTATTTCACCTCAATAAACTAAATTTGCATTCTAAATAATTAACCATAACATATAGAAAACTCCATTTGAATGTTGCTTCAAAAATGAGATAGAAAATCCGGGCGTGGTGGCACAGGTTTGTAATCCCAGCATTCAGGAGGCTGAGACTGGAGGATCGCGGTTCGCAGACAGCCTCAGCTACTTAGTGAGGCCCTCTGCAACTCAGTGAGACCCTGTTTCAAAATAAGGAATAAAAAATAGGGCAGGGGGTATAACTCAGAGGTCGAATGCCCCTGGGTTCCATCCCCAGACCTGCAAAAAATAAAAAAATAAAAAAATAAAAGAGATAGAAACATAGCTTATAAGTTCGACAACAAGCCGGGCGTGGTGGCACACTTGGCACACTTGTAATCCCCACGCTTGGAAGGCGGAGACAGGAGGATGGTACATGTTCAAAACCAGCTGTGCTGGCTTAGGCGACCCTGTTTCCAAATAAAAATATAAAAAATAGGTGTCTGGCAGTGTAGCCCAGAGGTAGAAGGGTTTCTAGGAACCCCAGTACCACCAAAAAAAGTTTGAGAACAAGCTTTTGAGGGTTTCTCTGATTATCTAGTATAAAGGATAAGAGAGCAGCCCTCAAGACACAGTCAGAAATGCTGGTTCTACTACAAAATGTTGGATTCCAATTAAAACTGGTTGAAGGTAATGTCCATAAGTCCACATGGAAATTAGAAAAATAATGAAGAGGTGGGGAATTTTCAAAGTTTTATTTTCTCACTCTAAAAAGTTTGCTATTATTTGAGATTGTTCCCCTTGCTTATATAATTTCTATTTGGTTTTTATTCTTATTAGCATATGTATATATCCTCTCTTCACTCATATACACTCAGCAGTTGAGGCTTTGGAAACGGCCAACAATTGGGCATCTTTATGCCCTTGCTCTACCTATGTCTTAACACCCTGGGTTGTGAGAGAAATCAGAGGTGAGAGGGAGGCATCAGCTTCAGGTCTTAATTCCACCAAGGTTAGATCTCACAAGAACCCTCGTTTAAGCCTGGGGAAGAAGTCACTTAAATAGCCTCTTCTTCATCCTGTCTCAAGACTATGGGCTCCAGGATTGAGCAGACCCTTGAGTGTTTGATACCTTCTAGACAGACTTAAGTCAGTGGTCCTCTCACTTTCGCATGCATCAGAATCATCCTGGAGGGCTGTGAAAATGCAAAGTCCAGGTCCAAGGCATTTGGCTCAGTAAATCTGAGGCATATTCTGAGATTCTGAATTTTTCCGTGGTTCCTAGATGATGCTTATGCTGCTGGTGTGGACCAAACTTTGAAGACTGATGAGCAAAGTTCCCCTTAGAGTGATTTGAGACCAATCTCACTGTGATCTTCCTCCGTGACTCTCCCAGTTCTCCAGAATAAAATAGTCTGTATGTCTCTGTTTCTCTTCAAAATGTACTATTTTCCAAATCCCCTCCACTGTGGGTGTTGCCCATCAGCAGCGATCCTTGCCGTATCCTCAGTCTCTCAGAATGTTCACTTTACTTTCTTCCATAAAACAAAATCTAACTCTAAGGACACGGTTTCTGCTGCAAACAGTCTTCTAATTGGAGAATGCTTATTTTTCAGTATTCCATATATCGAGGTACTGGATGTAATGTATATATAATTTTTTTTGTTTTGTATTCCTTTTCATAGATGATTATCTCCTTGCTCTCCAGATCCTAGTTCTTTTGAAGTATAAAATGTCAAGTTGCATCAAGCCCTAGCCCTTTTTATTGTTGTTAACTGTGTGTGTATTCTTTCATATGTCAAGTTTTCACAGTTGTCATTATCTCCACTATGATTTTTTTGGGATTGGATTGAAAATTACTTTCAAACCTGAATGCACATTTGAGTGAGCTAGAGAATTTTTATGAGTCAATGCTAATTATGATTGTGGTGATCTGGTCAATGCTAATTATGATTGTGGTGATCTGGAAAGCTTTGTGATTTTGACTTAATTAGTCTGGGTGAGTCCTGGGTATTGAGAATATATATATATATATATATATATATATATATATATATATATATATATGCTTCCGAAGATATTCTAATATTTAACCAGGCTTGATGATCACTGTTACACAGGCCAACACATGAACTCCCAATTCTGAGATCCTAACTTGAGAAAGTCCACTATTCTAATCACTACCCCCAACATACGTTTACTGCCAAAACTTTTATTTTACAAATCCGATTCTCTGGAACTATTGTTTCTCTTCTCTTCTCTTCATAGCTTACTTACTCAAGAACTCCCTCTAAATAATAACTGGCCCCCAGTCATTATGAAAGTATTTACTTTCATTCTTTTGATCTTACTGGTTTCTACCTCTCAAAATCTTTTTTGTCTTCTCCTTACCTCTAACCAAGCTTATATATAAATTAGTCCTTGTTAGATCAGTCACTTTGGGGTTTTTGAAAGGGATAACCTTTGTATTCATTTTGAGGGCTGCATTTGAGATGCTGGGTAGATAAAACAGCAGATATATTTTGTTTCACAGCTTTGTTGGCTAGAAGTCTACAATTAAGTTCTTAGTAGGGCCCTCTGAAGCTCCCTTGGAAGAACCATAGTTAACATTCTTTTCAATACTACTATTGTAAAATTTGATTAATAATCACTCAAACCTGGATGCACCTTAGAAGAACATACCTCTTCCTAGCTTCTGGAGCTTAAAAGCAATCCTCACCATTCTTTGGCTTCTACTTGCATTGCCCCAATTTCTGTTTTTATGGTTATGTGATTATTTTCCATCTGCATGTCTAAATCTGAATTTCCCTCTTTTAATATGGACACCAATCATCAGATTTAGGACCCATCCTAACTTAATATGACCTCATCTTAACTTCATTAAGAGTGCAAAGACCCTATTTAAAAATAAAGTCACAGCTGGGCGTGGTGGCACATGCTTGTAATGCCAGCATTTGAGAGGCTGAGACAGAAACATTGCCTTTCCAGGACAAACTCAGCTACTTAGTGAGGCCCTTTGTAACTCAGTGAGACCCTGCTTCAAATAATAAAATGAAATAAAATAAAAATAAAGTCACATACACAGATACCAGATTAGCACTTCCACATATCCTTTTGATAGATGTAATTCAATCTATTGTATCTGCCAAAACACCAAATCTATTTTTCTTTTCTGACTGCCCCCTGAGCATCCATCCAAACTGGAAGAGGACCCCAGCTCTCATGCCAACCTCACTTTAAATACGGATAACAGCACTAATGAGAGTGTTCAGCAAACATTCGGTCTCTGACTTATTTAATACGAATCCCCCCATTTTTACCCTAGAGCCCATCTTCATTTTCTGAGTTGAAGTATTGGTTATAGCAAGGTTACGCCTATCTGCTTCCTCAACGGTTTTGACTTCCATCATTATTGACGCCTTCACATTGTCTCAGAAGCACATCACCCTTTATAAGTACAGATGCCCACACCTTTCAAATCTGTATGCCCTCTCTACCACCTCACCTCTGAATTCCACACAGCACAGAGTTGCTGTACTCAATTCCGGCACTTCCGTCTTCACATTATTTAGTTTTTAAACTTGCTTTAATGTGAAATATATGAATGGCCAGCATATAACATTTCTGTGCATTTTAAAGAATGAAAATAAAGAATGCTTGCATTCTTTATTGTATACCCCCTGCAAACTTAAAATGTAGAATATGACCAAGGCCTATGGAAAGCTCCCACTCATCCCACCACCATTGTATATGGTAATGTCCTTCATCTCAGGGATAGAATTGTCCCAAAGTTTGTATTATTTCTGTATTTTTCTGTGTATGTTTGTATTATGTGTAATTATCTTTAAACAAAGATTAAGATAATTTTATATGAATTAAATTATATCAATTAGGGAAATAACTTTATAAAACTTGAATTATGTCGTTTAAATTTTATGCCTTGCTTCTTCCAAAAACACTGAGAAAACCAGATGCAGTGGCTCATACCCATAACCCCATCTACACCAGAGGTTAAGGCAGGAGCATTTCAAGTTCAAAACTGAGATGTAGCCATGTAGATATGAGTAGCTGTACCTCATTGCTATGCATTCTATACTGCTATTTAGCATTCTATTGCATATTCTTCAAACTATGCATCCATTATCCATTCTACTGTTAGGGAACCCTAGCCTATGTCTAATTTTGTAGAATTATATGTAAGACCATTATGAACATCCCTGCACATGGCTCCTTCCTGCATATGCGCAATAATATAAGGAGAAATGGGTCATAGGATGAACTCTAGATGAAAGAGGAAATCCTACAGAGGAGCAAATAAGACATACTAACTGAAAGGATGGGATGGGGGAAGAAGCAAACTCTCTAAAGCACAGGATGTACTTAAACATATAGAAGTCAGCCGGGCGTGGTGGCGCTTGGGAGGCGGAGACAGGAGGATCACACAGGTTGGAAGCCAGCGGCGCTGGCTTAAGAGACCCCATTTCCAAATAAAAATATAAAATATAGGTCTGGAAGTGTAGCCCGGAGGTTGAAGGGTTTCCAGGAACCCCAGTACCACCAAAAAATAAAAATAAAAATAAAAAATAAACATATCGAAGTCAACCACTAAGCCAAGCATGGGAAGGAGAGATGGGGAGGGAATGGGGTGGGAATTGGGTAGGGGCTAACTGGGTGATGTGTACATGTATGGCTACACAAGTTTTTTTTTACCCCATTATAATGTATGAATACAATGCACCAATAAAATAATTTTATAAAATGAAAAAGAAGTTAAACTTGCTTAAGGATGACTACCCTATATATACGTTATATTTTTCACATTTTACATTCATATTAGTAGTATGTGTGAGAGCTTGCATTGTTTCATATCATTGCCAAACCAAGAATAATTTTATTTCCTTACCTCCTATCAGGATATTATATATAAAATAGTATCTGTTTTGTGGTTTTAAGTAAAATGCCATCATTGGTTAAAGGTTGAACATCTTTGAAAATACTTATAGGCTATCTGCAGTTTACTTTAATATTGCTGTATTTTAGCCGAGCTTGGTGGTGCACACTTGTAATCCCAGCATTCGGGAGGCTGGGGTCACAGTTTGCAGACAGCCTCAGCTACTTAGTGAGGTCGTTCACAACTTAGGGAGACCCAGTTTCAAAATAAATAATAAAAAAATCAGGCTAGGAGTGTAGATCAGAGGTAGAATGTCCTGGGTTTCATTTCCAGTACTGCAAAAAACAAATTGCTATATTTTTGTTCATTTTTTCTTCTCATTTTCTAATCAAACTATCTTTCTTGTTATTTTTAAATTATCTTTTACACTAGTCTCTTGTTACTATGTGTGTTACAAATATATTTTCCAAGTTTGGGGCCTGATTTATATCTCTATGATATATAGTGATAAAATTCATAGTTTAATAAAATATATTAATTCATAGCTTAAATATTTCACATCTTTCTCAAATCTTCCCGTACTTCAAGAAAATTTATAAATATATTTTCTGTGCTTTCTTTTTTTAAAAAAAAATAATGCTATGCTGTGCTTTACTATTTTAGTCCCTAGACCATCTGGAATTGATATTTTAAATTTGTATGAAGTAGGGATAAATCACATTTTTGTAATGAATTCTAACTACATCAGCAACATTTTAAAATATTCCATCCATTCTATGACTATCTGAAATGGCTGTTCTTTCTTATGCCAGATTTTTGTTCAAGTGGGATGTAATTTAGGTCTCTTTTATTTTTCTATCTGATTGGGGAATTTGTTTATATCTGAAGCAATGCCACGATAGCCTTTAAAATAAACTCTCAGGAGATAATTCTATTACTAAGACTCCAGACACAGCCTGGTGTTTGGATGATCATACTTTATAATACTACTGGTTGGGGTTTTTTTTGTATTCATTATTTTAGTTTCCCAAATACTGAAACTTACTTCTGCTTCCTCATTTGAAGTCTTCACCCCTTCTTTCCTGCTTCTTATGTCTAAATTAATCTTAGGGTCTGCTTCTGCTAGCACTTATCAGTGTAGCATAGATTTCTCTGAACCAACCTTGGTGAGTACTCTAGGACGCTAAGCATGATATTCTCCAGTTTGGGGCTGACACTAAGGAACCAACCTTGGCTTTAAACATAGTTTTATAACAACAATCACATTTTGAGTTACTACTTCATTCAGTCCATCACAACATAGTTTTTCTGGTAGTCAAGACTCCTAAAACCATCACGTCAGTGTAAATCAATACTACACTGTAGCATCTGTGATGTGGGTCCTGATTGTATTTATTACTACCTACACTGAGCAAGTGAGAGTAGGATCTACGTAAACCTTGACTATCCGGACTGAGTCATGATTGTACTTGATGTACAGCATGTGATCTAGACACACTCCATTTTATATGAGGGGTGCTGGCGGGCCGAGGGTATATATTAACATTTCCCCAGAATTTATGGATACTTTGAGTAAAAAAAAAGTCCTACTTGGCTAATATACACTGTCTCTAAATTTATTTTAATGTTAAATACCTAAATAAGTTCAAGAAGACTTAGTTTTCAGTTCTGCATAATGGCTTATCCTGAGTGATCTTGACGTGCATTCATGTATAGACCTCTGACTCACACTTTTAGACACTGAAGTGTGAGCGGGGTGATTAGCAGAGTCAGGCTCTCTCACAGTCATGTCCTCCAATATATTTCCTATAGTGATTGTAGTTATTACTCAAGACTTAAACAGTTCCACGCTATAAATCAGTCTACCTTTCAGTTATTTCCTTTATTCCAGTGTTAATAGCAGTTCACTTTTAAATTTTCTACAGACTTTAACACTGTCAATCTCATATTTGCTTTCAAATTTAATACCATGGAATTGCCTTGTACAACCATTTGATTTATGATAATTCAGGTGTATATCTCACACTCTCTCACTTTCTCTTATAATTTAAAACAATGTAAATTCATTTCACAGATGTGTAGTTTATGTATACAAAATGATGTGCACCATAGTGTGTGTATAGTTTAAAGGCATTTCAAGAATATTAGGTTGATATATAATTTTCACCTTAGGTATTGACTTTATAATTAGCCAGTTATATGTAGCAACTGTATAAAACATGTTATGTTGTATGATTTTAAGGCCAAAACTAAGAAAATAATTTGTAGTTGGAGACATGGATAATAACATTGTTCTTAGAAAATTTAAATAACTTATGAATCATTTCTAATTAATATTTTGATTGAGGGGTACTTTTCATGTCATATCTAAATGTTTCAACCACATGAGGAGTTGAATATTGATGCTTGCATCTTTTATATTGGTGTTAAATGATTTGGCAACTTAACTTGCTAATTTTCAACAAAAGATGCTGATCTCTCCAAAATTTGGACAGTGTGCTTCATAGATGGCAAATCTTACAGTTTTTTTTAAAATTTCAGCTGAATATTTTTATCTGTATACCACATTTTTTAGAAAGAAAATGTTAATTTTTAGAGTAATCTTCAACCTAAAGTTCTCTACCAGTGCTGCAAAATTATCATTTTTGTTTTATACATTTTCTTGATTATGCGTTTCTATAGACTAAATACTAGCATACTAAATGATCCATAATGTGGAGTTTCAATTAGCTTTACATTCAACTTTAAATTCCTAGAAATATAAATGGAATTTTAGAGTTCTGTCAAACCACCCCTTTAAAGTCTCCCATGTCGATGTGAACAATTCTAACTGTAATGTTCTTGTGTTTTTTTTCAAAGGAAAGAAAAATCACATGCTAACAAGATAGTAATGTTTTCCAGTTATTTTCTGATGCATCTACCAATCATATGGTCTGTTTTAAAAAACACAACACTAAATAAAATATGAAACTCCTTCATGCATTAATGCTATCACCTAGGCTTATGCACCTCTAACATTTTATCACGCACACAAATGACCCTGAATACTATATGTAAAAGTTATAGATAGATAGATAGATAGATAGATAGATAGATAGATAGATAGATGATAGATAGAGATAGAGATAGAGATATTTTTTTCGGTGGAACTTGGGATGGAACCCTTCTGCCTCCGGGCTACACTCCTAGGCCTATTTTATATTTTTATTTGGAAACAGGGTCTCTTAAGCCAGCAAGGCTGGCTTTGAACCTGAGCGATCCTCTTGTCTCTGCCTCCCAAGCGCGGGGATTACAAGTGTGTGTGACCACGCCTGGCAAAGCTATTGATATTTTTTCTAAAGTAAAATATTAGCCATTATGCTCAAAATAACTCTATTTAATAACAATTTTTCAGTAAATTCATCAAATTGAGAAATACCAACATTTAATCAACATTTCTCCTAACCATATTGTCAATAATGCAAATGCTAATATAGGTTATGCTTACCAGTCAATATTTCCTAATTTTAGGATACAAATGATAAGCAGAAATGACAGCAGTATAAAAGGAATAATTAATAAATATTGAGAGAGGCTACATTTCATTAAATACATGACTTCACTAGTAGACAAAGTATGTTGTCTACTGGCTTGATCAAGTGATTAATCATTAGAATAAATAAATTATTAGGATCTGATTAAGAAACTGAAGAGATCACTTATTCTGCAAAGTGGGAGACAAATTAAAAACAATTTAAAAAGAAGAGGTTTTGGTCTGAACATTTTAAAAAAGTCAAAATGACTGTTCTCTAGACAGAGGTTAATAAAAATAAATTTATAGAAAAGACAAAGATGAGTAATTATACAGAGCATTTCAACAGGAGAAACAAACATAGAAGATACATTTGGTAGCTGTTTCACAGTTTAGCATTAGCAATGTCAATAGAACACCCAAAGAGAGGAAGCTGAGAAAATATGTTCTTTTAAAAAAGTTTTGTTCAACATACTTGCTTTTACTTGCTTTTCACTTGGAGCTGTTAATGACAAGAAAGAAGATCTACATTAATTACAAGTTTACTTATGTGTTTTTTAGAAAAACCTTAAGATTATTTTACCTGAAAGACTATATGTGTAACCTTTGGAACTGAGAAAAGAAAGGAGTAGCTCTTAGAAAGAAAATACAACACTACTATTTTTTTTAACGTAGTTTAGGAATATCCCATGAACTGCAGATACTCTTTTTGGCTTGGTAATCATAGATCTTACTCTAACAGAATGCTCATTGCTCATTCATGATTCATTTTGTTTTCAATTATAAGTTATCTAAGTACCTGATTATTTATACATATAGAAAAATACATTCTCCTCAAAGTATATAAAATAGCATAGAAAGAATTAATATACTTGATAAATTATCTAATGGTTTTAAGGTTTAAGATGTATCTAATTACTAAGTTGATGCTCTGAATTACACTCTGAAATGAAAAGATGATTGAAGTAATTTAAGTTGTAGGATCTAGTGATATCAATATGATACACTAATATTTAGCCATTAAAAAGTCTTAAAACTGGTTTTGCAAGTAGTTGTTTGGTATGCCTTTTCGCATTTCTGGAATATATGCTTTATTTTTGCTTTTTAAATCTAAGCATAAGTGTGAAATTGTGTTAAGGCTCATCTGTGAAAAATCCATTCCGGGTCAACCAGGCTCTTCTCTGTAGACAAAGGTTAAATAGCATAACTGTTAATGTGAAATGGTGAAATCGATGATTATTCCATCCTGTATATTATATGTTTGAAAATTATGTTGATAATTTTAAAAACTGACATTTTTCTATTTAGTTTTTCTCTATTTCCCTAATAAACCATTATCAAATGGTTGCTTTGTGCTTGGTACTATGATAAAGGATATTATTTTGAGGATAAAGAGGTAAAAATAATCTCTAATTTCTGACTGCTAAAAGTAGAAAAAGGAAAAGGTAATATTATAGTAACATTAAATGCTAGCACAGACAAAAGGTTTAGCTCTAAGGAACTAGTTAGAGAGAGAACTGAATATATTTGGATTTTCTCAGCAGGTTTTACAAACTTGGAAAAAGTGAAAAATGAGACTTCAAGTCTGTGGTTTGCTATGGTTATGGCCAGGGTAGTATTAAAGTTTACCTGTATTTGTATGACTATTTACCAAATACTGAGAAATTTCTATTTCCGTTTAAATGACATGAGAGAAAAGAACAAACAGACATTATATGAAGCTATGTCTGCCTGCGCACACATCTACACCCCACACACACACACCCCAGACAAGTTCTATGAGTGGTAACTAGTTGGGAAAGATTAGCATTTTAAGAAAGTCAGTAGAAAAAGCTTCAGAAATTTCCATTTGAAATGACTAACTGAGCTGATTAAATGCCAGAAAATCTTAAGATACACACTAACTGCACTTTTAGCTTCTATTGATTGCATTTGTTTTATTTATCCAGCTGTTTGATTCTTAGTTTCAACATTACAATACAAATATGTGGAGAACAACTCTATCTCTACTTTCAGGACAAATCCCCCAGAGCACTCCAGAAATGTTCCTAAGTAACGTGAAGAACAAGGAGAGAATATTTTCTGGAGTTGACAATTTAATATTTGAAAAGAAAAGTGATATAGGCTGCATTTACAGAAAGTGTTTTGTTCATGTTTCATTTTATCTTTTTTTTTAAACGCTAAACTAAGAAACTATGCTTCTCAAACACTGCACAAATGAATCCACTGGAGAATCTTCCGAAGCTGCAGTTTCTGATTCAGTAAGTCTGAGGTGGAGCTGGAGATTTTTTATTTCTAAACTCTGAGGGATTCAGTGCTCCTAATTCACAGGGAACACATTGAATAGCACAGGTGTAACATTATTTAATTTTCATTTCTTAAAGCTGCATTTGTTTTACATCTACATCAAGAACTTGAATAAAAAATAAGATGGAAGAGTTTCCTTCCCTTTGCTGCCTTTACCTTTGCCCACCTGTCTGAAGCTGGCTACAGCATTAATATACGTGGGCCAGCAAGTAGCAACGGTCAGATATACCAGATTTACGCACCTGGATGTTCCTTCTTTGGGGGCTTTGCTGTATCAATGAAAGAAAAAAAAGAAAGAAAGAAAAATAAAATCAACATCCCATGAAACTAACTCTTAATTCAGTACTCAATCACGAATAAAATTATGTCATGAAATTAGGAAAATAGAAGAATTTAAAAATCACCTGGTTCCACGTGCTTTTCTTTCTTTTCCTGTTCTGAAACATATTGATATTGTTAGCATTTATTATAGTCATCATTATTACTACAATTATATGTGTCACAAATTAATTGTTTTAATATAACAGACATACATATGTTGATGCTGTAGTAAGGAAGCTAAAAACTGCCACTCAAAGACTAAAATTGGATACCTAAGCAATACTTCCTTTCCAGTTCCCTTAAAAGACAACACCAAAATACTTTGAATATTGCGGGAATTCAAATTTTTCACATAGCCGGGCATGGTGGCTCATGCTTGTAATCCTGGCATTTGGGAGGCTGAGACAGAAGGATCACGGTTCGTGGACAGCCTCAGCTACTTAGTGAGGCTCTTTGCAACTCAGTGAGACCCTGTTTCAAAATAAAGAATAAAAAATAGGGCTGGGGGTGTAGCCCCGAGGTAGAATGCGCCTGGGTTACATCCACAGTACCAAAAAAAATCACATAGAAAAAACCAGAAAATGATAAAGTAAAACAGATGGAAAATTTTAAATTCGTCATTATTGTAGATAAACATGAGATAACTAGAATGACAAGCAAAAAGGATTATCATGGCAGCTGTTTTAAAAGAACACTCAGGAAGATTAAGATGGACAAATTTTATATGCACTTCCTTTCAAAGGATCTCCTTATACTCAGTGATATTTAATTAGCTACTACAAAGGTTTTGCTAAGGCAGATTAAGACATTAAATCAAAAAAACAAAGTGGAAGCAAAGACACTTGTCCAGTTTTGGGAACAACGAAGTTCTCTTAGTGTTTCTTTTCAAGAACCTACTTTTGTCAATAATTTTTGACACAAAGTTTTATTCTGGCCTCAAGGTGATGCTTACATTTATGATATAATGAGCACTAATTTCACACAAAATGCAAGCACAAAATTTGTATGAAGTGGTATCATTTACATTTTTATTCTTATTTATTTTACTTAATCTTATCTGATTTATTTTTTAAATATTTCAAGAAATGATATTAGTAAATACTATCTGATACTGCAAATTAAACCCAGGAACACTCAAACTCTGAATACCTAGCCCTTTCATTTCATTATTATTAATTTTGAAACATGGTCTGGCAAAGTTGTTGTTGCTGTTTTGGGACCTGTGTTCCTCCTGTCTCAGCCTCCCAAGTACTGGGATCACAGGTGTTCAACACTGCACCCAGTACTATCTGATATTTTAAAGAAGAATAATGGAGGGATTTCTTAAAACTGCACGTAGTGAATAGATTTGAAAATTAGGATATGTCCATGCTCAACAAGTTCTATAAACTGTGTTATAGACACACAGTGTTGTAGTAAGCAAAACAAACAAACAAAAGAGCTGGCTTGACCAAGGGTTGCAGGCCAAAAGGAAGAAACTGAGATGACTGTGATAATATCAAATACAATAAAAACCTTACCAACTGTCTTACAAATGAGGAGGATTTAAGTGTGATATTTAAGTGACTGTTGAATACAATTTACAATGATAAAAAAACATTTCTAAGATGTTTGTAAAGTGACGAGAGCAAAAAATATTGGACACAGATTTGGGTATATATCAAAATCAAACACAAGTTATATATGAGATTCAAAGTTACAATAAAGGCCTCCCTTTATATTACAGGCTATTATATATGGAAAAAATACCTGTGCTAGTTTGGAATGGCATTTTTAAAAGTACACTCAAGAGCATTCATTGTGTAGGATATTGCAGGATGTACTTATTGAATTACCTTAATACATAAAAATTAAAGAACTATCAAATTCTATAAGGACTGATTGTATAGGAGCTATTTAATTGCCTTTCTTTTTATTATTATTATTATTATTATTATTATTATTATTATTATTATTTGGTGGTACTGGGGTTCCTGGAAACCCCTCTACCTCTGGACTACACTCCCAGATCTATTTTATATGTTTATTTGGAAACAGGGTCTCTAAAGCCAGCAAGGCTGGCTTCAAACCTGAGCGATCCTCCTGTCTCCGCCTCCCAATCACGGGGATTACAAGTGTGCGCCTCCACGCCCGGCTCTTTTTGTTTATTATTTTGAAAAATTTATAGATTATGGGAATTTTAAACATATAAAGGAATGGCACTCTTTATCCTTTTTTCCTCACTCAAAGAACACGACTTAAATAACAAACTTTTAACTCTTGGTAACCAGAAAAGGAGAAGTAGAACAAAGATTAGAGTATATAATTAAATGAAACAAACTTGGAGACAAATGTCCCAAATCAAACAAATTCAAAGATAGCAGCAACCATAATAAAAGCAAGTCTGGATGAATGTTAGAGTGAACAGGTTAACTTGAAAAGAATAAATAGCTGTTTTGTTTAGCTTTTTATTGGTGCATTGTAGTCATACAGCTTAATGTAGTACACGATGGTAGAGGCATGCATGCATACATCACTCAATTAGCCCTTACACAATTCCCCCCTCATTCCCTCCCCCTCCGCCCTTCCCATGTTTGGCTTAGTGACTGACTTTGATATGTTTGTAAATGTACATCAGGTACATTAGAGAATTTCCCTCCTTTCTCCTCCCATCCCCTCAGTTAGGTCACCTTACTTGCTCATCTATAGTATCTCCTTCTTCGTCTAGAGTTTCTCCTATGACCCATTTTCTCCCTAGCTTTTACATATTAGGGAGAGCATCCGATTTCTTATTTTTTGTGACTGACTAATCTCACTTAGCATAATGTCCTCCAGTTGCAACCATTCCCCTGTAATTATATAATTGTGTTTTACTTTATGGCTGAGTAAAACTCCATTGTGTACATATCTCGAAATTTTGTTTGAGTATCTATTTTAAAGAAGTCTACTTGTTCTTCCAATGAGTTCCCCAGTCCCAATCTACAGACCTTTCAAGGAGGGAAGCAGTTGGGTTGTGAAGAATGCCTCAGAAGGCATGCTTACTTACTAAATACATCAATGTCCTGAAGATTACCAGGGAGCTGCAGCGTATCTTCAGGAACTTATAAATCACATAAACTGCATAAAGTTAGGGCCTTAAGGTTATCTATATATTATTTAATGGCATTTTTCAAGTCTCTGGTCATCCTCCATTTTCTTGCTGGTACAATGGTTTATGGAGAGGATTCTATATTCTTCTGCTAGAACTCATCAGCAGCAGTGCACACTCTAAAATCTGGGGCTGAACAAACACACTTCTCTGTAGATAAATTGCTCCCTCTGGCTGAGTTGCTGCATAATTTCATGATTCTTTCCGCCAGACATTTTAGAATATTTTTATAACATAGATTGTCTCAGGGACTTAACTTTCTGCAGGGCCAAAACATATATAAACATTTTTTAAAAAAAACATATATTTAAAAACTGAATATTTTATTATCACTAAAATCTTAGGATCTCTATATTACTGGAAGTTTGCTAAGTTTTAATGGCTCATTGAGTAGGATTAAGTTTTTTTTTTTTTAGTTTTCGAGCATATATTCTGTTTTCTTCAGTGAAGAGCACATATTTGTAAAACACAACTCTAAGGCATTGAGCTTCAGTGAAAAGTTAGCAAACAGATTCAATAGTGTGTCAAAGCAACAGTGTACCATGCCTAAGATAATAATCTCAAACAGTGTTATTACACTAAGATCACAGTGCCTCCCAGAAGAAAATCATGTTATGGACAAAATGTCACATATCGTATTACCTTGTCAAATATGTAAAGACAATGAGGAGTTGTAAAACTAAACTAAAAAATAACTTTTTTTTTTTGGTGGTGGTGGTACTAAGGTTCCTGGAAGCCCTATTTACCTGCAGGCTACACCCCCAGACCTACTTTATACTTTTTTTTTTTTTTTTTTTGGAAACAGGGTCTCTTAAGCCAGCACGGCTGGCTTCGAACCTGCGTGATTCTCCTGTCTCTGCATCCCAAGCGCAGGAATTACAAGCGTGCGCCACCACACCCGGCCTAAAAAACAACTTTTATTCAGTATTTTCTATGAACTGAAAACTAACCAGATTAAAGGAACAAAATATATGCAAACAGCAAGACCATCTGGGTTCATAGGATGTGGTTATAGTTTTTATTTCAAAACTGTAATATTAGATGCTTAGATGGGCTGAAAAATGGACATTAAGAATGGTTGCTATGCTCTCCAGCCTACTCTGACTCTCTTGACTATGCATTCTTCATTCTGACCAAAACAAACAAAACAAAACAATCAAAACAGAATCTGCAGGCATAAAACATAGAAAAAGGAGATTCCAAGTTGCAGGTGTAAATATGCCAGCAGGCCAATAATAGTAGAAGAAAGAAAAAGTATACACACATGGCCTTTGCATGCATTTCCTTACTTTTTCCTTTGGGATGTTCTGTTGAATGTAATACAAACAGAAAATCATGGCTTTTAAAATCTTTAAAGATAAAATGTACTACCAATACATTGATTAGGGTACACATTTTCAACTTCATTCCCTATTTCCCCCTCTTAAATTTCACAGTGAATATTGCTCTGAAGTACTGCCAGTTATCCAAAGTAGTTCCATAATTTGATTAAAAAACATTGTTTAACAATGAATTAACCCAGAACTATTCTGTTTAACCATTTAAAATTATATATCCCTGATAAGCACATGTAAACAAATAAACATATTATACAAATAAACACATGCAAAAAGTCTAGAAGACACAGGCATACACATAATTCCACTCATTATGTAAAGGAACCCTTTAGCTCCTGATCCATACTGGTTAGAAATGTTCTTCATACCTAACATTGTTCAATTTATTTTAAAGCAAGCATGTTTTTGAAAACAATTGCTCACAGAAAGTGAATGTTTTCTCTCATGCAGAAGCTAGGGAATAATCTGGATACCTTAAAGACTTCAGATAATAGAGGAGAGACTCCAGTGGAGCCAGAGAGTATTCTGGGGGAATCCAGTGGGGAGAAGAAAGATCAAATAAGGCAGTATTTCTATTGGCAGTATGCACATGTGAGAATACCAATGTCATTCTCAATACCCTTCAATGAAGGGGAAGATAAGGGGGAAATCAGAGAAAGCCAGCAAGTGCTAAATGCATGTATGTCAATATTAGTATGAATAGACCAATGAAAATATAAAAGTAAATAAATAAAATAAGTACTTCTACAGTTTTCATAAAATAAAGATGAAGTTTGGATTAAAGTAAATATATGCAGTATTGATTTTCATAAACACCAACTATTTCTCCTAGTAGATCTTCAGAAAGGGTTTGACCTTGCACTCTTTTTGCCTCTTCCACTTCTCTATTCTATATATAGTTTTTTTCTGTGTTAATTATTTAAGAAAAAGTGGTATTCTCATGCTTATCAAATATAGGACTGGAAAAAGAAGTATTTGCAGTACCTTCTGCAGGTTTCTTTGTTTTCTTGGAATCTGAAAAACAAAGATAAATTATGAACAAAACAGCTATGATAAATTGATGACTAACTCACAACAAAATTTCTATGAACACTAAAGTAATTTTCAACACATGGATTAAGTGCATCAGATGTTTCAAAAATATGAACTGTAAAAGGCAATAGGCTTGTTTCTAAAAGGAGGAGTATTAGCGAGAGGTAAGAAACTTTGAAGTACAAAATACAAAAAAGAAAGAAAATATTCATGTACAATTTGCATGAAGTTTCATTGTACCTTTATAAGTCAGTGATTTTTTAATAAAAACTGAAACTTAACATGTATGTGGCTTGGCTCCATACAGAGAAATTGGAGTCCAGGAAGTTAGCTTGTAGTTCTAGTTGTTCCATCTCAATCAGTACAGTGCACTGCATTGTCTCTGAATAATCAAAACTTTCAGCACAGATACTCAATTATTCCCATTGGCATGGGAAAAAAATAGATTGGTTTTGTTATTGGGGTACTTAAGAACACATTTCATTTATAACATCCATGTTGTAATGTATATTCAATAGTTGACAGATAACTTTTATTTTTTAATAGAGGAACATCTGAGAAATTTTGTATTTTCTATTATACCATAAACTTCATGTTCCTACCATTTGAAAATAAAATCAAAAGGTTTATTACATCATTTATTTTAGGAAGAAGCTCCTTAGTTCATATTTTTTGCTGAAAATAGAATTTCTTATTTTCTTTGTATTTATTTTGCTTCTTGTATAACTTAATTTTGAAACACTCTGACAATTACTGAAATTAGAACCATAATAATGAAGAAGTAATTGATATTTGTTAACAACTACTAGGCTTAGAACATGAAGCAGTAGTCATTCACTAATAATACGCAAGTTAAGGGACTTGTGTGCCTTATAGTGTTGTGACGTTATTCATGATTCTACTCCCATAATGAAGAAATGAACCTGATATGATTTAAGATAATGATATACTTTTCTCTATTTGCAAGAATGTTAGAGGTTCAACAAAGTTGTTCTATGAAAAATAAAAATGATAATCAGAGCTGATAAAAATGTGGTGGAAGTAAAAACCCACTTTCATAGAATTAAAAGAGAAAACACATTTTAAGAAGAATCCAGGTGCTAACAAAAATTAGCATATGTTTTGATGTACATGTTCCATTTCTAGAAATCAAAAAAAAGTACAAAACTGTAAACGTGTATATAGGAATATACCTTTCCATGACATTGTTTTACACCTCTAAATATTAGAAATATTAAGCAGGAAACTTTGAATAGGAGGAGAATTGTTGAAGAATTTGTGCTGTATCCACACAGTAGAAAAATGCACTAATGATGCATTATTAGAATGATGATTTTATGCCAGTCGTGGTGGCGCACGCTTGTATTCCCTGAGCTTGGGAGGCGGAGACAGGAGGATTGCGCAGGTTCTAAGCCTGCCGCAGTGGCTTAAGAGACCCTGTTTTGAAATTTTTAAAAAAAGTGTAAAATAGGTCTGGGAGTGTAGCCCTGAGGTAGAAGGGTTTCCGGGAACCCCAGGACCACCACAAAAAAAAAAATGATTTTAATCTAACTCAGCACAGTGGCACATACCTCTAATCTCAGCACTTCTAAGGCTGAGACAAAAGGATCAGAAGCCAGCCTCAGTGACTGAGACCCTGTTTCAAAATAAAAAATAATAGGGCTAGGGGTATACATTATATTTAGAATGTTCTTGGTTTCCATCCCCAGTGTCCCCCCAAATGTTGATTTTAATAACAATAAAAAATGATGACTTTGCAGATTGCTATAATCTAGAAAAATATTAGCTAAGTAACTAGATGCTGACATGGGTTGGGTGTAGAAAAGTTCAGTACGATATGTGTATCAGTGATTATTTGTTATTTTTCAATATCCCTTTCTTCTTCCTAATAATAACCATCAATCATATATTGTATTAAATATCAGTTGTGTTGATGAGAAGTAATAAAACATAAAGTCCAGGTTCATGTAAATTATCGTACCTATTGAGTAAAATAGAACATTTCATAGTGTATAAGTATAAAAGTAATAAGTCATGATGTCATCAAGTAGGTGTTTCAAAAGTTCAATAAATTTACTTAAAGACAAGCCACAATTAATTGTCATCATAAAGATATGTCTTTTGGAGCTGGGCTTTGGGACACGTGCCTGTAATCCTAGCACTTGGGAGTCAGGGACATGAGAATCCCATGTTTGAAGTCAGCCTCAGCAACTCGGCAAAACCCTCAGCAACCTAGTGAGACCTTATTTCAAAACAAAATAGTATAACAAAGGCTGGAGGTATAACTTTATTCTGGGTTCAATTACTCAGTTCAATTACTGGGTTCAATCCTCAGTACCACACACAAAAACACACACACAAAAATAGGTATTTTAGTGAGGGCCTCTGCACCCTAGTCACACCCTGTTCCAAAATAAAGAATAAAATGTAGGACTGGGGGTGTAGCTCCTAAGTAGAATGCCCCTGAGTTCATTTCCCAGTACCACAAAGAAAAAAGAAAAAGAAAAAGACAGACTTGCATATCTGTTTGGGTAATTATTCTCTTGCAGTATCACAAATCATTTAATCTCTGTATTTAGTCTATAGAAAATTCTGGTGCATACTTGTGAGAATGAGAGTAACAAAGGAAAATGGTGGTTTCATTTTTTAAAATTAAAATAGTTTTGATCTAAAAGAACAGAGACATTCTCAGAGTCCCCCCTGAAGGCACTGACCACTGTTTGTGAGGTCTAGTTTTGAAGATCATTACCCTGGTTGACATGAGCGCTTAGTAAAGTCAATTGAAATCACAAATGACGATGTGAGGTCACAATCTGAAGAACCAAGGCTGCATTACAATGAAGGTTAGTCTTTCTAATTATATAAGGAAGGATTAAAAAAGGAGAGTTCAATCAAACTAAAAATTATGGAGGACTAAATTTCAGAGGCAAAGAAAAACCTGGGATTGACTCAACAGAGTGTGAATGCTGATGTCTACAGGGAGAGTGTTTCATATATTTTACTGCTGGCCACAGACACTGGATCACTTGAGTCTTCATGGGAAAACTCTGCCTAAGCTTTTGTAAATATTGCATATTGATTGCAGATACTTTCTTAAAAATTTAAACGAGGCATCTAAGCCATGAAAAATAGAAAATGTCCTAGAGGCAAAAAAAATGGGAGTAGTGGAGAGGCAAATGCAAAAATTAAAGCTGTGAAATTTTTATTTGATTATTGCATTTTATGTTTTTGTTTAAATGCCAAGTGAATGAAAAATAACTATTCATATTATTATTTTACTTAGATCAAATGATATTTTACTTTTTGTTCCTAAGAGAAGAGGTAGGGGAATAAGTTAATATTTCTGAGGATGCATTCTCTGCCCAAAACTGTGCCAGGAACTTACTATCATTTTATTCTTATAATGTCTCCGTCTACTCACCAAAGTATTGATAATATAAATGGTGTAATTTCCCAAAATACAATAAAAAGATTTGTTATAGGCATATGGGGAAATAATACAGAATTTAATACTGACTTTAATTTCTTGATAAGAAACACACTAATATATCCTGATTATCTTTATTATAATACTATGGTTTTGTTCTCTCTGAACAAATTATAACCAACTAAAATATCTTTTCTATCTCATGCATATTAACTTTTAGTTTTCTGTTTAGAAAAAGTAGAATGTGATTCTCAAGCTATTGTGATTATGTAAAATTCTGATGATAATAAGTATAAAATACAGGAAACACAGAGGATACCAGTGGGACTCTAGATAACGGAGGGGAAGTATCAGCAAAGTTTTAATGGAAAGATAGGAGAGGAGGAAGGCTGATCTTGATTAATGAGGGTCTACATCTGAACATATGTAAATTTATGAATATGACATGGTTAACCTGGACAGCCATTGGTGGGAGGGGGGAAGGGAAAACAGGGGCAGGGGGGAGAGGGCACCAAATATAGTTTAAATGTATACCATTTATGTTCAATTAAAACACTGTTAAAAGAAAAAAATATAACATTTGCTTTCTTATTTCAGATCATGTGAAAACTAATTAGAATATAATTGTAAAAGTTTGAAGTGATATTTTTTAGCCACATGCTATTTTTATTAAGAAAATAAATTTAGATAAAGAAACAGTAGTGAATAGCCTCCACAAGTGTCATATTGTTTGGTAGAAACATCTTTCTAAAAACAGGACAACAGTAACCAGGTCAGCCTTAATGTTCTCCGCTTGACTAAATTTAGACAGCTTTCTTCTTGTCTATACACCTCTGGCCTCTTTCTTCTTTGAGATTTTACCGTTGAAACCTGTAATAATAAATTCTTTCTCTTCCCCTCTAAGATATAAATCTTCTACAACTCAGAAATGTATTTCACAGGACCTGAGAGCCATACCTTTGCAATGTAATCACCAAGCGGCTAGTATCCCTATTTCTACTCTTTTGGGAGGTGTGGGTAGGTATTAATTAGATCACACTGATCATACCCCACCTTCTAGCACTTTACTGATGGCCACCCCAGTACTTAAAATATCATAGATCTTTTTTTTCGGTGGAGTTGAGTTCAATCTCCCTCCTCTCCTAATAGACTTGACCTGTGTCACAAGTGTCTTGAATAAAGTCTTTTTTGCCTGTTTATTTCTACGCAGGTCAATTTTTCTTTGGCAGCAAGATATATATTATTCCATATTATGATATTTCATAAAAGGCCTGTGATATGCAAGGCATGAATATAACTTATTTGCAACTTAATAGAAAACAGTAACATCACTTGCTTGTGTGTGTCAAAGACAGAGTCAAAGTAGAAGAATGAGATCTGTGTTTTATAATTTATTTTAATTTTATAAAGCTGTCAACAGAGAGGGAGGCTTAGGATTTGCAAAGGTTATGTTTTATTCCTTATGTCTCGAGTAAGACTACACTAAAATTACATTTAAAGAAGTAGCTCAGCCGGGCGTGGTGGCGCACGCTTGTAATCCCAGCATTCAGGAGGCTGAGACCTGGAGGATCACGGTTCGCGGACAGCCTCAGCTACTTAGTGAGGCCCTCTGCAACTCAGTGAGACCCGGTTTCAAAATAAAGAATAAAAAATAGGGCAGGGGGTGTAGCTCAGAGGTCAAATGCCCCTGGGTTCCATCCCCAGACCCACAAAAAAAAAAAAAAAAAAAAAAAGAAGTAGCTCATCCTTTTTTGTGCAGTGAGATAGAAGAAGCAAATGCAGGCAAACTTTATGTAGACAATAGGAGCAGTTATCTGAAGGGAACGTAGGCAGGAGAGCAGTTAAAAACCAACTCTGAGAACCGGGTGTGGTGGTGCACACTCGTAATCCCAGCATTTGGGAGGCTGAGACCAGAGGGTCTTGGTTTCCTCAGCTACTTAGTGAGGCACCCCATGACTTAGTGAGACCCTGCTTCAAAATAAAGAATAAAAAATAGGGAAAGGGGTGTAACTCGGAGATCAAATGTCCCTAGGTTCTATCCCCAGAACCGCAAAAAACAAAAAAGAAAAAAAAAAAACCCAACTCTATCTTGGTAAATTATTCTTACAAAAGACACATTAGGATTTTGCATAAAACATACCTTCCTTTTTTTCATCCTTTTTAGCTGATGCTGAAATAGTGAAAATAAAAGTGTTTTAACATATCAAATGCCCATTTCTTAGAAAACTTATAGAAGTATTCATAAATTTAGTGGTCACCTATTCACTAATCGATCAACCAAAATCTGTAATAATAGTAAACTTAAAATAATATTTCACATGAATATTTGTTTAAAACACAGTAATAAGAATACAGCAAATACATAACAAGAATATATTGAGTAATATAGACAAGAAGTCAACTTTATAAACACAGTTGAATATCAGCTAATTTTATATTTTAAATTACATCTGAGAAAATCACAATAACTCTAAGAAGATGATAAAGCATAGGACATACATAGATCTATCAAAAATGAAGGTGATATTTTACAAATTTCCTATATCTACCTTCTGAGGAATTATATATCAATATGCCATCTACATTTGTATTTACAATAGGAATATATTCAATGTCTCATTTTGGAAAGAAGGAATGAATATCCACCTCATCCTCCATTTTTTTTAGCAAATGTATACTGTCTTTACACAGAGAAAAAGGCACTATTTAATCAACTTTAATTCTGATTTCCTGTGTGGAAGCATTTATCTGATTCCATGTAATGATCCTAATTCAGCATCTGGGTTATAGCTCATGATTAATACCAGAAGCACTAAGAGGAGGTGTTCCATTGACTTGGGAATGTTTCTAGCAGGATGGCCTTTGGTTCCATTTAAAGATAATTCAGGAGTCAAACTCAATTCAGAGACGTGTTAGGTCACATTATTGAATCCCAGGTTGTATACACCCTACAGAATAATTTATCTAGCTGAGATAAAATGGCATGGACCACTCATCACAACATCTAGGACTATTTTGGACTATTACAGTTCTCAAGGTACTTGCAAGTGTATCCTAATATCTCTTTTTTCACAACAGCCTTGCAAAAAATCAGCCTAGAACAATAAACATCAAAGTTTGATATGCAACTGATGATTTACAAATGTTGAAATAGAGAGTAAGTAGAGCAGAACTGGGTCCAAATGTCAGAAACAAAAGACAGGAAGAAAATATAGTATATTTTAATTTATTACAAATTGTTTTCCTCTAATTATAAAGGCTATTGTTATTTATTTTGTTTTATAAAAAGTGAATTTACTTATTAATTTTAATTTTTGATATTTGTTTTCTTTTTAATGTAGTTTAATATACAAATGTATGAAGGATACATATTTATGATGTTTTTATACTTAAAAATTATTTATTCCAATGATATTACATTGATAGTAAGATAACTAAAAAATAATTCAAAGATAAAGACACTATCTAATAGATTTCGAAGCCATAAGGCATAAGCAAGTTCTGAGAGTTTGACTCAATAAACATTTTATTGTTCTTTATCTTGCAAATAATAGTTTTCTTAACAAGCTATAATTTTCAAAATCACTCATCAAGCATACATTTTGCTTCCCTGGTTCACATGAATTTTCACATTTTGCCTAAAGATTGAACAACAAAGTAAAATGATATTGTCCTTTTGGATACAAAGGAAATATTCTTCTTTGTTTTTCTTCTATAATATTTTTCATTATTTAAGTAGTATTCTCACCAAAGGAAGTTGTGTTAGATAATAGGAGTGGAGACTCTTTATAACAATAAAAAATTATAAGTAAAAAGTCACTGTGGTCTTTCCCAGAGTCTTTTGGTGGGCTCTGGCCAGTTAGTAGCTCTGGATCCTAAAGTTCTCATCAATTGTGAAGCCATTTGTGAAAGACAGTGTGAGAAATGTCCTGACCAAAGACAAAAAGAGGACTGATGATGGAGGTTCATTTTTGTGAAAACATTTCTTGTCAATTCTATGGAGAATAATGTCTCTGAATTTTAAATTCCTTCAAGAATTAGCTAAATTCTTACTGGTTATTCTGAAATCTTTTCTTGTTTTCTAAAATAATCTAGGAATATCAATCTCTCCATATCCATGGGTAGATGCAGGCATGCATTATACACATTCTTTGACAGTTTCAGTTTTAACTTTACAGTGACAATAGAAAGAAATTTAGTGGAGGAGACTGACCTATCATAACTAACTCTGGTTTCTTGTGTTTCTCGTGTCACTAAAACTTGGATGGCTTTTATTCATTGCAATCTGGAAGGCCACGTGGTCTGTCACCCTGGAGTCCATTCCCAGGAGATAATACAAGCCAAGATGTGGGGATCCCATGGTTTTCAGTATGATTTCCACTTGTGTTCCCTTCACCTGTTTTTTGCACAGCCTGCTCCATTCTAATCTACGTAGCTGCACTATATGGCTGTATAACTCCTGAATTCTCTAGTAGATACGTTTTCCAGTAATTGAGCTTTTGATCTTCATAATGTAGTGGGACTACAATGGGTAATATTTTAATATTTTGTTTTATTTTCTGTAGAACATCAAATATATTTGTCATTTGCTTTATCAATCCAGAACCAGAAAGTCAGTGAAAATATACGAGCCCAAAGTGGCTATAACTTTTTGTGTGTGTGTGGTACTGCAGATGGAACCCAGAGGCATTCTACCTCTGAGGTACACCTCCAGCCCTATTTTTATTATTTAAATTTTTGAAACAGGGTCTCACTGAGTTGCAAAGGGCCTTACTACATAGCTGAGGCTGTCCGTAAACTGTGATCCTCCTGTCTCAGCCTCCCAAATGCTGGGATTACAAACCTGTGCCACCATGCCCAGCTATAACCATCTTTTAAGCTGATTTCCATTAAGGCTTCTGCCCTTCCTCAGCCATTTGAATCTCAACAGATCTCTACCTAGCCATCACACCTAAATAAGTAACAGAATTTCCTATTTATTTTGTTCCTTTATATTTATTTATTAGTTCTTTATTTATTTACTTTTGTGGCACTGGAGGTACTGGGGATTGAACCTGAGGCATTCTACCTCTGAGCTACATCCTCAGCCTTTTTTTTTATTCTTTATTTTGAAACACGGTCTCACAAAGTTGCAGAAGGCCTCACTAAGTAGCTGAGACTGGCTAGGAACCTGTGATCCTCCTGTCTTAACCTCCCAAGTATTGGGATTACAAGCATGCTCCACCAGGCCCAGCTTCTTTTGTTCCTTTCTGATTTGGTTTACATTCTATTTCATTGGCACAATTTATTATAAAACTGTTAACTAGGTTGATCCTGTACCCAAATTCCATTTGGCTACAGAAAAATCACTACCTGGATTACTCTCCATCTGTTTCACATTAAGCTGCCACAAAGTGAATTATCTTTTTCCTTTCAACTAGTTTCTCATCTTGGGACTTATTATTTATGATCTTTTCCATCCTCCTTGTCAACTGACTTCTGATGCTCAGTACTGTTTCCACTCTCTTCTT
Organism: Muscardinus avellanarius; assembly: GCF_963383645.1. Classification (NCBI taxonomy): domain Eukaryota; kingdom Metazoa; phylum Chordata; class Mammalia; order Rodentia; family Gliridae; genus Muscardinus; species Muscardinus avellanarius. The sequence goes on from NC_137794.1 coordinate 76,802,636, forward strand.
TGTTTAAATCCTTATATTCCGTCAGATATAATTTCTTTAGAGTGATGATCATATTAGCAATTTTTATTCTTTTATCACTGTGACTATGCTAGTCCAGGTCATTGTCTCATGTTTTAATAATAACAATGCACTTTCATAGTTAAAGCTTACTCTTTATGACTAATGAAGCCATCTACCCATTAGCAATGTGCTATTCTCAGACAATCTAATTTCCAGTCATGATTAAAACTCAAGCTAAGTCAGCCCTCATCCATGAAGAAGCCCTCAGCTCCCAGCACTTACTGAGAATCATTTTGTCTTGAATCATATAGCATTTATTATATGTATGATTGATTTCAGTATTATATAATCTCCTTTATATGTTAATATTTAAATTTCTTATTATTCTAAATATATTCTCCTGCAGCATAGAGACTACTCAATGCCTCAAAACCTTACTGACATTTTTTTAATATATTGCCAAGGAAATTTTGCTGAATCTTAATAATTATATTAAATGCATATGTAAATATATACTTATGTAAACCTATATTTTATTTAAGGCAAAAGTAAAAATAAATACATAGAATCTAAACTTTGACTACACTAAAAACATCAGTTTTATCTCTTAAAAAAATCAGTCTACTAACCTGTTTTTCACATTTATCTAAAACTTATGTCTTCACATGGAGTACTTAAAAACATTTCTTTATTTCTATATGTAATTAAATGATAAACCTGTGATGTCATAAAATATGTCTATGAATGTTCTATGAAGGTTTTAAAATGACAAATGATATTTATTTCTGATTTGATGTGCTTATGCACATCAAACTTCGTGTTGCTGTTGTTTCAGGGAACACAAACATACAGTGTCTAATTCTTGTCTTGTTCTCTGTCCTTAACACTTTCACCTAATTTTCTCACAAGGCTAGTTATAACACCATTTTGAGGCCCTAGGTCACTCTTCACTCAAGAATAAATCCTTTATTCCCAAAGAATCAGGTCAGAGCCTGCCTTGTCCAACGTAGTTTGAATGTTAAAATGAAGAGTCCAGAGCCTTAAGCTCAAATTTGAAGCAAATTTCCAACTATCTTTTCAATTTTTTTCCCTTTAACTCTCATAATATGAGGTTGAAGTAAAACTAAATTTGTGCCCTGAGCCATAGTTTCACATCTGTACCACATTCCTCTGGTGCTTCCATTAAAAAGAAAAGGACCCAAGGTGATCATATTCTTATAAAATATACAGTATATAAGATTTATTTAATATGGTATAATTATATGTTTATCTTATATATTACATATAAATTATTTATTTTAACATGTATCATTTATTTTCTACAAGTTATATTATTAATATATTATTTTTATTTTATATTATGCATAACATAAATTATAATACATAATAAATAATTATTCTTTTAAATGGTAGCAATTATTCTTTTAAATGGTAGTCATTTATGTGAGGATACAATGCACTCCAAGTTCCATTTTCATATATATTTGCTCTGTTTTTCTATCTTCTGTAATATTTACATTTCCCACCAGAATTTTTCTAAAGACTCAGTTTTGTTGACGTGGTAGTCAAGATAAAAACTAAAACCTGGAATCATAGCTCTTAGCTCTTCAAATATATATAGCTCATAAACCACATTCTGGTCAGATGCAATACACTCGGTCATATATCACATGCTAATAAGTATGCCATGAGTGCCTTCTACCCAGAAACAATTGTCCCACTGTCTAGATGCGTCCTGTGTATTGCTCAATATTGTACATTCCAGCACAGAAGGGAAGATAAAGATCTTCTCCAATGAATATTTTACCTTTTATTTTCTAAGAGTGTTCTCTAAAGTTTTCCTAGGTGGCCATGGCAGAATGCTTCAGCCCTTCTGTTATAGTTTCATCAAATTACTCCTCAGGCTTTGAGAATAAACCAGTTTTAATGCTCCCAAAATATATAAAAAAAACAAACAATGAAACTGGTTTTATAGGATGGCCCATAAAAACTGGGGTAATTTCTTTGTGAGGCAAATCAGGAATCCAGTGTTTATAGTTTGGGTACTTGTAAAGTAATATTTAATCTAATAGCATCTTGACTTATTTATCTAGTATGGTACAAATCACATGGTATAAAAATCCTGAAACATGTAGCCAGGCGTGGTGGTGCACGCTTGTAATCCCCACGCTTGGGAGGCAGAGAGAGGAGGATCACGCAGGTTCGAAGCCAGCCATGCGGCTTAAGAGACCCTGTTTCCAAAAATAAAATAGGTCTGGGAGTGTAGCCCGGAGGTAGAAGGGCTTCCAGGAACCCCAGTACCACCAAAAACAAAACAAAACAACAACAACAAAAAAAAACCCTGAAATATGTATATATCATCTTACATCTAACTGTATATTCCTGCAATCTATTTACCTAACAAAGACTGAAACTTGGAGCAAATATACTAATTATCAATTTCTTCTTCAGTTTCTTTGAAAATTTGGCATTTATTTTTAGGAATGCTCCCTCCACTTACTAGATAAATACTTGTGTTTCTTCATGCAACATAATGTTTTTTCTAAAGGCCCAGTAGATGGTGCTATTCTGCAATAAACAGTTTTTGCTTTCGTCAATAAAATGCTATGAACTTAAAACAATTGAATTTTTTAAAGTGTTTTATTGCTTACCTTGTGCTGCAACTTTTGCAACTCCTTGTTTGGTTTCAGGAGCTTTTCCCGGTTCTTAAAAAGAAACAAAAGGTAAATAAATTACCACAAACTACTGTTTCAGCAGAATATAGTGTAATAATAATAATAAAGGTAAAATATGACAAAAATAGAAAACATTAAAGTCATTGATTTTGGCACTCAGAATTTTTGTTAACAAATAAAATTATTAAGGGAGCTTCGGAGAGTCATCTTACTGAGTCAAAATTTTAATAAATGACTGAAATAAAGTAAAGCATAAGATTAGGTTTCCCAAAGTGGTTTTTTTTTTTCTTCCCTGTATTGTTAACTGACCAAGAGATATTATTTTGCCCTAAATTTTAAAATCTCAGAATTTTTAAATGATTTCTTTATTATCAGCCTCTTGAAATGAATATGACATTTAGATACAAATAAAGTAGAAATCTACTCACTCATATAGAAAGAAAGCCTAGAACAACCAATTTCAGATAGGAGCCTTTAACTCCAAGATGTCATTCATTCCCCATATTGCTGTGATGTTCATCACTATTAGTATAGCCCTGGGCAACAATATATGTTGGGAGAGAATGAGCAAGCTTCATTTTGAATCTTCTTTCCCTCTTGTCTAGTGTTTTAAGCTGTTGTTTTCTTCCCTTGTGTTCGGAATGTTTGTCTTTTAAAGAAACAGAATACAGAAACCTTACAATAAACATGTAAATATGTTTATTGATTCAGGATAAAAATAAAAAGGGACTACAAATTTAAAAAGCAGTGACACCTTCCATATTGCACTGTCTCATGATTGTGTTCAGTAATTGGATTATTTAATAATGTGAGAGGAAATATTTGGTCATTTGCTAGATATAAATGTAGTTACACACACACATATACATATTCAATTTTTATTTGATATTGGTTTATTTAAAGTTTTAATACTAGTTAGTATTAAGATAACAAAATTTCATCTGAACATTTTTACAAAGAACTGTAAGCTAAGATTCTATATTTTTGCCCAAATATACGAGATTCAAATTCTAATTCATTGTTCTTACCAGTATTTATTTTGTGTGCATGTGTGGATATGTGGTACTGGGGACTGAACACAGAGGCATTCTACCTTTGAGCTCAATTTTTTTTTTTCTTATTTGAAAACAGGGTCTAGGTAGATTAAGAGTCTCACTACTTGCTGAGGCTGTCCTCGAACCTGCGATCTTCCCATCTCAGCCTTCCAACTACTGGAATTACAGTGACAAAAATCCAACTTATCAATTTGATATGAGACATTAAATTTAGGAATATATTTACTTTTAAGATAATGCAAAACTAAACTTTTTATTTTTCATTATTGCTTATGTATTACATATAAAGCCTTTTAATTTTAAATGTCAGAACTTGATTTTTAGGAGACTATATCTTGATGCAGTCCACATTTACAAACTTTGCAGAATTTCACTATTTCTTTAATTTTACTATAACAAAAAATATCCATTTCTTTATAACTCAAATTATTAGTCCAGGTTCTTTCATCAAATTTCAAAAAAGAAGCATATTTAAAAAATATCTCTTGCAAGGTCCACAGCATAAAAGGCACTTGGATTGCTGTGTGGCTAGAAAATTAAATATAGACAAATTAAATAGCTTTTGTACAAACCAGGAGAGAAATTTGTACTTACTGGTTCAGCAGTTAAAATTTGAGCCAGCAATAGCAAACCTTCTTATTCTCTCAAAATGTACACATTCTGTTTTTTAATAATACCCTAGAAATCAATGACAAACATGAACTGCTAACTCAAGATACAGACTACGCTGCCCTATTCCTATGAATCCTAGTATTACTTTTAGATGTATATATGCCTAAAATAGAGGTTAACATTTAATCTAAAAGTTTCTATGTGGGTAAAAGATCTTAGGTTAAGCCTCTTGTACTTATTGCTCCAGTAAAGCATATTTAAAGTGTATTACTTTGTTTCAATATGATAATTATCCCATTGAGATGAAATTAATCATGACGCAGCCTTTGGCCATTCTATCTAATGAAGGGGACTGAAGCCTGAAAGAAGGGCCTATTTGCTGCCAGATATGCAAATTCCAAAAGGTACACAATGCAGAAATATGAATAATTTATCAAAATAATCTGTTATTGCTAGAGGTTAAAAATTAAATAAGCTGGCAGCATCATTTACAATAGGTAGCATAATTTAGCCATATTCCTTTTGTCCTAGAAAACATCCACCTCACCAAACAATATACTTGTATCTAAGAAGAATTTATTTTAATAGATTATAATTATATAGTTTAATTTGTAAAAAAAATTTTATTTAACATTTGTTAAAATAGTTCCATTATTTTTTCTTAATCTTCATTTTTTCTTGTGGCGGTTCTGAGGATGGAATCCAGGGGCCTTCTACATCCAGGATACACTCCCAGCCCTACTTTATATTTTTTTATTTGGAAACAGGCTCAGTTAAACCAGTGGAGGCTGGCTTCAAACCTGCAGGATCCTCCTGTCTCAGCCTCCTCAGCCTCCCAAGTGTGGGGATTACAAGCTTGCAGTGTGCCATCACTCCCGGCTTTTAATCTTAACGATACCGGCCTTTGAATTTTTTTCTATTGAAGTCATTCTAATTATTTCTTAGATTGAGTAAAAAAAAAAAAAAAAAAAAAAAAAAAAAAAAAAAAAAAAAGAACTTTGGTTATTTAACTAGATGTAAGTGAAAATCTATCTCTATTTCTATAATTGGCATCAACTTTTCCCACTATTATTTTGAGAGAACTGAGTACAGGAGAACAGAATGTAGCTTGAAAACATTAATCAGAACCAGGTGCATTTTCTGCTCACATTGTCACCTAGCTGTCTGGATAGAACCTGTGAGAACGGGTTTAGGATTTAGGATTTAGCATTGAAGACTAAGGTATAAACATATTTAAATCATTAAAAGAAGAAATATTTTGGTAAGAAAAAGGGAAGTTAAAAATAGAAAAAAGGGAAGTTAAGAATGAGACAAATTATTTGGACATTTACTCTCCAAAATATTTCACATATCAAGAGGAGGCTAGATTTTATTTAGACCCAGTAAAGTTCTAATGCCATATACCTAATATAACTAGAAAATACAATATACCATAAAAAGATAGGAAGTCTGGCTCTATTATTTTTCTATGACAAATAGAGAAATGTCTGCCTTAAACAGGTGTTAGATGTATCAGCCTGAAGAAAAGGGAGAACACTCACTGGTCTCTCAAAGTTTCTTTCTACTTTCAATAGCAAGTGTCTAAAATCAATAACTATGCACAGATAAATTTACCTATGCATTGATGCTCTCTCCTCTCTCTCTCTCTCCCTCTCTCTCTCTCTCTCTCTCTCTCTCTCTCTCTCTCTCTCTCTCTCTCTCGCCTCTCTCTCCCTCCCTCCATCTCTCCCTCCCTCCCTCCTTTCCTCCCTCTCAGGATTTCTTTCTTTCTCATACTGGGGCTGGCTGGGGCTTGAACAACCGGTTAGTGTTCTACCTCTGAGCTACATATTTTATTTTGAGCCCTTTATTTTATTTTGACACAGGGTAACACTAAGTTACTGAGGTTGGCCACAAACCTGTGATCCTCCTGTCTCAGTCTCCCAAGAAGGGAGATCAAAGTGTGCACCACCATGCCTAGCTTCTTTCTTTCTTTTATAATTGACACTTACCTTGGTAATTATTCTCTTTTCTTTAATAATATGTTTAAAGTAAGCCTTCTGACCAGCAAACCACACTGCTTTTCTTAGGAGATGCATATACTTTCTAGAAGAGTTTGAAATCAGTAGAAATTTGAACTCCGTTTAGAGTTTTCAGTCGAATTATGATAATTTATTGACATAAATGTTATGATTTAGAAAAATGCTACATTTTCCATATGAGTGATTTATATTCTTGGCTTGTATTCTAGAATTGACTTGGGCCCTTTAATTAAAATAAGTAAAATATAATGAAAAGGCAAGAGCTTATTTTAGAAAATACCCCATTTTTGTATATATAAATTACACACACACACACACACACACACACACACACACACACGAATCTATTTTATGCTAGTCAACCATATTTTCCAGTTAAAGAGTGAAAATCCAATGAGGTCCTGTTGGCAGATGCCCTATGAGGTCCTGTTGGCAGATGCCCTAGCTCATAAGATCCATGTGGACTAAGGTGTGCTTTACTTATTAGATGATATGCTAGAACAATATGATCTAGATTCACCTTTGAGAAAAAAGAGCCCCTATTGTTCTAGCACTAGTGAACCATCTGCATGAATATCATTATTCTATTCTTCACTTTTGTAGAAAAACAAAAAATGACACCTTTACAACATTATCTCACTTGAAAATGTTAACAAGCAAGATTTTAAGTGTAAATATAATTATATTAAAATATAAATTAATGCAGATAGTGAGAGGAAAATCTGAGAGCCATGACTGGTTTATTCTTACCTGCATCCTTAATTTCCAACACAGGTCTTGGCACTGAGCAGACAGCTAGTAAATGTTCTTGCATGAATAAATGAATAATGATTAGGAGGCAAGGTGTTTGAAAAGTCAACATTATATGCCTGAAAATTCTAAATCAAATGGGTAGCAATTATCCTCACAAATTATTCAGACTTCCTGAGTCTTTTTTTTCTCTATAGCTCTGCAGATGTCAAAATCTGAAGATGTTATAATGAGATCCAAAGTGAATCTAAGTTTCTTGTAAAAATTTCAAGGTTTATGAAATGCAGATTTATTACAGTGATAAATTTAAATAATTTCCAAAGAAAAGGAACCCTTCACAGAGAGACCTAAATCAATTAATCTGAGGAAGAATTCATAAGTGTTTTTAAGACATTTTCTACTATACTTACTCCTCAAGATGATCAGACAATTTAACAATTGGACAATATGTAGTTTGACTTTAAATGAATTCTTTTCTAAATAATTACTGAATTAGAAATAATATTTCTAAATAATTCTTCCCTGTTTATTGTAGTGTGCTTACTGGCAGTTGGGGAGCATATTGCCAAAAATAAGAATTAGTGTCATTCACAATTGGTTTAGGGCCACTGTATGAAAAATGCTAAAGTAAGTGTGTAGTAATTTTAGTTGTAGAGATTAGCAGTATTAGCAGTTTGTTGTTGTTGTTGTTGTTGTTGTTGTTGTTGTTGTTGTTGTTTGGTGGTATTGGGGTTCCTGGAAACCTTTCTACCTCTGGGCTATACTCCCAGACCTATTTTATATTTTTATTTGGAAACAGGGTCTCTTAAGCCAGCGAGGCTGGCTTCGAACCTGCTTGATCCTCCTGTCTCCGCCTCCCAAGCGCAGGGATTACAAGTGTGTGCCACCACGCCCGACTGAGATTAGCAATTTTTAAGGAGGCAAAATATAAGTAAGATTTTATATAGAGGTAGGTTTTAGAGCCACATGGAATAAGAGAAAGAAAGCTGCAAAGTAAATTAGTCATATTGTATTCTCCATAGACTGCAGATCAATATAGCTGGGGCAGAAGGGTTTTGTTTGTTGTTGACAGGAAGTAAGACTTATTAAATTAAATAAGTAGGAGGCCATTGGTCTGGGCTTTCCTCAGGCTCTGAATCCTGCATAATAGACTCTAATATAGCTTTGCATATAGATGAAAATTTAACTTAGGAATTTATTATTTATTTATTTATGTATTTGTTTATTTATGACAGATATCTGGGTTATATATAATCACAAATGGCTTCAGTCAGTCCAGGTAGCTATTGATCAGACTATATCAAATAAGGCAAATGCTTGCCTATAAGTAACTGGTCAAGTTATTATTGTCAGTCATATCTACAATTGCTCACTGCCCATATCACTTACTGAAATTCTTAGTTTTGTGCATTTATGTGATTTACAAATCAACTTTTGTTCCAATGAAAAATGTGATATGTTTCACTTTAAGAATATTTCACCACTTTCTTTCTTTTCATCAGTGTTAGAGGAAATGATAACAGGCATAGAGACTTAAATTTGTATTTAACTTGGTCCACAAATCAAAGATGAAAATTATAAAGCACTAAAAAGTGAAATTGAAGATCTCAGATCTATACTATTCCTGTGTATCTACCCAAAACACTTAAAACCAGACTACCATAGTAATATATGCACATCTACATTTATAGATGCAAAATTTATAATTGTTAAACTATGGAACCAGCCAAGATGTCAATCAACAGATGAGTGCATTACAAAACTTTGGAATATGTGCACACTGGAATTTTACTCAGTCATTAAGAAAAAAATTATGTCATTTGCATGGAAATGGATGGAACTAGAGAACATTATACTGAGATTAGTCAGGCACAAAAAGTGAAAAGTTGGGTTTTCTCCATCATATGCAGAAGCTAGAGAGTAAATGGGACCTGGGAGGTACTTCAGACAAAGGAAGAGAAACCTTAGATGAGGAAGATAGGAGGAGATAGGAAGGAAACACCTCAATGGACATGATGGACACAAACTTCCCAAAGCCAATTATTGTGCTGAGCATGGAAAGGAGGAGAGAAGAAGGGGACAGATCAGGAACTGGGCAAAGGTTCAATAAGAACTGTGTGCATGTATGCTTCTATCGTCCTGAACTTCATCAAGATGTATGATGACAATGCAAAATAAAAAATGTTAATTGAAAAAAATAGAGATAGAATTATATAGGTCCAAAAATCTAAGCCTATGGATATAATGATTATAATATTAAGCAAAAATGGATTTCATAAACATCAAACTTATGTAACATTAAATTGTAAAATCCTAGAAAGCATTTCCAATATACTAAAAAGCTTACTCTAAATTAATCTTTAAATAAAACCTTTTAAATATGTATGTATATAGTTTTCAAAATCTTTTGCATAAATTGTATCACTTGATCTGTATTATAACCCTGTAACATACACAGCTAGGCTTGGACTAAGATATAAGTAGTTTGATTTCTAGTCCATGATATTCCCAGCATTGCTAAACTTACCATCTGTTTTCAAAATAAAAACATTATTTTCTTTAAATTTTCAACCATAAGTTTTAATGTTAAGTTTAAAATTGTGTTGTGCATACTATGTTGTTTTTATTATATGCATATATAATGAAGAATAGATATAATTTCTAAAATGATTCCTATGATTTATCCATACAGTCATTCATAAACACAGGCAAAGTGTTCAGCATAAATAGCATTGCTTTCAAAAATAGCAGTAACAACAAATTTCTATAGAGAAAATTTACAAAGAGCCCTATATTGAACTAAACCTGAGCATCTTTCCAAAGGAATTTAAGTCAGAATATTATAGTGATACATGCATTTCTATGTTTATAGTAGAACAACCCACAGTTGTTTCAAAACATAGAAACAACTTAGGTGACCATAAAAGAAGAATGATCACAAAACTGTGGTATATTAATTTGTACAATAGAATTTTACTCCATCATAAATGACAAAGTCATGTCATTTGTAGGTAAATGAATGGAACTTGAGAAAATTATGCTAAGGGAGATTATTTGTATGTTTTCTCTCATATGTGGAAGCTAGATAAAAATCAGAAAATAAAATTAACTTCAGATAGAGGAGCAGAGATTCCAGTGGAGTGATGGAGGTAGTTTCAGGGAAGAAAGAAGGGGATAGAGACATAAAATACATTAAATAATGCTATGCATGTATATTATACTACCAATGCCATCTCAAAGACCTGCATAGAGAAGGTGGGTGGTAACCACTTGAAGGAAAATGCATATATATATATATATATATATATATATATATATCACCATCTCACCATATATCTCAGTATGATATATAATTACAGTGCACCAATAAAGAAAAAATATTTATTTTAAAAATTTTTTATTGGTGCATTGCATTTATATACCTTTTTTTTCTTTATTTTTTTGGTACTGTGGATGGAACCCAGGAGCATTCTACCTCTGAGCTATACCTCGAGCTCTACTTTTTATTCTTTATTTTGAGACAGGGTCTCAATGAGTTGCAAAGGGCCTCACTAAGTAGCTGAGGCTGGCCACGAACCACAATCTTTCCATTTCAGCCTCCTAAATGCTGGGGTATTAAGCATTGCCACCACACCTGGCTTGTATCCATACATCTTAATGGAGTACAAGATGGTATAAGCAAAGATGCACACATCACTCATTTAGCCTTTACAAAACTCACAGTCCATTCCTTCCTCTCTTTCTCCTTCTCATGTTTGGCTTTGTCATTGATATATTTGTGAATGTACATCATAAAAATTTATTATTTTACTCAACAATATAAAAGGGTCTAAGATAGAAGGATTCCTAGGTTGATTAATTCAAGAGGCAAAAAAAAAAAAAAAAAAACAGTATTCAAGAACTTCCAGGTCCTTTTAATTCTCTGCTTTAAGTCTTTAGGGGGTTGGCATTTGCCTCTTGGTTGTCATGAAATTACAGCAATTTTAGGAAACACCACTGAGCATAGAAACCCAAAGAAAGAAGGACCACTTGTTTCTTGGTTCTTTAATAGTGAGAAAAACTTTCCTTCTGACAGAGTTGGGGAGGCAACCATGACCACAATTACAAATTAAAAATTTTAAAGAAGAGGATTTAAATAACTTAGACAGTCATGTGGCTAGTAAGTAATGACCTGAATCCAGAATATGAACTTTGACTTGAGAAATATCTAAAAAAAAAAAAAGCATGGATTTCTCTAGTGTATTGATTAGAACATGTTATCATTGAATTAAATAAATTATAACTGGAAACGAAATGCATGAAGATTACAGCATGCTCTGTACTCAAATGTCTACGAGTTGCCCTACAATTTAGGGCACAATTTTGGTTTTGAATTAAGAACTTAATAATGCAGTTTAGATGGGAAATAGACATAGAGGTCTGCCCCATTGATGCTTAGGATTTTTCTGAAATTTCAGTTACATGATAATTTGGAATGAGAGCTTACCCCTATGGCCTTGATTATTCTGAAAGTCAAAACTTGTATGTAAGTATGCATACATAAAATGTGTATGCATACATAAAGACTATATATATATATATATATATATATATATATATATGAAAAAAAACATAACTAAATATAAAATGCATTAGTTTCATATATTTAAAAACTGAAAATATATCCTAAGAATTTTAAGGTTGAAGGTATTTACTTAAGTAATTTGATATTAACCTAACATTTAAAAAGTCAATGTAATACAAAAATAATTAATAGTACCTTGAAAATGTAAACAAATACACAGAAGGGTATTAGATACAAATGACTGAAAATAATTAATGTTTCTCAATCTTGGGTCAAAGAAATAAGAACTTGCTGCCAAAATTTATTATTGCCATTACAAATATACTACTACTAATGTTGTCACCAACACTATATGTACTACAACTCCAGGTACACACTTCTCTTTTCTTTTTATTTCAAAAGCACTAAAATTGGATTGTAATGTCATTGTTAACTTAGGGTAAGTTTTCTCATTAGTCCTGGAGAATAATGGGCAAAGTCTTGTTTACTTAAAAATTCACTATTAGACATTGTTTTATTTACTTTTTGATTTCCTTAATCTCATAGAGAGTTGAATAAAAGCTTTTCTTATTTTTCAAATAAATAAAATTTAGAATTTTAAAATTAATAATCCAGAGTCTTGGGAGAGGTCAAATTTTAAAAGATCATTGAATAACGCATATAGCTTGAAATTTAAAACAATGACAAATTCATTTTTATAATACAAACAAAAAATTCTGAATTTAGGAATAAAAGTGTACATTCAAACTCACTGATATATGTGAATGTTGGTATTATCTGGCAGTTACATTGTATAATACTTTAAGAGTATAAAGTTCCCTTAAAAACATTTAAAAGTTATGCAATGCTATTTTCTTATAAATCAAAATAAAAAGTAATTTCATTCACAGAAAACAGTATGCATGTAATTAAGTAAGACAGGCTAATACTATCAATACACATTGATTTCAGAATTGTAGTATGTAGATGTTAACAATTTTATCATTTTAAACTAGTAGACAAAAGGTAATTTATATATTAATCAATTTATAGGCTTAAATCAGCAATTACGATTTCTTAATCAGTATTTTAGTCAACATCTGTCTGGGACAAAAGGCACCAAGTCAGCTTACACCTGAACTAACTGTGAAAGATGGTTTGTGTTCCTAATTGGCTCCCTTCTCTCTCCTCAACCTGGGGGGGAAGATGTCGTGAAAATCGGCTATTAGGGGTACAGAAGGATAAGAGAAAAGAGACCCACAGTAAGCTTCCAGGTTCAGGGACTTGAGAGAATTCAAACTTAGAAGGAAGAATTTTAAGTTGAGAACTTACTGTAGTAACACTGATTTGAATGTGTTAAATGCTTAGAGAAAGAAATGTTTGTTTGGATTTTTACATGAGTTTAGCATGACCAGCAAAACTATGTAGTGTGTTCCTGAGTTCATCCAAAAGACAGGGAGACACAAGTCTACAAAACAGGTTTGCCGTGGTAATCATGGATAGAATATAGTTGCTTTCTGCTTATACCAGACTGAAGGTGGCATGTTTAATTAGCTCTTTACATATAAAAATAGAGCTTGAGTACTTCTTTATCCTCTTTCTCCTGTTTTTTTTCTTTATCTTCAGATACAACCCTTATTTATTTTTAACCAATACACAAAAATAGCGTGGATGATTTTAGTCCTAGAAATAAAAGTAAATAAGCTTCCCTAATGCTACTTACCATAATAATACCACACAGTCCCTTAGTTATACATTCAATAAATATATGCCAATGACTATTTAGTTTATAGTACTTATAAGAAATATTTTTAGTTTATTAGCCTTTTTGATATATAGCCTTCAATTTATTCAAGACGGACAGTAGTCAGCAATGCCACTTTTGTTGACTCTAAAAAGCAATGTGGATTGGTGAAAAGATTATAAATATTGTAGTCAAAAGGTTGAGCTTTGATCCTGGTTTTGCCATTTACTATTTTATATCCTTGAGCATGCAAAGGCACAAATTGCTGTGAGGATTAAATGAGGTGACATATGTAAAGTACCAAGTATAATACTTTGAACATAATAGGCACTCACAAATGGAGGTTTTCTTCCCAGACACTTTTTAATGCCAGCAGAAAAACAAATTCTTCTATTTATATATAGCATGTATTAACTCACCTTAATTCCGAATAGGGTCATGATATTAGCCTTGCATTGTGCCTAGCTCTGCCTGTTAAAACACTGAATGTGATTAAACAGAAGAAAAAAAAATACCATCAACAAACTCAGAGTCTAGTGAGATATAATTAAATGTCCAATATTATATATACCATGTGCCACTAAATGAGATGAAGACTTTATCATGAAAACTCATGGAATAGAATACATATGCATTTGGAGGAGCTGAAAGTAATGATATTTTATGAAAATAATAACTACATACTTTAGTATAAATAAAAATTATTCAAACAGTGAGGATATGGGCAGGTAAGGGTCAGAGTTTGAACTAAGAAATAAATCTGTGAAAGAGCCAGAGGATAAGAAGACATGGGTGGCTCTAAACTATTGGGTAAAGTTTTATGCAGGCTTCATACTAAGTACAAAGTAAACCTTCAACAGACTTAGGTGGAATGTGAGATGATCAGAAAGTACATAGGATATGTGTCCTATGTGATCATGTGGTACGGAATTACTATCTATAATTCACTGTGTGAATCATGCAGTGTAGTAGAGAAACAGAGAAGAAGGATATAGCCATGTACATACTAGAATAAAGGTTGTGTCTCCAGTGACATTCTGGACCCAGTAAGCCTGACCACACCCAGCTTAGAAGAAGGCAGATTTATTTGTTCACAGTTTTTGTATATTTTGGAGTTTAGTCCATGTGAGGAGTTCAAGAAATGGCAGCAGGAAGCAAAGAGAGGGAGAGTACACGTCTCCTTTCTCACACCATGGCTGCCTGGAATAGATCAAGTGAGGGAGGGAAAAGAGATCCATATATGGTTTCCAAGGCCACGTTTCCAGGGACCCCTCCATAGCACCCAAGATAGCTTCCAACATTGCTATCTTGTTTCTGTGAGAGCTAGAAGGACATTTTAAATTCAAACAATTACAGGTGGCCTGAATATGTACAGAGACTACGAAATGCAAGAGTAGTGGGAAGGTATAAAAGAATTTTTAAGATATTTCATGCCAGGGACAGGAAGCACCATAGAATTTTATGCATTTCCTCTTCTTTTGCAAGCATCTAGCATCAGAGCAACAAAATACTGCTTCCTACACACACATACACACACACAAACATACACTCACAAATACACTCCAAAAATAATTTAATTTACAACAAAAACTAAAGGAATAATCATCAAAAAAGCTAAATGAGTCAAAATATATTCCTTCCCACCTTATGATACATGGTATGTCTCTTCATTCATTAGAATATAAAGTATTTTAAGTACATATTTACTGTACACCCACAACATACAGCTTGGGGAATTTATGACAACAACAACAGCAGACAAATATAAGGTTAATGAAAAGATGTGATTATGCTAATTAAAAAATAGTGATTTGTGAATAATTTTGCATTACATCATTGCTTATATATTATCCAAGGGTCATAAATACCAGTACCAAGAGGAAGTTTTAGGAGTTAAATAGGATATATAATTAAGCATAATAAATAAGAAGGTTACAGGTTTAATCTTTCTGAAATTTGTAGCATATAGCTTTCTCTCATTTTATAAATATATTTTTAAAGTTTGCTCCAAAAATATGCATTATAATGACATCTCTTGACCGCTAACATATTTCATCACGGTGCTAGGCATTTTGACAATTATTACATTCAATACTAATGTAATGTAGGGCCAAATTGAATATTTACAGCCAAAAGAGTACCTGGCATGGAGCTAGTATACAATAAATATTACTGAATTTATGAGTAACTGCCTTTTGAGGAAGGTGGATCCTGATAAATAACGGGCACTTCAAGAAACTTTATAGGCTTGGGTATTTCAGGCAAAAACTAGTAGTTGGTGTTGGAGAGGAAAATTGTTTTGCTATCCTTTGGGTGTGAAATAGCTCCTGCAGGCTCACATGTTGAAAGCACAATCCCAGTGCCAGATGTGGGACATGGCTAGAGAAGATGGTTCACTGGGCTGTGGCTTCTAGGACTATATCTGCTCCTCTCATGCTCTGGTCTCTCTTTCCACTTCCTGGCCACCATGAGGTGAGAGTAACTATACCTTCTCCATCATGCCCTAGAACACTGCCACCCCAGCTTGCCACAAAGCCACTCTGCTGCCACAGGCCAACTGACATAGACTGACCTTTAAAATTACAAAACCTCTGAAATCTTGGGCCCTAAATACAACTTTCTTCCTCTAAGTTTTGCTTGTCAGGTAATTTGATCAGAGCGAAGATAAAGCTGAATAAAACAAGCTTTGAATGTCTTAGTGGGAAATTATGGAGTTACTCACGGGAAGGGGACAAGTGCTAGGAGGAGAAAGGCAGAGAAGGGTCTGGGGTAGCTACACAGCTGGAGTCTGGCTGGGAAAGGACTATGGAGGGTGGCCAGGGGACAGGAAAGAACAGAGATGGTCAGTATGTGGTCTTCATTTGCCTGCATTGTCATGTAGTAAACTCTCCCACATACACATCCTACCCTCAAGAGAGTTCTTTCTTTTTTTATTCTACCCTTTGTATAAGTGATTTGTGTGGATGGACCTTGTAGAAATTAAAGAAAAGTGCTTGAGTGAAGTAAGAGGACAGAATAAAGAAGCTTAACAAGTCAGTCTATAAACGGAGCCATTTAAATAAGAGCAGGGCTCACAGCCAGAGGTGGTTTTGTGCATATAATCCTCTGTGATATTGAAGAAAACTTGGGAAGGATTTTGGACGATTGCAGGATATAGGTATATTACAGCCAATTTGTACCAGTTTATGAGATTAGATAGTGAATTTTTCAGAAATTCTTCCAGCTGGCCAATTTCATGTCAGTAATTTAAATTAGCCATAATGAAATTATGTATACCATATAAATCAAAAGCTATTGCTCGATGCAGCTCTCCACAGGAAATGCATCCTACTATTTTTTTCCAAGTCTGTGTTTTTTGAAAACAAGGAAAAAGAGGTGGGACATGTGAAGGACATGGTAAACTTGAAGAACAGGCTGTGCTGTCCACTACAGCAGCCAATAATTACATTGGGCTATTTAAATGTAAAGTAAATCTATTAAAATTGAAATTTTGATTTCTTAATAGCTAGACATATTTTAAGACCTAAAGAGTGGTACATGACTAGTGATTGTCATACTCAGTAATACACATAAAAACAGTTCCACAAATATAAACAATTTAATTAGCAAATGATTTTTTTCTATATTTCAGCATCCTTTGCTCATTGTTGTATCATTGCCTTGGTTAGGTTGTGTATACTCTTCTTGGTTTCTTCTTAATTTTCATTATGCCAGATGCCTGATCATTATTGATCTCATCTATTTATCAACAGACTATGGGCTCAGACAGAATCTTTGCAAATTATGAATTAAAACTTCTAGTAACTTCTACAAAAAAAATTTACCCTGAAAATGCTAACATCTTAATAAAATAGTATCAATATTTAAAAATGCCTAAATGATAATGACAAATCATAAAGAAACAAAATAATTCATATCATGTGGCAACATCACAAGAAAAAAAAATTATAGAAAAGATATTTGGCTCATACATAACTAACTGATTTAAAATTTTATAACTTCCAGCAGAATGAAATGCCAAAAATATCTAAAATATTTGATTAGTCTCCATGTTTACACATAATCTGTTTACCTGGAGAGAGGAGAGGTAGAAAATGCAAGACCACATTGTATACAAAACACCATGGGAAAAGGTGGTGGAAAGTAATGTAAAAAAATCAAGAAATAGAAAAAGTCTTCAGAAAGTTTAGATCCTATGCAATGTGATTTAACAAACACATCACTTAATGGTTTCTTTACATTGTGATCAACAATTCCCAACATCAGGGACAACAGATGGTGTCAATGCACCAATCACATCAGCATGCTAGGCTCCCAGGCTACAGTTGGACATACCACACAGTGTTACTCCCAAAGTAACCCTCAAAACTGGTTTAAGGTAGAAACATGTATATATCTAGACTTTCTGGCACCAAATCATCAATTGCCACTCTAATTAGAATTACATCTGAAATCACAACTTGGTTAAACATCAGAAAGCATTAGTTATAAAAATAATTATGTTTTTTATAGCATAGGACTGACTAAAATTACATAGGAGTATCTTTAACACTCAGGGAGAAACATTAGTTCTTTCTGGTGAACTTGAAATGATGACTTTACACACTGATAAAAATAAATCCTACAGAAATAACAAGGGCATTTTAGGGGAAAACGCTAAAACAACAGAAAGTAATATCTGATAGAACTTGTTGACAACAGAATATAATTCCCAGCAGGCATTCTTCAATGTGCTTTTTCACATAATATTGTAATAAATATATATTTGCCTATTATGATAGTGAATGTGTCAAAACTCATTTACAAATCATTACTGGGCTCCCTATAAATAAAGACATATAGAACTATTCCAAAAGTAATCTTATTTTCAGGAATGGCTAAACCCATAGTCTCTACAGAGATGATGAAGCCCAGTACCAACTTAAAACATCTCTGCCAAGTTGAGAATGGTCCATTAGTAAATGTTGATACGTAGAAGTTTAAGAAGTTACTATTTCTCCCTTCAACCAGCTGATTTTCTTTCTATTTAGTTATGAATCACAAGTCGCCTTTTCAAAAGCTTTTATACTCATGCATAAAATCTACACAATTTCTAGGATCTTTTAATTCACTATCTGACAAAGGATTAAGGATAATTTTACATGACTTCTTTGATTTTAGTGAACCTATGCTGGGCCTTTGTGATTAGCATTTCCTCTAGGTTCCAATAAATAATCCTTTAATAATACTTTCTGAAATATTGATCAAGGTTAACCTTAAGTTTGCAAATTCCTTTTTATTCAGAGTTAAAAAAAATTCTAGAGACCACTGAAACCCCATTAAAATATAGAATAGGTATCACCTCAAGTTTAATAAGAACTTTATTCACAAAATCTGTAGAAATACACAGGTCAGGAAGTAGTAATATTAACATTCTCCAAATTCTTTAAAAGAGGACTTTTATGGACATTTATTGAATATTAAAAAGTAACTAACATTGTCCTTGAGTTTACTCGATACATAGTAGGTAGATGTATATATGAAGATATAAGCTTTTTTTAAAGTCAGGGAAAATTAAATCTTGAGTTTGAATGTTATAGGGTAGCATTGTTACTGAATAGGAAATAGAGAAGTATATATGCAAAATAACAAAGTGCTTCCAATAAAGAACTTAAAAATAGAAAAAATGGAATTTCTATTTTGAAAGCAAAGTTTTAAATACATATTACATGCCAGGCGTGGTGGCACTCACTTGTAATTCCAGCACCTGAGAGACAGGAGGATTGCACAGGTTCAAAGCCAGCCTCAGCTACTTAGTGAGGCTCTCAACAACTTAGTGAGACCCTGTTTCCGAATAAAAAATAAAATAGGTCTAGGTGTATAGCCCAGAGATAGAAAAGCCCCTGGGTTCCACCCCTAGAACCACCAAAAAATAAGAAATAAAAAAATGCATATGACATAAGTGAAAAAACCTATATATACAAATTAATGGTTATTATAGTAGTTCACTCCAAATTTTTCCTCTAAAGATTCTATTTAAAATTAGTAATGCAAGAATCTTCTATTATTAAAATATGAGTACCTGTGGATAGTATTATTAATGACATAATTCTGCTCATAAATAATGCAATGACAATATAAGTTGAATAATGAACAGGGTCTCATGAAGTTGCTGAGAGTCACCTATGTTGTCGAGGCTGTCCTTAAACTTGAGATTCTCTGTCTCAGCATCCAAAGTAGGGAATTAAGGGTGTGTGTTACCATGGCCAGATTTAGTGCTTTTTAATAATATAAAATTTGTTAGATATAAAAGAATGATGCTTATATGAGAAGAAAACAATTAAATGGTATTGAGTGATCAGACTAAATTATCTCTATTAGCTTCTTTTTTTTTTTCTTTTTTAGTATTGAGAACTGAACCCCAGGGCATTTTGCCTGAGTTACTCCCCTATCCCTTTTTATCTATTTACTTAGGTTTTTTTTTTTTGGTGTGTGTGTGTGTGTGTGTGTGTGTGTGTGTGTGTGTGTGTGTGGTACTGGGGTTCCTGGAAGCCTTTCTACCACCAGGCTATACTCCCAGACCTATTTTTCATATTTTTTATTTGGAAACAGGGTCTCTTAAGCTAGCACGGCTGGCTTCAAACCTGCGCGATCCTCCTGTCTCTGCCTCACAAGTGCAGGGATTACAAGTGTGCGCCACCACACCCTGCGTTAGTTTTAAAAAGGATTTTGCTAAGTTGCTGAGGGGTTCACTAATTTTCTGAGTCTGGTCTTGAATCTGTAATCCTCCTGTCTCAGCCTCCAAAGTACTGGGATTATGGGCATGCACCACCATGGTCAGCCTACTAGGTACTTTTTTATATATATTTTTTATATGACATGATTTCACTTTCAGTTTATATTTAGAGATAAGATATATAATAATCATTAGAATGCTTGCTGTGTATTGGTTACTTGTAGTATGCCAGATACTGTGCTAGGTACCGTACCAATGTTTCTCATTTGATTTTCATATCACTCCTACGGAGTTAAAACTGTTAGTATCTCTAAATACAATGACTAAGTTTAGTTAGATTCAAAACTAGACAGCCTGTAGTTCTTGAGATTAACTATGCCATATTAAAGCATATTTGTTTTTGTCCCATAAGTTATATTTTTAAGTAAACACCATACAAAAGAACTGAGTGTACTAGGCAAACACACAACAAAAACTACCACAATAAATAGAATATGATGTAGTATTGCTCTTTATTCAAGGATATTATAGTTGCATATTTAGGCAGATGATATTTTCATGGTGAATATACATTAAATTAATTTTAAATGAACCTTAATTTATTTATTATCTACTTTATGAGCTACATTGCATATATAGATCAAACTAACTTTGTTGGATTAACTAAAAGAGTTCTCAAAGCACAGAATGAAATCAATTAGCATTTTAGCAGGTTTTAAGTCTATTATAATTTTATGTGTATTCAGGAAACATGTTTACCTACAGGTATAAATATTACTGAAAACTTCTTTACATTAAGCCCAAATACTTTTGTTTTTGCACATGCTGATAGTTTACAAGTGTGACCACCAGATGGCAATAGCCTTTTCCTCTTTTTTTTTTTTTTTTTTTGAAGGAAAGATTTAAATCTTGGAAATTAAGTGACTAGTGTGAGCAAAGGCAAAGAAACAGAACACGAGGCAAATCAAACAAATTTTCTAGCCAACATAGTACATGAGATGTGTTTTTATTATTGCC
Source organism: Muscardinus avellanarius (assembly GCF_963383645.1). Taxonomy (NCBI): domain Eukaryota; kingdom Metazoa; phylum Chordata; class Mammalia; order Rodentia; family Gliridae; genus Muscardinus; species Muscardinus avellanarius. The sequence continues at coordinate 76,823,768 of NC_137794.1, forward strand.
TCTAAATTTTTATTTTGGCAGTTCCTTAAAATGATCTGTATTCAGGCCCTTTGAGGGCTACTTTCTAAGTATGAAACTCTTTTATGATCCAGAGTACCCCCGTTATCTAACTTCACCCCTGACCACTTCCTCCTGGATCAGGAACTGCCTGTCTTACAGTCCCTGGATCTTTGGGTTATTTGCATATCTTCGAGGTGGAAATTACATATTCTCTATATGGGACTGTTCCCATGGTGGGTATACAGCTCATTGCGTTCATTAAAGTCTCTGTTCAGAACACCCTGTAGAACACAGCACTTTCCTAATTCTATATGCTTTTACCATCAGAATTCTTCATAATATGCATGACTCCCAAATATTATATTATGTACCCTTTGTTGTCTTTAGCCTTCAGAAGCTTATGAAGTTCTATAAATCTTAAGACTGTCTGGTCACCATTATTTCTTAGCACCTCTCTTATGGTAGGACTCAAAAAAGAATAAACAAATCAACAGATGTGTTAATTAGCTTTCCTACTATACCCAAAATATCTGAAAAAAAAGAGAACAAATTTATTTCAGCTCATGTTTAGAGGCATCAGTCCATGGTCTTCCGACTCTATTGCTTTTGCTTAAGGAAGCTCAGAAAATTATGGCAGAATGATGTGGTATAAAAACCTGCCCACCTCATATTAGCCAGACACAGAAAGAGAGAAAGCAAAGAAGAGGCCCAGAACAAGATATATCCTCCCACACTCCCTGCTATAGTTAGATATAAAATGTCTCCCAAATACTTCATTTATTAATATGCAGGGTTGATACAGTTGAGTCATGAGGATTGTAATCCCAGCAGTGGATAAATCCATTGATTTATAAATAGATTTGTCTGAGTGTGGCTGAAGAGATGGGTTGCTGGGGAAATGGTATTGGGGATTTATATATGATTCCTTCTTCCCACACTCTCTCAATGCTGGCCTCCATGATGTGAGAAGCACAGCCCATGTGTTCTCTCCCTGCCTCCTGCCACCATGTCCTGAGATCCAAGGACTTTGATTCACATGGACTGAACCCCAAAGTATAAGAAAATAAATCTTTTTTACTCTAAGTTACAGGGTCAGATCTTTAGATTACCTATTAGAATAATGATGGACATTCCCAGAGAGCCACTTCCTCCAACTAGGCCCACCTTCTTCAGTTCCCATTCCAATGATACTGTCAACTTGTGAAGCCATCAATATATTAATCCGCTGATGACATCAGAGACCTCATTATTCAATTGGTTTTTCAAACCCACAACTCAGAACATTGCTACATTCAGTTTAAACTTTCAATACACGATGCTTTGGGGACATTCCAGATCCAAACTATAAGACTGAAAGAATGAATATCTGGAAAGAATCAAAGAATCATCACCTAGAAAGACATACTCATTAGTCAAGAATGTATGCTTGTACAGCCCCAGCATTACTCTCAGTTTCGCACTTTCTTTTGCACCTGTTTCATGTGCTTATTGTACTATGAAAAAAAGATTATTGCATTAGCTCTTCAAATTTGAAAATTTTAAAATTAACTCTAAATCTAAATTAAGCATGTAATTACAACCTTCAGATTCAAGTATTCATAGCTTAAACTCCTGTATATTAAATTGTTCTATGTTTCCATATTTATTCAGGTATTAATTTTTTTTTCTGACCCCATCACAAAAATCATAGAATGCAATTTAATTTAACTTTCAGCTAACTGAGATAGAAATGGCTTTCAATATCCGGGCCCATGACTGCAAATTATTCTTTATATTCTAATGCATGAAGACTGGGAACAGTGTATATAAATAACATTGTATGAGTGGTTATTTTGGGGATTGTTTTGAAGATCTGAAATATGGTCATAGGAGCACTTTTAATGTCTATATAAAGCAGAACCAAAAAGGTCAACCAATGAAAAGAGAGAAGATTTTTTTTCCTATCCCCCTATGTGTCTTTGCCCTTTTGTACTGTAAATTGCACAGGCTGGCATTTAAATGCACAGTGTCAAAGGCAAAGTACTTACATTCAACCTATGCAAAAAGACAGCTGGCAAGGGGCAAAAAGAGAAAAATACTGCCCTAACACCTTCAGTGCCAAGCTTCCAATTGCACACCCCCACCTCTGCTTTCTCATATCACAGCATTTTCACTGTGGACAGAGATAAAGTAGCAAAAAGATCACTTTTCTTCTAACAGAGCAACAGCTATATTCCACCTCTGAGACCAATAACCCATCTTAGCTGCCTTTGTTAAGCAAAGACACCAGGGATGACTATCAACCATGTCAGCCCTTAAATCACATTTGTTACAGTGGCTATTTTTGTCCAGGGCTAATTCTACATTTTGCATATTTGGCTCTTGCAAGTAAAATTACTCATCCAAGACTGGGTAGGTGTAATACACAAATGGAAGTGGGATTCAGGCACTAATAAGTACATGTTGTAATAATTTTAACCAGAGGCAACTTGTCATAATAGATAGGGTAAATGTGACAGTTGTTTCCCTGGTTTAGGAATAGGAGCCAGCTGGCAAGGAAGGGTGTATGTTCATACTATTGTCCTCGAGCAACTCAGTGGAAAAGAGACTAAAAATGTCAGCATGTACTCACATCATCAAATATGTCTTCAGCTGTTGTTCCACATTGTGTGTGTGCATGTACATGTGTGTGTGTGCAGTTAAAGTAGGAAGCAGACAGAAAAGTTATTTAATCAAGAAGTTGCTAAATTCAATCATATTTTGGATGTTCTGATTTAGAGAGAGAAATTAAGGATCATCTGCCTAAGTTTTCAATCTTTCTTTTGCACTGTTCCAACATAAGCAATGATTAGGACACACAGAATACTTCCAGTACAAATGATGTCACCCTAAAAGTAGAGCTGGTCAGATGGAAGAAACATTTGCTCACTCACCGCTACCTCACACGAAGATGGCAAAAAGAATATCTGAATGTCTTATAGTTTGATAAAATTCTCCTCTACCAAGATACTTCATTCCTTGTGACCCATCCTAAACCTGATAGAAAGCTACTGACCAAGCAACCCTTTCAGGATCCCTCTCCTGCATAAAAATTTCTCTCTCTTCTCTCTTCTCCTCTCTTCTCTCTTCTCTCTTCTCTCTTCTCTCTCTCTCTCTTCTCTCTTTCTCTTCCTCTCTCTCTCTCTCTCTCTCTCTCTCTCTCTCTCTCTCTCTCTCTCTCTCTCTCTCTCTCTCTCTCCTCTCTCTCTCTCTCTCTCTTTCTCTCCACTAATAAATGCTAAGTTATTACCTCTGTCTCTCCTGATTTCAGCTCTTTAAAATAATTTTAAAAAAGAAGCCACTGACTATTCCAAGCCTCAGCTTATAAAGAAAAGATAGAGACTTGGTAAGTTGCTGCAGGTCTTCACTGGCCTCGTTCCTCCTGTCTCAGCCTCCAAGCACTAGGATGATGGGTGTGCACTAACATGCCAAGCCAAGAAAAAAAAAATAAATGAAGACGAAGATAAAGACTTGGAATGGCAAGAGACTTGCCCAAAGTTGTGTAGCCAGGAATAGGATTAGACTCAATATCCAAGTTCCCAAATCCCAGAAGAAATATTCTGTTTCACAGCTGATGGCTACTTCCTTCATAGGCTTTGATGAATGTCCTGCTTACCTAGCATCACAAACTCACCCAAGAATTCAACCAACTGAAGCATACATAATCTCTGAAGGGAAGACATATTCTACAACTACAAATCTAAATCTCTAAAATATGCAATTTAAAGAATAGTCTAGATGTGTTAGAATCAGCCACAAAACATCTCTGAGAATAAAGGGGAGTATGATTTACAATCATACCAGTACATCTGACCCAAACCTTGACTTTGGGTTATGCTGAAGCATTCCTGCCTCCTAGTTACTAACAATTACTGAAGTTTAGGCCCTGGTTTTAGAGCCAGAGAAAACATTTTAAGTCTGATTTTCCTCCTGTGTAAGCATCAAGAGATTTTTAACTCTTGAAAACAAATACATATGTGATCTGTCTTCTCACTAGTGGAATGTGAGTGATAATTTTCTTTTTTTTTTTTTGATGGTACTGGGTACTGGGGTTCCTGGAAGCCCTTCTACCTCCGGACTACATTCCCAGACCTATTTTTACATTTTTATTTCGCAGCTGGCTTCGAACCTGTGTGATCCTCCTGTCTCTGCCTCCCAAGCGCAGGGATTACAAGCGTGTGCCACCACGCCCGGCGATAATTTTCATTAGTGTATCTTCAAGACAGACCAGGGTGACTGAAATACTGTAAATAGAAATAAATGCTGACTTGAATGGTCAAACTTTATTCTTGACATTTTAAAAAGATAATACAATCGAAGTGCTTGTGTTTCTGTCAAGATTCCCACTACTGTGATCCACAAACCTGATCATATGATTTAGAAAAAGGAAGACTAATTTGCTCACAGTTTGGGAGATTTCACGGTTTTCCATGTGAGGCTAGGTTTACTGGCAAAGATCAGGACATGGCAAAGGAATTAGAAAGAAAAATCTCTTTCTAACATCTTTGAGGCCAGAGCAAGGGTGCAAGGGGAGAGAGACCATGTATAATCCCCAAAGCTACACCCATAGGGGGCCTTCCTTAGCAACCAAGCCCCATTTGGCTTTCAAAGTGGCCACCTATTCACAAGAGGTCTAGGAAGACATTATAATTCCCAACCCATGGTGTGTGTGTGTGTGTGTGTGTGTGTGTGTGTGTGTGTGTGTGTGTGATGTGGCATGTATGTCACTATCGACATGATTTATATTATGATGTGAGACTATAATGTACCAATATAAGTATATTAATATATATAAACTTTCAGATAAATTATATTGTCAAAAAGTAACAAATTCCCCCAAACTATCAAAAATAATAATCAAAACTATTACAGTATAGCATACAGTAGTTGGGCCATACATTTTAGCTTCTTTTCTGCAATTATTTTAATAAATAAAATCACAATTATCTCAAATTACATGAATATCATCTTTGTTACTTTGAATACAAATAGTTTTTAAAGGCTGATTTTACAGTTGTAAGAAAACAAATGATTTTCATGAGGTTCAGAAGTGATTCTTCTGTCATTTAATAAGGGCAAAAGATAGCAGCTCAAATATAAGCACTCTTTCAAGTGTTTTTCCTGCTGTTACTCTTTTTCTTAAAGGGATGCAATGACTTTTTTAACAGAAAAACTGTCTATTATTCTCTCAAAACAATTAACACAAAAACTTTTGAATTCAATGAAGGTCAGAGGATTAATAGGTTTTATCTGCAATGTGTTTGAAAAGCTAATTAAGACTCCACATACAGCAGAGGAGACTGGGAATACAATATTTAGTTTTTCTCTACATGACCACAATGAGCTAAAGTGAATAGAGAAAGACAAAGTGAATGTGGAAACTTTACAGACAGGAGAAGAATTCTTTCTTTAAGAAAATAAAAAATGAAACTACATTTCCTATAACAGAAGATGCTTTCTTTATTTATTCAATGAATGTATCCAGCATCTGCTTTATCCTGGCACTCTGTTAGGTGCTAGATACTCTGTGTGGAAAGAAACAGGATGGTCTCTTTTTTTAATTCTAGGGAAAACCTAATTAACAAATAAACCACACTAAAAATTAATGAAAATATTTTTAATTACTGCTAAATGAGAAAAAGAAAAATATTCTTTGGGCATGTTTAACAACATCAATTTAATTAGCCAATGCAAATACTGACTTGCAAACAAATATGTTTTAAAATATCATCATGAAACCAGGTGTTGGCAGCACACTCCTATAATCCCAGTACTTGGAGGCTAGACAAGAGGATTACAGGTTCAAGGCCATTCTCAGTAATTTTACAATTTAAAAATAGTTTCAAAATTAAAAAAAAAAGGGCTGTGTATGTAGCTTTGAATTAGAATACTTCTATATTTAATCCTTAGTACAGAAAGATATCCATTTCTCTCTAATTGTTTTGTGAGTGTGTTTGTGATACTGGTGATAGGACCCAGGGAGTCCTAACTCTGATCTACACTCCCATCCTATTTATTTTTTATTTAGAAAAAGAAGTTTGCTAAATTGCTGAGACATTTACTAATTTGCACATACAATCCCCTTGTTTTAGCCTCCCAAATACTGGGATTACAGGCATGTGTCACCACACCGAAATCTCTGTTTTTTCATGTATTTTTACTATCAATCTTCTTTTTTTTCGGTTGCAAGTAAGGAATTGGGGAATATCTTAATATTCTCTGAAGAGCTCCATTTGACAAAAATCTATTTAAGTAAATACAGATTTAGCCGGGCGTGGTGGCGCACGCTTGTAATCCCCACACTTGGGAGGCTGAGACAGGAGGATCGCACAGGTTCGAAGCCAGCCTCAGCTACTTAGTGAGGCTCTCAACAACTTAGTGAGACCCTGTTTCCAAATAAAATATAAAATGGGTCTGGGAGTGTAGCCCAGAAGTAGAAAGCCTCTGCGTTCCACCCCCAGTACCACCAAAAATAAATAAATAAATAAATAAACAAATAAATAAATAAATAAAGATTTATGTTTTCTTTCCATTCTTCTAAATCTTACTTACCATAGACAGTGTTAATTCCCTCTTATGCTGCACATAACTATCTTTTATCTATCCAGCATATTGGATAATTCTTTTTACTTTTCTTCAGCATAGTTTTGATAGATTTATATTCTGCGATGTTTACTAAAATAAATTTTAAATTAGTATATCTCTTGGTCTCTTGCCTTTGACAAACACTGGCAGAGTAATCATCTATAAGAAATATCAGTTCCTTCAGTGGCTCCCCATTAAAATCCAGATGAAGTGTGATTACCCAGTTGTTCCCTCGGTACTAGTGGCATGAGCTGCCTTTCCCATTCAGAACTGGCTTCCCACCCTTATTTCCCATTGTCTCCAGGCTGCTCTCTTCAACTTTTACCTAGATTTTTCTCCATCCTCTTTCTATACTATCTAGTTTGCTTTTCTCAGTCACAGGGAGTTAGCATATTACTAACTTCTACAAACCCACCACATCTGAAACCCAAGTGTGGCTAACAAGTATATTCACTGGGAATTGTGAACTGTATATTTCTCCTTAGGATTTGATATTTAAGAATTTAGTAATCCTGAAGTTTACCAAGGCAACCTTGCTACAAGGTATCTAGAGATTAGCTGAGACTATAGTTAAGCAGGAAAACTGACAAGAGATTGGAAGAAAGATCAAGAGAGAGCTCTCCATGATAATATTCTTTGTAGCTCTGAATTCAACATCCCTCCTACTGAACTTCCAATATTTAAAAAAATGTAACTAAAATAAAATTTGTACATATTCACGATATATATATTTTGCTGTTGTACTGTGGGGTGGAACCCAGGGGCATTCTACCTCCGAACTATACCCCCAGCCCTATTTTTTATTCTTTATTTTGAAACAGGTCTCATTCAATTGCAAAGGGCCTTACTAATTTGCTGAGGTTGGCTATGAACCATGATCCTCCTGTCTCAACCTCCCAAATGCTGGGATTACAAGTGTGAGCCAATATGATTTTTTTATTCATTTTTATATTGAGTAATGACCAACTTAGAGTAATTAGCATTTTATCACATTACACTTTCATTACTTTTTATAGTGAGTACATTCAAGTCTTTCTTCATGGGTTGTGACCCACACATGTACTTCTAGTACTTGGGAGTCTGAGACAAGAGGATCACAGGTTCAATGCCACTCTTATCAAGTTAGTGATACCCTTAGCAACTTAGCAAAACTCTTTTCCAAATAAAAAATACAGCCAGGTATGGTGATGCATACCTTTTATCCCAGTACTTAGAAGGCTGAAACTGGAGAATTACAGGTTCGAGGTCAGCCTGAGCAGCATAGAGGACTCTCAGCAACTTAGTGTGACCTTGTTTCAAAACAAAAAATCAAAAGGACTAAGGATGTATCTCAAAAGTTAGAATGCCCCTGTGTTCAATCCTCAGTATCAAACACACACACACACACACACACACACACACACACACACACACACACTGCTTTTTTCTATTTTGAGATGTATAGTACATTGGTTAATTTTATTCACCCTGCTATGCCATAGAACACTAAAACTTCTTCTACAAACAATAACATTATACCTTTTGCAAAGCATCTCCCTATCCCTTCTTATTCTCCCAAGTTTCTGATGACTACTACTCTGTTCTCAACTTCAAAGAAACTATTTTAAATTCCACGTATGAATGAGAATATACAACACTTACTTTTTATACCTCACTTATTTCCTTTAAAATGTGTGTCAGATCCATTCATGTCTTTACAAATGACAATATTTTATTTTTGTAGCTTAACAATATTTTATTATTTATATATAATGCATTTTCTTTATCCATTTATTCATTGGTAGACACATATAACTATGTTATGTACTAGCTATTGTTTTGTGTGTGTGTGTGTGTGTGTGTGTGTGTGTTTGTGTGTGTGTGTGTGGTACTGCGGGTGAAACCCAGGGGCTTTCTACCTCTGAGCTATACTCCCAGCTCTATTTTATATTTTATTTGGAAACAGGGTCTCACTCAGTTGCTGAGAGCCTCACTAAGTAGCTGAGGCTGGTTTCGAACCTGTGTGATCCTCCTGTCTCAGCCTCCCAAGAGCTGGGATTACAAGCATGTGCCACCACGCCCAGCATGTCCTAGCTATTCTGAATAGCACTACACAAACATGAGAATGCAAAAGTCCTTTTGATATGTTGATTTCATTTCCTTTGGATATTTACCCAATACAGAATTGATATCTCCTATAGCCATTCTGTTTCTATATTTTGAGGTACCTCCATTCTGTTTTCCATAATTGCTATACTAATTATTCCCACCAACAGTGTAAAAGACTTCCTCTTTATCCATATCCTTATAAGCATTTGTTATTTTTGTCTTTCTGATAAATGTTGCTCTCACTGGTATGATATTGCATCTCATAGTGTGGGTTTGGTTTTCATTTTCCTAATGAATGATATTGAACATTTTCCCATATATCCATTGGCCATTTGTATAGGAAATAATTTGAACTGAATTCATCATAAAAATGAAAACTGTGAAATCTTCTCCTTTAAGATAGTAGACATTTCAAATAGGTTTTAAATAATCAAATGAAATTATTGTCACTCAAAATTTATACAAGAACTGATAGTATGAAATAACTGAATAAAATTCTGGAAATTTATGCAACAAGATTTAGACCTAATAAAAGAATTATTCAATGTCTTTGGTATTAATTAACATAAGGTTAAATTCTGGATTACAAGCCTTTTTATTTGCTCTTTGTTTATCTCAATAATGAAAATGGTCATAAGTTTTAAAACCTCTTGGATTATAATATAGATTATAATAGACAAGACATGTGCTTTTAATGCACTGTTAGAAAAAAGAAGCAAAATGATTTACCAAGAGAGCTAATCATTATGTACTCCACATTTAAGTACATTTGTTTCTTGTCTTTTGCCTCTATCCTGTGTATTGTGAAATATGTCAAGAATAGGTGAATTTATCAGTAAGCAAAAATCATCACTGTTTGTCTGGAGATTTGGAGAACTGAAAAGTACTTTGTGACTAGGGAGTAAAAATAAGATATGCACCATATGGCCATAAAACCAGAATCTCCTTCACCCACTGTGAGAAGTTGCTCACCATTTTGCCAAAACCCATCACCTATGTGTATACACTGCTATCAAATCAACTCCCTGGTAAGATGGACTTTAGAGAGTAGCTTTCTATCTTTTGGGTCAATAATCTTTTAAGAAAAAGTCATCATCCTTGCCTTAATACCTTGGTTCTCCACTTAATTGGCCTGTTGTTGGTGAGTAGACAGAAGTAGATCCAATTACAACATGGATAAATTATGGATTAGCACATGACACAAAGGATAGCTCTTTCTAACCATAATTACTAGTGAAGCTAATAAATTTAACAGCAGTGTAAGATTTTATGCTATGCTAATTTGTCTCAGACTGTCTCACTGTGTTTATTAATAGTTCAGAGAGATGAACATGTTGTTAATTTTATATTCAAGCTATGAAATGCCATGTTTTCACTTTGAAAGTCAAAAATAAAGGCAAGTATAAACTCTGAATAAAATTAAATAATCATTTGGACATTTTATGTTTTACTTATAAAATAAAACAAATGAGAGCTAGCACTGCTTTTATTTATAACCATTTTAATTATGTTGATTTTTGAGGTGGGTGCAAGTGCTTCACTACAAAAATATATTTATTTCCTAAATCTGATTAAATAAATATATATTTGTTCATATTATAAAGCAGAATAAAGATGACAAGCATCTATAAACAAATGTCAGAGAAAAATATTTTCCTTCTATAACAAATTGTGCATGTTGAGTTGTATCAAATATAAAATTTGGCTAATAAACATTTACACTGACAATTATAAAATCTAGACATTAACTTATAAAATCATAAAATTAATTAAATTGTGTAACACAATGGCCTGAGGTGAGAGTCATGATAGTTTTCAGAGTTAACTAAATTTTAGATTTGAAGTGTATTTAAAACTCCACGTTAGCTTTGTTTTGTTTTACTCTTTTAATTTTTTCTCTACTATGTGTCAGCACAATTAATAAGATAGGCTATCACAACAAAACATAGTAATGACAGAAAGCTTTTCTTGGAATTATCACATAATAAAAGAAATTATCTTCCTATTGTCCTATTTTAAAGAGTCCACCTAACACGACTCTGGCCCTGGACTGAATTGGGTCATGTTCCTACAGACTTTGGGGAAGTGGCAGGTGAAACATTAATGATCATTTTAACTCCATTTGATCTGTCTGGTTGCAGTTTAGAAATAAAGCCATTTACCAAATAAGTAGCAAATAGAAGTCTCAGAGTGAAAATTATAATCATCCACTGCCAAGTTTTGTTGATTCCTTGGTCATTAGTCTTTCACCATTAGGCAAGAATATAAATTTTTAAAGTCATAGCATTAATATACCTACCTACCTTGATTCAATATTACATATAAAAAATTTATGTTAATTTTACCAATGCAGCAAACTGAATAAAAGTCATTTTAATAAGCTATCTTTAACCCTTTCCAATGTAACTTTCCTTTTCCATTACTAATTGGTTATTCCACACTACTTCTTTCATGATGACATTCACATATTCATACGAAAGCTAAAATAAATCCTTTCATGAAGACCATTTATAACAAAATTTTAATTATGACTTTTTCATGTGCATTATATTTTTCAGATTCTCTAAAAACAAAAAAAAATCACACATGCATTCTGTTTCCATGGTTTTTTAAAAATGACACGCTAGGTTAAAGACTTCACACACTGATTATGCCTATTGTTTTTACAAAATTTGAGTGAAGATAAAATTCAGTTAAAATAGCAAATTAAAATTTGCACATACTTGTGAAATCCAAATGTTGAAGCCATTTGTTCTATTAGAAATGAAAGCAATTTGTTCAAATAACAAGTGATTAGAAATGGCAATGATGTGTGATTAGAAGCTCAGTGAATGGCCTTGTGATATGAGAAATATTGCCATGGTGTTATCTGCAGCCATCAATTCATGAATAGCCTTTTCCATCATTGTGGGGACTTTCCTTCTCACTCTGGGTGGGACGAGAATTCTTTGTTAAAAAAGAAGTAGATGGAGGTGGAACACTCATTAGTCAAAGTGTCTGAACAGCTATAATGACCAGAGAGAAAGTAGAAATGAGAAATTACCTTTGCCGTTTTTTAAGCTGCTGTTATTTTTTTATTATTTTATAGCATGGGCTTGCCTATGTAGTCAAAAGATGATGGTGCCCAAGCTGGGGTAGCTCTTAAGGATAATGAAAAAAAGGTCAGTAATTAAACATATTGCAAAGGTGAAGGTGACAGGATTTGATAATAGATTTAAGAGATATACAAGGACCACTGGAGAGACTTCACTTAAGAAAGAAAAAAACCTTGTGCAAATTTACCCATAATGAGCTCAGTATAGTTGATATATTAAAGTGTGTGTGTGTGTGTGTGTGTGTGTGTGTGTGTGTGTGTGTGTGTTTGAATATTTGAGGGACTTTGGGATGTCTAGTAAATATTTAAATGAAGAGGATGAATAGGTGATTGGATATGAGTGTAGAGTTCAGAGCTAAAGACAAACATTTAGGAGCTGGTATTAGATGGGATTAAAATTTTGGGATGATGTGGGGTCACCAAGGAAGTTGGGTATAGAAAAGAAAGCTACGAGATAAAGAATCGATCCCCTGTGTGCTTTCAATTTTTTTTAAAGATATGTCAATTCACTTTTATTGGTGCATCATAGTCTCACCTCACAATGTAAATCACGTTGACAATGACACACATGCACACAGCACTTGGTGCTCTCCCCCAACTACCCAACTATCCCAATACAGAATACCTAGATTGACATTGGTATAGTCACATCTACACACAGTATATGATAGAATTTTCATTAGTCAACCTCAGTCTTCTTCCTCCCCTACCCTTAGGTCTTTTCCCTGGCTCCACTGAGGTTTCTTCTCCATTATCTAGAGTCCCTTTTGTATCCCAATTAGTCTCCATCCTGCACATATTAGAGAAAATATATGACCCTTCACTTTCTGTTATTGGCTAATCTCACTTAACATAATATTCTCCAGGTCCTTCCATTTTTTCAAATGATATAACTTTGTTCTTTTTTTATTGCTGAGTAAAATTCCGTTGTGTGTATTTTCCATAATTTTATAACCCATTCATCTGTTGATAGATACCTGGGTTGGTTCCATTATTTGAATATTGTGACTTGTGCTGCTATGAACATGAGTATGCATATATTACTGTGGTTCTGTTTTTAACCTCTTTGGAAAGATACCCAGTAATGGTATAGCCAGATCATGTAGTGAATCCCTCCCCAGTTTTGTAAGGAATTTCCACACTGATTTCCATATTGGCTAAACTAGTTTGAAATCCAACAAACAGTGTAGAAGTTCCTATTTCCCCACATCCTCACCAAAATTTATTCTGATTTGACTTCTTGATGATTGGCATTCGAATTGGGGCTAGATTGTATCTCCGTGTAGTTTTTATTTGCATCTCCCTGATTGCTAATGATGTTGACCATTTTTTCGGTATCTACTGGCCATTTGCAGCTCTTCTTTTGTGAAGTGTCTATTCAATTCAGATTCTCATTTCTTGATTGGGCTAATTTAGAAAGGAAAACAGGAAAATATATCAAGAAAGAGTGACGATAAAGGTTAATCTAAAGGAGCATTTTCAAGAGGCTGAGTGAGGAAACAAGCCCTGGATGTAAAATGTTCTTGAGAACTGAGAATTCATATTTTTTGATTTGGTAATATGAAGAATTAAGGATTATGGAAGAGAAGGAAGCATGAGCACACTGGACACATGTAACACTGCAGGAAGTGTAGACAAATCTTAAAGAGTTTAGCTCTTAAAGGGAGAAAAGAAATGAGACAGTTACCTGAGAGTGACCAGCTGTCAAAAGCAGGACATTTAGTGCTGGGAATGACAGTCTAAGTCAAAATGAATTTTTAGAAGAAAGAATTTCTGGAGCAATACAACTGAGTTAGCATATGAGGATGACATATTGTGCATAAGTGGAAAGATTTTTTTCTTATAAATACGAATATTGTAACCATTGCATTGGTCATATTCAGCCAAGAAAAAAAAAGAGAACATAAGTAGCTTAATGAAGTATGTTAGTGGATTTGATGGTCAGAGCTCATGGGAGCTCTTCTAATATTTATTTTCTCAGGGAAATAAACAGAAGGATAAAAAGATGATGGAGAACAGAAAAAAAGGGAAACAGTTTGGGAACAGTAATATTAGAGAGGAGTTAATGAACTATTAGGGTTCCATTGCTAAAAGGTTATAGAATTACAAGGTAGCAGCATCTCAAAAAAAATTGAGCCAGCATTTCTACCAACCCCCTGATGCAAGTGAGGCATAATGAAAAATTTAAAAACACCATAGCAAATTCCTAGTGCCATTTGTGGATATGCATATTTTCAGAAAGGAGAGGGTTCAAGTAATTCGTAATATTCTATTAATAGACTTGTTTCACCTGTTCCATGCCATTGTGTGTGTTGTCTTTGTCCTCTGATATGTATAACCTCATCATTAGCAAAAAGTCTCTCAGGACAATGTTTTTTTGTTGTTGTTGTTGTTTTTTTTTTGGTGTTATTTTGGTGGTACTGGAAGCCCTTCTACCTCCGGGCTACACTCCCAGACCTATTTTTTTATATTTTTATTTGGAAACAGGGTCTCTTAAGCCAGCGCGGCAGGCTTCAAACCTGCCCAATCCTCCTGCCTCTGCTTCCCAAGCTCAGGGATTATAAGCGTGCGCCACCACGCCCAGCGAGGACAATTGTTTTTTATTTGTTCTTCCTAATATATTTTAGCATTCATTTTGTCATCTGGTCTTGGTTTTGACTTTATATCCTAATATGAATATAGCTAAGAGGATATCTATATTGATTAACATAATTTTTCTCTCTATATATATTATTTGAATGTCTATTACTCAATATATGTTAATATACAGTATATATTAAACATTACAATATTATATAACTGTTAAAATTAACATATTAATATAGTAATGTCCAGTATATATTATATCTAAATATGGTAATATATATACTTACATATATTAGTTTTAAGAAAACAAATTAGTTTTAGGAAAAAAGAATGCCTTTACTTATTATTATTTTATATGTTCCTCCAAACCTTCAATTACTGATAATTGAGAAAGAAAAACTTTCTAAAATATAATTATAATTATTTTTCTGTCTACAAACTTGTTGTTTGCAGTTTATTTCTCTGTTTTTTGCATTGTAAGTAACTATTAAGCTTTTTCTCCTACTTTCAGCTTATTGTCATTGGAAATTTCCTCTTGAGAGGTCTCAAGATATTTCTTTGCCCTAAGAACAATTAATCATTATTCCAAAGATGTAATATATTTTCTTCCTTTTTTATAGTGTCCTTGGTTTATACTGATGTCAATAAGAAATGCTCTCATTAGATTCCGAGTAGTACTTTATGCTGGCATAGAGGAGAAAGAGAGTGTATTCAGGTTATATATGCTGAATATTTACTATGGCCTCACTTCCTGGAATCAACTTTTGACTACATCTTTAAAAAAAAATTAACCTTCAAACTAAAAGTGACAATAATGCTATAAATTGATTGATTTGAGCTTTAAATAATCCAGACACCAGTTTCATTTGCCCAGATTCATTTTAGAAAAAAAAAATAGAATCTTCCAAGTCTCCTTAAATTTAATGAAATCCTTCATATGTTTTGATCTCCACAAACCTGAGAGAAATAGCCAGTTTTCCTCAGTTTACATGCTACAAATGATGTAATTTGTTGACTTAGTAGGTGCCCTATGCCATCTTGAACAACCCATATTATATAACTTCCACCAGATCTTGATTTACCAGGATAATGAAGAGTAAGGCTAAATCTAAAGAAGAGAGAAGAGAGTACATCAAGTGTATGAACAGGGCTTTGGAATCATTTGCTCCTTCATTTTCATATTAAATTTTCATATTTCTAAAGTATTTTATTCTGCATATAATCTAGTTTGTTCAAAAATGTCTTTGCTAAAATTAAATGCTGTTATTCAAGTGCATTTCTAGTCCCCCAAAATACAGTGGATTTTACTCTTTACATCTAATATTTAAATGAAAGAAACCTAAAATTTTATATGCTTTTGTTTGTCACACTCTTATCCTATCTTTAATTAATTAATTAATTAATTGGTGGTACTGGTGTTCCTGGAAGTTCTTCTACCTCCGGGCTACACTCCCTGACCTACTATATATATATATATATATATATATATATATATATATATATATATATATAATTTTTTTTTTTTAATTTGGAAACAGGGTCTCTTAAACCAGCGCAGCTGGCTCCAAACCATTGCGATCCTCCTGTCTCGCCTTCCAAGCGCGAGAATTACAAGCGTGCGCCACCACGCCCGGGTCTATCTTTATTTTTTAGAATATTTAATTATTATTTCCACTGATGGCCACTAAAGAAGTTCCTCTTTGTTCTATACTTTAAGTTTGTAAAATGCAATAAAGTCACCCATATTATCACCATATAGAAATAATTTTTAGCCGGGCCTGGTGGCGCACGCTTGTCATCCCTGTGCTTGGGAGGCAGAGGCAGGAGGATAGCGCAGGTTCGTAGTCAGCCTCGCTGGCTTAAGAGACCCTGTCTCCAAATAAATTTTTTAAAAAAAGGTCTGGGAGTGTAGCCCAGAGGTAGAAGGGCTTCCAGGAACCCCAGTACCACCAGAAAAAAAGAAAGAAAGAATTTTTAAAGAGAACTTTTATATATGCATTTTAATGTAGTAACTATGCTATTTTATTGTGCTTCTATTGCCCTAATTTGGAGAATTATTTCCAATCTAATTTCAGACAGATAATTTGGACAAAGTTCTTGAGATTGTTCCCCCAGAGGAATGGGATCAATAGTCTAAGTTAAAACAGTAAGAGGATCTCTTACCTTTGCTGCAAAGGCTAGTTTAGGAATTAACCCATAAGGACAAGTGAGACTTAACCTTTTCTCAACAAACTGACATAGTTTTGTTTTTTTTTTTTTACATGAACCTATCTCAAATACAAAGCATATTTCCTTGCCTATTTTATGACATGTTTATTTAGTGAATGAATGAAGATAAGCATAAATTTATGAGGAAAACAAGAATCAGACCTATGAGATATTCTTTATATATTTTTCTCTATATTTATTTTTGTGTTCAATATCATCTCAAGAACCTAGGGGTAAAGAAAAGGAGGGAAGGAAGAAACAAAAGAGAAGAATGGAAAAGAGAGGAGAGTAAACACTAAAGAAGCAGTATTTCCTAGAATTGGGGGGGAAATTTGCAGGTTGAAAAAGAAAATACAGCTGTATTTGGTGAATTTCCTACTGCCTTTACTCCATATTACTGAAGAACACAGGCCATTTATCTAACTGTTCCAGTCTTGGGTGTCCCTTTCTATAAAATGGCAATTATAAGATCAAGCTTACAGTGTTTTAATGAGAAAATGAGAAAAGAGAGAATACATGTAACTGCTATTATTCTTACTTTAAAATGCCTTGAGATGAATACATATTGGCAGAATTTGAAATTTTATGTCAAAAAGTCTTCTATGGAATCTGGAATTGAATGCTATATCATTCTGATATACTTTAAGCTTTACTTTCATCAAAAGAAAAATTCTTACAGACTTTTAGGATATATAACAACAAAATTTGGATATTTTACATACATATTATTTTTTCTTTCTTTTATTAATTTTTATTTGTGTATTATAATTACAAATAACAGTGGAATTTCTGGTGATATACACATAATGTAGTTTTTCTTCCCATATACCTTCCCTTTCCCTCCGGTCCTGTCTCTCCTGATCACCTTCTACTTCTCTACTGGTATCTCTTCTGTTTTCATGATGTTCCTTTTTTCCTTTTCTTTCTTTTTTTTCTTATTGTCTCTAACTTTCACATATGAGAGAAAACATAGAACCTCTGACTATGAGTCTGTCTTATTTTATCACTTAATATGATCTTCCCCATTTCCATGCAAATAACATAATTTTGTTCTATATGGCTGAATAAAAGTATAACATTTTCTTTATCTGTTGGCAGGCATCTAGGTTGGTTTCATAACTTAACTATTGTGAATTGCATTGCTATAAACATGGGTATAAAGGTATTACTATAATACGAACTTTAATTTTTTTGAATAAATACCAGAGAGTAGTATAGCTGGGTCAGAAGGTGGTTTCATTTCTAGTCTTTTAAGCAACTACCACATTGATCTCCATAGTGGTTAACAAATGTAAATCAATGACTGGTTTCTAAATATCCCCCCCCACATACACACACACACACACACACACACACACACACACACACACATCATTGTCAACATTTAATATTATTTGTACATGTCTTCTATCATAGGAAAATTTCAGATCACATTATTGCCCCCATATTGATAAAAATTTATTCACAGTTTCAAATTGAGATGAAAAAAACTCTTCTACCTGATATCTCATTTCCTGTACTATTCTGTGTAATCTGACCTTAAGAATTTAATTTATGATATTTTCATAAAATCACCTTGTTTTAAAGCTAAATTACACTACTTTGTGTCCTGCTTTTTTCAAAATAGAATTCATTATTAGTGTAAATTGGAATATAAATAATTTATATAATATATTTATGAAATGCTTAAGATGTTGATACAGTGCATACAAGGAAGAAATATGCATCATCTGTTTACTAATATTTCTGTATATGACGTTCAATTCTCCTGTTGAAAGTAATTCACAAAAGATAATAATTCTTTCATATTAAAGTTTAGAGCAAATTTGTTTTTTGTCTTCACTGTAAAGGTAGCTCTGCTTCTTCAAAATAAACATTTAAAAGACTAAAAATAGTTACTTGTATGCTAGTATTTTTTCTAGACTTATATAATTTCAAATATGAACCTTTCACCTTTCTGAGCTTTTAAATGAGTTTTAAAGTCTTTTTTAAAACCAAAATGACTTATTTCATTTTTATATTAGGTCCAATTACACTTTTGTATTAATTCAAACTGATAGTGAATACAATAGAGGATGACCTCAGAAATTCTCACAGCAGGTCATTGTGGTAACTCCATTCCATCTACTCTGAAGGAGGATAGTGTCCAGCCAAATAATCCAGGGCTGATGTCAGAGAGAATCAAAATATTTTAGTAAGTAACAAGTCAAAAGACTTTCCTTTATTGCTCCATTACAGTGTTTTATCCTCAAGAGAATAAAAACAATGGTAGTACATGATTTTATGACTACAAAATACTTAAAAATATATCCTTTTGGATTCAAAGAAATTATAACATGGTTATTATGCATTAGAATAACTGATGTTATTGTACTTGAATTTGCCAGCTAATCTTTCTGGGGAAAAAAAAATCTGGCTTGAGTGGAATCTTCTGTCAATGTGGCAACACAACTATGAAGTTCCACTTAGTCAAGACAAGGAAATAATAATTAGATGAGGTCTTATTTGTGTTACATTTACAATTCTTTTTTACTCTGGCAAAATTTTAAGAATTTTATCTTTATTTTATTAAATTTATTTTTATTTTTATGTGGATCATATTGAAAATGGCATATATTCAGACAGTACTCGGTGTCCCCCACTTCTCCCCTCCCTCCCAACAATGAGTGTTCAGGTTGACCATGCTACATTCACACTTTCCACATATTTGAATGTAGCTCCTTAATTAATCAACCTCAGCCTTCTTCCTCTCTTACCCTTCCATTCTAGCTTTGTTGAGGTTTCCTTTCCATTATCTGGAGTCCCTCTGGTATCCCCAATACTCCCTAGTTTGAGCATATTAGAGAAAACATATATTCCTTCTCTTTCTGTGCTTCATGATCTCACTTAACATAATGTTCTTCAGATCTTTCCATCTTCTTATGAATGACATGATTTTGTTTTTTACTGCTGAGTAGAATTCCATTGTGTGTATTTCCCATAATTTTGCAATCCATTCATCTGTTGATAGAGGCCTAGGTTGGTTCCATATTTTGGCTATTACGAATTTTGCTGCTATGAACATGGGTATGCATATGTTACTATAGTTCTCTGATTTCAACCCCAGTAGTGGTATAGCCAGACTGTATGATGGATCCGTTCCCAGTTTTCTAAGGAATCTCCACACTGATCTCCATAGCAGCAGAACTAATTTGCACTCCCACCAACAGTGTAAAAGAGTTTTTATTTCCCTACATTTTCACCAGCATTTGTTATTTGACTACTTTTGCTTGCCAATCTGATAGGGGTTACATGGAATCTCAGCACTTTGATTTGCATCTCCCTAATGGCTAATGATGTTGAACAGTTTTTTATGTATCTATTGGCCATTTGTATCTTCTTTTGTGAAGTATCTATTCAATTAAGTTGCCCATTTCTTGATTGAGTTACTTGTTTTGCTAGTGTAGTTTTTTGAGCTCCTTGTAGATAATGGATATTAGCCCTCTATCAGAGTGGTGGCTGGTAAAGATCTTTTCCATTTCTGTAGGCTTTCTCTTTAGGTTCTTTAAGGTTTCTTTCTTTTTCCTTTTTTTTTCTTTTTTTGGTGGTACTGGGGTTCCTGGAAGCCCTTCTACCTCCGGGCTACACTCCCAGACCTCTTTTTATACTTTTTTATTTGGAAACTGGGTCTCTTAAGCCAGCACAGCTGGCTTCAAACCTGCGTGATCCTCCTGTCTCCACCTCCCAATGCAGGGATTACACGTGTGCACCACTGTGCCTGGCTTTATGTTTTTTTTTTTTTTTTTTTGATGAGCAAAACCTTTGATGAACCATTCTACTTGTTAATTCTTGCTTTGGAGGTCTTATTGAGAAATTTACTGCCTGTGCCTATATGTTGGAGTGTTAAGCCTATGCCCTCCGTTAATAACTTCACAGTCTCTTGTCTAATTTCTAAGTCAATGATCCATGTTGAGTTGATTCTTATGCATGTTGAGAGGTAAGGATTTACTTCCATTTTTCTATAAATGGACAGCCAATTCTCTCAGCACCATGTGTTGAAAAGGTTGTCTTTTCTGCAGTGTATAAATTTGGGCCCTTTGTCAAAGATCAGTTGATTATAAGTCTGTGTGTTTGTTTGTGTCTTCTATTCTGTTTCATTGGTCTTTATCCCTGTTGTTGTGCCAGTGCCATGTTGTTTTTACTACTATTACTCCATAGTATAATTCAAAATTAGGGATTGTGATGCCTCCTGCATGGTTCTTATTGCTGAAAATTGCTTTGGCTATTCAGGGTCTTTTCTTTCTCCATATAAAATTCATGACTGATTTTTCTAGGTCTATGAAGAATTTCATTGGTATTTTGATAAGAATTGCATTGAATCTGTAGATCACTTTTGACAGAATGGCCATTTTGATGATATTTATTCTGCCTATCCATGAGCAAGGGAGATCTTTCCATCTTCCGAGGTCGTCTTCAATTTCTTTATTTAAGTTTTTATAGTTTTCATTGTAGAGGTTTTTACATCTTTTTATTTTTTTATTCCTAGGTATTTTATTGTTTCTGAGGTAATTGTGAATGGGATAATTTTCATGATTTCTTTTATTGTGGATTCATTGGTGGCATATAGAAAGCAACTGATTTCTTTAGATTGATTTTGTATCCTGCTACTATGCTGAATTGTTTAGTCAGCTGCAGTATTCTTTCAGAAAAGTTTTTTGGGTCTTCTAGATAAAGGATCATGTCATCTGTAAACAAGGATAGTTTTAATTCATCTCTTCCTATTTAGATTTTTTTATATATTTCTCTTGTCTTATTGCTGTGGGAAGAGTCTCAAGGAGTATATTGAAAAGGAGTGGTGATAGTGGACACTTTCCCACTCTGTTTTCCACACACCCTCCAGCACTGGCCTCCAGGCTCTCTGCTTAGCACCTTCCCTCCTTTGGCCTATGCCTCCCTACCTACACCTGAAGAGGCCATCCAGTGGAGTCTTGGATTTACCCCCTGTGACTCTGTGCAGGTACTATGCCTTGAGCACCTATTCTGTGTCTCTGGAGTTCTAACTGTATTAACTCCGGGTTGGGCCACCTGGTCTTAGTCTGCCAGGGTCCGCTGGCTGCTCTGGGCAGTATTTTGCCTCCAGCAAGTAAAGATTAATACAAGCGGTTATCTGGCTGTCCTGCTGCCAGGTCAGCGGAGGCCATGGTATGCTGCTGCAGGTGCGACCTCTGGTGAGTGCACAGGCTTTTGGATCTTTTTCTGTGTACCTGAAGCATGGTGCTGGTCATTTAAGATGTTGGAGCTCTGTGGCCGCTTTCTACACTTCAAGTTCTTGGATTATTTTATTTTGGAGAATTTCTTGGGGCTACAGTGCCAAATTTGGCAGCATGGTGTAGCCAGTGGCCCGAAATGGTGGTGGCAGCTGGGCAGCAGATGCACCAGTTCAATCATACGCAAAAATAAAATTTAATATATATTGAAATCAATAAGTTTTATAAAGAATTATCTGCAATTTCTCAAGAACAAACATAAAACTTTTATAGATATCAAATACCTAAGGGTTTCTAATTGTGCAGAATTTAATATTTGCCCCATATAATAATAGAAAATATCACATAAAAATAGATATGCAACTTTCGAGTCTATACTAGAATAATCTTACCCGTTCAATTTAACATCAAAAAATATTTTAATGAATCATTCCAGGTTAATATTGTAACTGAATAAATAAGCCTTAAGAATCATTGCTAAAAGATATTTTACAATCCTCAGTAGGCACAAAGGACATTTTGTGATTATATTTTTCTTCTAAAATTGAAACTTTTAAATCAGAATATACTTATTATTGGTTTTAGTTTTTTCACCAGAGCCACCTAATCTTAAATTGTATATTTTGCAAATGTATGTCTCTTTTTGTAAGGCAAACCATATTCATTATTTGAACACACTGATGTTTTATAACTGGAGCACCTTTGAGGTTATCTCAAAATAAAAATTTTTTTTACCCTTGTGCTAATCAGATAGTTGATTCTGAATTATATCTTAGATTTTTGCTTATATAATCTGTCTCCTTGAGCATTATCCTCTCACATTTTGTTTATGTCCATCAGACTCTAAATTGGCTCCCCTAAGCAAAACTAGAGAAAACACCGAAAAATTCATTCTTTCTACACCAACAATCCCCCACTAAATTGTCCCATTTTTTTTTTTTTATTTTTATACCACCTATTTCTTTTTTTTTTCTTTTTTTTTCTTTCTTTCTTTTTTTTTTTTTTTTTTGTGGTACCGGGGATGGAACCCTTCTCCCTCCAGGCTATACTCCTAGACCTGTTATTTCATTTTTAAGATTTTATTTGGAAACAGGGTCTCTTAAGCCAGCAAGGCTGGCTTTGAACCTGCGTAATCCTCCTATCTCCTCCTCCCAAGCATGGAGATTACACCAATTTCAATCTGACTTTAACACTTTCTATCCTTACCTCTCCTGGTTTCATATCACAACTTCTTCTTTTTAATTTTTATTGGTGCATTGTAGTCATGCATCTTAATGGAGTACAAGATGGTAGAGACATACAGGCACACATCACTCCTTCAGCCCTTACCCAGTTCTCCTTTCTCTCCTCATGTTTGGCTTAGTGATTGACTTTGATATGTTTATGAGTGTAAATCATGTACATTAGGAAATTTTCCTCTTCCACCTCCAATCCCCCTCAGTCAGGTCACCTTATTTGCTCTTCTATGATTTCTTCTTCCTTCTAAGTAATATTCACAATGTTGAGAAATTTTTTCTTCTTGAAAAATCCATTTCTGAAACATCTCTATTACAACACTATTTCTTTAACACTTTCCTTTAATTTCTCTACCACTTTCTTTCAGCATATCTTGCTTTATTCCTCACCATTTAATCTCTTGATTTTGGAATTTCAAAAACCTTGTTTCTGGATTCTATACTCATTTTCTTTTTAAAATTTTTTTATTGGTCATTGTAGTCATAAATCTTAATGTAATAAAAAAAGAACTTGTGGAGACATACATGCACACATCATCCAATTAGCCCATACCTAATCCCCACCCCATTCCCTTCCTATCCTTCCTTCCCATGCTTGGCTTAGTGATTGACTTTGATATGTTTGTTTAAGTATATCATGTGCTTTAGAGAGTTTTCCTCTTCCCCCCTCCCATCCCCTCCTCACAGGAGGAACTCTAGATGAAGGAGATTCTATAGAGGAACAAATAAGGCGATCTACACTTACTTTCTTTTGACACAATCTATTTGAGTTATCTCCTCTAATCTCATGGCATTAATATTACCCATACAGATTACTGTATTTAAAACTATCATTCAGAATCTTCATTGGACTTTTAATAAAATACAGGCATTTACACAAATTCTGTAGATCTGACTCCTTATACAGACCACAAATATATGCAACACACACACACACAAGCACACAGTGTCCACACATCGCATAAAGATTCAAAAATACAAACATCAGTGGCTGGACGTTTCCAATATATCAGATCTCAACTTAAATGTTATCTCTCAGCCTATGGGTAGAGTTTGGTGGGTAAGTTTAGTATGTTACTGGCCCTGGTCTCAATCACCAGCATTATAAATAAGATAAGAAAACCTGAGATGAGACAAAACAGAGGGGCCTGCTCTAACAACCTGATAGATTTTAGTGGCTTCCCAGAACCATTCATTATTTTTTGTAATTCTCCCAAATTTATCTCATTCATTACTTTGTGTCTGCTTACCTACTTCTGCATGCTGAATACCTACTAGAATGTTTGACATACAGAAGACATTTATAAACATCCCCTATAAGAAAAATAAATATATGAATGAATAAAGAAATTTGCTCTTTTTTAACAGCTTATTTCAGAAAAAAAATGTGTTTTGTGAGGCATCCATTTTGTTATTTGTGCTTCTGTTCAGGTAATTCTTAAAAACAGAAGTCCTGTTGGAAAGTGTGATAATAAAATATTTTCTACTGTAGTCATCTATCAGTTATAATGTCAAAATTATTTTAAAATTAATAAGTTTATAAACATTTACAGTAATAACAAATTTAACTCCACAGAGTTTTTAACTTAGAGCTCAATAAATGGTCAACCTAGAAGAAAAGAATCATGTTAGTGTTGGTTTGTGTCACAGCTAGTCTATATATTTTACCAGAGTTGTAATTATTTCATTATAAGACAAAATAATATGGTAATAGTTTTCAAATTATATAATCTCATTATCAATCAAATAGGAAATGTTTTTTGTTTTTGGTGGTACTGGAGATGGAACTACACTCCCAGACCTATTTTATATTTTATTTGGAAACAGGGTCTCTTAAGCCAGAGAGGTTGGTTTCAAACCTGCGCGATCCTCCTGTCTCTGCCTCCAAAGCACGGAGATTATAAGTGTGTGCCACCACGCCCGGCTCAATTGGGAAATATTTTTAAAAAATATAATTTTAGATTATTTATAGCATGAGGATAGTAGTCACCATCTTAGGGAATGAATTTCAAGTGACAGAAAAAGGACACGCAGTTCTGTGACTATAGATGGGGCTATTGATAATATTCTATTTCTTTTTTATCGCTGCATTATAGTCATGCATTTTAATAGATACAAGATGGTAGAAGCATACATGAACACATCACTCATTTAGCCCTTCCCCGATTCCCACCCCATTCCCTCCCTCCTTCATCCTTCTCATGTTTGGCTTACAATTGATGTTTGTGAATGTAGGTCATGTACAATGTACATTAGAGAATTTCCCTCTTTCCCTTTCCCATACTCTTAGGTCATCTTATTTGCACTATCATTTCTGTCTTCATCTAGAGTTCCTTCTATGACCCTTGCCATTTTAATATTTCATACAAAAGAAAATCTATAGTCAATATTCTTCTCTCTGTTTCTTCTTTCATTTAACATTGTTTGTAAGTTTATCTATACTGTATATCTTGTTCCTTTTTAAATGCATATTTAAAATTTTAATATAAGTCAATATAATTCAAAGTATATACTGGAATTTTGTCACTTAAAAAAAATAAAAAATAAAATTTTGTGAAATTAGCCGGGCGTGGTGGTGCACGCTTGTAATCCCAGCATTTTGGAGGCTGAAACCAGAGGATTGTGGTTCGTGGTCAGCCTCAGCTACTACTTAGTGAGGCCCTCTGTAACTCAGTGAGACCCGGTTTCAAAATAAGAAATAAAAAATAGGGCAGGGGGTGTAGCTCAGAGTTCGAATGCCCCTGAGTTCCATCTCCAGACCCGAAAAAAAAAATTGTGAAATGAAAAGAACAAAATTTATGTATCTTTTATGTACAGCTTGAGTAAAGAGCAGCATAAACTATATTTAAAAGTGTATTGTGAGCATGTTAAGTTGCTAAATCTGATCATGTGGCTTTATTGAGTCATATTTTTTAAAGTAGGGGGACAAAATGATGTGTTTCATCAATGTACAATCCAGACCTTCAAAATCATCTAATGTGAATTTTATCTTTAAATTTTTTAAGTATCATTATGTAGATAATATTGGTGGGCTCTTCCAAAGTTGATTTTTAAAATTAATTGGAATGTCAAAAACTTGCATTTTACAGTCTTCCTTGTACCTTATAGTTCACTCTTGAGATAGTAAATTTTGCCAGTTAAGTGCATCTACAAGAAACTGATAACCAGAAATAGTTTGGTAACTAGATGAATGGATGATTTTGCAAATGAGTATGTCAGTAAGTTACTGCAGTACACTTCAACATTTCTAATATCTAGCTTAGCCTTCATGGATTTTAGGCTACAAATTTGAAAAATGAAGCTGTTTTGTAGCTATTGCTTAATGAACCAATAGCATCTGTTTTTCTTTCTTTCTTTTTTTTTTTAAACTAGGAATGGAGCCCAGGGGCATTCTACCTCTGAGCTACACCCCCAGCCCAATTTTTTTTTTATTTTTTATTTTGAAACAGGGTGTCAAAATGAGGCAAAGGGACTCATTAAGTAGCTGAGGCTAGCCAGGCACCCTGATCCTCCTGTTTTAGCCTCCCAAATGCTGGGAGTGCACCAGCATTGAGAGTGCACCACCATGTCCAGCGCATCTTCTTGATTTTAGTTCTTCCCTTCCTTCTTTCCAATAATTTTGTCAGTACTCAATCCTATTATATATTTATAATAAATTTATATATTTATATCCTATATATAATATATATATATATATCCTGTATATTAGAAAGGTAAGTAAAGATCTATATGTTATATATTAAGATATATTAAGATATATATCATATTATATATATCTTATATATTAGAAATTCTATTTTCTAATATGACTTGTTTTCTTGAACTCTAAAAAGCCATTTCTAAGATTTTAGAGTTATGTATTCTAACCCCTCTCTAGAATCTCTTCTGTTTCTGCTAACTAAAGTATTTGGTATAATTAGCATCTAAATCCAACATTAATGTGGAAGGATGGTTTTTAAATTTTTATTTCCTTTGTTGGTTGCTTTTTATCTTATTTATTCAAATAAAAGTATACCTTTTAATACTGCAAAAATATCTTGGTGAGCCGGGCGTGTGGCGCACGCTTGTAATTACCGCACTTGGGAGGAGGAGACAGGAGGATCGCGCAGGTTCGAAGCCAGCCGCTTGCTCTGGCTTAAGAGACCCTGTTTCCAAATAAAAATATAAAAATAGGTCTGAGAATGTAGGCCGGAGGTAGAAGGGCTTTCAGAAACCGCAGTACCACCGGGGGGGGGGGGGGATCTTGGTGATTTTTTTCTTTTTTAGATTTCAAACAAAAATTTTTAGTGGCAGTGTGTTTGTTTTGTTTTTACATATATACTTTCAAATATATATTAAACAAGAAGTTTAAGACAGGACAGAGAACTGAGAACAGGAGAGATTTTAAAAGGCCATCTATATCACATTCTGTGAAGTAGGGGACTGTGATTAGAAATTGATTTATAAATTGTGGATATATAGGAAAACAATACTGTGAGATGGATTTGTTTTTGAGTCTTTACTAAAAGATAACAAAAATTGCTGGAAATCAGGTTTCCGGTAAATGTGTAATTTTTATACATAACTTTGATGGGGACAACTATCAATTATTTTATCTGATCACCCTAGAAAATCAGAGACAATGATCAGAAAAATAAAACACTCATTAACAATTTTTAGCTGATAGACCTGCATGGATATTTTCAAATTCTCTAGAAAAAGAGGCTACATTTTATTGGTCCAGATGCCAAAAAATATAATGATGCCAAGAATTGGGCTATACATCCCAAGTGTCATCCCCTTACTGTCCATTGTCCTACCTAAGGAAAAATAGTCAACATTTTTACCATCATCCTCCAAGGTAAAATAGGACCCAGAAGATAAAGGGAACACACTAAGGGACCCTGCAACTTTTGTGAGTTATCTACCCTATCACCAAAAAGGGGGATCATGAAGGCCCAGAAGACTGGGGACCACCAGCCCATATTGTGCAAAAAGGAGGGTCATCAAAGAAAGAAATGTCCCCTATGCTTCAAGGGAAGCCAGATGGTCAGCAAGACCATGGCCCATCCTGACAAATAGCACAATGGGTATAGGTATAGCCTCACCAAATCCCTGTGAGTAACCCTGAGGAGCCTTGGCTGATCTTAACATCAAAATAATGTTAGAAAAATGTATGTTTGCCCAACATAGAAATACATGCTTGGCCTTGAGCACCATCATAACAGTGTAACAGAGGCATATGTGCTATTTCATGGATAACAAAAAGGAGCTATTCTGAAGCTATTATTATGTAGTACCTCTACCTTTATTTTATTTATTTATTTATTTATTTATTTATTTATTTATTTATTTTTGGTGGTACTGGGGGTGGAACTCAGAGGCTTTCTACCTCTGGGCTATACTCTCAGACCTTTTTTATATTTTTTATTTGGAAACAGGGTCTCACTAAGTTGCTGAAAGCTTCACTAAGTAGCTGAGGCTGGCTTCGAACCCGTGCAATCCTCCTGTCTTGGCCTCCCAAGCGCAGGGATTACAAGCGTGCGCCACCACGCCCGGCTGTACCTCTACCTTTAAACACACAGAAAAAAATAACATATACCAATGCCCAAAACCTCCTTCCAGTTAAGTCCTTATAAGATCCTGTAAAGTTTAACCTCTTGAACAACCAGCACTTCATAGACTGGAGATTCTTATTCCTATAAAAACCTGAAGGATCTGAGTTCTTTCCAGAATCCTACATAAAAAAAACTGTTTAAGCTAAGTTAAAGAAAATATACTTTTTTTTCCAGGTTTTATGCACAAGAACTTTTCACAGTGTTATATATAATGACACATAATCTATTACAAATGAGTTGGCTACCTGGCCTCCAGTTTAAAATGTTAAAAGGTGTATGGTCCAAGGTAAAGATCTATGGGAAAAATATATAGCAAGATCTATATAATGTACTAACATATCAATTTTTCATGAAGATGACTTTTTACCAAAATGGCCAGGTTCCTTCAGTCCTCCAACTACAGATGACTATGAGAGAAAAAAAATTATTGGAAGGATTCTTCTTCATGGTCCTCTAGATCATCCACCCCCTTCCCTGGACCCTAACTACAATACTCCAACAGCACCCCCTACCAGCTTGAAGCTAGAACAGTTGTTGCCTCATTTTCCCAGTAGCAGTTAGGGTCATTTCATCAGAAGGAGGACATGAGGCAGGGCAGAGGACCTGGGTACAGGAGGGATTAAAAAGCCATCCATACATCTATAGCACCTGTGAGGTGGGAGTAGGTAGTGAGTGAGCACGGAGGTGGGAAACCAGTAGGCACAGAAGATCAGGGCCTGCCAGCCCTGAAGATAGCAATTCAAATTAGGACAAATTAGTCAAAACACATTGCTCCCCAAATCTAATTTTTTAAGGATATCTGAGGCCAATTTGCTTTTGATTTTCTTAACCCAAATGACTCCTAGAAATATTCAATAACATTAAGCTCTGAAATATATGTTATCAATCAAAGAGATCTCAGTAGCAATATGGCAGATATATTAGGAAAAAATCAGGAAAGTACTAACCTTATCAGTTAGTATATGGTAGTTTAATCCTTGGGAAAAATATTCATTTAAAAGTTTTCCTGAGCAATGAGGTATGTGGTCATTTTAAAACTCTATGATGACTTAATATTTGGGGAAATATTCATTTAGAAGTTTTCCTGAGGAGTGAGGTATGTGGTCTTTTTAAAATTATGCAGCAATTAAGGTGTCATACCCTATTGTAAGAATTTCAATTAGTAAATGGACAAAACTGGAAGATGGCTGAAACCCAAGATAAAGCTGAGTAGATTATATATACTTAATTCTGATTTGGATGGTTGAATGAAGTATGCACAGGGCCAAAGTTCATTTCTGACCAATAATAAAGAGAAGATAGACATTTAAAAGACTACCTTCTAAGAATTTCTGTGGTGACTTACTTTTAGCAACCTTCTCCCATGAGGGGGGGGGGGTGTTTTCATCTTCTATCTTACCTTGACTTAAAATAAACTCACATTTCTATTCCCTTCATTAGTCCTTGGAATTAATTTGTTAAAATCCACTGGACAAAACACCATAAGGAGAGGCACTCCCATTTGAGATTGTTATTACTAACTTTGATGTACCAATTATTTGGCTTCAATTGTTAATGAATGGGTTGACAATTTTGTATCATACAAAACCTCAGCTGTATTTTCCCTAATAAAGAGTATTTGCAAAGTGTGATTTAGTAATTTCATACATTCGAGGGGCATTCATCAGTTAATAGAATTTAAGCCTCAGCTTCTTTTGAATCGGCATTATGAAAATGATAAACTATAATAACATTATAATATAATATAATATAATGCCATATTGCTAATGACATTATATAGCAATATAAATCATATGAAAGTTCATACAAAAATAATAAAATATTTTTATTATTTTTGAAACACCTATGTATTAAATAAGCTCCTAGGCATAATTTCTGACATTTAAATATACTACTATTTGTGGTTACAGTAGTGATATCACATATTTTGCAATATTTCTTTGACTTCTCTAGGAAAAAAAAGACATATGTGTCCCTAGATCTTCAATATTTCAAATTATATTCAGTAGTCTCATTATGTCTATAAATTTTTACAACCTTCATTATAAACCCAGGACTGCATGATTTAAAACTATATTGCTGTCTACTGTCACAAACAAACAAAAATTGTAGAATTATTGAACTCTAAAAGGAAACATTAGTTAAAAGCCAAAACTAATAGGCTGGCTTGATTTCTCTCTCCCCTCTCCCCTCTTCCCACTCTCCTCTCCCCTCTTTTTCCCTCTCTCTCTCTCTGACACACACAATATTTTAAATAATGTGTATTTTTAGGGTAAAAATAAAACTTGTAAGCAAATTATTGAGGCATGCATATTTCCAACAAGAGTTTGAACTGATTTGATTTGTAAGAGCCAATGATATTTTTATAATCAAAATTCAAAATGACAAACCTACAAAAAGAAAACTGTTTTTCAGTAACAGGCTTATTTTGCAATCCTAGCTGAATAGCTCCTCTGAAGATGTAAGAGCAATGGCCTAGTCTGGTCTCTGTCTGCTTCAGTGTCTGAGCACTGGCTATACAGGAGGTAACAGTTGCATATCAGTTCTCTCGCCACTGGTGTACACCTCACTTTAACATGACTGCCAGGTTAGTAATGTAGATCTCCAGTGGCATGAAGTATATCATATTTTCAATCATTAATTTCATATAACCATGTTTTGCCTTTCCCTTAAAAAGGTTGCAACCGAAGCAAAACAGTATGCATGCACACAAGCACATACACTTACACACAGCTAAGTTTTGTCAAAATTTTTTTTCTCATTTTATACTTGCCTACATATGACAAATATTCTGAGGACCACAATTTAAAACTTTATTCCACAAATCCTAAAGGTAATAGCCCGAGAAGGATCATATTATTTATCTTCACCACTGGCCCTGTGACTGTCAGATCCTTTTGACCTAAGCAGCCAGCATCTGTATACTATCATATAGTATAACCATGTTTATTTTTACTTTCTTAAGACATATATTTTATGAGAAAATAAAGTAAGTTTTAAAATAAGATTAAAGAACATTTGGCATGGCAATAAACTATAATAATGCATCCTTAATATTGGCAATTGGGGTACAAAGTAATTGGCAAAACAACTCCCAGGCCTATATAATGCCTGGCTATCTCTTCCTGCTCATTTTATAAGCCATACCATATCTTTTTTTCTTACTCCAGTTACAGCATAACATATCATATCATTCCTACTTATTTTTTGCTAAGAATAATAGTCACTTATTTTGGCATTCTTTTTACTCCTTTTTAAATGTCCTTCACTACTGTCTTTTTGCTCTATAAACTATTATTTCCAAGAAAGAAAAAAGTTTTACTAATGCCATCCAGAACAGCTTGCTCTCCCCAGCCAAAGTACTACTTTGAGGCTCTCTGCTGCCTCTTTCTTCATTTAGGCTCACCTACTATCTCATTTTCGATGGCATCATTTTCATTTTACTATTACACAGGGAAGATTTGAAAATCTCATTTATTTAAGTTGTTAATAGCTGAGAAGAATTAGTTTTTACCCCATATGCACAGGCCCCTAGGAGATTTGCATTTTAATGTAGGAAAATTATTTCATAGCTCAAAGAAATGAAATGGTTCTAATAGTAGAATTTCAAGCATCACTGACATGGATGGAGGAATATATAGGGTGAGAATACATATCACAAACCATATTACTTGAGATGACAATCTTTTCTATGTATACTTAAGCTTTACATGAATAGAAGTCAATATCCATGTCTGCACAAGAATAAAAATAAAACTAAATTTATTGCATGAATTTAAGTTGCTAAACAGTTGAATAGCCTCATTTCTTAATGAGGTGCATTACTATCTCTGCTTCTTATGTTTGCAATGTGATATCTTCATACCATGTAGCTCTCATCACTGCAATGCATCTTAACCAAGATCACCCTCAGGCTGACCAACTTTAGATAGGTTTCTTCCTGACCATGTATACCTGACCACACTAGAACATTTATTTTACAACACTTGCCATTATAATTTTTTCTCTGCACTTGTGAAATATACATTTTTTGAAAAGCATCTTTGAAAAGATTAGATTTTGATCTTTTTGATGCACTTCCCAAAGATCTGAGAACTATCCTGTTGAAATGTAATGCCAATAAGACAGTGCCCCCATTTCAGTTCTTCAGGAAGGTAAAACCCTAACTTCCTCAAGCACTTGATCTAACTTATAAAAACACTACCTCTCCTAAACACTAAAGAGAGAAAGTTTACTTTTCCTCCGGGTGAGGCTGATATGCACATATAGTTGTCTGATATTCCTAGATAAACTCCTGTTCTTTATTTTAGCAGAATTGAGTTCAGACAGAATTATGTCTCTCCTACCTATTATAATAGCCTTGAATCATGTCTTTCTTGTGTACTTAACCTTGTGTAGCACTTTCTTTTTTGGCTTGACAGTCTCTGCATGGGTGGGTGTAAGTACTCATGTTCAATTTGTACATGTTACACCAAGATTTTTCATAAACATCTTGAACATAATTAAAGGAAGCAATGTTCAGTACCTTTCTTCTTCACATCAATGGCAATTTCCTTTTCACTTTTCTTTTTGGCATCTTCTTTTTCTACTGGCAAAATAAGAAAGTTATAAGTCTCTACCTATTTAATATTTATATATTTCAGGACATGCCTAATTGCCATTAAGGCATCCAATTCATCATATATAGAGATATCCTAAATCAGAGCCAGAAGTCATGTCAAATATGAGTGAACTAGTACCTTGCCAACAGACCAATGACCTGGGTATGATTTATCTTTTCTCCCAGAAAGAGCAAAATTTTTTCTAAAAGAAAGAAATCTTTCATAAAAGTGGAAATACTAAGTGGCATTGTTAATTATGACAGAATTCAACAGCTTTTCTAAAGTATACTAAAAAGTATACATTGAATGTACCCTGAGCTATCAGGTTACTGTAAGTATATAAGAAACTATGAAATTGGAATCACATTTGGGGACATCAGACTAACTATTTAAAAGCAACCGACTTAAAAAAAAATAGTGTATTTCTAGTCAAATATTTTCTCTCCACTACATAAAATAATTTGTGCTTTGATGGAAATTTTATTAAATTTAATGAGTCAAATAATAATCTTCATAGTGACGTGTCGTCAAGAAACATGGGTGAATTAAAATTGAACAGCTTCGTAAAAAGGCAAAATAATCAGACAATAGTACTTTCTAAAACTATTTAGGTTTAAATTATCTTTTAAAAATATATTAATTATATGTTTAATATTTAGAAATTTCAATAATGTTTGACACAAAAAATAGCAAAAAAATAGTAAGGAATTTTATTCCTAGAAAACAATATATTTTCCAGTAGTACTAGATATTAATTGGTATAGATTATCAGACAGCTATTAAATCTTTTACCTTTCTTTTTAGTTTCAGAAGGAACTTTCTTCTCAGCTTTCTTCTTCTCTCCTTCTTGTTCTAGGGGAAAAATTTAAAATTTTTAAGGAAAATTTAGTACAAAACAAAGCCAAGGTTGGAATGAAGATCACTGTTAAGTCATTTCTGCCTCCAGCCAAATTTGTGACAAAATTTCAACTAGTGATTGGCTCCACTAAGTTATATTTTCTTCAGTTGTAAAACAACAGTACTTTTCTCAAAAACTGAATAATGATTACCACGTTTTCTGAACAGCCCTGGGCTTATACTAAATGCATATAATTTCAGGTTGTTGGTGTTGTTTACGAATCATAAACAAGATAGTTTGAGTTTTCAGAGCCAAGTAGTTATTTATTTATAGCTGGACATGGTGGAGCACACAAAAAATCTCAGTACTTGGGAGACTGATACAGAAGGATTACAAGTTAGAGACCAGATTCAGCAATTGTGAGAAACTGAGAAACCTAGCAAGATCTTATTTCAAAAACTACAAATAAAATAAAAGGGCTGGGAGTATAGATCAAATATAGAATGCCTCTGGGTTCAACCTCCAATAACTCTTCCCCTTAAAAAAGATATGGGCATATGAAATTAAAGTACAATTTCTTAGAAAAGATACTACAAGGGAGCTAAAATAATGAGTTTTTAATTTTCTTGAACATATTGAGTTTTATTAGAAATAATATATTAGAAGTAAGACTCTGGTTCCAGAAAAAAAATGTCTTTGAGTATAAACTCAAGGTAGAAGGCTGCTGGGTTCCATCCCCAGTACCAAACACAAAGAAATAATAATATATTAGGCCATTAACAATGTCTATTTTCATTTAGCGATTTTTCAGTTCTGGCTCTTGTCAACAGGCATTTAGAGCTGGTTGACATTTGCCTGGCAGTGTGTTGAGGACATAACTTCTACTGCCCTATCTGAGTAGTTATACCAAAGAGTTCCCTGACAACATTTGCTCAGACAATCTTAGCATTCAAAGGTTAGAGTAACTCTAGCTATCATATAGGACTGTATGATGCCCTCAAACCTCATGAAAATTTCTCTTTCAGAAATATGAAAAAGCCTTGGTCTGAGGGGCAAAAAGGGAACCTCAAGCACTGCTAAGCCAAAACCAAGAAAAAACTGGACTGGACATCCCTGGACACATTTCTGGTAAGCATAATCATTTCACATAGCAAAACCATAGGCTGAAACATACACAATTGCTGAAATGGAATGCTCAGTGATTTTAAATTTGAGCCAGTCATGGTTAATTTTGGAAGTAAATTTTAATCTTAAATT
Organism: Muscardinus avellanarius; assembly: GCF_963383645.1. Taxonomy (NCBI): domain Eukaryota; kingdom Metazoa; phylum Chordata; class Mammalia; order Rodentia; family Gliridae; genus Muscardinus; species Muscardinus avellanarius. Next base: position 76,859,121 of record NC_137794.1, read on the forward strand.
CTTTGTATTATTTAACTTATATTTAGAATATTTCTTTGCCATTTGTCATGTGTCTGTCATTTCAGGTATAGGTGTATTGAAAGATTTCCATTACCCAGAACTATTATAAGATTGTTAAGGAAATGTACTGTGTAATTCTAAGATAAATTCTTACTCTGTCTACTAATGACTGTATCTTATTAAATATATGAATTAATTCATTCCCTTAGGTTTGGAGTCTTTTTACCTACAAGATCAAAGACAACACTTTCTTTTAGTATTGGAAGTATAATTTATAAAAAGCCCCTTTTCATGAGTCCTAGATATAATCTAGTGTTGCAAAGGAAAATACATTCACACTTTGTCCAAACATGTCTACAGTATACTAATACAGCTCATCCAATCAGTAGTAAAAAGTCAACAAGTCAAATTTTGATGATTCCAGAGTTAGAAATAAACCAATTGAATTTCACTTTTCCTTTTCCTTAAGGTTTAGGCATATTAAATATGTAAATCATGCTTAAAATTCTGAATAAAGATACTTTTGATTTAAGTATCATTACATTCAGCTTCTCCAGAAGAAATTTTATGTAGCAGAACATTTTTCATCTTATCTAAATAAGTGCATATTCCAGGGAACTGAAAAAGCATGTGCTAAACATCATCTGATGTCATACATCAGAGAAAGGGTTATTTACATTACAGATTACTTGAAAACATTTTAAGCCCATATTGTCAATGGCATAGTCACCATAAGACCACAAATAAGTATCCAAATATCTAAGTTTCATACTATAGATGAGTTAATATTTTATTAAAAAGTTTGTGCTCATTAGTCAATCCTACACTGAACTTCAGAATGAAAGTAGGTATTTGAGGCTGTCAGGTCAAAGCTATTCTTTTCATGTTTTTAAGAGAAAGTTCTTGCATAATAAATCCTACCCTTTAAATTCATATAGCTGTGGTTTTATTGTGGCAATACAGTATTCTTGCCTTAGTTCAGATTGAAATAATGCTTCCATTATACACTCTGCCTGTGATTATAGCTATATACCGTGAGAGTCATGAATAAGAACAGAAGTCCACAAAAAGCAGGTATAAATAATGTACTTTAATAACATTTTTATGAATTAGACCTTTAAGCTGTCATTATGGGACCTAGTTTATTCACGGTGATTTCATTTAAAACATCAACTTCTGAAGATTCCACATTTCTTCAAGCACTATTGTCTGTGTTCTATAGGTGATTTGGCAGCAGTGGAATTAAATTTTTCATTTATAAAAGCCATAACAATTTAATTATATTCTACATGGATATAAAAGTAACCCATGTTTCTTTTATAAAAACTCTCCTTCCCCTGACTTTTTTCTCCCTCTGCCCTCAACAATGCCCTCACCTCCCTGTGTGGCTCTGCACTCACATATCCACTTTTTTCCTTACCCTCTCTTCTAATTTGTTTGCTGTTTCTTTTGCAACAGCTAGGAAGGGATTAAATCATTTAATACCACTGGTTTTCAGAGGGCTAGCAATTAAATATGTCTATAGGATGCAAACTTATCAGAATATTGCCTTTCTCTGGTAAAGTGTCATAAGCTTTGAAGTGATAGATTTATTTGGCAGAGATCACAGGAAAGGCTGGTTGAGAGAGAAATCCTCTCTACGGCATGAAGCTCTGAGCAACAAATATGTTATTAGCTTCTGCATAAATTAACATCAGATGAAAGAAAAATTAAACGACTTATTTTTTTACTTTCCAAACCCTTACAATGAGCTTTTCTCTTCCTTTTAAATGTTTTTGTGCCATCTCAAAGCCAGAAAATACACAATTGTTAATTACAGTTGTAAAGTTTTCTAAGCTGCTGGTTCCTAGCAAAATGAGGAAACAAATACAAATGGGTTTACTTTTGTGTCAAGTCTCTCCCTTTCTGCCTTTTTAACTTAATTACCCAGATTCTGCATATCAGGTGAGTGTTTTTCTCCTAACACTCTATGGCCAGGATGGATGTATTTTTGGTTCCAGTCAAGTAAAACAGGACTCCTTTCTTTCACAACAGTCTATTCCAACAGCCCTTGGCATTCTCTAGAGTGGCAGAGATTGGCCAGGACCCCAGCTTTTGGTAAAAATGGAAAATTGCAAGTGAGCAGATAAGTGCAATTATAGGAGTGGTTGTTAGAGTTTTCCCAGTGTTAGCTATGATGGGATGTGGAGCAAGAGAGAATGCATGGGGGCTAGTATTGGTGACCTTGGTCTGGATTTTGTGCCTGACCTTTTCTGGCTGTGAGACATTGGGTAATGAGCTGTGTCATGCTATGTATCCTTTACCTCATTTAAAATTCAGGGCTAATAAAACCTACACAGCCCACGTGTGAGGAATGGAAATGACTCAGCTAACGTGCCTGTAACAGAGCAGGTATTCAAAATATTATGTAAGTAATGGCTGTCTTTTACTATATTCTATAAATAACAAAAATCTGACCACATACCATCTCTGTCATTTTTCTAGGTATGGCATTTATTGACCTCTTTGAGCAAATACAAAGTAATTTTTGTTTTTTTATATTCTTAGTTTCAGTGTCTGGAATACTTTTTTATAGAGAAGCTTCAGAAAAAATATACTTATTTAGAAATAAAGCATATTATGAAGGAGCATTGCGCAGCAATGAAGAAGTAGATTTCTTCTCTGTTTTGCCGTATGTAACTGTAATAAATCATCAATCTCTGTCCTAAGCCATAAAAGGTAGGAAATGAATAATATTTGAAAAAAAAATCTTGAAAAAACTGCAAAAGGTTTGGGCTCATTGGAGAGAAGAAATTTTCAGAGGGGAGAAATATCTGCCAACACCTTAAGGTTGGAGCAGTCTAGAGATAGTCAAAAAATAGCATGGAGATAAGTCTGGTGGAGTGAAAAACTCAGGAGGGAGACGTCAGAATTGCAGCCAGAACTGCAGCAAGACAATCATGAAAATGTTGTTCTTCATGGCATGAATTTTCCATTCCACTGTTAGTAAAATAGGAAACCACTGGGAGGTTTTCAACAGAGAAGTGATATGGGTATTAGTGATGTATGGGACCTTTGTTTCTGGGTAGTATAAAGTGTCCCATTGCATTTTGTGATCAAATTGTGTGAAGAAGGCTTAGAAAAAAAATCAGTAAAATTTTTTTTTCCTTTTTTTTTACTCCCTCAAAAATTCCCTATGAATTTTATTTGGGACTTTTGAAGAAATAAATAATTATAGAATGATAATGAGAGTAAATCGCTTTACATTGTAATTAGGTTGCTATGACAGCAAAGATCTCTAAATTGAGGACTTCACTTGAGTTGTCTGGCAATAACTAAGCTGGCCTTTCAGAACCTGAATCCATTTACTTCGCCTTGATTTGACTTTAGTGATAGCTGAATTATTCTTAGAAACCAGCTCTTTTCGTTATTAGCTATTAACAACAAGCAGCTGTCAGTTAACACAGCACTTTTCAGTGACTACTCAAAGACTTTGAGATAGACAATTTATTCTCTTAAATCAACACATATTTATTTAATCTTACATAAAACCACTCTCAAGGGTCTAGAGTTTTAAAGATGCCTTCCAGGAACACTAGGTGTGAGAATTAGGGAGAAAGTTCACAATTAGTATAAGGATTTGTTGAGAACAGGGTGGGTATGTGGGAGCCAGCTAAAAGACTGAAACCCAGGAGAGCTGACTGGACTGAAAAAGCTACTCCTGAGAAGAGGAACCTCAAATCTAGTCAGTGGGGTCTGACTCTGAACCGACTGTGGCACATGTTATACCAATGCCAGCTACAGGGATCTGCGTGCTCAGTGAAAGCTCATGTCTAGCAGATATAGGCTGAAAAATATAACTGATATAGCATCACTCATGAAGCCAATGTCTTAAAGGTCCCCAAATCTTATCAGTTTAAATCCAAACTTGTTCATGATCCTGTATTACATGTTTCCTTGGATCCTTAAAAGAATTGTGAGAAATAGATTTTGTACGGTCAAACCAACATTAAATTATATGTTTTTTATTTGGTAGAACCACAATAATTTCAGCATGATAGGAATTTATACTAATAAAACACATAACCTTACAAACCTTAGCACATTCTTAGTCCTCAGATAAAGCCCACACTTTCTATAACTGGTGAGAAAGTGGGCTAAGGAAAGGTTAGCAACTGGGCTAACTTTACAAATCATGTAAATGACAAAACTAATTCTAAAGCAAGGATGACTACAAAGCCTGTTCTCTCTCCTGTAGCATAAGAAATGAAACTTTAGACAGAAAGTCCGTCAAGAACACGCAAGCTAATGGAGGCAAGGATATTAAAGGTATGCCACCTTCTGCCTCCTCCTGTCAAATTTACCTGTGACCCAAGGACAAATTTGTTGTTTCTGAATGTATTATGCAAAAAAAAAAATGTGAAGAGAAAGATTATTTAATACATTTTAAATTGCAAAAAACTCTTTATACCAATTAAATCGAATATTTATAACAGATAAATGAATTTCCCCCAAACCTTTTAAAAACATTAAAAGCTTTATTTTACTTCTTTTTTAAAATTTTTTATTGGTGCATTGTAGCCGCCCATCTTAAGGGGGTACAAGATGGTAGAGGCATAGACACACACACTCGTTTAGCCTTTCTCCATTTTCAAGCTCTTTTTGATGAGTGATTGCAGTAATTTTGGATGGGTTATGTTTATAAAGATGAGGGCTGCAACATCTGTTCTTTGTCACTTTTTACATAGAAACAACAAATGTAACTTGTGTGGGAGACACATTAGATTTTGTCTTTCTACTCAAGGCTTTTATATTTCAGAAAGAAAATGCTCAATTAAAGTTAGTTTGACTTGCACACAAGCGAGGTGCTTTTAGTGCACATGTACTACCCTTCAAATAACTGTAAAAAGAAATTGCCTTTGTGGTTATTCGGTGATGGGCATTGTCATTTGTAGATTTATGAAATTCTCTTTTTTAACTATTTTAAGTTTTTAATACAGAATCATTGTGTTTTTAAATATTTCATTGTGAACTTTTATAAATTGTTTTTCTAAAAGGGTGGAAAAACATAAACACAGTTCTTTTTAGCACTTTTTCATTATAAATATCATGTTTTTATATAAGATTACTTTTTCATATTTTATTCAATGCCTTTATACATTTTTTGTAATTGGAAATGGATTGTAAAAATATTTCATTACATTGAAAATGTCAAGAATGCCTTGAAACATTGGAAAATCGAGCTTTTACTTCTCATGACTAAATTATTGGCATTCAGAGAATAAGTTGGTTGTAACTGAGAGTCAAAAATATACATTACTTTAAAGTACCATTTATTTTCATTTTTATAATAGATGCTTGAGAGTTTGTATTAGGTATACTATATAAATTAGAAAATCTCAATAATTATTTTTGAATATGATTTTACTTTTAATTACTTTAAAAGTTAAAATTACTAGTGTATTTAACATATTTATAAGTCTGATTATAAATATGTAAGTAACTGAGTAACATTGCAACAAGCTTTTATCCTAAGAAAAATATTTATATCAATGTTTATATATTTTATAAAGAAAACCTGGTACTTGTAAACAAAAATTTTTGAGGAAACCATTTCTTTTTAATATAACATTTTGTCAAAAAAAATTGTTGACATAACAGAGATCTGAGCTAAACTCCATATTAAGAAAGTTATTAGAAGATTACATTCACTCAGATGAACAAAACATCTCATCCTTAACTTATTATTTGATCCTTTATAGAACAAGATGGAAGGGAAAATAACTACTTCTTGATATCAGAACATAAATTATGAAAGAGTAAGGAGACAGCATACTGGCTGCAATCTCAGTGGAAGGCTACTTTACTACGTTTCCCCCATCCCAAGTGCAGCTTCTTGATTTTAGTAGTATAAACACAGTACTACTGGGTGCTCAACATAAAGAGTATTCCATTGGGAGCATAGCATTACATTATTATTTTTTATTTTTTTACATTGACATTATATTTCCTTTATTAATTCATTAGCTACTAGGCATTTGATTCCATAGCATGGTTATTGTGAACATGGGAGTACAGGGGTCTCTTCAACACACTGATTTTATTTCCTATGGAAAAATACCTACTCATAGGGTTGCTGGATCATATGTAGTTAATTTTGTTGAGAACCCCCCGCCGTATTATTTTCCAATATAACTGTACTAATTTATATTTCTCCTTACTGTACATGAAGGTTTTCTTTTCTCCACAGCACCACCAGCATTTGTTACCATTTGTCTTTCTGACTTGAGCCATTCTGATTGGGGTGCAATGATATCTCACTGAGGTGTTTTCTTGTTTTTTGTTTTTTGGTTTTTTTTTGTGATACTCGGGATTAAGCCCAGGGGTGTTGTACTTCTGAGATATACCCCAAGCTCTATTTTATTTTTTATTTTGAAACAGAATCTCACTAAGTTGCTGAGGCTAGCTACAAACCTGTGATTCTCCTGTCTCAGCATCCCATGTATTAAGATTACACCTGACTTTCACTGAGGTTTTTGTTGTTGCTGTTGTTGCGGGTCTGGGGATGGAACCCAGGGGCATTTGACCTCCGAGTTACACCCCCTGTCCTATTTTTTTATTCTTTATATTGAAACAGGGTCTCACTGAGTTGTAAAGGGCCTCACTAAATAGCTGATGCCATCCACGAACCGTGATCCTCTGGTCTTAGCCTCCTAAGTGCTGGGATTACAAGCGTGCGACACCATGCCCGGCTCTTCACTGAGGTTTTAAATTGCATTTCCCTATTCATTTATAATGTTAATCATTTTTTCATATGCTCGTTGGTCATTTATATGTCTTCTTTTGAGGAATGTCTGTGTAGATTTATTGCTAATTTTCAATCAGGTTATTTGGTTAGTTTCTGAAGTTCTTTGTAGATGCTAAATATTTACCCCTTGTCAAATGTATAGTTTTCAAATATTTTCTCTCATCCTGTAGGTTTCCTCTTCACTATGTTCGTAGTTTATTTTGCTGTGTAGAATATTTTTATTTTGATACAATCCCATTTACCTGTTTTTTGATTTTGTTTTCTGTGCTCTTGGGGTCTGTCTTATTGGAAAAAAAATCTTGTCCTTTACAGATTCTATTCTTATTTGAGCTTTCTAAAATACCCTTAACACAGTGACTGCTCATAAATCTTGGTTTTGCTTTCCTCAAAGCACCTATAGAAGCTTATTTCAGTCTGTTCTGTACCTTCTATTCCCTCTTTTGATCTCTTCTCATCATCCATATCCTGTATTTTCTTCCAGGAAGTAACCCTGTCTGTTTAAATATGAATTAATTAATTTGACTCTTTGAATGTGTTCCAATCTTTCTGCTTACCCAATGTATCCTGAGAGAAAAAAATATGCACCATAACCACAAAGGTAAATTTAGAATATTTCTTTAGGAGGTAGAGTGAAGTACAAAAGTTGACAACACTTGTTAATATTTGTGATCTCACCGCTCATGTAAGCAATAGTTTTTAAAGTTTTTCCAAGCCATTTAAAGGCAAATGTCAAGTCTGTAGTTCAGTTGATACTGCTGCACTGTTAATTTCTTAATTTGGGCAAATAAACCAGAATTTTATAGGTTTTATAGAAGAAATTTGCTGAAGGGTGTATAAGAACCCTCCATGTTACCTTCACAAATTTTCTATAAATGTAGAACCATTATAAAATAAAAAATGAGTAACGATACAATTTTGGGAAGATTAAGCTTCTGAAATAAAGTTTTTATTTTATGGTATTGATTAGCTCACAGTAACAAAAGTAAATGTGATAAATTCATTCCTGTGAAGGAAAAAACAAAGGATGAATGAGAAAAGTGTAAAGCATGACAAAATTTTGGAGATGGAATAGACTTTTGAAATAATCTATTTCAAAATTATCACCTTGCTTGATGAGTAAACTCATTCTTTGAGAGGTTAAGAAGAATAATATGAATCTTAAATTTGAACATACATTCAAATTTCTGACTACACCCTCACATATATTTGGCAAAGACAAAATTGAGATGCAGAAGTAGATTGTAATGATTTTCTAACTGATAAATTTAAAGGTCCCATTTGTTTTTTGTTTGGAACTATCAATCTTTCCTTCCTCTTTAATATTCTTTTGCTTTTTATTTTTTCCATCTTTCTTCTGATGTTTGTGGTAATTAATGTTATGGGTTAAACTTTGTACGTTAACAATTATTTGGTTAAAGATCAATCTATATATTCCTATGAAGGTATTTTTTTGGGTTGATTGGCATTTATTTCAACAAACTTTGAGCAAAATGGATTATTCTTCTTAATATGAATAGAACTTGGCCAATCAGTAGACCTTAAGAGGAAAGCCTGGGGTCCCCCAAAGAAGAAGGAATTCTTCTTTCAAACTCCTTTAAACTGAAGACTACAACATTAGTTATTAACCCCAGCCTGCCTACATGTCCTGCAGATTTTAGATTTGCTAGTGCCCCCAGTTTCATGAACCAATTCTTTAAAATAAATCATAGGTAAGCCGGGCGTGGTGGCGCACGCTTGTAATCCCAGCATTTGGGAGGCTGAGACCTGGAGGATCATGGTTCGCGGACAGCCTCAGCTACTTAGTGAGGCCCTCTGCAACTCAGTGAGACCCAGTTTCAAAATAAAGAATAAAAAATAGGGCAGGGGGTGTAGCTCAGAGGTCAAATGTCCCTGGGTTCCATCCCCAGACCCGCAAAAAAATAAATAAATAAATAAATCATAGGTAGATATATTATATAGATAGATAGATAGATAGATAGATAGATAGATAGATAGAGTGAGTGAGCAATACATAAAAATTGTGTCCAATAGAATATTTAGCTTTTTGTCTCTGAAGATGTCTTCCTAAATCAAGTGTTCTTCAACATCTCACTTCTTCCATGAGCTCTATACACTAAACTCACTTTCGTGGTTGATATACCATCCAGGTATATTTGGACCGAATGTTTTTTGTGGTGTTTTTGATATCGCCTGTTTCTTTGAAAATTGGTGTTATTAGAAATATGTGTCATTTATTTAGAAAAAAAAAGAAAAAATGGGCTGGGTGTGGTGGCTCATACCTATAATCCCAGTACTCACAATACTAAGACAGAAGGATCATTGAGAAAGCAGGGTAAAGACCAGCTTCAGCAACTTAGCAAGACTCTCAGAAGCTTATTTTGATATTCCAGTTTAAAAAGGGGGAGGCTGAGAATGTAGGCTGAAAGTAGAATGCCCCTTGGTTCAATCCCCAGTACAAAAGGAAGAAAGGAAGAAGAAAGAAAGAAAACTAAAGAAGTAAATAAAGAAGCAGTAAGAAAAGGGACAAAAGGAGGAGTTACTAGGTTAAAAGAAATTAAACAGAATATTTTATCCAGACTTTCTTTATTATTTTGATATATATGTATGTTTTACAAATTTCCAGAAAGAACATATAACATATTATGCAGTCCAAAAATACTTTATAAGAAATTTTTTTCCAAAAATATCATAGATCTAGACTTCCTCACAACTGACTTTAGAAAATGCTGTGCTAAGAGCTTTGCTTATGACTCCAGTGTCTGTATTTCCTTCCATTGTAGTCTCTAGACTGTTGTATTCCACTATCCACCAGGGGTGACCATCTGTGTGAATCAAGCTCAACATGCTGCCTGACATATGGCAAAGCCTCCATTTCCTCTGCAGGTCAGTCTCCACTATGACCTTTATGGACTCCATTAACCAGTACTAGAGTCTTAAGGATTCAGGGTGCTTTGGCTTATGATGCAACATCAAGAGATAATAAAGCAAGGGAAAGAGAGATAATTGAGCTGCTCTTTTCTAACTTTCTCTGTGGCTCACTGATAATACTGCATGCCATTTTCCAGAGTGTTGGCGGCTGTATTCCCCTACTGACACAACGTTCAGAAGTACTGATTGGGCATTTCTTTTCTAAACATACACGGATTTCTGGGGTTGCAAACAATTAAATTCCCCGTTTCTTCAGGCCTTGTGTTAATAAGGGCTTCCTGCTTGGCTTAGTCTTGGAGTGTTCCTCCATAATCCTGTTCAAACTCTGATACATATTTCATTTATTAAAGTCTTTCAATAGCACATTTGAGTTTCAGGGACCCTGATACACTCAGCCAGCCCCAAATTGAACTCATTATTATCTATCAGAATCGGTTCTTATTCTTAATGCCATTCATTTACCCAAGTTAGATAAGAACTCTAGTAATTATGCTGAGCCCTAACCCGTAATTGCCATTCTAAGATAATGGGAATAGGCTGAGCCTTGTTATGAGACACCTGGCTTCCAACTGCAGTTGTGCTACTTTTAGTTTTGTGTTATCTTGAGCAATTTACTTGACTTTATCTGATCTTTTTAAATGATCACATCATGTTCACTGCTTGGAGTTGTTTTAAGGGTAAAATATGATTTTTAACATAACAACAGTAGCATATGTTTTTCCATGAAGAGTAGCCTCCAAAATTTGTCTTATACTGCAAATCTTCAAGGCTATCTTTCCTCAGTTTGTCTTTTCTCTACTTGAAACAGTGGTCTAACATGAAAATCAAATCATACTACTCTCTGTTCAATTATTTAATATCTCACAGTCTATGGGGAGGAGTAAAGCTTTACTTGTATTTACAAAGTTTTTCAGGACATGGCACCAGTCCTGCACAAAACATTATATTCGAGTTCAATGTAAACTGATCAGTGTTATAAATGCAATTAAATTCTTATCTTCTATAGATACTAATGAAAACACAAAAATGTAATGCTTTATTATATATGTGCAAAATCCCTGATATAAAAATGATACTGATAAGAACAGCAACTAGTGGTTGAGTACCTAACTGTGCTAGAAAACGAGTTGTTATATGCATTATTTCAGTTGATCCTCCGCAATTTTCTAAGTAGATACAAAAGGTAGTTTGGTTTATACATTTAACAAAAATTTATAAATAAATGTCAACTCTATTTATTTATTTATTTTTTACGAGTCTAGGGATGGAACCCAGAGGCATTTGACCTCCGAGCTATACCTCCTGCCCTATCTTTTATTTTTTATTTTGAAACAGGGTCTCACTAAGTTTCGGGGGGGGGGCTCACTAAGTAGCTGAGCCTGTCCTCAAACCGCGATCCTCTTGTCTCCGCCTCCCAAGCACGGGGATTACAAGTGTGTGCCACCACGCCCGGCTCAACTCCATTTATTATTTTGTTTTACTTTATTTTATTTATTTTTTGGTGGTACTGGGGTTCCTGGAAGCCCTTCTACCTCCGGGCTACAACCCCAGACCTATTTTATATTTTTTTTAAATTTGGAAACAGGGTCTCTTAAGCCAGCGAGGCTGGCTCCGAACAAGCGCGGTCCTCCTGTCTCCACCTCCCAAGCGCAGGGATGACAAGCGTGCGCCACCACGACTGGCTCAACTCCATTTAAAAGTCACCAAAAGATACAAGATTTTTTTTTTTACCACAAAGAAAATATTCTAGTAACCTAAAGTTCCATAAAAACTATTGTGTCGTAGACTTAATGGCATAAAAACCAAGGCCAAATTTCTATCTTATTATTTTATGTTTTCTGCACTCAGAACATTTCTCACTGAAGAGGTAAGGTGATAAATTTCTCAGCCCAATAGAATGGTAAATAAAATATTACTAGCTCCTGTAGAACAATGTCCTCTGATGCATCCCGGTAAAAATTATATTAAATTTTGTATGATGTTCCTTTCTTCTCTGTAGCTACATAAATCCAACTAACTTATTTGTTATGGCCCAATACAAGTCTTCTGGTTTTACTGCATAGCCCTGCCTCATTCATATCTCATCTTCTCCAAACTTTTACAGTCTTTATGATCTGTGCAACTCATTTTTATATTTCAGTAAATAATGCTTTAACAGTATTACCCATTGCCCCCAACAAACTTGATATCTCTATCAAAGCCACCATAAATTTTATACATCAACAGTGGCATTTTGCCATAAGGAAAAGCTGAGGAGGCATTATTTTGTTATTAAGGCAACTAATTATCAATCCACAAGTCTGAAGAAAAAAATAAGAGAGTTGGAGAATCTTTGAATCTTTGAATATAAATGCAAAAGAGGAATCTGAGGATTATTTAAGTTCAGCCTCAGTGGTTTGTAGGTGAAGACAGAAAATTCCTAAGAAGTAAACTGAATTGTCAAAGAGAACAGGTGATTTAATATACAATTAGTCCCCGTGTGTTCAAAGATTAAAGGCAATAAAAACTTCATCATGTCTACAATGCATGTGATGGAAAATTACAGTGAGATCCAAGAAAGGTTTGATATAACTTCAAGGCATTAACTAAATGGTCTGTCCCAGGCCTGGTGGGGCATGCTTTTAATCCCAAATTGAAGAAGGCTTAGACAAGAGGATGGCAGGTTTAGGAAGAGTAAATGGTTAGACCTTCTTACAAAATAAAAAGTAGAAAGGACTGGGGTGTAACTCAGTGGTAGACAGTACCTGGATTCAATCCCTAGGAAGAGTAAATGGTAAGACCTTCTTACAAAATAAAAAGTAGAAAGGACTGGGGTGTAACTCAGTGGTAGACAGTACCTGGATTCAATCCCTAGTACCATAAAATACATACGTGCATGCATGCATACATACATACATGCATACATACATAAATGGTCTGAAATAAGAAGTGCAATGCTACTTTCTTGAGCAGAATTAATACTGGGAGAAATCTTTTAAATACTATGAAAAGACAAAAATTGGTTATTACAGACTTACAGATGTGTTGAGCAATTTTACTCATAATGAGGTCCAAATATTTTTTAGACTTCTACTCTTAAGTTTCTAAATTGTTTCCAAACATCTGTGAGCAAATTTAGTAACATAGTCTTTATATAAGCTTTATGACTTAATACCTTAAAATTGCAATGTATTTGCAGTCAGACAACTTGACCTGTTTTCCTTAAATCAAATAACAGCCTTTAGTGTCCATATGCAAGTTTCTCCCTTTTTGCATAATGCCATTTTCTTGAAACTTAGTCCTAAGGAAAGTTCCAGACCAAAATAGTACATCAAGAGGACTGGCATAATCAGCTTCAGTAAAAACAGCTTGATTAATACTAAATATGTCCTAGTTCCTAATCAATTATGTTAATGCAGTGCTAGGCAGCACATCTGCAGGCCCATGAGCTCAGCACCACCTGACAACGTGGACTCCTCGGGAGCTGCTCAGCCTTGGGAGCCTCCTCGGTGCAAGGACTCTGCCTCTCTGTGCATTAGAAGCAGTTGGTGTTAGCAAAAGACTCCTGATAATGAAGCATCTCGTTACTTTATTCACATAAACATAGTGCTAAATTCCTGAATGAAATGTCAAATTAATTCGCTCTTTAAATATAACAATAGAACCTAAGTGTCCCACTTAACAAATAACACATCCATTTCCAGGTGACAAATTGACAGGCAAAATGTGGACTACTTGGTGTTTTATGAACCACTGCTAGGAGATAAATTGGAGCCAAACATTTGAATAATCTAACTATCAAAGTCTTTCTTAAATTGGTAAATCTGAGTTCATTGATCTAATGTCCATCTCATTAGAATCTGATGAAACTTAAGGTTACACTATTATTCACAGGTGGCCTCTTGTTCTGTGAACATTTGGGCAGGGTCATAGTCATTTGCCAGTTTTTAAAATGATCTCCAGTGATATGAACTATTAAAACCAAGTGTAAGATGGGCGTGGTGGTGCATGCTTGTAATCCCTGCGCTTGGGAGGAGGAGACAGGAGGACTGTGCAGGTTCGAAGCCAGCTTCACTGGCTTAAGTGACCCTATTTACAAATAAAATATAAAATAGGTCTGGGAGTGTAGCCCGGAGGTAGAAGGTTTCCATCCCCAGTACCACCAAAAAAAAAAAAAAAAAAAAGTAAATATAACTCTGATTTCTTTCTTTTTTATCTGTTTGGATTCAATTCTATAAGGTTTAGTCTAAAACATTTGCTCATTACTTATCTAAAGTATATACAATAGTAGCCAGAGATGATACTAAGAATTGTTTTTATTGACTTCAGTATAAGCTGTTAAATTTTAGTCTAGTTAAGATTTTTTTAAACGTATTATATCTGTAGCTGGGCATGGTGGTGCCCGCTTGTAATCCCTGTGCTTGGGAGGCAGAGACAGGAGGATCATGCAGTTTCAAAGCCAGCCCTGCTGGCTTAAGAGACCCTGTTTCCAAATAAAAATATAAAATAGCTCTGAGAGTATAGCCTGGAGGTAGAAGGGTTTCCAGGAACCCCAGTACCACCAAAAAAAAAAAAAGAGAATAAAATAAATATATTTATATCTATCAATTATAATCACAAACAAAAAAATGATAAAAGTCAACAATATGGTAGAAATGAAAATACATTGATAGAGTAATAACTTGCATAGATTAATTGAGTGCTAATATGGAGAGGTAGTACCAATGCGAGTATGGTCTTGGGGACTATATATGTTCACAAGTCTATTTCTCTTCCAACCTCCATACTGTAGAAGCATTGTAGAGGTCTTTTGCATCTTTGGTTAGTTTATTCATAGGTATTTCATTGGTTTTGAGGTTATTGTGAATGGAATTTTTTCTTTATTTCTTTCTTCATGGATTTATTGTTTACATATAGAAAAGCAACTGATCTATTTACGTTGATTTGGTATCCTGCCACTCTGCTGACTTGGTTAATTAGCTCCAGTAGTCTTTTGGTTGAGTGGTTGAGCTTTCTGGAGTCTTCTAAATATAGGATCATGTCATTTGCAAATAGGATAATTTTAATTGCTCTTTTCCTATTTGAATCCTTTGATGTCATTCTCTTTTCTTATTGCTGTGGCAAGAGTCTCGAGGACTATATTGAAAAGGAGTGGTGATAGTGGTCATCCTTGCCTTGTTCCTGATTTTAGAGGGAATTTTTGAAGTTTTTCCTCATTCAATATGATGTTGGCTTTGGACTTATTGTATATTGCCCTAATGACATTGAGATACATTCTTTCTATTCCAATTTTCTGCAGTGTTTTTTTTTTTTTTAACATTAATGGGTGTTGAATTTTGTGAAATGTTCTTTTTAGCATAGAGAAGTCAAATAACAAATGTTGGCGAGGATGTGGGGAAATAGGAACTCTTTTACATTGTTGTTGGGAGTGCAAACTACTTCAGCCACTACGGAGATCAGTGTGGGGATTCCGTAGAAAACCATACAATCCAGGTATACCACTACTGGGTATCTTTCCAAAGGGGTTGAAATCAGAGAACTACAGTATCATATGCATACCCATGTTCATAGCAGCTCAATTCGCAATAGCTAAAATATGGAACCAACCTACGTCTCCATCAACAGATGAATAAATTACAAAATTATGAGAAATACACACAATGGAATTCTACTCAGTAATAAAGAAGACTAAAATCATGTCATTCGTAAGAAGATGGAAAGACCTGGGGAACATTATGTTAAGTGAGATTAGCCAAGCACAGAAAGAGAAAGGACATATGTTTTCTCTAATATGCCCAAACTCAGGAGTATTAGAACTACCAGAGTTGATGGGGTGTGTCTATACAGCGCCTAAGGAGATTCGGCCTGAGCGGCCTACGGCCTAAGGCAAAACTTTAAGTAAAGTGATTCAGCAAAAAAGGGGCAAAGATGGCGCCTGGAGGAAGCTAGGAAGGCGTGGTTTCCCCATTCATTATGGGTGGGGAGACTGAGCGGTTTTTCCCTTTCTACCTTTAAAGGAGCTTCCTGCACACATGAATGGCTCATGTACTGGCCTAGGATTGGCTGTAAACTACGTGCTAGTGATCTTTATCCCGGATAGGCTAGGCTATTTCTCATGGAAATTCCCCTCGTGGCTTGGTGCTATATAAAGAACTGCTTGGAGAGAAATAAATGAGATCTTGCTTGACTTGACTCCCGGCTCGTGGGTTTGTGTTTGAGTCGTTGGTACTCATCATCTCGTCAAGCCCCGTCAGCTGTCGGGCTGGATTCCCGACACAGAGTGACTCCAGATAATGGAGGGGAAAACTCAGCGAAGTCAGGAAGGAAGGGTAGGGGAGGAAGAAGGCGGAGGCTTATTAGTGGAAAAGCTACATTCAACTGTGTGTATACATGTGAATATAACATTGTTAACCTGGTAACTCAGTAATGGGAGGGAGGGCACCAAGTACTCTGCGAATATATGCCATTGTAAACATGATCCACATTATGATGTGAGAATATAGTGCACCAATTTAAAAAAGATAATATAAAATGCCTACTATTGAAAACAATGATGTATAAGCAGAGTCCTTCTGTTTGTCCTGCCAACCCTACCACCATTTATGCTTTGGAGCTGGCTCTGTGGACAGAAACTATGAGCGCAAGTAATTCCTTCTTCCTGTATGGTTTTCGTGTCAGGTATTTAGATCACAGCGATAGGAATGCCAACTAAAACTCTGACCAGGCTGGTACTGTGATCTCCAACTTTCAGCCTCTAGTATTTTGAGCAAGTCAATTCTTAATGTTTATCTATTTGTTTGTGCTTTATTATAACTACCTAAGCAAACGAACAAAACAAGACATCATAATTTGTGTAAATTACATATCAAGATTTTATTGTCTTCACATAATTCTGACACAGAGAAGAACAATATCTGGAGCCAAGTAAAAAATAAGTGAAATGAAGGCATGGGAGTTGATAGGGACCAGGGGAAGCTTGCTGTATCCCAGGTATTCACACTCAAAATAAGTAAATAATTAAATGAGTAAATAAAAGACTCATGTGAACCAGAGACTTGTTTGTAGCTAAAAGGATAAGAGACAAGAAATCCATGCTTTGTTCTAGGAGTCATGCCATTCTATAAGTCGTCAAGAAGCAATGTCATTATAGAGTCTTTGAGAAGGATGCCTACCAACTTTAGCTCACAAACTAAGTAATGGTGCCTACTGACCAAACAATTATTATTTTTAGATTGATATTAATACAGTACTGACTTATAGATGATATATAAATTTCATTTAAAATTTATAACTGATAATTCTTCCAATTTTCATAGCAGAAACAATACAAATAATATATATGTTATATATTAAATATAACTACCTTCCTTATTCCTATTGATATTTTTCTTGCACTCTTGTGAGCCTTTATGGAATGGTTAGTTTCTTGGCCTGAAATATTTTGTGTTTTACCAGACCATGAGAAGTTAAAATTTCTCCACGAGTGGTAGGTATTTCAGTCTTTCTGAAGGACATCTGGCTGATTTATAGGTAACTAAGGTGACTAAAGTGAATTAGAACCATTTTTGGAAATATACAGCTGCCCTTCTCACTTTAAAACCATCTTAGGATTTATCACTCAAATATGATTCTGGACAAACAGCATCAGTAGTGCTTAAGAGCTTGCTTAAAATTCAGAAAATCCGGCTTTACTGCAGACCTACTGAAAGTGAATCTGTGTTTTCTAAGGATCATTTGTGTTTAATTTCAACATTCAAAAGGATATTTTTGAACACTATCAGAATATGATTTTTCCATAAGAGAAATGTGTAACACTTAAAGTATAAAATTTTATGTCTTCATATCCCAAAACATATCGTTGTCTCAGCAGAATAGCTGGTAGGATCCTCATGCTCCAAGGTTTGCATTGTAATATAATAGAACCATTTCTGGGCATGGAACTAGAAATCCAGGGCTTCACAGTGTTGCTACTTAGTTTTAAAGCACAAATAATATTTGTTAATTGTTAACAATAAGTCAACTGTGCAGGGGTTTTGAATATCAACTGTAAAATACACAAAAAATTAAGCAAATATAGTGTTCTAAATAAATTTTGTCTAAAGAGAGAACAGGACCACAGGCATAACTTGGTATGGATACAGTTGCATTTGTGCAAAAACCTGCAAGTGTTAGAACACTGTTTTAGGAACACTGTACCTGTTCAGCTACTCAAATCCTTCACTTGCTATTCAATGTGTGAAATATAACACATTGTCAGAAACATACTGTATGGTCAAATGGTCAAATAGGGCGTTGGTATCTGGTCAGTTGTAAAACAATTCCATCACCAAGGCATTCAAACTTAATATAGAAATAAAATAAAATACTATGTGGAGCAGACTATAGATTTCTGATGTTTGGCATAAGACAATTGATTGGCTATGTAAGAATTGTTATCCATAGAGTAAACCAATAGCTCTTAAAATTTAATCTGTAAAGATTTAGCTAAGGCATTTGTTAGAAGCAGATTTTTTTCTTCACTTATATTCTACAAAACATGATTCACCAGATCTAAGATGTAGTAGAAAGATGCAATTTTATTAAGCTTTATAACTGATATAATTAATTTTGATATCAATCCAAAACCTATTTGTGAAGTTGTGTGAAGACAATAAAATACAATCACAAGAGAATTTACTGAATTCATTAATATTAAATAGAATAAAGTATTAATTATTATAGCTTAAATATATGTATACAACACCTCTCTGTAGTAAATAATAATAATAATTAATAATAATAATAATAATAATAATAATAATAATGAGTATTTTATAAAGAATTTGGCTGTTTAGATACCACACTGAAAGGTCACCCAGGTAGAAAATAGCAAAACCAGAATTGGAACACAGATCTGTGTGACTCTGAAGCACAGATTATTGATCACTATACTTTTTAAGTAAGAAGTGACCAATACAACTATGGTCATCTTGGTATGAGGCGTTTAGAAAGTATCTAAAAAAAACCCAATGAAATTCTCAGACATTTCTTCTACATCAGTGATAAATTTATTGTGGAATGGAGTTTGAGGGAGAGAAGAGAGATAAGGGATAAAAGAGAAAAGATTATAGCTATGCAACATTTTCTGGATTTCATTTAGAATGATTTGTTAAATAATTATACCTGGGTGACCCATGGGAAACTCTCCTGTGAGAGTCACCTTCCCAGTTCTCCTTACCAGGCCTATTTTATTTTTTCCGTATTTTTTTCCAATTTAACGCACAAGGGTCCACCAGGATAACTAATTTAGAAACCATGGAGTCATTCTAATTTTTTGTTTTTCCCTCAGCAGTTATATATAATCAGACACATAGGTCAGTTGTTTGTCTTTTTAAACATCTTTCTGAACCATATAATTTTTCTTTATCCATTACCACAGTTTAGTTAAGGGCTTACAATGTGGTTGGATTATTATTTTCTTAAGCAGCTTTAAGCAAATCTCATTCCAACAGTATAGACAATAGAATGACTGCCATGTTGATTTTTCTAAATGCACATTTTTTTCGGTTCATTGGAAACTTTCCATCTTCTACAGAAAAGATATCTATTTGCTTAGGAGAAAACATTTGTAAATGCATATGCACAAACTATCTGTGAAGCATTATATAAGTAACACTGGTTGTCTGTAGGGAGGAGACTAAGTCATTGGAAGATAAGGCCAGGAGGAAGAATTTTACTCTTTGTCATTGTATAACTCATATTTCATACCATGTATCGAATGTATCAAAA
Organism: Muscardinus avellanarius; assembly: GCF_963383645.1. NCBI lineage: Eukaryota > Metazoa > Chordata > Mammalia > Rodentia > Gliridae > Muscardinus > Muscardinus avellanarius. Next base: position 76,878,583 of record NC_137794.1, read on the forward strand.
GCTTTTGAAAAATAAAAATGTCTTAGCTGAGTAAAATATCATTATGTCAAATATTTGCGAAACAAATGTAAATAAAACCAGGACTTAGGAAGGAAGGAGAAAAGAAAAGAATGGAAAGAATTAAAATAGGAAAAGAAATTTGGTAATAGTGTCTCAGACTGCATTTATTTGGAATTTCAATTCTTATTACATTGTAATAACACATCTCTGCATACTTTTTAGGAACTAGAAATCTAGTACCCTACTGGAGGCCCCTGTTCTATAGTATTTGGGGTAATCTCGCTGTACCCAGTCTCAGGCCTAGAAGCTTATGGGACAGAGGGTAGCAACTTGGAGTTACTTCTATTACATACTACAGATCCTTACCCAAGATAATTTTTCCCCCAAAGGTCCTTACTATGGATGCCAGTGGCTGCATGGGCCACTTCCCGGATGAACCATCATCAGCTTAATCACCCCTAACCTTGTGGGTGGAGCCAATAGGTAACTGTTTAGTAAAGTGGATACAACTTGTACAACTAGGCTAAAGTGTCATTTTGTGCAAACAGAAAGTTCTGTGAACAGGAGGTCTTTTTTATTGTGAGAAACAGCTAGAAGTGGGAGGGGCTGTGGTCTGGAGGAAATCTGCATTTGCACTCTTGCAAAAACAGTAGTGGTACACTTGGCTTTGTTTTATATATCCTCCCTGGTAGGGCAGGAATTGTTTGGCTATTAATCTCTGAATCCATTGTGTTTTGGACAACTGACATGATCCCATGTCAGTTGTCCAAAAATTGGGATGCAGTAAATAGTGATTGAAATAATGAATGACTAAAACCAAATGACTTTAAATTCCCAGCAAAATTGATTATAAAGACATTATTCTTGGGTTTTTTTGTTAATATTAAAACATCATTTGAAGAACTGCTTATTAGTTGTATCATTAACTCCTAATTATACAAAGAACATAAACTATATATATATGCATAAATCATGTATATATAATATTAATGTATTTTGTATAGAAAATACATGAATATTTAATATGTAAACATATACATATATTACAAATGTAGTTTCACTTTCATAATAATCCTAGGAGGTCTATACTATTTTTATTCCATTTTAGAGATGACAAAACTTACAAACTGTGAATTTAGCTTCTCAAAATTAGAGAATTTGTAAAAGGTGGGGCTCAGACTCAAACCTAGAAGCTCTGACACCAGAGTTTCTGACATAAAATTTACTAAGTTGTAGTAAATGCAAGAATTGAAAGGCATAATAGTATAGTGCCTGTTTGTCCCTACTTTTTCTAGCTTGTTTTCCGGTAAAGTAAGCTGGTCATCCTTCCGGAAGCTGAAGGTGATTAATATAGAATCAAGAGGAAATTTTGCCTTTTCCAAACGAAGCAAAACAGAATTTCAGAAAAAGTAAATTAAAAGTTCTATGTAACTAAAACTTTACGAGAGAGTAATGCATTTTTGTTATTTTTGCTTCCATTTTGTTTTGCTTGTCTACATTCTAATTTATGTACAACAGATATTGTGGAAAAAGTAGGTAAAATACTTGCCTTCAAGAATAAGTGTTGCTGTCGTGGATCTGGAAGCTTTTATTGTCGGTGATGGAGGGAGAATGGCTGGGCTTTGTCCTGTGTATACAAGGTAGGAGTAGGTGATGAAAAGAAGCATTAATAAATGTAATATCCACAACTAAAAGAGCTAGCTTGGTTTCCTGCATGCATAATTCATAATCCGGAGGATAAATTAATTTATTATGCAATAAGAAATCTCGTATTAGGTGAGATCTTTAAGATGCCAAGTTCACAGTTATCTTTAGAGCTATTTCTGCATATGTTATTTTTCATAGATGTATATACAATGACAAACATTGCAGCTGAATTTCATTAATGGAAAATCTATATGTGATCAAATAAAGCAATTTATTTTCAATATGCATTTTAAATTATGGAAACTAAAATCATAGAAGCTAGGAGGAATCTTAATATAGATAAATCATTTTTTTAACTTAACAAAAAATTCTCAAATGATATAATAGGCAATAAAGAAGTATAAAATTCATAGGCCTTTTGATATTGAACAGGTACATTTTCTCCTGCCAAAATAAATGGCCTGTAGTTAAGTAAATAATGAGCCCAAGGGAAAATATATTCAGTTTTATAGAACCCTTGAAATGTTTCTGAAACCTCTGGGCTTATTATGAGCTATAAAAAAAAGAAAAGAATTCTGTCATCATTTCTGAGTGCTTTTTTATCCCAAATGATTTCTTTAATTAACCAATACTTTCCAGGCTATGGACTGTAAACATTAACCATCACATGATCTGATATGAAATGCTTGCAAAATGTTTTAGCATTCATTTTTATTCCATAAGCTTCTGCAGGGTTTCTGATCTAGGAATCCATGTGGGTCTGTGTACCTTTTAACATCTCACTGACAACCAGATATTATCAAATGTCAGCAGACCTGCCTGCTTACTGCAATTTTCCATTTTTAGAATTCTTCAAAATTAGTTCTCTGTGGCTAATTATGGTTTAGCAAGCAGAGCAATCAGAATTGCACACACACTGCATTCCAGGCCTAGGTTCTCATATCAAGTACAGCTTAGCCTTCATTCATTACAGAATTCTCTTGTAGGCATCACACCCATACAGATGGAACATGCCCAAATATGTAAAAGCAAAGCGTAGTGTTGCACATCATACAATAGGACATATACAATATATATATATATATATATATATATATATATATGGTTATTATTTTCTAATATGAGCAAAGACTTGATAAAGAACATAATAAAACATGGAAGTTCTTTTTTAAATGAGCCAAGAAAAGGCAAGTTTGGAAACACCGAAAGGAAGCTTGATCCACACAATGTTTCCCTTGGCAATATTAATATGTGCTAAGAATTATTCAAGCCATTGTCATGAACTGGATCATTTAACTGCTACAAAAAATTTAGGATATAAGTATAATTCTCATTGTATAATTCTAAAGACTTAAGAGAACAGGGGACCAGACTATTCAGCTCCTATGAAGTGGAGCTGGATTTTAATGCGGGCTCCAGAGTGGCAGTGGCTAAAGCCCCTCTCAGTCTGCTGAGGCTACAGAAGGTCTCTTCTACAAGAGGTCCATGACTGCAACTGAGGAGGGCCAGAGCTGTGAAGCTTCCTCCCCAAATGCCTCTCTTCTTTGTGGGCCAAAGAGATCTATACTTGGAAAGATCTCTTCCTAAGCCTGGCTTAAGAGACTAAATGTGCATATTTATACAAGTATATGTGTCTAAGGTAGAATGATAGTTTGGTGCTTTTAAAACTTCAAATCTAGGTTTAAGAAGGAGTAATTAAATAGATGATGATAGCATAAAGTACCAGGACCTGTGAATATAAATTAGTTGTATCTATATACTAAGGCTTTCAAAACTGTCTTCAGAGAATGGTGCCTGTTGAATCTAAGCAAATTTCTACCTTTTCCTATAGTACTTCTAATAGTAGTACATGTATAATAATGATCTCTTATGGTCTTGATGAGCTCCTCAGGAATTTATTATATATGAGATTTCCTTGGAAATTAAGCACCATTTGTAATATAAAATACTCTTAAATTTACCTACAGAAACAATAAAGTCATTTTATCATTAAAAAAAATACCTTTCCTTACCACTTATTATCCAGCACTGAAGAACCATTAAACCATTAATTGCTCAACCCTATGTTCATGAAATTTCCTATTTACTAGCTAAAAAGACTTTTAAACAGATTTGTTTAATAAGAATGTAATGAGCCGGGCGTGGTGGCGCACGCTTGTAATCCCCCCACTTGGGAGGCTGAGACAGGAGGATCGCACGGGTTCGAAGCCAGCCTCAGCTACTTAGTGAGGCTTTCAGCAACTTACTGAGACCCTGTTTCCAAATAAAATATATATATTTTAAAAAAGGTCTGAGAGTATAGCCCGGGAGTAGAAAGCCTCTGGGTTCCACTCCCAGTACCACCACCAAAAAAAAAAAAAAATGTAATGACAGGAAAATAACATATACAGAAGAGCCATTGCAGAAAGATTCCTGGAGGTTAATTTAGATCTTTTCAGGTAAAGAAAGGCAAGACAGAGGAAAGGATTCCAAATAGAGCATATCTAGTGGGGAAAAAAAAAGGTTCACATATCAAAATGTGTAGAATGGTCAAAACAAACAACCAGAAGCCTCTGTAGCATAAAATGCAATATCTAGTTCACATTAGAAATTTTTATAGCTGTAATGGACTTTATTATACTCTCAAAAAATGACCAACTGCATGGTTTCCCGGCAGTGAATAAAATGAGAAAGTGAGACCTCAGCAAGACCCTTATTGAAAATAAGTAAAATAAAATAAAATTTTAAAAGGCTATGGGTATAGCTCAAAGGTAGAATTTCCCTGGTTCAATTACCAGTATCAAAAATCTTAAAATGCCGGGCATGCTTGTAATCTTAGTATTTGGGAGGCTGAGACAGGAGGATTGCTCAGGTTTGAAGTCAGCCTCAGCTACTTAGAGGCTCTGAGCAATTTAGCGAAACCCTGTTTCCAACATATATATATATATATATATATATATATATATATATATATATATATATATATAGTAGGTCTGGGAGTGTAACATGAAAGTAGAAAGCCCCTGGGTTTCCTTTTCAGTACCAAAAAGAAAAAAATATTAAAAATAAAGAAAGCCAGAAGCCTGTATGCTGCCTCCATGGTGACCGTGATAGGTGTCTTTGACAGGGATATTATTGACTCATATTATTGACTCGGGACAAACCTGTGTTGTGTTAGAAGGCTCCAAAACAAACCAGGCAGGTCATGGCTTGAACACAACGCATGACTTCAGCACAGACTTAGAGAAGGTCTCCTTTTATGTTCAAACAATGGCAGAGAATCATTTTGAAATCAGAGAACATTTTGCTATATGAATGAACATATTGTACACTCTACACTATTTTGCACAATAAATTATATTAGAATAGTGTGGCTATCATAACATTTTTAAATAAAAACAAAGTTATTTAGGATAAAGACTGGAACCTGACGGAATGAGTTTTAGCTCGGTCACTTCTGCGCTGTGTAAACTTGAAAATCTCAGGCTGTCTCTAAGCCTCAGTCAGGGACTTTATAAAATGAGGGCAGGTTTTAGGGGTGATCTGATGAATAAGTGATGAAGCACCAAAAACATAATAGATACTCAAAATATTAACTTTTCTTCTTGAAATTCGAACCTCATATAATTACGTTTTAAACCGCATCTATTACACAAGAGGATATGAAGCTGCCTTTTGAAGTAAGAAAGATAATAAATTGAACATGACGGAAACAGCCAAATTCATTTAAAAGAAAAACTGCTTATGTTTTTATTAGGAATATATTTCTTTGGAACTCCTGCGAATTTTTACTGTCTGAGGGAAAGATCTAGGTTGTTGAAGTTTACATTGTCACTCTAAAGATACCTTCCACTTTACAAGCTATTACCTGAAAATCTTTCTGACATTCAAATATAGTGAGTTGGCTTCCATTTTTCTCCTTGAGTGATTTTGGTTGGTTTATTTCATAATACTTGAATTGCATGTTTGTAAGTTGTCGATAATTTATTGATTTGAGTTTTTTTCTCAAACAAGTCAATTTGGTTGTTTGGGGTTTAGTCAAATTCTATAGGAGATGGTATGCATTGTTCCTTCCTTCTACTGATCTAAGTGACTGGCATTTTCTTTAATTGCTAAAATGATGAATGGAATTACTGGGAATCTCAAGTCAAGTAGGAGGCTATAAGCAGAATTCAGATTATATGACTGAGAAAACAATTCTCAGTACTAAAGTTGAATCTGTCTGGTTTATTTTATATGCTTTTATTGGTGCACTGTAATTATTTTTTCTAATAATTGTATTGGGACATTATAGTCTCACATCATACTGTAGTTCAGAGTAATCTGACATACGTGCACAAAGCACTTGGTGGGTTTTCCCCCATCTCCTTTCTCATTCCCCCTTCCCAGTGCAAGATATTGAGATTGGTATTCTCACATATGTATATAATGTACTTGGAACTGTTTTCTTCATTAATTCTCCTGGTGCATTGTAATTATATATCATAGTGAGGTTTAAAATCATATAAACACACATGCTCAGAGGTCTCCGTGTATTTTCTTTCAGGTCTTCCCACCCCCTGCTACTCACCTCATCTCTACATAATAGTTAGATGGGTAGTGATATTCTCATCCATAGACACAGCATAATTTGAACTGTTTCTCATCAATTTCTCCTTTTTCCTTCCCCTCCTTCCTTTCTCTATCTCCTCCCACTATTGAATTGGTCCCTGTCCTTAATTATACAAAGTCTCTTTTATTTCCCATTTTCTATCTAGGTTCCACATATTACAGAAAAATTTGACCCTTGACACTCTTGGTTTTTATATTTAAAGATTATTTCATTTTATCATTCATTCATTCATTCATTCATTCATTCATTCATTCATTTTTTGGTACTGAGGATTGAATCCAAGGCCATTCAACCTCTCAGCTACACTTTAGCCCTATTTCTTTATTTTTGTTTGGAAACAGGTTCTCCCCAAGTTGCTGAGGGCCTGGCTAAGTTGCTGAAGTTTGCCTCAAACCCATGATCCTGCTGTCTCAGCCTTCTAAGTACTAGGATTACAGGCATGTACCAACACATTGGATTCTAAGATTGGTGTTTTTATGAATATTTTCTGTTGGAAAAGTATTACTAGACAACTGTTGCTTACCCCCTGCATACTGTAACAAATGCTGAGGGGATGTTTTTTTCTCTGGTGTTTAATATAGACTTTATTCCTTTGGTCCTCGTTGCATTTACCTAGAATTCTTAAGTGTTAATACTTAGGGGTGTCTACATTTTTAAAAGACTTCCAGTTCTGCAAATAATGAATGGCACTGCATCCTGGAATGGAAAGATGTGAAGATCAAAAGACACTTATAAATCTATGACTGTGGGTATATGGGAAGATGCAAATATAAGAAAATTTTCTAATAAAAATGATAGACAAGTTTTTACAGCAATAATATCATTGACACAAGTTTCTCAGACATTTTTACAATGTATAAAATAATATTATTTTTTGTGATACAGAAGATTAATACCAGGGACATTCTACCTCTGAGTTACACCCTCAGTTTCATTTTGTATTCTTTATTTTGAAACTGGATTTCAGTTGTGGAGGGCCTCACTGAGTAGCCGAGGCTGGTTGTAAACCTGCAATCCTCTAGTCTTGGCCTCCCAAATAATGGAATTACAAACATGTGCCACCACACCCCCACACCCTGCTAAAACAATATTCTTCAAGAAATTAAATAAATAGAACATGACTTTATATTTTAGACTGAGACATAAGATTATTCTAGAACCATATTTTAACACAGATTCCTGACCTTCACATTTCCTTATTGAGCATTTCTGTCTCCTGCCTTATACTCTTAGACTACTTACAAATGGGAGGAAATACAATAAAGAAAGTGCCAACCACTCCTTGCTTTCCTACTTCATCTATCAAGAAATTTTGAGTTGCCACTTGTAATTATTTCAGAGCTACAAATTTGTTGACTGAACCAAGTTCTCTTCAGGAATTGGAAGTTATCTGGGAAAGGTAACAGTTTGTGTGAGGTAGGCAGGTGGAAGGATATTTTACTTCTAGGCATCTTTAGACCTTATCCTTGTTAATTGATGAATTTTTAAAAAAAATTTTATTAGTGCATTGCAACTGTACATCATAGTGAGGTTCAATCTGGAGCATACATACATACATGTACATGTACGCAGCTTCTGGTGTATTTCCCTCCACATCCTACTCCCCTCCACCTCCTCCCTCTCCACTCATGTGAGTACTTGATAGTAATACTTCACATATTGCTGTACTACTTTTTGAACTATTTGCTTCTTCAATCCTTTGTTTTCCCCTCCCAATATTCCTCCCTTAATTCCTCTCTATACAGCTCTCTCTCTCTCCACATTAAGTCCCTTAAGTTTCCTATTTTTTTTCTCTAACTTCCACATAGGAGAGAATCATATAACTCTTGGCTTTCTGTGACTGTATGATCTCAGCATAATATTCATACTCCAGTTAGAATGACAATAATCAAGAATACAAATAATAACAAGTGCTGGTGAGGATGTGGAGAAATAGGAACTTATGCAATGTTGGTGGAATTGTAAATTAGTACAACCACTTTAGAGATCATTGTGGAGGTTCCTCAAAGAACTAGGAATGAAACCATCATATGACCCAACTTCACCACCATATAACCCAGATATCCTCAGTATTGTTCCAAGAGAATTAAAGTTAGAGTAATATAGTGATACATGTATATCCATATTAACAGCGATACAATTCACAATAGCAAAATTATAAAACCAATCCAGGTATGCAAGAACAGAAAAAGAAAATGTAAAATACATATACAATGAAATTCCACTCAGCCCTCAAAAAGAGAAAAATCAAGTCATCTGCAGGAAAATGAAGAAAGTAGAGTATTTCTGAATTTCACAATGAGCTTTGCATCTCTTTTCTACTTTCCAGGAGTTTCTCAAAACCGAGTACAACCCTACATTTCTATTCAAAGAAAAACACAGCACTGTAAAGAAGGCCTGGATAGAAAAATCATAGCCAGACAGAAATAGAATGAAAGTCACTTTATTTTTTGTTGTTATCTGTTTGTTTGTTTTTCTTTTGCAGGTACCACGATTGAATCCAGGATCATTCTACCGCCAAGCACCACCCCCAGCCTTATTTTTTTCATCCTTTATTTGAAACAGGGTCTCACTAAGAGAAATTTTGTGTTTCACAGCTGAGGCTGGCCATGAATCTGTATGTGCCATCTCAACCTGCTCAGTACTGGGATTACAATCATGAGCCACCACACCCAGCTTGAAAGTCACTTTAAACCAAAGAGGACCAAGACACAAACAAATTCATTGGGAAAATAAGAGGAGGAAAAAAATGGAAGAAAACAAGAAAGCTTTCACCATTACAACCTCTTTTGTCTTACTTGAGAACATTACAGTCTCAGAATATTTTTAATCTATCACTCAGTTTTCTGAAACTTATAATTTTTCTCCTTTGGTGGCAAAAGACAAAGGTTTTTCTTCATTATTAGAGATTAATTTTAAAAATTTATAATATTAACCTTACAATATCTTGTTCTGGATATTTGTTGCACAGGTTTAGGGCTTGAAACTTTAGATGTCTAATGCAGATTCTCACTTATTCACAAAATCTTTTCATGTGTGCTTCTTGAGTAGACTTGCATTGAACCTATAGTGATATACATGATGGAACAGAGCATGCCTAAGTGAGACATACAACCAACATGAGAGGAGATGCTGGCCCGGACTAAGTAGTTACAGTGAAGATTCACTCATGCAACAAATGTTTATTGAGGGTCTTGATGAGACTTGTTCTTGTGAAGTGGACACACAGGAAGTAGTTAATTATCATTTAACTGAGGTCTCAGTTGTTTCAAGATGAAATGAGAACAATAGAATCTGCCCCAGCTGGGTTGTTGTATTTATAGAGATAATCATACAAATGAAATCACTGGAGGACAGCAGTAACAAGAGATCCCTGTTGTCATAAAGCTTACATTATGACAAGAAATGCTGGTGATTAACAATCAAAACGGAATACTTCAGATCTCACAAACGCAGGGCAATCAAAATAAAGAGGTGAGGCAGAAAGGAGGTGGGAGAAAAGAACTATGCTAAGTGGAACAGAAAGGGAGCCCAAGGTCACCACAGAAAAGGGCCCCACTAAAATATATGGGGTTTTGTGTAAATTAGACAAACTCACATAGAGCATTCTAGAATGTTTCTATTAGTGTAGATTTTCCTAAGGTAATAGTAAACATTTGAAGCTTTAGCATGACAGGTAGACTTTTTTTTAAAGATCACTGACTACTTTGTGAGCAAAAATAACATTTGTAGAGGAAAAATAGGAGAGGCAGCAGGAGATGAGCTAGAGACTATTGAAATAACCCAGGTAAAACCAGGCATAGTGCACACTTGCAGTCCCTGTACTGTAATCTCAGTCAGCACTAAGTTAGGAAGAACACATACTCAAAGCTAGTCTCAACAATTTAGCAATGCCCTCTGCAACATAGTAAGACCCTGTTTCAAACTTCAAAAATTTAAAAAAAGGGCTAGGAGTATAGCTCAGAGGTAGAATGTCTCTGGGTTCAATCCTTACTACTATTACTGGTGGTACTACTACTACTACTACTACTACTACTACTAATAATAATAATAATAATAAAATCTTGGTGTTGGTCTGATAGGTGGCTTCCATTGGAGAATAATTAATCCAATCAAATATTTGTTGAGTACTTATTTCATACCAGGAATTTTTCTAGGATATAGATCTATAGCAGTAAATGATGCAGGAAAAATCTTGTAATTCATGGAGCTCAGAGTCTAATAGTCTAAAAAAATAGTAACTGAATAAGCAAATTGGCAACAAGTAGCTAATTACAAAACTTATTTGGGAGGGGTTATAAGGAATGCTATTCAGAGTAATAAGTTTCAATTTAGAAAATATGATCAATGAAAGACAAGGTGTAGAGAAGTACATGGATTGGAATATGTTTTAAGCTGGATCTAATAGGACTTTTAAATAAATTTGATATGACAACTGAGAAAAAAATAAGTAATTCACAACTTGACTTAAGATTCCAAAAACAAGAAGAGAACCCTGACAGAGGGAGCATATTTGCCATTCACTCACCTACTTGCTGTCTATCAACCAACTGCTTATTAATTACCTATCACCTTCATATAACATTATCAGTTTTGCCAAAGCAATCATAAGAGTGGTATTGAAAATGAATCCATAGATACTTTACTGGGTTATGACAATAATATGTCTTATTGGTAGTTAGTCTTAAAGATATTTTTCATAATTTGAGAAAAGTTTTAAGCAAATTAGAATGAATTATTTAATGTATATTGGCTACATGACCCTGCTATAAGGTGTTTAAGACACCAAAGCTTCAACTTCTTAAAGAGCATCCTCCAGGCCAAAATGTTTCTACTTGGATGGTTTCTCTCCACCCTGATGAAAATCATCTCTAATATTTTTGTGTGTTATTATATATTTGCGTATTCGCTTTGATGAAAAGCAAGGAATAGTAGCCAAATACATATTTCATACATTCTTTTGATTAAAAATGATAAAGGTGATATTAATGTTTTTCTTCCTCATTTTAAATTTATAAAGTAGAAATAATTTTTCATAGAAAATCCAACTAAAGAAAGGAAATAAGATTGACTCAAGATTGTATCATTGTTCCATTTATTTTGCACCTTGCTTATGACAGAATACTTGATGTTTAGATGTAACAAAAGTAGATGCATAAATGCATGGAATTATAATTATAGGATTTAGAGATGTGAAAGAGATTTCTTAATCATCTTCTAACACTTGACTTTTCAGATGGTTAAAAAATGGTCTCTGTAAGGATAAATATCTAAACCAAGGCTATGTATTGAGATCAACTCAATAAAAAATTAAAGTTATTTTTACTTTATTTTATTTTATTTTATTTTATTTTATTTTTTGGTGGTACTGGGGTTTCTGGAAGCCCTTCTACCTCCAGGCTACACTCCCAGACCTATTTTTACATTTTTTTTATTTGGAAACAGGGTCTCCTAAGCCAGCACGCTCAGCTGGCTTCGAACCTGCGAGATCCTCCTGTCTCTGCCTCCCAAGAGCGGGGATAACAAGTGTGCGCCACCATGCCCGGTCTTAATTTTATTTTTTATTTACTTAATAAACTTGGAGAGTAAAGACAAATGACTGTTATTTAAACTGTTACCACAGATCAGTCATCGCCTTTGAAATATCTGCAACTATCCACTTCCCAAAGAAAACTAATTTTATAGTTTTCTTCAGTTGTTATTTTCTGTTTCTCCTTACTCATTGAAATGACTTGAAGAGGCCAATGTAGAGACTCTAGACTTAAAGAGCAATCTCTATGTTACCTGACTGCATTTCTAAACCTTGAGACAGATTGTCCACTGAGATATTTTTTAAACTTTTAGAATGTTTCTTTAAATTTATTAAAGTTTCTTTTATTTGTCTAAACAATTTTTCTTTCAGCTGCATAGTATATTGCATTTAAAATTTATATAGAGTGAGGGAAAAAGGCATAAAATTGCACATAGGGTCAGAAATAAAAAAGTAACATTCAGATAAAAAGGTAAATATAAATTGTGCTTTTCTTTTAGTATAACGACTGGTAGAAAAGGAAATTAAAGAGACAAAATTGATTTGCATTCTCAATTATAATTAGTACTAATATCTGGCCATGATGGTGCATGTCTACAATCCCAGCTAAATCAGGAGGAATCCTTAAGCCCAGGAGTTTAGAAACCAGCCTTTGAAACATACTAAGATCTTATCTAAAAATTATAACAATAACAGTAATAATTATAATCATACTATTTATTGTATTCAGAATCAAATGTTCCATTTACCATGGACATGTCCAATAGCTGAGGTATTTCAAATTCTCAGTGATAAAATTGTTTACAACATGGCCAATTCTAGTAATTCCTCAAAGCTAAATTCTTTTAGGCCTTCTTTGACTCCCTTCTGCTCATTTTCATGACAACCCTTCCCATTCCCATGGTACTCACTATAGACTTTATCCTCTAGTTCTCTGGTTAACAATGTATTTGTTTATTTCCAAAAACTAATTTGTTTGTGTTAATCCCCACTAGTGTATAAACAATTGGGCAATCAATACATATTTAGTAAAGGAAAAAAAGGAGGTAAGTGGTTTGGCATTTTTCTAAATTATCTAAACATGGAGAATAAATAATGCCTCTTCTCTCTCCTATCTTTTCTAGTTGTTTGATTTTAGGTTTCTATCAAAGAAATTATTTATAGGGAACTGCTAGCACTATTGGTTGCTTAATCAATCCCCAAACTACTAGAATTTGTTGTTTTCATTCCCCAAAACTTTAAGACCCACCAACCCTTGAAGATAACTTTATGTACATTCTCTTTCACAATATTATTTTACTCTAGCCATTAAAAATAAAATTAAAAATCTAACCATGATATTGGGTGATGTTTTGGCCCTCTTAATAGATACCCAAAAGATGTAAAAGCAAACCTACCCCAGATTCCCTCAATAATGTTGGTCCAAGTTCTTTGTGCTCTTGAGATGGAATCATAGTCCACTCAGGTTCTTTTAACTGGTCAAACAACAGAGACATCCAAAGCATATTTGCCTTCTTTGATGATTAAGAGTATAAGATTCAAGTTACATGTCAAATTTTAATCACAGGAGACAGGGTTCATGCATGTGTTCTGAATTATACCACTTAGGAAGCTGAGTAAAGTAAAAGAAAGGAAAAAAACACCTAAAAGGCAATGAACTCTTCTTTAGAAAAATACTTGGAATTATCCTTCAATCTTGAAGACAATATTTAGCCCTCTGAGCAAATTCTCTGACTACCCCTACTTTCCATTTCTTAATTTCTAAAGTGAACTTATAAAGGAACTGAGAGTATGTTTGGGAAACCAAATGAAATAATTCATGCTGAAAGCTTAGTCCAGTGCCTGGCATTCCTTGGCATTCAGGAAGCATTAAATTTTCTCATTATCATTCATAGGTTGTCATGATCTTTGACAGTCCTCCAAGGTCCTTATAGATGTAGATCAGTATCTAGAGGCTACCTGAGCTTTTCCATAACTCTAGTTCTACCATGAAATAAAAAGCTCTTTGTAAAATTCCTTTCCCAAATTTAGGGGCAGCCGGGCGTGGTGGCGCACACTTGTAATCCCAGCATTTGGGAGGCTGAGACAGGAGGATTGCGGTTCATGGACAGCCTCAGCTACTTAGTGAGGCCCTCTGCAACTCAGTGAGACCCTGTTTCAAAATAAAGAAAAAAAATTGGGTAGGGGGTGTAGCTTGGAGGTCAAATGCCTCTGGGTTCCATCCCCAGACCTGCCCCCCCCAAAAAAAAAATTGAACCGAGGGGCATTCTAACTCTGGGCTACACCCCAGAAGCCCAATTTCTTTTTATTTTATTTTCATTTTTATTTTTATTTTGAAACAAAGTCTTGCTAAGTTGTTGAGGCTGCCTTTGAACTTGTGATCTTCCTGTCTCAGCCTCACAGGTACTGGGAGTATAGGCTTGGGCCATGGTTCCCAGCCAAGGGTTTAATTTTTTAAGCAATCACATTTTATTTCAAAAATAGGATTTCTTCTCTGATATATAAAGTTTTCATTTCCAAGAAATAATTTGTTTTACTTTTCAATCACCCTATTAAGGTATTTTCACACCATCAGTGCCTGAACAAAAGGAAGAGACATTTTAACTGTCTCTCCCCCACCTTCCCTTCTGTCTGCACCTGTGAGAAAACCTTACATTTTTATTTATTTATTTATTTCTGTCTCTGACCCAGGCAAATATGCTATGTGCAAAAGCAATTCAGAGACATGAAAGCCTAAAGCAGAGCTGAAGAGTCAATTAAAAAAGAAGAGGAGAAAAAAAAAACTTGAGATTTTGCTGTAGCAGAGAATTTTCTACAGGATGCTTTAATAAAGATGATAAAACTCTGCTTCTTTTCAACTTTAGGCATATAACATAAGAAAATATTTCATAGATAAAGGATGAAATGGTAGTATGCTATTAAGATTTATTTAATAGCCTTAACACTACAATTAAATTCACAAGTATAATCTCAGAGGAATGACACATTTGGAAGTCAACCAGTCTCTATTCCTGTTTTAAATTATGTAATGCATAGTATTTTGTCTTTTCAAAAAAAGCACCCTATACTGTCTGCAAATAGGCTGTTTATACTTGCTTAACATAATTCTCCTCTGGAAGAAGATTATTATTAACATAATCATTGTCCTAAATTATATAAAATAGTATGGTTCACATTTTATGCAGCCACCATATAAGAGAATATTAAATGATCGGTTTGTTTCTTTTAGGTATTTTAATATAGTGGGTTGGCTGCTAGCCCACGTCTATCTTCACTCATTTTTTTTTTTTACAAAAAATTGCAATTGTTGCAAATAAATCTTATCTTCTAAACAGGAACTCATTACCTAACCACTGGATGGTACAATAAAAAACAGCTTATAGATGACACTTTTTGTCTCAAGAAAGCAGTGTATTAATCACAAAGCAGAAGTATTGAATACAATATAGTAGTACGTATTAATCACAAAGCAGAAGTATTGAATACAATATAGTAGCAGACATTTGCAAGTCAGAATATAAATAAGTATAAATGAAAAAAGACATTAAAGTGTAATGGGGTCTAATTTGAAAGAAAAGAACAGTGCAGATCACATCAATATGATGTAAATTTATTTTGTTCAGTTTTTACCCTGTATTGATTTCTCAGATGCTATTATTAATTTTAAAAAGTATTCTCTTTTTATCACTATTGTTTTCCCTCAGGATGAAAAACATAGTTGACCATCTAAATAGGAATAAATATTGAACCATTTTAAGCACTTAATAATAAGAACCACAGTAAAGCAGGAGATTCCTGAACAGAAAATACCTTAATGAAGCCTATACTGACCATGTGGCCGTCCTCTCCAGACTTTCATAGTGAGTACAACCTGCATGGTATGATTTAATGCTTAATTAGTACTTCCTTTTGTTTATCCCTCAGCTACTTAATATTGCTCATTACTTTATTTGTAATAATCTATGATTGGATCATTACCTCCTTCTGCTTTAAAACTCATGTTGTGACCAGTAGCACTGAGTACCTTGTGGAGATACAGTAACTGCTGGGAGACTGATTAATAGAATGACTTTGAACTTATCAACTTAGATATTGATGATCATATAAAGAGTCAAAATAATCTGCCTTTAAGTATAGGATAATTATTACTTCCATGTGGGTATAACAGTATAATGCCTTATCATCGACTATTTTAGAATACTAAATTATAAAATCTGTTAAGCTAGTATAGAAGTTATAGAAGTATCCAATTGTATTCAACAAATGGGTAAGCAGTCTATGCTCAGTGATATTAATATTACTATTGAAAATTCCTTTTTTGTCTTTGTCTTATACAAGCACAAAAATGCTATATAGAAAAGGGGCTATGTAAAAATATTTTTACTAAATAGGCCTCTCTCAAAATAACTATATCAGAAGAGTGATGGGGTCTATTTACTATTTCCTTATTTTAAAAAAAGGACTGCTTGCACAATTTTGTAATTCCAGTATTTGGGAAACCAAGATAGGAGAAGTTCAGGTTTGAGGCCAGCCTCAGAAACTTGGCAAGGCCTTCGGCAACTTAGTGAGGCCCTGTTTCAAAATAATATAAAATAAAATAGGACTGTGAGTATAGCTAAGTGGTGGAATGCCCCTGGGTTTTCCGGTACTACACAAATTAAAATAAAACAAAATAAGGACTGTTTAAGAAAAGAAATAAGAGTAGGTACCTATTTGAGTGGTTTAGATTCTGTATTTATTATCCACTATATCTAAGGTCACAAATGAGCCTCAGAATAGCACTGGGTAATATATTCACATAAATTACTAGAACTCCACTTTCATCCTTACTCTTGCATATAAGCTGAAAGATAAGATTATCGCAAGACATGACACGTTAATAAATAACACCTAATTAGTTTGATAATTCCTTGATTAAGGCTTAATTTTCCTTGCTTCTCATGCAGCAATTCAAATTACCCTCTATTATTTGTTCCTCTTTCAAACTATTTTAGAACAGGCTTTGCATAGTCCCAGTAGGTTATCTGAGAAGGATTTTTTTTCTTGTCTGAGCAGGTCCATGACATTAATAGTGACAAAGCTGGACCAAAAAGACACTTTAATGAATCTTCCCTCACAGTACAGATAAACCTGAAAAATCTGATGCCTCTTTCAAAAGTCTAGGAGAAAAAATTCTGAGAAAGTGAGAAAAACAAAAGCTTAGGCCATTTTGTTTATTTTGTCTGGACACAGAGAAAGTGAAGCCATGTGAACATTATATTAATGGAAGAGAAGCCTTATTAACAGCCTTTGCCCCAAACCTAAAAAGTGTTGTATCTAGTAGAGCCGACTAAGAACGTAGGAAGCATCAGTACAAGCATGTCAGCTCAAAAGTACGTGCGTCTATTTCTGTGTACACCCCAGCTATTCATAGTGACTAGGATGTTCAGTAGATTGATTTAGACAGAGATGACAATCTGATACATTTACCTAGAGCAGTTTCCACAGACTTCAAATAATCAGAAGGCATCTCTCAAGGGGGAGCGGCAAGTCCAGGAACTATGAGCTCTCATAATTAAACACAGGCTCTCTCTCTCTCTTTCTTCTATCACAGTAGCCTAATTCTGTATGCTGCCTGCAGTTTACAATGCGTGCATCAGTCTTTGTTAATTCCAAGCTTCTGTCTCTGGAGATATTACCAATAACTTCTTAAGAAATCTTTACAGAGGTCTATTTGCAATGCTTAAAAACCTGTCATCTTTTTAAGTAACAAGATTATTTCTAGGGATGAATAAAGAGGGCTGCTCTGGGACAAACATTTCTTTTTTCATTGAGATAAATACTATACATCAAAAATTGAATTCAACAAACATATCATGTTTCTGGCAAGGTAGGAGGTAGTGGGGATTTAAAGGCAAATGTTTCTTGAAGGTTTATATAAAGCAGTAAAAGAAAACTTAATAAGGAGAGAATTATAATCCATATGGTAATTAAATCAGAAAGACCAAAGAATTGGTAGGGAGAGAAAACACAGTTTTACTGTATCTGGGAGCCATCATCCCCACTAAGCACTTAATGCTTAGAGTGCGTATTATACTTGTTATAGTCATGTGTTTCAATTATGTGTTATGTGCATGTCCATTATGTAAGCCATATCTTAATTCTGTAAAGGAATGTCTACTATTTAATTTGTGGGTGAGAAATGAGGTCAAGGGTAAGCGGAGGGACTTGCCTATGCCCATTTAGTGTTTTTTCTTAAGTAATTAGCTACTGTTACAGAAATAGTCATTCTTATTTAACTCTCTCCTCTCTTACCTATTCCATGGTCCCCAAAAATGCTTTTATCTGCTTCTTCTGAAATTTTTCTCACAGTTCATTTTGTGAATGTTTTTTTATTAGGTGCTTTGTTACTAAGTAACTGAGAAACCCAAGGTTTTGGGCTTTACTTTACTTTAAGAAGGACCAGCCAGGCCTGGTGGCACACATTTATGATCCCAGCATTCAGGAGGCTAAGACCAACGATTATGGTTCGCCGACAGCCTCAGATACTTAGTGAGACCCTCTGCAAATTATTGAGACCCTGTTCCAAGATAAAGAATAAAAAATAGGGCAGAGGGTGTAGCTAGGAGGTCGAATGCCCCTGAATTCCTTCCCCAGACCCCCCACCCCCCAAAAAAAGAAGAAGAACCATATTCCAGGCTCCAGTAAGTTTGAGAAAGTTTCTACTACCAAATTAAAAGAAAATTCCAACAAATTCATAAAGTGACCTAAGTCGCAATAAACAAAATAAATACAAGAATATTTTCTGAAAGATTTCTTTTTTAGATAAGTGTATGTTTCTTATGATATCTTTGTATTTAGGGGTACCATATTTTTCTTTTTTAAACCACTGTTTTAGGTTCATTGGAAATTTTTCTCAACTTGGAGAACTATAATATTTCTTAAAAGTAAAAATGCAAATCTAAATACTATTACATTGTGTATGTATACCATACCTTAAAAACTGCATTCATCAGTGGATGTCCTAAGTTATAGTTAAGAGAAATAAGCTCTAGTATTCTATTGCACAGTGCATAATGTACTGTATATTCCAAAATATTATGAGAAAAGTGTTTAACTGTTCTCACCACAAAGAATTATTAAATTTTCAAAGAGATAAATGCTTACCCTGAATATTAAGCAATTGACACATGTATTTAAATATCACGTGATATCCCATATATATGGGATTTTTCTCTTTTCTTATACTAGTACTAGCATTGTGAAATAAATTTTCCTATTAAAAGAGATAAAAAACGAAGGAAAATATGTGCACACATAATAATTTCATTTAACCATTAATTCATTTATCCATTAATTTATTCATTAAATTCATTTAATCAACCTTTAGAAATAAGTTTTATGAAGAAACCGAGATTGGAAAAAAAAATCAGACAAGCAAAGGAGTAAAAACTTAGCTTGAGCAACTCAGTGGGTTTATATTTTCTCCATAGGTTCCCAGTGTACTATCGAGGTCCATTAGAGTCATGTGAAGGTTAGTTTTATTATAATTATTGTTTTAAAAATATTGTAGCCGGTGGTGGTGGCGCACGCTTGTAATCCCCGCGCTTGGGAGGCAGAGACAGGAGGATCGCACAGATTCGAAGCCAGCCACAGTGGCTTAAGAGACCATTTCCAAATTTAAAAAAGTATAAAATAGGTCTGGGAGTGTAGCCCGGAGGTAGAAGGGCTTCCAGGAACCCCAGTACAACCAAAATTTTATATATATATATATATATATATAATATATATATATATATATATATATATATATTATATATATACCTGATAGTTCTTGACATACTTTTCTTATAGATTTTCCAAAGAACAATAAAATTTATATTTTAAACAGAATAAAATCGATTATATCCATCATAATCAACATGTGGCACCATTTGAGAGTCTGAAAAAATCCAAGGCATTTTAGAAAAATATTTTCCCTACATATTGAACATTCTCCATGTCATCACCTAAAGAATTATTTCATTAATTTCTTTTCCAATAATTCTTAAGACTAAAATAAAAATATAGCATAATAATAGAATCGTCTGGTTGGTGAAACTGTAAACCCATCATCACTATCTTGTCCTTAGCCAGGTTTCGTATGGTGCTAATTGAAATTTTGCATCATCATTTAGAAAGATGCATTAGAAGCCTAGAGATACATTTTCTGGTATGTTTTTAGTTTCCTTGAACACAGTTTAAAATTCAGAATATCTATCTATAACTACAAAGAGAAGAGAAGTGACAGAGGAAGCCAATTCACAATTATTAGATAAATCAGAAAATGAATGCAAAAAGACAAATAGCAACAGGATAGACTCTAATGATTAGATCAAAACTGAAGTTGATTCTACAACTTAAATTTCAGACACTCTGAGTTTTCGGATGAAAACAGATTCAAGAATCAATAAAAAGACATTTCAAAGGACAAATACACATATATGTATTTGTATATACATATATATACATATATATTTATACATACTTTATACATACATATATTGTGTGTGTGTGTATGTGTGTGTGTGTGTGTGTGTGTGTGTGTGTGTGTGTGTAGTCAGGCCTTTAAGAGGATAGACTTTATCATGCTATATTTTGTGACAAAAACCTGAGTTATCCTATTTTACTAAAAGAATATGTTATAATACTCTTTCACCATAAAACCTATGTGCCAAAATTTATGTATTTATTTATTTATTTATTTGTTTATTTATTTATTTATTTATTTATTTATTTATATTTGTGGTACTGGGGATGGAATCCAGGGGCATTCTACCCCCGAGCTACACTCACAGCCCTGTTTTTTATTCTGTATTTTGAAACAGGGTCTCACCGAGTTGCAAAGGGTCTTATAAGTAGCTGAGTCTGTCCGCAAACCATGAACCTCCTGTCTCAGCCTCCCAAATGCTGGAATTACAAGCATGTGCCACCACGCTTGGTTCAAAATTTGCGTTTTGAAGGGCACAAATATGAAAAAAGTAAAGACGAGTATTAGAAGAAAATAGATAATGTATAAATGAGTAAAATGATCGGACTTATCATTATAATTTGTGTTTATTAATATAACAACAATGCTTTCTCATTATGGAATAAAGCTGACATTTTCTTTTTAACAGAAGTATTCCCATCTGCAGGGCATGGTGGCACATGCTTGTAATCCTAGTACTTGTAAGGCTGAGACAGGAGAATCACACATTCATGGCCAGCCTCAGCTACTCATTGAGGCCTCCTCATCTTAGTGAGACCCTGTTTCACAATGAAGAATAAAAATTAGGGCTGAGGTGTAGCTTAGAGGTAGAATGCCCCTGGGTTTAATCCCCAGTACCACACAAAAAAATATAACAATTATTTCTATCAGATATTTTAAAAATCAGCTATTGCACTTAATAATGAATATTCTAGAAGAAACAGGAATTATAATATGTACAACCTAAAGATGTTTTAAACCTTAAATTTGTACCTACATGATGGATAGACTGAAGCCTCATGGTTAACAGTTGATGACCAGATAATTATTTTATAAAAATATTTTCTACTTAGGGTATACATACCTTCAAAATCTGCAAAATATGGAATAAACATTTTTTCTATTCTTCAATTATCATAAAAATTTTGCAATCCATTTGTTCTAAAATTACTCAAAATATTTTATTTTTATTTTTTTGTGTGTGTGGTACTGAGGGTGGAACCCAGGGACTTTTATACCTCCAGGCTATATTCCCAGACCTATTTTATACTTTATTTGGAAACAGGGTCTCACTCAGTTGCTGAGAGCCTCACTAAGTAGCTGAGGCTGGCTTTGAACCTGTGTGATCCTCCTGTCTCAGCCTCCCAAGATCTGGGATTACAAGCATGCACCATCATGCCCGGCTTAAAATTATTCAAAATATTTTTAAAATAATTGAAAGTTCTAGTTGACAAATAGAAACAACTATTTCTGCTATACTAAAATTACTGTGTGCATCTTCTGAGTCTCCACTGCATTCATTGTAACATTATTCATATCTCAACAACCAGCTTACTGAATGAATTCAACAAGTACTTCCTGATTGGACATTATAAGTCCCTGAGCTTCTGTTGTGTAAAAATAACTAGATATTTGGAGTTAACGTGAGTATGTTTTTTGGCCTACCTTCCTTGGAGCAGGATTTTGTGAAGAAGTATAAAGAAAGGCTGAATTTTGGCTAATCTTCTCTAATACAAATACATTAGATTAAACCATTAAATAACATTAACTATAATGGAATTATATTTGTCTTCTTCTCAGCAGGATCAAGCCAAAATACAATTAAGTATTACTAAAGTACAAGAAAAGGATCTTCATAAAATGAGAGCACTAACTCAGTTCTCCTGGCTCTATCTAGCTATAGACTCATTGAATTGAAAGATAGGATGCCAAAGAATATCTTATGATAGTCACAGAAAATTTCGGTAGGTAAGTATCCTCAATTTTAGTAAAAATAAATGACAGAAAGCAAAATAAATTACTTTGACATAAATGCTTGGCTCAAATAAAAGTCATACAGTAGCTAGAATGGCAATGTTGGGATAACTTTTAAGGAATAAACTTTGACTTATATTAAACTTTAATCATAATAGCTACAGAGATGAAAGGTGAAAAAAAGAGTGTGAAAATTACTAACCAAAAGAATTCTAACCCTCATTTATGTATTGAATATTTAAATTGGTTTCTTTATCTACATTGACTATAAAAAGGTCTGTGAGCCATGTGATTTCTTACTTATAGAAATTGGTTTCTTCTTCAACTCTAATGACTTTGTCCAGAAATCCATGCAATTCACCAAGCCCAGGTAGAACAGGAAGAAGGAATATGAACCTGACATGCAAGCATATGATGTTTTTTTTAGAGTGTGCCAAGTGAATAAAACTACTAGTATAACTACTGCTTAAGGAAACTGCCTAGCTGTGAACTATTGAAGAGAAAAAAAATGGAGTTATTAGGGCGGTTGTTATAAATCTGAAAAAATTTTACCTTGACAATTTGTAGACTCAATTTCAACACAACAAAGTGGAAAAATATTGAGTCTCTGTTGTAAATAAAATTTGTATTAACTAGTTTTACTATTTCTTTCACAAGATAATGACATGATGAAAACCCTAGGATGAAAGTGAGGGTTATCAGCCTCAAGATAACCACTACAGGACAGTATCTCTTTCTGTCTCTCTGTCCCCCTCTCTCTCTCTTTCTCTATCTCTCTGCTAAGGTCTTTTCAAAACATATCCTAAAACAGGGACAAACTATACATTCAGAGGATTCCATAGTGAGGTTTTTATGTCATTGAAGAGCATACAAGAAAGGATTTTGCAAAAGGGAGATCTTTAGTGTACCTAGTATTTATAAAATGAATAGAGAGATGATAGGTAGATAGATAGATGATATATAAGATAGATAATAAATACTACAGCTGTCTATAAGGACAGCTTTGACAGTATATATACTCACTTTCTAGATTTGAACATAAAGTTCTCACTGCTCTAACTTAATAAAAAAATGAGTCAGTTAAAGAAGAAATGTAGATACAAACTGGCTTATTAAGATGGTGTTTATAATCGAAGCAGAGATTATCACTGACCACAGGGATTGCATACTCAATATTCACTATACAGAATCAGAAAGAGCAACTCGATTCATTTTAAGCTATAACAATAAAACTCTAGGCACAACTTTTAAGGATATCTTAAAAGTATATTATTTGATATGTAAAGAGGAAAAACTTAGAATAATGTCATAGTATTGCACATTTCATCAGTAAGAGCCGTATAACTCAAACTGCATTTGGGGCTACTTTTGAGGGTGTGACAATATTCTACAAAGGAATTACTGGATTCCAGGGGGATAAATCAAATTATGGTTTTAAAAACTCATTACCAATAATTAATAATGAACTCTAGCTAAACAATAACAGGTGTTCCACTAATCTTGAATAGAAACAGATGGAGGCACAAATGTTTTATACATAGTGGATACATGCAGAGCAATAAACTTGGCAGGGATTGTTTTATTCTCTAATTATAAATCAGAATCAATGTCTCATCATTTGTATTTCTCTAAATTAACATTCACAGATTAAATCTGTGTTTATCATTCCCTATTTTTATAACTGAATATCACATTTGGTGGTTTATCAATCTATTTTATGTATTGTTTCACTAATAAAGATATTATTCTTGAAATTTTGTACATTTACAAAACGTCATACTGTTTGTTACAGTTAGCTTATTTTCTTTCCTTCTTCCTTCTGGGCACTTGGAAAAGAAATGTTGGTCTATATATTCTTTCATTTTTTAAACCTCCAAAATAATGTTGATAGATTAAATAATTAAGTAAATAGATTAAAAATTAAGTCAATTGGTATGTCTACAGATGAAATTAAAATATTTCATCTCAAGGGGTAAGGAATTATTGTCAGGAGTTACGAGTATTACTTAGTCGTATAGATTTGAATCATTTTTTAAAAATTTTTATTTTGTGGGTTTTTTGTGTTACTGGGAATAGAACCTAGGGACATTTTACCTCCATGCTACACCCCCAGTTCTATTTTTTATTCTTTATTTTGAAAAAGGGTCTCACTGAGTTGCAAAGGGCCTCAGTATGTAGCTGAGGCTGTCCAAGAACCATGATCCTCCTGTCTCAGTTATTTTGTGATTATTTTATACTTTTACTGGTACATTATAGTCTCACATCATAATGTCATTTGAAAATAGATGGACCCGGAGAACATTATGTTATGTGGCATTATCCATTCACAAAAAGTGAAGAGTCATATATTTTCTCTCATATACAGAATCTAGGGAGAAATCTGAATACCAGAGGGACTTCAGATAATGGAGGAAAAACTCCAGTTGAGCAAGGGAGGGTGTCTAGGGGAAGGAGGAGAAAGAAGATCAGTAAAAGAAATGCTTTCATTGAGAGTACATACATGTGAAAATACTAATGTCAATCTCAATGTTTTATATGGGGAAGGGGAAAAGTAGGGAGGAAGCCAAGAGAAAGCCTATCATGCTGTACACATTTATGTCACTATCACTATAAACTACATAATCCTCCCAAACAATCTTAGGGCCTTTTAGTACTAGACAAGTGCTGTACCACTGAGGAACATGCCCCCTCTCTTCACCCAGATTCCATGATATTTTGAATATTTGAATATGTCCACATATGCCTTTGGAAGGTTTTTTTTTTTTTGGTATGGCTATCAGGAAAACCTTCGTGAATTCTTAAAGAGATTATTTTATTATTGGTACTCTGACTAGAAATTGCTAGCATCACTCATTGACTTTTAACAATGCAAGATTTGTCATATGATTTTCTTAGAAAATATATTTTATAATCAATCAATAGTTACTAGAAACAATTTCAGTGGCATAAAGAACATGTTATTTTCTCAAATGATAAAATTTAAAGGCTAGTGGAATATAAAGAGCGAATGTTTGTTATTCAGTTATTAACTCATGCTCATCAACAATATAAATTCATCCTGTGTATAACTAAAACGTTGGTCTTATAAGAGCAAAGATTTGCACGTAATTTGACTTTCTTCAGCCACCAGATCTGAGCAAAATCAGCAGCAAAACTTTTACCTAAAATTGAATTTATGGTGCATGCACACTGAGACGTGTCAATGTTGAGAAATGCCCTTCAAATGGTCGACTCACCCAGACAGACCATGCTTAAATGAGAGAATGGAATGAATAAATGAATGAATGAAGTTATAACAACAAATTTTGTTGTGCATCTACTAGGGGCTTTGTTAAACATGCAAAGTTGTTACTCTGATCTACATTTTTAAATATAAGAGCATCGAACACAAGATGTTATAAGATCTGTTCAAAGTCCCATGATAGAAAAGGATGTAGTCAAGTATCATGTCTTTATTTGTGTCCCAAACTCTTTCTTTCCACTGTCATACTACATTTTCCAGTGCTTCCATCTAATTATGCAGCCCACCTCCTTCCCTCCTTCTTTCTTCTTTCATTTTTTCCCCCCGGAAGCACTCTACCTCTGAGCTACACTCCTGTCTCTTCCTCTATTTTTTTTTTTTTTATTATTTTGAGAGATGGTTTTGCTAAGTTGCTGAGGGACTTCACTAAGTTGCCAAGGCTGGCCTGGAAGCTGTGATCTGCCTGTCTCAGCCTCCCAAGTACTGGGATTATAGGCACCACCAGCGCATGCATCTAATGATGCTATTTCTATAGCAAATCCAAGTGTTGACAGTAATCTGTTTCATAAGTAAGGTGTCAAAATTTTCAGGTTTAGTTTCTACATTTCAGTGTGTGTGCATTCTATCTCTGACCTCCACTGCCAGCCACATTTTATTTTTATTTTGAAACAGTCTTAGTAGGTTGATGAGAGTCTCACTACTTGCTGAGGCTATTCTCAAACCTGCAATTTACCTGTCTCAGCCTCCCAAGTACTGGGATTTCAAGGGTGGGGCACCAAGTCCGGTTCATTTCAATTTTTTTTTTTTTTTTTTTTTTTTTTTGGTGGTACTGAGGTTCCTGGAAGCCCTTCTACCTCTGGGCTACACTCCCAGACCTATTTTTATACTTTTTTTTTTTTTTTTTTTAATTTGGAAACAGGGTCTCTTAAACCAGCGCGGCTGGCTTCGAACCTGCATGATCCTGCTGTCTCCACCTCCCAAGCACGGGGATTACAAGCGTGCGCCACCATGCCCGGCTTCACTTTTTTTTTTTTTTTTTTTTTTTTTTTATCGTTACAAATGTAGAAGAAGAAAAAAGAAAACGAGGAGGGAAACTAAGTGGAGGAAATAGAGGATAAGGAAGAGGGAGAGGAGGAAGAGAAGAAAGCTATCTGACAGAGTAAACTACTGGGGTTAACTAATTCTTCCTGGAAGTGAAGAGTCTCATAATTTACATTTCTAGGGCCTAGATATATAGTATATTTGTTTCAAATACCATATATGTTTGCCAATATATATACATGTTATAATTACATACTTTAGAAAGATTTCCATAACAACAGTTAAGGACACCAAAAGTAATCTGCTTTAAACCATCAGCTTCAATTATTTTAATGTAAATTACCTCCTTCTTTAACAATACTACCTTCTTAAAAACATTTTTTTCCAAACATAATGCAAGTTTTATTGGTTTGTAACTCTGCAAAAAACAGTGCATGCATTCAAGTGGCTTACTCTTAATTTAAGTGTAAGTAAAAAGACCTTACTACATTCTGGGCCACAATTAAAGAAATGACAAATTAAAGATATATTGCTTTAACTAAAAATATTTCCCATTATATAAATTATTAATTCCAATGTTGACTATCTCTACCAGTAGTTTTGTGGAGTTGCCAAAGTTCATATGTAGGTCAAAAAATCTAAAAGTTTTGGAAAAAATTAAATATTTTAATGTAGTAATTCTAACACAAAATTTTTGAGTACTAAATAAAAAAGAATACATTACTTCATAGATCTTTTTTGTGAATTTACCGGAAATGAAATAAGATGATTTCTTGCTTTGCTCCAAGATATTATTAAAGATATTAGCATTTTTACATAAGAAGATATTAGCATGTTTTAGCTTTTAGATGATTTCATTCTCAATAGGCCATGCAGTGATTGAAAGCAAAATTAAAGGCCCCAATGCCAGTTATTATTTCTGCTTCTTACTGACTTTATTCTCAATCTACACATGCATTATGCATTTTTTAAAGAAAATACATTTTAGCACATAAAAAGCCAACAATCATAAAAGAACAAAGACTATTAAAACAGACAATTACAAGAATTGTTTGGAATACCTGGTTTTAAATCCCCATGGACAAACATGTCAATCATATATCGACAGAATGCATACTGATCTGACAGAATAGAAAGAAAAAGAAGCAATGAAAAATTGTATTCAACATCTATTTTTTCTGTGGAGAAATTACTTGATGAAACAAACAAAATAGCACAATTCTATTGTGGTTACTACATATTTTCTGTGAAAGAATAATTTGCACTTTTATGAACATACAGGAGAAAAAAGACACAAAGAACACTAATGCTCCATTTATTCTATATAAAAATAACCTTAAATATTGAAACAGACTAGTTTAGGATAATATTAGGGTGATTGTTTTGTAAAAAACAAACCTCCTTAAATTTGCTACAAAGTTATTATGTTAAACAATTATTCTCATCTGTCCTTTTATTGATTTATGAAAATGTAACAAGTTTTACAAAAGAAAATTGTTTTCAACTTGGAATGGTTTATCAAGCATTCACTCTAAGACCCTTGGTCTAGTTGTCAAGAAGAAGCTACAGAAAGCTACAGAATGTTCTCTCAAAAAGGCCCACAGGAGGGTGAGCCCTTTTACAACCTATTAGGGGGTCTCTGAATGACAACGATGTTCTTTTATTAGAAGAATAAATCAGAGAGAACTAATTCCACCAAGTTTTTTTTTATCAGAGTTGAGATAATTGAGTAATTTTGTATGATTATTTTATGATCTTCAGTAGTGTAAGGACTATGGGGATGAAATATGTATATAAAGAATGTTTGGAGTAAATATGGTAAAGTATTTCAGGGGTAGAGATTTTTTTTCTTTTTCTTCTTTTTTTTTTTTTTTTTTTTTTTTTTTTTTTTTTTTTAAATTTTATTTTATTGGTGCACTGTATTCATACATCATAGTGGGATACAAACTTTTGTAGACATACATGCACACATCGCCCAGTCAGCCCCCACCCGATCCCCACCCCATTCTCTCCCCATCCCTCCTTCCCATGCTTGGCTTAGTGGTTGACATCTAGTATTATAGCAATTTATCCAAAATTAAAAATGATAATCTCACATAAGAGTTTCATTTGTCTGATACCAAGTGTTTGATGATTTAAAGATAGCATTTCAATATTTCTTTTTGCTTTCTTTCTTACTAGAGCATATTTTTTTCTGTTTTTTTAGGTGAAACTATCATATATTTATATATTTATTTTTCAGAAAAAAAATCTATCCTAATATGGAATATGAATTCTAGATACCCAAAACGATCTTGAAAAAGAACAAAGCTAGCAGATATATATTTTCTGATTTCAAACCATATAAAGCTACAATAATTGAAACAGTGTAGTACTGTTCTAAAGGCAGATATATAAACCATTGGAGTTAAATACAAGCCTAGAGCTAAATTCTTCCCTATATTGTCAAGTTATTTTTGACAAGGTTTCCACGAACATTTGGTGGTGGAAATAATAATCTTTTAACTAAATATTGTTGAAAAATAATAATTACATGGAAAAGAATAAAATTAGACCTTTACCTAATCCCATATACAAGTATTAACTCAAAATAGATAAAAGACCTAAATATAAATCTTAAGACTATAAACTTTTAGGAGAAAATCTGGGTCATAAAACCTCACAACATTGAAATTGGCAGTGATTTCTTGGATATGATTTCAATGGCACAGGCAACAGAAGAATATACAAACTCCCTAAAAAATAAAAGAAAATATTGTATATCCAAAGACAATGTAAACAGAGTTAAAAGTTACTAACAGAATTGGATAAAATATTTCCAAATGCTATATCTGAAGGTATATTAATATTCCAACTAGAAATCCTAAAAATTAACAACAATAAAGGCAAACAATACAACTTAGAGATAGGTAAAAGACTAACATAAATAATGAATCTCCACAGATAACCAATCTTAGTTGTCTGTTGGATGGAAACTCTTGTTTCTCTGGTTCTGGTGAGTGTTACCTATTTCTTCTTTGTAGTTAATCTCTTTGAGTATTTTCTCTAGCGCTGGTTTTGAAGACATAAATTCCTTCAGTTTCTGTTTGTCATGGAAGCTTCTTATTTCTCCATCTAATTTGATAGAAAGTTTTGCTGGATAGGACATTTTTGGCTGGAAGTTGTTTTCTTTCAGAGTTTGGAATATGTTACTCCAAGCCCTTCTGGCTCTCATGACTTGGTTTGGGAAGTCTGGAGTGATTCTAATTGGTTTGCCTCTGAATGTCACTTGGCCCTTTGTTTTTGTTGCCTTTAAGATTCTCTGCTTGGCTTCCACATTGGTCATTTTGACAATTATATGGCGTGGGGATCCTCTTCTCCGATCCTGTCTAAAGGGAGTTCTATAAGTTTCCTGGATCTGTGTATCAACCTCTTGCTCTATATTTGGAAAATTTTCTGCTATTACTTCCTTGAAGAGATTGTTGATCCCTTTGGTATCACTTTCTTTTCCCTCCTCTATTCCAATTATTCTTAGGTTAGCTCTCTTAAGAAGGGCCCATATTTCTTCAATGTCAGATTCCTGCTGTTGGATATTTTTTTCTAGATTAGAAACTATGCATTCATTTTTGGATTGCTCATCTTCTAAGAGCGAGATTCTGTTCCCCATGTGGTCTAATCGGTTGTTTGTGCTTTGAATTGAGGCCTTTACTTCATTAATTGCATCCTTTATCTCTTTTTGGCTCTCTCTGAGTTCTTTTCGAAGCACCTCTATTATTTCTACAGTTATTTTCCTGATTTGATCTTCTAGAAATCTCTGATTTTCTGTTTTATCAGGTTCTGATGTTGTGGGGTTGTGCACATTCATTACTCCATTGTTATTCCTCTTTCCCATGATTTCGGAGGTTTGTGCCTTCTCTGGGTTCTTCCCTTGGGTCACTATGGCTTCACTTAAGGTGCTCTGGATCTCGAGTCTGTATTATCTCAGACCCCACTACTCCTTTACTGGGTTGTATCACAGAGTCTCTGACCCAGGGAGTCGATAGAGGCTGCTTTAAACTATAATTTAAGTTCACTGCACTGAACTTTATATTTTGACAGAATCTGACAGATTCTCCTGAGGCCACTCCAAACCAAATCTGTGTTGATGCAGATTCTTAGAAGAAGTTTTAACATTGGTTCTCTAAAGCTTGCATAATATGTGATGAATCTTACAATTAATGATTTACACTTTAATATTCCTAGAGTAGACATCTAATTAATCTACCAAATTCAAAGGCAGCCTTAGGACCAAAACTTTTTATTGAATTTATAACAACATTATACATCTTAATTGCTCCAAAATATGTATATCAAACAAGAAATAACAAACTTGATGTTATATAAACACATATTTATGGATTTTTGTAATCTGTGTTCTTTTTAGAGTATTAAAAGTACTTAAAGTCAATTTTATTATGAAACTCAGATAGGCCTTTGAAAAAATAAATGTTATTTCAGTAGCTCTAAAGTATATTTTTATTAATTCCTATGAATTTGTAAACTCAACTTTACAAGGTTTCAAAAATTTGCATATAGTTTGATTGTCAAAATTCGAGCACCTTTCCCACAGGTGAGGTAGGGAAAGGGAGGAAGGCTAGTTCTCATATCAGCCCATAAATCTATTTGCTCTTTGATGTACTGTCAGTAATAGCAAGAGTTCTTGATCCTAGGACCTAAGAATCCCATGGTATATGGGAGAAAAGTAAAAGTAGTTCTCAATTGGCAGCCTAAGCATAAAAAAGCCAGGAATTTGCCAGCATGGAGATTTCTAGGATCCATTATCCCCAAAATTATTTCATAAATCTCAATGCTCAAAATATATATTGTTAATAAACTTCCCTGGTACATCTAATTAGATTGCCTAAACCCTCCAATTTAATTCTTTCACAATGATTATTAGTGGCAGCACTAAAGCCTTTTGGGATAGCAATAGAGACCCTTTACTTTTGTGTGTGTTTAAAGTTTAGAATGCAGGGATTATTTGTAATATGAAGGATTTGCACAACTACCCAATATGAAATATTGTTCTTTCCCCAACAGATAATGGGGTGGTTATCTGCAAAACATATCAAGCAGTGTATTGCATTAAATAAAGTCACTTTTCAAAGTTCCCTCTTCTGCTTAATGTTGACAGTGCAATGAAACGTCTTAATCTTGTGTGTCTTACTACAAATGCTTATGTTTATTATACCAATAATTCACAGGTCATTTATTTAATGAATGCACCAATTGTTCAATGAGCTTCTAATTTGGAAAGAAAATCCCTTGTGAGTTCAAGAAACTTTCTTCACATCTAGAAAATTACTTGTGTTACAACACTTAAAAAATTTGAGTTCTATGTCTATAATGCCATGAGTTTGTGTTCTTATGGCACCATTAGTGGAAAACTAAAAGAAATGTTTTTTAAATATTTTAAGTTAAGAATTTGGAAACATTTTAAGTTAGGATGTCCATTTCCACCTGTACTCAGGGTTGATCTTAAACTGTAACAACACCAGTAAGGTCTGAGTTGGACGATCCCCATTGTATCTAATTCACCTGCATAAAGACAGAACAAAACCAGTCATTTCTGACATTGGAAAATTCATTTTATATAAATGCTTCTGGAAACCCAACTCGAAAAATAGAGCAGGAAACTTTTAAAAAAATATAATCTGAGTTGCCCTGTCATTCTAACTTTCATATTTATGAGATATTAATTTACATGTGGTAATTTCTTATTGGTCACCACTTTAAAGTATTTTTTTCCCAAATAACATGCTAGGGATAATCCATGCTCTCCACTTCTCTCCTTGTTGACTCTCGGGGCGCAGTGATGGATGTCATTCAGCTGTTGCTGCCTCGTCCGTGTTCCCTGTGGAGTGGCAGCTGAAGGAAAATGAATTCTGGGTGCAGAGTCTCAACAGAAAGAATTTAAATAATCTCTAATGAGCATGGGGTACATGTGGTCCAGTGCTCTGTGGCAGATTCTCATTATCTATATTTTCTCTGCTTGCCACAAACAGTTAAATAATTGTTAGAAAAGAAGAAAAGAAAGCAAAGTATGAGTACCAGTAGACTGTCTTATTCCTTTCTCACAGACTTGCCAAAGACCATTGGAATCTAGAGAGAAATATCTGATCATGCCAATGCTTCCTACCCTACCATAAATTGATTTAAATTCATCCATATAAACTTGATTATGTGATATACAAGTGTGTGGAAGTTTATGATAGTCATGTATATGTATCTTATTCTCAATGCTCTAAATATAAATATATTGTTTCTGTATATTAAAATTAACCATATTTAATATACTTACATATATGGCTATATAATTAAATAGTAACCATTAAGTGTATGTCTCCTGTAGGTTTTCAAGTGAATAAAAGTAACTATTATAAAAATCTTCATAAATAAAATACTTCAAACATATTAGGTCTAACTTAAGGTAAGGGAATAAATACTCTCTTGACCAAAAAAGAACTAACTCAATTTTACTAAGTCATTATTTCAATAGTTTCAGAATCAAATCCATCTTTCAAACTGTTTTTATCTTATTTTGTTAGAGCTAGCATGTGATTCATTTTTTTAAATGAACCAATGCTCTAAAATCTTTGCTTTGAAAAAAAATGAACATGTTTATGTGCCTGACCAGCCATTGTAGGTTACATTTTCATTACTTACTTAATGAGAAATCTATTTAATTGGTGGTAGCTGTTCTCAGTAGAGTGCTTCACTTTAGCAAATACATTTGTTTAGTGAATAAAATTATATTTGTGCATTTGTTCCTAAGTCTAAGTGATATTTGAATGTCTTTTTAAGAGATAAATAAGTTTAATGTAGAAATGAAAACAGAACATTGAAAATAAAATGATAATGTAATGCTGGCAATTACTACTAATACTAAAATATAGTATTTGTAACTGGGAATATAAATATTATTTGAAAGTGTCTTAATGATATGTGTGTGTGTGTGTGTGTGTGTGTGTGTGTGTGTATATATATATATATATATATATATATATATCCTCAAATCCCAACGATACTTACATTTATCATCCAAAAATACATTCATGTTCCTAGCTGCTAGATAGATATTTTGATATATATAACTGGCATATATATATATATATATATTTTTTTTTTTTTTGTGTGTGTGTGTGTGTGTGTGGTACTGGGGGTGGAACTCAGAAGCCCTCCACCTCCAGGCTATACTCCTAGCCCTATATTTTATATTTTATTTGGAAACAGGGTTTCACCAAGTTGCTGAGAGCCTCACTAAGTAGCTGAGGCTGGCTTTGAACCTGCCGATCCTCCTGTCTCAGCCTCCTAAGTGCGGGGATTACAAGCATGTGCCACCATGCCCAGATGGCATATATTTTTATATGGTACATTTATGGATGAAAAATTAAAATATACTTGGTATTTTAACTGTTTTCATGGGATCGTTTCAAAGACAACAATCTAAACTGCAAATTATTTTAGTATCTAATTAAACACATTAGTGAATCAGAAATGAATCATCCTATTTCCTAGACATTCCATCAAAATACTTTTGTTTACTTTATTCTTTATCTACCCAAGTATTTCATAATGATATAAATTAAAGAGATAACTAAATTTTTTATTTTAAGGCAATATAATTACCTTAAAATTTAAAAAGGTTTAATGTTTCAAAGTTTTAATTTGTTTATATCTTAAAATATTACATTAAAATTTGTCAAAATAAAAAGTTTGAATCACTAAAAGAAAGTCTTCTTTTTTCACTTCTTAAAATGCATTTCTTTAAAAATCTAACTCTTCTCATATTAGTCAAGGTTTACAAGTATTACTAACATATTAAAATTATACATGTAGTGAATTTGGGAAGTATAAAAACACAAAAAGTGCATAAAGTAAAAGAGTGGACTGCAAATTTAATATCATGAACCTTCTTATGAGGAAAAATATTTTAGCATCCCTGTCTAAATAACTAACTCAATAATAATGTTTAAAAAAATTTTTAATGAAATTTCAGAGAAACTAATTTCTTGATGAAATTATGCTGTTGCTTCCAGAATAAAATAAATTTAATTTTTTAAAACCCCCAAGGCACATAATCTACCAGAATAGTTCCTACAGACTGGGAACCACATTCTAGGGGAGAAGTCTCAGGATGCGTAGCACCTTGGAGTCAAGAATGGACTCAGGAAAGGAAAGATTCAAGAAGGTCTAAGGACCAAAGTTGTAGCAGCCCTCCTAACATCCCACTACTTGATACTTACATAGCACCCATCCATAAAGGATTTTTGTTTTCTATTCCTCCTCTATTTAAATGCTTTATTTTTAGGAAGTGGGGATGCAACTTTAACATCATTTTAGTTGAGAAGAGAGAAGTCAGGTTCAGAGCTTTCTAAAGCCATCAGTTTAACCGGTGGAAACTGCCAAAGAACGCTGAGCATTCATTTTATATAATTTGTTGACTACTAAAAGAAGTTTAATAACTCAATGCATA
This sequence comes from Muscardinus avellanarius, assembly GCF_963383645.1. Taxonomy (NCBI): domain Eukaryota; kingdom Metazoa; phylum Chordata; class Mammalia; order Rodentia; family Gliridae; genus Muscardinus; species Muscardinus avellanarius. The sequence continues at coordinate 76,913,589 of NC_137794.1, forward strand.
TTCTAAATAATATGCTTTTGTAGAAATATCAAGAACATATAAGTAGTTACTATTATACTTGTCCTCTATGATTTGGGCATAGACTCTTTAACAAACTCCTTAAAATTGCTGTCATCTTGATCTGGACTCCTTTTTTCCTAAGCATGACACATAAAAGTATTCAATTGTTATTCTGTCTCTGAATGGAGATCCTACATCTGAAGAATTCCATCATCCCCCAAATTCAGTGACTCGAGATGCTAATTTAAAACCTCCCTAAAAATAACTTAGAAAGCATCTTTAGATAGGTGAACAAATTTTAAGTACTTCTGTAAATAAATATTAACACACAATTCATTATATTTTCTCTCTGGTATATTCACTTGCATAAGTTTTTGCCTCCATGTGATGTCTGATGTTGGTGTTTTTCAGCTTTAGCTTCACTGCATCTGTTTCTTGCCCGATAGTCTCTTAGCACTTTGGGCGGCCTCCTCCTCTGAGTGTTTACCTGTCTGCTCATGCTTTGGCTCAGCTGCAGTCTCCCTGTCATCCTTGTCCTTGCTTTTCTGTGGTGTTTTCTGGACTTCTTTTACTTTTGCAGCCGTTTGCTTCACTTTCTCCTGTTTCCCACCTTTCGCTTCCTTTTTAGTCTTTTCTTCAGTCTTCTCTTTAGTCTTCACTTTCTTCTCTTCTGTTTAGAAGTAAGTAACATCGGATTATTATTTTTTGTCTATTTACCAACATAACATTTCTTCTGTAATTGGTCTTGAAGCACAGTTTTAAAAAAGAAAAGCATCATCTTTTTCATAAATACTTGTGAATATTGTTAGATTTTCAATTTATGAAGTGCAAGATTTATCTCTGTCTTAATTTGTACATGAAAATAGTATTGGGGGGCAGTAAACAGCGGCCTAACCTATCAACAATGAAGCCTTTGTAGCATGAAGAGGTTGTATATACAGTCATGGTCAGACCAAAGAGCTCACTGAAATGGTCTCCTTTAAACAGAATATGATCATTTGCACCATAACTGGAAGACCCTAAAAGCCATTAAGAAACTGAAATTCTAACACAATACTTTGAAAAGTATTTATCAGGAATGCAGATGTACAATTACCTGCACTGGTATTTACTGATCATAGCAAAACTATAAAATGCAGATGATATGAGATACATATAGTGCCCAGTGACTTGACTTTTAAGAGACCTAAAGAGTATAAAAATTGAGAAAGTTGTTCTTGCTTAAATAATAATAAAATTTAAAAACCTTATTGAATATATGTATAATTTAGAACATATATATTTTACACATGTATTATTTAGTATTATATTTATTTCTGGAGTGGGAACTGTTTGCAGGTTAATCACACTGTGGATTATTCCATTGTTTTTAGAAAAGCAATATTATAGTTCCCATTTGTGGATGGTTTCTCATAATATCTGATGCATATTGAACATTTTCTTATTGAGTGGGACCACATATAACCTCTATCCACCACTGAAAGTCCAGAACAGTGCTGGGATTTCCCATGACATTTGCCATTGCAGTGCATACTTTTGTGTCACACATATTAAATGATTTAGTAAAAATAATATGATTCAGCTATTATGTCAGTAGGACTCAGGTGACAAAAACTGAGGATTGCTTCCAACCAAAAGGTGGAAGGAGGTGAGGCTTTCATTCAAACATCTGTTGAGAATTGGATATTGTTTATAAGGCAGTAGTAGTTATTGTTATAAGGCAGTAGCCTTATAAACACATTTGGAAAGGCTTTTTTTTTTCCTGTTATATTTTCAGATGATACTGCAGACCTGGCTAATACCTTTCTTGGAGTTTTGTGAGAGATTGTGAAGAAAGGATTGAACAAAACTGTGCCCAGACTCTTGACCCAGAGACACTGAAAAATAAAGAATGTGTGTTGACTTCATCTTCAAAGTTTTTGGTTATGTTTTGCACAGCAATAAATAATACAATTTTCAACACAATTTGAAGGAATAAATAAAGCTTGAATGCTTATTTAAAGATCTTTGAAAAGAATAGTAATTTTTATTTAGGTCACCTAGGTTTTTGTCTTAATCTAATTATATCAGAGTTACATGACCTGGCCTAAATGTTTTTCACTTATTAAGTTTTGTAATTAATTTAGATAATTGCCAAAATCTCTACTAGCATTAATAGTTTATATATATATACATAATTACATATGATTTTAATTATATGTATTTATAGTTAATATTAATTAAATAATAAATTATATAATATTTATATATTATATATTTTTCACATCTTTGAAAAAAAGAAAACCAGATTAAATTATTCTCATTTATTTAACAAATAAATTTAATTTTAGATTAAATCATGCTGCTTTCCAAAGAAAGTCTCATTTTGCAATTCATTCATTATAACTTCAATAAGATATTTTCTTATGTTTTGAAAAATTTAGTTTAAAATATATATGCCCCAAGTACTTAATTATCTTCTATTATTTTGTGAATAAAACACTAAATTAAAAAATAGATTCTTTATCCTAAATGATTCGTTTTTTAATACTTTAAGAATTTATAAAATATGTTGATCATATAAAATATATTTTAAAGTAGTAATTTAATTTAAGTTTAGGTGAAAATAAAGGCTGAACTCTCAGTTAAAATCCATGGTTTTTTTCTGATACTACAAAACTGGTAAATTGGAATAGAAAAATCTGGCTTGCTCAGTCTTCCAATACACATAACACAACAGTGTTATAATAATTTATTTGGGAGTATATTATCAATATAGTTTTGGTGTTCAAAATCTTAAGATTTTTATCAAAATGCATGAAAAGGAAAAAAATAAGAAACTAAATTTGAATTTGTCAAAGTAAATCAAAAGGTATAATGCTGGTCAAAACCTCTGAACCAGACGTGTTAATTTCCTATAGTTAAGGAACAAATTATCACAAAAATTATCTGCTTAAAACACTGCCTATTTATTACTTCCAAGTTTATATGATGCAAAAATGTTGGCTCAATATGGCTCAACTGGGCTCTCTGTTCCTTTGTGGACTGTCTCGGAAAGAACCATCACTCATGCTTATTCAACATGGAATCAGAATTCATTTCTTTCCATATGGTTCCTGCAATTTTCATGCCAGCCAAGAAGGACAAATCCTTAGACTACAAATTTCTCTTTTGCTACTATTTAATTTCTCTGCCTGTATTTCAATACTTTGTAATAGAATTTGAGTCCACCTGAATAATCCAGATTAAACTCCCCATTTTAGATCAAACTTCAGTACTTTTCTGCAGAGGTATGTCAGGTAACATCATGGACGTACCGCCCAAAGGGAAGGTCACAAGGACCAAAATTCTGCCTATCATGGAAGATGAAGCTTTTTACTTTCTTCTCATGTTTTCAGATTATCTGTTATTTTATATATTAAATTTTATTATTCTGTAGATATTAGATTTTAGGTATGAGGTTCATTTTATGTAAATTAATGCTTATATTCAACTCTTTAATAACTAAAATGTAATCTTTCAAAGTAAAAGGCACTTAATTATGGAAATAATAAAGGAAAAAAAATTACCTTTTGCCATTGTCTTTGTTTCTGGCTTTTCTTTTTTCTCCGGTTTTTCCTTGTGTGTTGCTTAAACAGAAAGTTTTGTATTAATACAGACTTTTAGTAGATTTCCAAACCAAATTTTCTTTTGGCCTCAGTTTCATAACCACAAAATCATAGCATACTTTGGAGATTTATGACATATATAAATCTAATTTAGGAATAAAGAACTACCAATGTAACAATAACTGTATAGAATTTAGTCTAAGGTTTGGCATTAAGATTTAGAAAACAGTTTGGAAGCTAGATTCACCCTATGTATTTTTTGTCATTATTCCTCAATTGTTCTGTGATGAAAAAATAAGAAGGAAGAATTTTATAAGAATTTGTTGAAATATGTATCTTTATGTAAGAAAGAAAAACTTTATTTAGGAAACTAGTTAAATCATGATCAAAAATTTTATTAAGCACAGTGTTTATCAACAGGGACACAAATGACATCTGGGGAAAAGCAATTCCTCACTGCAAGGGATCATTTTATGTACTGAAAAATACTTAGCCTGCCTGGCACCCGCTTACCAAATGCCTAGCATTACAATGTCATTCTAACAACAACAACAACAAAAGTTTGAAATATATCCTAAGGAGTAACACCTTTATTTGTTTATTAAGAACCAACAATAAATAGTGTATAAAGTAATATGAAAAGTATTATTTATAGTATATTATTTCTTAGTTGAACAGTATTCCACATGATACCTGAAATATTATATTCTCCTTATTTTTAGTTAAATAATAAATCGACCTGAGTTTAATTTGTCTTTTATGTATATGCACTAGTAAAAATCTAATGTCTCTCAATAGTTTAAGGTAGTCTGAAAACCATGATAGCATATGGCAGCACATTCTTATAATTTCAAAAATATTAAACTGTATGGTTTGGTAGTTTTCATCATCACTATATATTTTTCAAAAATTATATACTATTTGTTGGAGCATAACAATGGAAAATTAAGTGACAAAATACAAGATTTAATTTAATAGTTTAAGGAATGAGATAAAGTAGAGCTTTTTTATAAAAAGAAAACATGTTAAGAAGTGGTATAATGAGAGGTGTTTGGGTCATAGGGGTTCCAACTAAAAGAAGAGATTAAAGCCATTCTTGCAAGGGTGAGTTAGTGATTTCAGGATTAGGTTCATTCTAATGAAAGCCTATTGTTATAAAAACAAGGCTGTATTTTTTTTCAATTTTGCTTGCCTTCTGCCATGTTATAAAACATCAGGAAGGCACTCATCAGAGGCTAGGCAGAAGTCTTCACCATGATCTTGGACTTCCCAGTATATAGAAACATAAACCAAACTAAACTCTTTTACAAATTACCCAGTCTGTGGTGCTTTATTACAGCAACATAAAATGGATTTAGAAGCTGTCCATGAATGGTTTCCCCTGAATCTTGAAGAGTCTATGTAAACCCTATAGAAAGCTTAAAGAACAGTGTCTGATGGAAGAGCGAGTAACCCTGATGGCTTCAGAGCTCCTGAGAAAGCAGGTGTCTCCTCCTCAGGGCTCAGCCTGCCCCACGACCAGCTCCATAGACATTGGGGTTGTGGCTAACAGGGTGAGCAATGTTACGAAAAAGAGCATGATGCTCAGATAAGCAGTGCATAATCCACAAAAGATCAGGGGGCTTCACTATCATATTTCATAAAACACACACATTCCTTAATTGACATACAGTAAATAAAAGAACATAATGTGACATTTTATTTCTGCTTTTCAATTTGGATAAATTTCCTAGAACATTTATCATTATAGAGCAAAATTTTCTTATTTTTTATAAAAATTATCTACTGTGAAGGTTGAAAAAATCACAATATATCAGATTATTTCATTTAGAGTACACAGAAACGGATGCTCATAATTCTGCATAACTCACTAGCAGATGAGAAATGGACAGCTGTTTCAATAACAGAGAAAGAAGATAGTTGTATTGAAATTCATGAAAAGTATCACTAAGTAAATATTAATAAAGAACAACTATTTAATTCAAATATTCAACTGTCAATATATAACAGGTGATATTGAATCATGTTCCAACTGATCTGATTCATAAATGTCACAACTATTTTACCATTTTCCACCTACAAGGAATGCTTCACAAAATAAGAAAATTCATCAGGTGAAACATATTGTGAATGCATAAATCAGCTGAAATGTCCCACTGTAAAACGATAGCAAAGAATTAAATTAGAATCGCACTTCACATTGCATATTGAAGTGGATTTTTGATGAAGTCAAATTTAATGTAAAATATGGATCATTTTTTGAAATTTAAGGAAAATATTAGTGGCAATCAAATTAATCTTTTATGAAGGTTCAAAAGCAGAAATGCCACAAGAAAATGTCAACATAGGTAATCACATACAAATTCTAGACTCTAAACACGTGCATGCATTCACAGATGTCCATTCACACATACAGAAAGTGTAACACCCACAGCAAAGCAAACAAAAATAGCTGAAAAAATTGATAGACTGGAATACCTATGCCCAAATGTCATGGACACACACACACACACACACACACACACACACACACACATATTATTAGGAGAAATGAACAATGATTGTGAGTAGTTATAGAGAAAGAAAGACACATCGCTAAATGTCATATTTAAATTGTTCATCCTACAAATAATGACCAGGTAGAAGATATGGTAGAAGAAAATATCTTCATTTAAATACTACACATCTTTTTATTTTTTTTTTTTTTTTTTTTTTTTTATTTTTTTTATTTTATTTTATTTTTTAACAATTTTTTATTGAACATAAATAGTATACATTTACACTATATTTGGTGCCCTCTCCCCCCGCCCCCATTTTCTCCCCCCCCCCACCAATGGTTGGCCAGGTTAACCATGTCTTATTCATAATTTTACACATGTTCAGGTGAAGATGCTCCTTAATCAAGATCGGCCTTTCTCCTCTCCTATCTTTCCATTAAAACTTAGCTAGTATTTCCCCTCTAATATCTGGGGTCCTACTGGTATCCTTTGTGTTTTCTAGTTTGGGCATATTAGAGGAAACATGTGTATCTTCTCCTTCTGTGCTTGGCTGATCTCACTTAACATGATGCTTTCCAGGGCTTTCCATCTTCTTGCAAATGATAAAATTTTGTTCTTCTTTATGGCTGAATAGAATTCCATTGTGTGTATTTCCCACAGTTTTGCTATCCATTCATCTGTTGATGGTGATCTGGGTTGGATCCATATTTTGGCTATTACAAATTGTGCTGCTATGAACATAGGTATGCATATGTTGCTGTATTTCTCTGAATTCAACCCTTTTGGAAAGATACCCAGGAGTGGTATAGCTGGATCATATGGTGGATCTATTCCCACCTTTCTTAGGAATCTCCACACAGATCTCCATAGTGGCTGAACTAGTTTGCACTCCCACCAACAGTGTAAAAGAGTTCCTCTTTCCCCACATCCTCGCCAGCATTTGTTGTTGTTTGATTTCTTTATGCTTGCTACTCTCACTGGGGTTAGATGGAATCTCAGTGTAGTTTTGATTTGCATCTCCCTGATGGCCAGTGATGAAGAACATCTTTTCATGTATCTATTAGCCCTTTGTATCTCTTCTTTTGTGAAGTGTCTATTTAGTTCATTTGCCCATTTCTTGATTGGGTTGTTTGTTTTGTTGGTGTAGAGCCTTTTGAGCTCTTTGTATACTCTGGATATTAGCCCCCTATCAGAATGGTGGCTGGTAAAGATCCTTTCCCATTCTGTAGGCTTCCTCTTTAGGTTATTGATAGTTTCCTTTGATGAGAAGAAACTTTTTAGTTTAATGTTATCCCACTTGTTTATTCTTGCTTTAATTTCCTGAGCTTTGGAGGTTTTGTTGAGAAAGTTACTGCCTGTGCCAATATGTTGTAGTGTTGAACCTATGTTCTCCTCTACTAACTTCACCGTCTCAGGTCTAATTTCTAAGTCTTTGATCCATCTTGAGTTGATTCCTGTGTTAGGTGAGATATAGGGGTTTAGCTTCATCTTTTTACAAATGGCTAGCCAGTTCTCCCAGCACCACTTGTTGAAAAGGCTGTCTTTTCTCCAGCGTATGTGTTTGGCCCCTTTGTCAAAGATTAATTGACTAAAGATGTGTGGGTTTGTTTCTGTATCTTCTATTCTAATCCACTGGTCAGTATATCTGTTTTTGTGCCAGTACCATGCTGTTTTTACTACTATTGCTCTATAGTATAGTTTGAAGTCTGGGATTGTAATGCCTCCTGCGTGTTTCTTGTTATTGAGAATTGCTTTGGCTATTCTAGGTCTTTTCTTTCTCCATATGAAGTTCATGATTGATTTTTCTAGGTCTCTGAAGAATGTCACTGGTATTTTAATGGGAATTGCATTGAACCTATAGATCAGTTTTGGCAGAATGGCCATTTTGATGATATTTATTCTGCCTATCCATGAGCACGGGAGATCTTTCCATCTTCCAAGGTCTTCTTCTATTTCTTTTTTTAATGTTTTATAGTTTTTGTTGTAGAGGTCTTTTACATCTTGGGTTAGGTTTATTCCTAGGTATTTTATTGGTTTTGAGGTTATAGTGAATGGAATTGTTGTTTTTGTTTCCTTCATTGTGGATTCGTTGTTGGCATAAAGAAAGGCCACTGATTTCTTTAGGTTGATTTTGTAACCTGCGACTTTGCCGAATTTGTCGATCAGCTCCAGAAGTCTTTTGGTTGAGTTCTTTGGGTCTTCCAGGTAAAGGATCATGTCATCTGCGAATAAGGATAATTTCACTTCCTCTCTTCCTATGTGGATTCCTTTGATTTCCTTCTCTTGTCTGATTGCTGCAGCAAGAGTCTCAAGGACTATATTGAAAAGGAGAGGTGAAAGTGGGCATCCTTGTCTTGTTCCTGACTGTAGCGGAAATTCTTGCAGTTTTTCCCCATTCAATATAATGTTGGCTTTGGGTTTGCAGTATATTGCCTTGATGATGTTGAAGTACTTTCCTTCTATCCCAATTTTTTGCAGTGTTTTTAACATAAATGGGTGTTGGATTTTGTCGAATGCTTTTTCAGCATCTATTGCTATGATGATGTGGTTTTTGTTCTTGGTTCTATTTATGTGGTGAATAACATGTATTGATTTGCGTATGTTGAACCAGCCTTGTTTTTCTGGGATGAAACCGACTTGGTCGTGATGAATTATTCTCTTGATATAGTTTTGAATGCGTATAGCTAGTATTTTGTTTAGAATTTTTGCATCTATGTTCATTAAGGATATTGGTCTGTAGTTTTCCTTTCTTGAGGTATCTTTATTTGGTTTGGGGATTAATGTGATACTGGCCTCATAGAAGGAATTTGGAAGAGTTCCATCTCTTTCAATTTCCCGGAACGTGTTATGAAGTATTGGTATTAGTTGTTCACTGAAGGTTTTGTAGAATTCAGCTGGGAACCCATCTGGGCCTGGGCTTTTCTTTGGTGGAAGAATTTTTATTGCCGTTTCTATTTCTTTGGTTGTTATTGGTTGGTTTAGGCTTGCTATGTCCTCTTGGTTGAGTGTAGGAAGGTTAACTGTGTTTAGAAATCTGTCAATTTCATCCAGGTTTTCAAATCTATTGGAGTATAAATTTTTAAAGTAGTTTCTGATAATGTTTTGAATTTCTTCACTATCAGTGGTGTTATCTCCTTTTTCATTTCTAATTTTGGTAATTTGAGTTGATTCTCTTTTTCTTTTGGTTAGGTTGGCCAGGGGTTTATCAATTCTATTAATCTTTTCAAAGAACCAACTTTTTGTTTTATTGATTCTTTGAATTGTTTTTTTGTTCTCTATTTCATTTATTTCTGCTCTAATTTTGATGATTTCTCGTCTTCTGCTGGCTTTGGGAATGGATTGTTGCAGAATTTCTAGATCCTTGAGTTGTTTCATTAGGTTCTTTACTTGGTGGTTCTCCATCCTTTTTATGTGGGCACTCAATGCGATAAACTTTCCTCTTAGTACTGCCTTCATGGTGTCCCATAGGTTTTGGTGGGTTGTGTCTCTGTTTTCGTTTGTTTCCATAAATTTCTTTATTTCTTCCCTAATTTCTGCTCTTACCCATTCGTCATTTAGTAGTGTATCATTCATTCTCCATGAATTTGAATACTTTCTTTCGAGTTTCCTGTTGTTGATTTCTACTTTTATTCCATTGTGGTCTGAAAAGATGCATGGGATTATATTACATTTTTTGAATTTGCTGGTATTTTCTTTGTGTCCCAGGATGTGATCTATTTTGGAGAAGGTTCCATGGGCTGCTGAGAAGAAAGTGTATTCTGTAGTTCCTGGTTGAAATACTCTGAAAACGTCTATTAGGTCCATTTGGTTTATGGTTTCCTTTAGTTCTAGAGCATCTTTACTCATCTTTTGCCTCGAAGATCGATCCAGTGGTGTGAGAGGCGTATTAAAGTCTCCCAGAATTATTGTATTTGGGTCTACTTGGGATCTTATGTCCAGAAGGGTTTGTTTTACGAATGTGGTTGCACCCACATTTGGGGCATAAATATTTACTATCATTATATCTTCTTGGTGTATTGTTCCTTTTAATAAAAGGAAGTGCCCTGATTTGTCTCTTTTGATGTGTTTTATTTTAAAGTCTGTTTTGTTGGATATCAGGGTTGCTACCCCTGCTCTTTTTCGGTCACTGGTGGCATGGTATATCTTTTTCCATCCTTTCACCTTCAACCTGTGAATGTCTTTGGCTGTGAGGTGAGTTTCTTGCAGACAGCATATGTTTGGATTATGTTTCCTAATCCACATTGCCAGTCTATGTCTTTTGATTGGTGAGTTAAGTCCTTTGACATTAAGTGATATTATTGAAATATGCTTTTTGTTTTCTGCCATTTTGTGTTCTGTCTACTCTTGGGTGTTGTGATCTTTCTTCTTTACTTAAATGGCCCACTTATTAACTTCCTCGCTTCTCTGATTCTGGAGTCTGCTTCTTTTTTCTTCCTTATGATTTATTTCTTTAAGAATTTTCTCTAGTGTTGGCTTTGAATTCATGAATTTTTTGAGATTCTGTTTATCCTGAAAGACTTTGACTTCCCCATTGATCTTGAATAGTAGTTTTGCTGGGAAGATTAATTTGGGCTGGAAGTTATGTTCTTCCAGGGTCTGAATCACGTCATACCAGTCTCTCCTAGCATTCCTGACCTGGGTTGTATAGTCTGGGGTGATTCTTATTGTTTTGCCTCTATATGTCACCTGTCCTTTTGTTCTTACTGCTTTTAAGATTCCTTCCTTGGCCTCTATGCTGGTCAATTTGGTTATTATGTGGCGTGGAGTGGTTTTTCTTTGGTCCTGTCTCAGTGGAGTTCTGTATGCCTCCTGTACTTGAAGATTCAAGTCTCTTTCCATATTTGGAAAATTCTCTGAGATTATTTCCTTGAAGATATTACATATGCCCTTGGTCTGTACCTCTATCCCTTCCTCAATGCCTATTATCCGTAAATTAGGGCGCTTCATATTATCCCATAATTGCTGGATGTTTAGGTTTTGTTGCTGTAAAGATTTCTGTATATCGCTGACTGTGTTTTCGGTTTGGGATGTACTGTCTTCTAATATTGATATTCTGTTTTCCATTTCATCTAATCTTCCAGAGTTTCTTTCTATTGCTGTCTTCATTTCACTTATTGCCTCTTTCATTTCATTCCAGACCTCTTTCTGATTCTTTTTTAGTGTTTCTATTTCACCTTTAACCTCCTCTATACTTGTTTTAAAACCTTTCATCATATTGAACAACAAGATTCTGAACTCCCCTTCTTGCATTTCTAGTAGGTCAGTATTCGTGATTTCTGCTGTCTCTTCATAACTCCTGGTTCTCATATTTATAGTGTTCTCTGTCCTGTTTTTCTGATTTCTACCCATCGTTCGTGAGTAATGTGTTTAGTCAAATCTTAATATTAGGAGTTTAGGAGTGTCGGCCAGTCAGCAGAGCCTTTCCAGTGTTGAAAGTGGGTGATGTGGGAGGAGCTGGGGTGATGGGTAAAGGAGTCAGATTAGGTGGAGGATATGTTAGGTTGAGAAGGACTTTAAGTATGATAAAGTAATAACTTGCTATGAATGAGAGAGAGTTAACTACTAGGACTCTTGTTGTTAGTAGAGTAGTTATGGATATAAAAAATACTTTGAGTTTTAAACCACGAGGTATATTATGGGGAAAAGTTTTGGGGGAGAAATGTATGTAGGTTAGTGTGGGAAGGTTTGTAAATAGGGATGCTGGTAGGAGCAGGCAGACATAAAAAAAAAAAAAAAAAAAAAAAAAGAATCCGCTCAAGATACCAAGACTATTATGTAATCCAAGAAAAAGGAAGGTAAACCAATCAAAGGAGGAGAATGAAAGAAAAGGAAGGAAAAGGGAAGAAAGAGGAAAAAGGAAGAGGAATAAAATAAAAGGAACTAGCAGCCGTGTGAAATAAAGAAATAAGGCAAACTATCCAATGTATATATATATAAAACAACAAGTTAAAGTAAGAGAAGTTTGGATTAAAAGAAGAAAGAAAAAGAAAAAAAAAGAAAACAGCAATAACCATACTAAAACAAAAGCACTTTAAAAGCAAAAGAAAACATAACATCCACATTAAAAGTAAAACAAACAGTCCTACTTATTTACGCATATGGGGTCAGGTCCATATAATATGTGTGTATCTGATTGCTTGGTAGCTTTCAGGATACCGTCCAATGTCTCTTAGTTTTCTTTGTACTCTATTTTTATCTTCTTAAGTCACTCTGGGTGTTTGGACACCTTTTTCTCCTTTAGCTGCTTTAGGTTTATGTGTCCGGGTGTCTGGTTTCACTGTTATTTGATTCTGTACAGTTCACAGATTCTGCGAAATTCTAACCTGTGGTCAGCACATCTGCACTCACCACCCTCGCCTCCAGCCTGTGCTTCCCTACAGCAGGGGTGGAGAGTGACTAAAGTGTAATTGGCACTTCCCCCTGAGGTCCTGAGCAGATTTTGTGGCCCGATGGATTTTCTTGTGTCTCTGGAAATTCCAGCTGGGCTAGCCAGGTGTGGTCCCAAGATGTGCCCTGGGCAAATGAATGCTGGTTCCTGGGTGGCCACACTTACTGCCAGAGCTCTGCCTATTCCAAGAGTGCAGGCTGGATGCCCTGTTAATACTGGACCCTAGTGAGAGTGGGTGCAGCTGTCTATTGCTGCTGGTATGTTCTTCCAAGGTGTATTGAGCTGTGTTCTCACTTAGAACTAAGCATCTGGCTACCAGGAGGTTGGGAATACCCCGCGGTGGGCCAGGGGTGCAGGGTAGGTGCTCAAGGTTCCAGTGTGCGGTGTCCAGCAATGGTCTCTGCGTCCCGCGGGACGTAGAGGCTGGGGGTGCCCCAAGGAGATTTCCGGGTCTCCCAGTGCTTTTGCAGCCTGGAGGGTAGGCTCTGGCAAGGTGGCAGGGGTTAGCCACAGAAGCAGGCTCCAATTTAGGAGGGCAGTGTACAGGCGCTGATTACTAGTAGGGGACAGGCAGGAAGCGCGAGGAGAGTGCTCTGAGGCTTGAGCCCGTGGTGGGGGTTTGAGACTGCGACTCCGCACACGCTAGGACCCCAGTTACTAGGGCGCCCTCAGGTACCTGTCTTGGTGCAGGAATCCGTGTGAGTCTCTGTGCCGATGTGATCCGGTCGCTGGTGGGCAGACAGAGTTCTGGAGGGTGCTGCTCGCTGCTTAGGATGCGGTCCTAAGTCCGTTTTTATTCCCGGATTATCTTGCCGTGGAAATATCGGGCAGGCAGCTCCTTGGACAGCTGCCAAAGCAGCCCGCGGCTCAGCGTTCTGGTCCGCGGTCAGATTGTATCTGCAGCAGGTCCCGTGTCCTATCTTTGTTCTTCTTGTTCAAGTTCAGGGTTCCGCCGAGGTACAGGATGTGTTTTGGTTCCTGGTATGTATTTGTTTTGTTGATTTAGACACTGCTTTCTCAGTATTTAAACTTTATTTACTTCAGCTACTGAGAGGTGCTGTGTCCCTCAGTCGCCATTTTGAAAAAAAAAAAAAAAAAAAAAAAAAAAAAAACTACACATCTTTTTAAATGAGGAAAATATTTATATAAAGGTTTGAAAAAAATCTCTAGGATATATATTTTATATCATAAACATCATAATATAGGACATTAAATTTTGTGTAAAACTAGAGGGAATTAATAATATGTACTAATAATATTACTGAAATATTGCATTAATCTATATTCATGTCTACATAATTATATTAGATAACATACATAAGCATATTACATTAGATAGAATTATGCTGTATATTGAATTATTTAATTATATATTATAAATGTCACTAAAATTAAATAAATACATGTTATTAGTAAATCTCTGGAAGGATGAACATGAAACTCACACAAAGTGAGCATGTGGGGTAGGACAGAATAGGAATTGGTGTGGCAAGGTTAGGGGAAGGTTTTTCACAATGCATGTTTATGTGCTTAGTGGGGGAGATATATTGCCTATCTATATGAAATAAATAAACAAAAATTAGCAATAAAGTCTAAAAAAGCAATTGAAATATTATAATCTCATTAAAATAATGGGATGTACATTCTTATCTAAAATTTAGCAAATATTTTGTGAAAGAATGTTATTATTGGCTAGCATAGCTTCAGAGTTACCAATGGAAAAAATAAAACATTTCTGAAAAGTGAAATATCAAAGTTCAAGAGCGTTAAATATTTTATCCCCTTTAGTCCAGAGATTCTTCCTTTCAAACATTTTTGCAACATTTTCTTTTTATTGAGGCATTGTAGCCATATATCTTAATGGGGTACAAGATGGTAGAGGCATACATACATGCACATATCACTTCCTTTCAGATTTTATTTGAAGAAAATAATCATATTTTTAAAAGAAGAAATGCTTAGGTTATCTAAAATTTGAATGCAAGGAAGAAAAGTCAAAAGGGATTAGTGTTAAAAACAGCATAAAAGAATGTATGCATACCTTTCCTTTCAGGTTTTTCTTTTTCTTTTGTTTTTTCTTTGTCTTTTTCCTTCTCTCTGTGTGCAACTGAAAATACAAAGTAATACTTATTATTTAAATAAAAGGAATAAACAATGAAATCATTGCATGGCAAGTTTTTGTGTCAAAAACCTATTTGCTGTTTTTAGGATTTTTCTTTAACTGACATGAGGTTTTTAAGTACCTGGAGGTTTAAACTTTAATATAATTATAGATTTACTTTTTTATTCCTATTTTTATTTCATACTCAAGCACAAATTAGTACCGAAACTAGGCCTGAACACAAAGATAAGAATTACCTTCAGCTTTTCCAAATCTTTAACTTAATAAATGGGAAAATAAGGCAAGAAATTATTCCATAGATCAAAAGAACCCAGACTTGATATTGGATGAATACCAGAAACATGATGAGAACTATACAGACATAATCTTCTGAAACTGAAACAAATGTCATCAACCTAAACTGTATGTGTTAAATTTTCACAAAAATACTGCGCCTTTAAAGGTTTTTCAGAATATACTAGACTGAAACTAGAATCTTACCAAATATTTTCAAAGAAAACAAAATGTGATTTGATGAGCCATAATTTAATTAATTATTACAACAGGATGCAAACTGAAGTTGCAATCTGCAATTTTACCCTATACTTTGTCATAATTAATATTAATTATCTAAGCCAGAAACATGGGATTCATCCCAAATTCATCTCTCTCTTCTTTTCCACTTCTGTACTTTTATTGAAAGCAAGAGGTTTCAATCTTACTTTGCTAATATGCTCTTCACCCCTCTTCTTTTATTTAATATTGTATTTCTACTTATCATTTATTTACACAAAAAATATACAAAGAACTCCTCCCGTGTGCTAAATACTCTGCTAAGCAAGACAAATGCCATCCCTGTCATTGGGTTGTCAACCCGCTAATGGCTGATGGATGCTAAACAAATAATTACGAAGGTGGTTAATTGCAGCTTGTATAATTGCTATGAGGAAACTAGGCAGGATGGCATGTCAATGTATAAATTAGGACCTAATCTCATCTAGATGTTTGAAGAAAGTCCCTTGGGGAAAGTGACAGTGAAGGATGTGAAAATGAGAAGAAATTAGCCTTGTCAGAGAGTTGGAAAGACAAAGGAGAAAGAGACCATTTCAGGAAGCTGAAGCAGGATGCTCCAGCATGGTCATGCTATTCTTGCTGCTTTTTAAATAATAATATCCCAACTAGTCTTCTGAACCTTTAGATTTAGAGTGTTCTGTCTCACAGTAACCTTTTTAACAGAAGTCTGATTATATCATTCACCTGTTACAAACACTAGTGTCCTTATTGTTTAGGATGGTATTGTTCACAGAGGAGGTTCTACATCAAATATAAAAATATATTATTATCCCAACCACCAACCATCTGGCATTTGCTTACAAATCCAATTCATTCACCAAGAACTTCTCCTTGAGACTTACACTCCAGTTAGAAGAGAAAGCTTGTAGCTCCTCCAGCACACTGTACCCTGGAACGCATCTTCATCCCACCTTCCACCTGGAATTCCACACCCACATTTCTTTACTTCCCTTCTGTTTCATTCATGCTAACTTTCAGACTTGGCGCAAATGCCTCCTGCTATGTAAAATACTCTTTGATATATGCTTATTTCATACACACAATGAAACATGAATGTAATTCTATCTTAGCAATTAAATGATTACATGATATTTATTCAAATGTAGATGGAACCTTTCATGGGTAGGCAATACTATTTTGATTTTACAGTCGTGACTCATCATGTTAGCAGGTAGTAATCTCAGTTCTTTTTTCTTCTCCTTAGTTTTGAGTGGGGAAGCAGGGATGAGGAAGCATTAGAGACTTGGGGTAGAGTTTAATAGAAGGCTATGATAAAGGGGTTATGTTCCAGAGAAGGGTCTGGAACTGTTCACTTCCCAGGAGTAGAAATTAACATGGAGTCTTCCACATGGCAAGTTTTATTCAGCCTGGAAACCTCCCCTGTCATGCATATGTGTATAGAAGGTCAGGGACTATTTTTACAGCAGAGCTATGCTGTTTCTGCCATGTTGGAAACTTTCCCCCTGTAAAGCCACTAAGCAAAATCCATGGGATGAGTGTTCTCTACATGCTTCAAAGTTGGAAGACCCTTGATAGGTTCATCTGGTTCCTTTCAGAATTAAGAAAGCAGCACCCGACCATGAAGAAATGGTTTATGGGAGGGAATTCCTCAATTGTGGAGGTAGAGTAAGCCCCAATCCTTCCTCCTTTACATTGTTCTGTCTAGCTACCTAGTAATCACAAGATGTCAGTCATAGAGTGAAATTTCTATTATGGATGACAAAGTGGTATAGCTATAATTAAGTACTGCTTTCATTTAAAATATAAAATTATTTTTCCACTTTATTAACATTTCTCAAATAAAACCTAGAGAAAAACAGAAATGGGACCTAAACCACCCTAGAACATCTCAAATTTGTTTTCTTTATTTTTTTTCTCTTCACATGTACTGGTCCTTTTAGGTGTTTATGAGCTACTAAGTTCAACATGAATACCTTGCAAAATAAGGAGAAGAAATCAGCATTTATGTAGACTACAAATAGCTTACTTTGGCTCCTTCAGATCATTATTAATTAAGCTAAAAATCCAAAGAAATTCTTGGCAAATACAAAGCCTCTCTCGAAGTTTCTCTAGGGGGAACTGAGTTTGTGTGAGATAAGCTGTGCTTGCAGAGCCTTGATTGGAAAGAGCCCCTAGGGAACACCTAATCTGTGGCTCTGCCTCTGTAAGGGATGGGGCTCACCTACCTCAGACAGCTGGTTGTCCATTCCACTAAAGGCTTTTCAGATTGACGTGTGCACAGGCATAAATGGAAAATTAATACAAAATCAAAAGAGCAAGGGGGCTGGATTCAGACTTGAATTAGCATATTAACTCCTCATCCCTGGTACCCAGGGGAAAAATCTGGTTCCTCCAGTCAAAGTTTGGATTTATAGACTCAGTACTGTATGCTGGAATTTCATTATCCCCCTTCAAAATAACACCATACTACAGATTAGGGAAGCAGCTGGACCCATGGGCTCGAGGGAGCTGCTCACAATGGCAGACAGCCACTAACACTGCTTGGATGGAAACTTCAAACTTTAGCAAGACTGTGCTCAAATATCAAATTTTCCAAATAACTTTTACAACAACAATGCATAAGTCAGTAGAGGTTTTAATACACATTCTAAAATAAAAGTGACTTGCTACAGCAACTGCATTTGGTCGTGCATCTCTGCTTAGCACCCATTACCAAGAGTTTCCACATGGAGGGAGATAAGAGTACCTCCTTGTAACCAGCACTATTTGACAAGTTACATTTTAGCCAAGACATATTTAGCTCAGAACAAAATAAGCATTTTGCACCTGCTAGAGCTTAATTTGTTAGTCATTCTTATTTATAAAAAACAAAAGTCCCCTCGGTGTGCTGATAATTAAAAACAAATGGAATCTACCAGTTGGCATGGCCCTGATGTTTGGCATCTGAGTTGGCATGGCCCTGCTGTTCCTTCTCTTGTCCAGACTCTGACCTTTCCCTGACCAGAACATTCAGCTCAACTAAACTCCAAAGTGCACCTCTCACCCTCCCTATGTGGCTTCTCTCCAGTCTTTCCAAGCTGTACTCTACTCTTTTCTTTTGATCTATGCAGCAACAAAGCCAGCTCCTGTCTTTTCTGACAGGAGCCCACCATGGCCAAAATCTTCCCTCTGTAGTTCTTAATGGACAAAATATTCCTAAGGGGCCAAACAGCAGGGAGCAGTTGTCAGATTTTTTCCTTTGTCTCCTACTCTTATTTAAAAAATCAAAAGTTGTAGTGTCAGAGCTGCTAAAGTGTAGGCTTCTGCATTCTCCATGTGAACCTCAGCAAATAACTGTAACTCAATCTCTGAAGCTTATACTGATTTCAAAGCTAATGCCTAAGACTGAGTATCCAAACCAAAAGGAAGATTATACATAAGCAATTAGGCCTTATACTTTTTCATTATAAAAGAACAGAAGGAACATATTTAGATATAATCAAATTTGATGATTTTAATTTAAATTATTTTCTTTATTTTTCAGATTTCTGGAGCTTTCTGTGGGAGGTATTAGTAATTAATAAATTTGAATAGGTGGATACTTCCGTCAGCTTTATTAAATTCAAACATATTTGTGCTTTAATTTCTCATATTTTTAAAAAATAACAGAGTATAAACCATGTCCATTTAAACCCCTTGAAAATTTTTCTATTCCAGCCACCACTAAACAAAAATGACAGATAAACTCTATATTAGTGTGCTTTATTCTCTTTGTATGTGTTTCATTTTTTGGTAACCAATTTTTTAAATATAATTCTATACTAAGACAAAATAATCTATATACCTTTTCAAATATAATGAAACATAATAGAAAGGAGTTTTTGAATAGAGAGACTTCAAAAAGATTGTATTATCCAGTCTTTCTGAAAGATGAATTTATAATTTCACCTTTAACAAATGCATGGAACTTGAGAGCTGGTAGAACATAAGAGGTCAGCTAGCCTAAACATTTTTCCTGTGGATTAAAAAAACAGGTTTGTAAGAATTCAGGCCAGAGCAGAAAAAAGAATATGCTTATCTGACTGCTTTTCTCCAGAACTATGCTGCCTTTTCCTTCCTCATTTCCTTGAAGACTACAAACTTGTTCTCATGAGCCAAAGTGCTCTGATTGGATTCTGCAAGCAAGTTGTCTACCACCGACCCTTCAACAGTGTACAAAGTTGCTCATAATAAAAGTATTTTTATTTCTGTATTAATGTGAACATTTGGAAAACCACCCAAAGTTAAACTTGTATCTACTACATGTTTTAAAATATATGTATTTTTTAAATAATACATTTTTAAATTCTAAAGTATTAATCTTATTCTCAAATCTGATTTTATAAACAATTTCCCCTTTACCTAGGGCTACATAGCTACAGTAAGAACTTAGATCTCGTCCTCACAAGTGAACAATTCCTATGAAGCCAGTGATTGTACAGCTTTGTGTAGAACCTTATATTCCCATTTTCCAGATTTATCTTTCATAGCTGCCAAAAAGGAAAATACATATTTTAATACATTTTCTCTTTAATATATACATTAATATACTTATAAATATGAGATCTAAAGTGCAGCATATGTATTTATATATCTCTATATAATACATATTGAAATTTAGATAACTTGTACCTTTCATATAGATATAAAATGTATACTTTTATATTATATATTTACATATCTCTTAGGGAGTTGAAACAAAATAAAAGCTTATATAACACAGAATGACTAAGTCAATTTGAAGGTTTTAAAAGCACCTTTATAAAGGGCTTTTGGATATTTAGAACATATTAGTGTTCTATTCTCTTTGGCTTTTGACAATAACTATCAGCTAAATTCCTTGTCAGCTTATGATTCCAATCCTACAACTCTGCTCTAGAATTTTAAGGAGTCCTAAGCTAGTCAATCAGTGTTAGTGTTCTAAATCACCCTTTAAAAATACATTTCTGGCCAGGCGTGGTGGCGCAGGCTTGTAATCCCCGCGCTTGGGAGGCAGAGACAGGAGGATCGCGCAGGTTTGAAGCCAGCCTCGCTGGCTTAAGAGACCCTGTTTCCAAATAAAAGTATAAAAGAGGTTTGGGAATGTAGTCTGGAGGTAGAAGGGTTTTCAGGAATCCCAGTACCACCAAAAAAAAAAAAATCTGATTTTGTGCATGTGAAACTTTTGCAATTGAACTGTCTACCACAGAGTCCTATCCTCCAGTACCTGAGAATATGACCTTATTCTTGGTAATTGTATCTTTATGGAGTTGATCAACTTGAAATGATGTCATTAGGCTGTTCTCTAATCTACTATGACTGATGTCCTCGTCAAAAGGGAAATTCACACAGAGAGACAGATATGCACAGGGGAAATACAATTTATAAAAAGATAGAAACGCAAGGAGAAAATAATTTGAAGGTAATAGTAGAAATTGGAATGATTTCTGTATAAGCCAAAGATTGCCCTCAAGCCACCAAGAGCTGAGAGAAGGTCTGAGAACAGATTCCTTGTCATGGTTCTCAGGAGGAGAAGACCCAGTAAAAAACTTGACTCTGGACTTGCAGCTGATATGTAACTGGGAGATCATAAACTTCTATTACCTTAAGTGACACAGTCTGTGTTACTTTGTTTATGGCAGCCCTAAGAAATATATACTAATAAATAAACTTTCCTTCTGCCCCTGCTATTAAATTCCCACCTAGTTCCTTAAGAACTAATTTAGTCTGAAGTAGCTTTTATGCCTCTGATTTTAGGTTCTAGAGTCATGCCTGAACCCCAAACCACATGCTCTTCTAAGACGTTGCCAGAAAATTACAGTCAAACCCACTGAATACAGGGTACACCTGTATTCATCTTTTCAGATCTATCCTTGGACAAGGTCTTAGTCATTCTTGATTTTCTGGTGTTCAGTAGAGTGGCACAAAGTGAGTGCTGTGAATAATTTATTATATACCATTTCTGAATGGCTAGGACCAGTGTTTTCTTTAGGTTCTGCCTACAAAATTACCCTCCCAACTTCACCAGCTCATCCTCTCTGATGCTGACCTCATGCTGCTGGCAGCACACACTCCTGCTGTGGGAGTTTTTTTCCCCATACCTGAGGTCAGTGTGTCACCTGAAAACCTGACAGCCCAGGTGGATTCAGGGAACACCTGTGCTCCTGACTGTCTACTGGCCCTCCTTTCTGCCAGGACCCTTCTCCCAGTTGTAGGTTTACAAGTGAGTTTTTGTATTTCCAGGTTTCTTCTGTGAGTAAATTGACATGTTTAAAGGAAGCATAAATAGTCTGAAACGAACAATGAAATTTGTAATTACAAAATAAATAAGGTGGGGCCGGGCGTGGTGGTGCATGCTTGTAATCCCCACGCTTGGGAGGCAGAGACAGGAGGATCGCGCTGGTTCAAAGCCAGCCCTGCTGGCTTAAGAGACCCTGTTTTCAAAAATAAAAAAGTATAAAATAGGTCTGGGAGTGTAGCCCGGAGGTAGAAGGGCTTCTAGGAACCCCAGTACCACCAATAAATAAATAAATAAATAAATAAATAAATAAATAAAGCAATATGCAATAAACAACCACAAAGAGAAAAATTAAAATAAATTACTATTTTTCCAGTTAATTGAGTTATGAGTCTTTCCCAATGTTTTATATTTTATAAACTGCCCAGGTTAAACATTATTACTTTAATCTCTATTATTATAATTTTATTGTTTCAAAGTGATTGCTTACAGATTTCATGATATATTTTTTATTTATAAGCAAAGTCTTCATTGCCTCTACCCAAATAAATTTGACTTATAATATCCCAATTAAAGTAGAATAATTAAATTATATGAAACATATAAACATCAAAATTTTTCTTTAAGAATAAAGATTAATAAAGTATAAAAATAAGTCATCCATTTATTATTTTCACACTTATTGAATGTGTTGAATACTTTTAGATGTTAGAATGATTTTTACTTCTCTGTGTGTGTATGTGTGTGTGTGTGTGTGTGTGTGTGTTACTTGGAATTGAACCTAGTGGAATTCTAACTCTGAACTGTATCTCCAGCCCTGTTTTATTTTTTTATTTTGAAATAGAGTCTCACTAAGTGACTAAATTGCTAAGACTGGCCTTGAGCCTACAATTCTCCTCTCTCAGACTGCCAAGTACTGGGATTACAGGCATACACATGTCCTCATGCCCAGCTTAGAGTGACTTTCACTTTAATATAAGGACACAAAAACAAAGCTGGAAAGAACTTGAGATATGGTTGATCCTGTATTTTCTTGGTCATAGATAAAGAAATGCAGAATCACAAGTCAGTGATAAGGCTGATCTAGAACACATATGAAGACAAACTCTGTTTCTTCACTCAGGGAGTTAGTTTGATCACTATACCCATAGCTCAAAAGTATTGTCAAAATGTTTAAAATTACCAAGACTCTGTTATAAAAGTATTATGGAAAAAGTACCTAAATGCCCCCAGTGTAGTACAAGAGAGACATCTTAAAGAACTCACATTTCATTTGAAAATTAACGAAATTAGAAACAACCTGCTAAGTGACCACACAGGAGTGTTGTGATGGCCAGAGAAAAGAGCACACAAAAGGAAGAGTTTTGAGACAAAAACAGTGCTACACAGCAGCTCAGCCTGCCTGTGGCATGGGGACCTCGGTGTGTTTAGAGTGCCAAGGGTGGTAGGTAGATAGGGGTTAGGATGTTGGAAAGGGTTGGTGGGGAGGTTGCAAAGAAGGGAAGATGTGTGGTAGTGTGCACAAAGCTGCAAATTTGTAGGTAGAGATATTAGGGATTGTATGGGGAGAATATCATACACCAGGCTAGAAAATGTGGCTTTTATTTCTTAGGTACCCTAGAAACCAACGCATTGATTTAAGCCAGTAGGTGTAATGATTAACATTTGCATGAGGGATTGACACGGGAAATCAGTAGAGTAACTAACATGACTGTGAAATGATTGTGGAGGAGACTGTAGCGGAAAAGAGATTGGATCAAATTACGGTGAAGAGAAAATAGGGCAAGAAGCCATGCAAAATCAAAAAGCCACGAAATCTATGGCTGAGCTTGTAGCTCAAATGCTTTCATAGATGAAGCAGATAAACATCTACATCAGGGTCAATAAGGCCTCTGGTCCAGGCCCCAGCCAAAGACATCAGCTTGCATGTCAAACAGTGGCTGGCAAAAAGAAGACAATGAGAAATGTACTTTAGGCCATGAGTTCAACTAATGGTAATTCTTTTTTTCTTTTTTTTTTCTTTTTTTTTTTTTGTGTGTGCGTATGTGTGTGTGTGGTACTGGGAATGGAACCCAGGGGCATTCTAAATCCCAGCTATACCACCAGTCCTATATTTTATTCTTTTTATTTTGAAACAGGGTCCCACTGATTTGCAAAGGACCTCACTAAGTAGCTGAGGCTGTCCTCGAACTGCAATCCTCCTGTCTCAGCCTCCCAGATACTGGATTTACAAGTATAAACAACCATGCCCGGCTAAACTGATGGTAATTCTAATCCTGGATACCCATCTGAATCAATAGGAGAGTTTGTATCACACCCTAATCTTATCTCTTGAACACTAATGGCTCCAGGATGGAATCTGTCAGGGAGATTTTACATATATATATATATATATATATATATATATATATATATATATATATATGTGTGTGTGTGTACACTAACCTGGTGGATGGTGATGTTAATCATCAGAACAAAGAGTACAAAAGAAAGATGACATTTTACACAATAGATATTAAGATGGGCTCCGGATACACAGAGGGAGAAAGTTACCTATGTCAAGTTCAGTAAGAGTCAGAGTCCAGAGACTTTTCACATCCTATGCTTCAGCTTTTTTCTCATTGTGTTAGAGGATCTTGGGATGACACATTTAAAATTTCTTCAGTCTATGGTCAGATGGATTTCAAACACTAGAAAGCACTAATGCAGAAAAGAAGCCTACAAGGTAGTGTCATTTACCTAATCAGAAGTGATTAAGACATCTTAGTTAATTAGCTGATAGTTACTGTTTACAATTAGCCAAGAATAATTTTAAGAATTTTCTACATACATTTCATAATCACTGTATAATCCTTATAACAACTCCATTATCCCCATTTTATGTATGAGGAAACAGAGACAAAGGAAGATTAATTACCTTGTCCAAATTTACATAGGCAGAAGTTACTAAAATTGGATTCTAACACAGAGTGGTTAATGCAGAAACCTTTATAAAAGTGAAAGAAGATGATGGCATCATCCTTATTTGTCAAAAATTATATATTGTGTTCTTATTGTATTTGTTGAATAAGCATGTCTGAGTATTTACTGTGGATTAGGGAAATGTTCTTTAATAATCATGAGTGGGACCTTTTATTTATGACAAATATCACCAGTCTCTACAATTTCCTAGAGTGACCTGTATATATATTTCCATAAAAATATTTGTGAGCAGACTCATTTATGCCTTCAAAGGATTCTCAGACTGGTGACTGACATCTGACACTGGTCTCTATTTCTTACTATTTAACTTATGACTTTACATTCACAATTGACTTTTATCTATTCATGTGAAATATCCATGAGCTTAAGAATGCTTAAGTATCTCCCTCAGGACATTTATTAGTTATTTTAGGTTAGACAGGAAATTACAAAATATTAGGCCTTAAATATGAGTGTATTCAGCAAGGTCACTTTGATCTATAAAAGCCAGCATTAGAAACCATAACTCTCACATGGAATCAGATTTGTTTTGCTAACTTGGACTAGTAATTTGTATGCTGTTCAATACTCACAACTACTCTGTTGTGGTGGATGTATTTTGTCTATTCAACAGGGGCCATTAGTATGCACAATAATTAGGTTAATAACATTTGGTAATACAGGAAAAGTTATGGTTCCAAGTTTCTTCTAAACAAATGTAATGTACTGTCCTAGTATATTAATTCAATGCAAGGACACAAGTACATTATTCTGAGTATATTCTGAGAAAATTTTATTCACAAGATAAAATTCTACCTTTTTTACGTGGAAAAAAATAAGGTTAATATAGTTCAAAGGTAAATGTTAACAAACATGTCAGAGCTTATGCTTAAAACCATAATAGATACTCATTGCCAAGTTATTAATTAAAGGGTTTACTCTTCAGTTTCATGAAACTGCTGTATTCCTCCCTAATGAAAAACATCAAACAAAACGAATAGAAGAAAAAAACAGAAATAAATGTTAGCCTGATGTAAATCTAAATCATTTAATGAAAATGGCCCTAAAATTACCTAATTTTCTATTACAAAGAGTCAGAATTGAAACTGAATAATTCTTTGACATTTAAAACTGAATTAATTAGTATATTTATGTGGAATTTATTTTGAAAATCTATATTCTCTGGGATTACATATTCTTTGATCCTCTGTACTTCACCTGATGAGTAAGTGATCTAGGTCTAGACTCTCAAAGATTTTCTACGGATTTCCACATCCTTAAACCTTTCAGAATACCATATGAGTCTCTTAAGGAAGACAAAAATAAAGCTAATATAATGTGTTATAGGTTTATTATTGTCAATATTATTTTCTCTGCACAAAACACACCAGCTTTAGCATAATGTATTCTTTTAGACCCAGATACTGGCTGGCTTATTTATAATCATCCCAGGTAATCTTACTATTGCCTTGAAGGTGGTGTATCACATAAGAGTTAAAATTGCCTTAAAAAAAACTTAAATTCCTAACTGTCCATCACATATAACCATAACTGATAAGGAATATGGCATCCAGAACACAGTATTTATCTATATATATGAACAGTTATAAAACTACATTTGTTGTCATTGAAATATTTAAGAACCAATAACAGACATTATTCTATCTGGATGGCAAAAGGAAACTAAAAAATAAAATGAAATCTTTTGTTCTTATTAATATAGAAAAATTATCTAGAAAAATGTATTTCATGCCCTGATCAGTGTTGATAAACTGAAGCCCCATTTTCTCTATTTTTAGATGTATTTACTTTCCCTAAATAGATTTTATCTACTAAAAAATATAATCTTGTATTATCCAGCCCAGCTTTTGAGAAATTTATCTGAAACTTCAGCCAAATTCAGTGTTTTAATTATGGAAGACTCAGTAGCTTAATAAACCCACTCTACAGCCCACTGCTCAAAGTCTTTGACAGCAGGATTCTAAGAGAGCCAGGTCCAAAATGCAAATGGCACCATCTGTATCCCCACATCTACTCCAGCAGCAGGACTCTCCAATTAATAGTAGAATCGGCAAGATTGAACAGCAGAGCCCCCAATCATGTGGAACCAGCAGAATTTCTTTTTAACCTCCAGCAAATAGAAACACACAGCCTGTTCAGTCATGGTTACCTTAGTCAATCCATACCCAAGAGCTGTGTCCAATGTCCCTGACCAAAGAAATTAAGAAGCAAAAAAGGAAACAGTAAGGATACATTTATTTTCTAAGTGCAAATATAAATAGTTTTAATCAAGTGAGTTTCAATATTCTGATTATGTATGGATTGGCTGAGAAATTTGGATCAAACTCAGATGTTAGGAATGTTATGAGTAAAGGCATACTATTTAAAAAACAATGTGAGTTCTTTATCAAAAGAAAGTATACAAAGTATATTTTAAAACAACAGCATGATGTTGTAGTATGCACATGCTAGTATCTCTGTATCACAAAACTATGGTTATTATGAGATTTTTATTTTTGCCCTGGTTTATTCAAAATCCCATATAATTAACCACTGGAAAACCTGGGAATACTTAGAAATATGTCCTTTAGGATGTCTTTGCTTTTTATAAGTTTCTTTAAAGCTTTACGACTATATCAGTGACCCCAAGAAAATTGATGGTTGTCAGATGAGCACGGCAATGCTTGCCATTATGAAATGCTTCTGTTGCAAGACTGCAGTTCCTGAATTCAGTTCAGTTGAAAGGGATATTATTCATCATGTTGTTACTGTCCATCTGCCCCTGGGGCTATGGGAGAAAGCCTCTGGCCTTGGCATTCTACAGTGCAGTAAAGACACTGCCCTTCTGCACCAAAGAATATAAAGGCATCCCACTCATGAGAAAGTAAGGTTAAAAAAGAAATAACTTTAACTCATTACAGTAGCTTATCAAAAGGAGAAAAATTATTTGTTCCATATGTTTAAAATAGAATTTACTTAGCTGTAAAGAAGAATACAAATTATATCATTTGCAGGAAAATGGACAAAACTTGAGAATATTATACTAAGTGAAATTAGCCAGTTTCAGGAAGCGAATAATTGTATGATTTCTATCCTGTGTAGAAGCTACAGAGAAACTGGGTTACAAAAGAGACCTCAGATAAAGAAGTAGAGGTCCCAGTGGAGCAATGGAGGTTGGTTAGGGGAGAAAGGAAATGGATGGAGATCTAATGAAAGTAACAGTTTTAATAATGCTAGGTATATATATAAAACTATTAATACCAATCTCAAAAACATGATTGGAAAAGAGAAGTAATTTGATGGGTTCCAGAAGGAAACACAGCACTAAGCACTGTGTACACGTATATCACTATCACTCCCTGCCACATTATGATACACAATTACAATGCACCGATAAAAGTTTTTTTTTTTTTGTCTTTTTTGGTGGTACTGGTGTTCCTGGAAGCCCTTCTACTTCTGGGCTACACTCCCAGACCTATTTTATATTTTTATTTGGAAACAGGGTCTCCTAAGCCAGCGCACGCGGCTGACTTCGAACCTGCGCGATCCTCCTGTCTCTGCCTCCCAAACGCAGGGATTACAAGCGTGTACCACCATGCCCGGCCCGATAAAAGTATTTTAAAAAGAGAAGACAGTTATCACTTTAAAGATTGCCACACATTTTAAAGTTACCTTGATTTTAATAATTAAAATTTACTTATATATTTATAACTGAATTTAACTGGAGTAAATGTATTTATTTAAGTAATAAAAATTTTTGTGGAGAGGGGGGTTGGAGGATGGATCCCAGGGGTATTCGACCTCTGAGTTACACCCCCTGCCCTATTCTTTATTCTTTATTTTGAAACCGGGTCTCACTGAGTTGCAGAGGGCCTCACTAAGTAGCTCAGGCTGTCTGCGAACCACGATCCTCTGGTCTCAACCTCCCAAATGCTGGGATTACAAGCGTGAGCCACCACGCCCGGCTAAGTAATGAAAATTTTAAATGCAAAAAGCACTTGAATAACAACAATTTTCTTTATTTCCTGTGAGTATACAAAAAATATATGTCCTAAAATAATAAGAATAAACCTGAAATAAATATTTACCTTTGGCTTGTGTTTTCCTTTCAGGTTTCTCCTGCTTTTCTGTCTTGTCTTTGTGTATTTCTAGGGGGAAAAATGGAATTAGAATTTAGAAACTTTTTAAAAAGGTATAAAATTTTAACCGTAACTATGACCTCAATTTTGTAAATCCATCAAAAAGTATGTATTTTTGTATTCAACATTTTTATTGATGTCTAAAAAGAAAGATTCTTTGTAAAATATTGCTATATAAATCTCTTAGTTATTGAAGCAAAAATAAAATTAAAGCCATCGAAGAATCAGTTATTTGGAAAAGCTTAAAATTTGTATTGAGATATATGTTGTCGCAATTTTCAGTGTTAAAATTGATCACAAACTATAATTATGTTTTCTTTTAATTACTCTCAATACAAATTAAGAATCTTCAATAAGAATGTCACTTAGATTTAGGAAGATTTTGTTTTTACATATTAAATTGAGAATTTGTGAAATGAACTGTAACAGCTTTCTAATAGGAAATATATCTCAGAAGCATTGACTCTAAGCTATGTTTATAATCAGCATTTGGCATTGCATTTAACCAATAATTACTTCAAGCAGATATGACACTTTTCATTAAGTAAGTGAGTTGTATTTTTTCTAAATATCAGGTTTTTAAAAATATATTCAATTTGTTGCTAGCTTCAGTGTACATACATTGCCAGGTCTTAGCAAATGAAGTTAATTCTGAATTTACAGTTAATTTGGATAGAAGTAAATTTGAGATTGGGGCTTACACATATGATTAGCACCTCTGAAAAAGTGACTTAATCTTAAATATCATGGCTTTTCTTAGACAAAATGCTAATGAGGTTTACTTATTTATTTATTACAACTTTTTCCACAGATGGTCTGAGATGATAGTAATTACTGTACATATTTTAAATTCTCCATTTGTAAATTTGCATTTGCATTTTTTAGTTTTTTCAGAAGTCTACAAAATCAAGACCAATCATAGGAAAAACGTAAATATCTTCAGAAAAGTCAATTACTAACTTTCATTCACCTAAGCACCATGAAGATTTTTCCCTCAATTTTCTCCATTATTCATTCATTTTATTAGTCACAATGTGATTCTTCTAGTCTTATCCTATTCCTGACCTTAAACATGGCCATAATGGTATGGATAAGGTAAGGCACTCATTCACAACTCTGAAAAAAAAATCTCCAACGCGCAAGGAAAGAATTCCCAAGGGTACCAGACACTTCTATCTTCCTGCCGCTCTCATAATGTTATCTTTTTTCTTAAGGGCTCCAAATTCTACTCTACAGTGAGGTTTTTCACCTCAGCAATATGGTCTTTTTGATTGAATGAATCATTATTTGAGGACGGGGTAAGGCTATTTTCTACATTCTAGAATATTTAGCACCATTACTACACCTATTAGACGTCAGCAGCACCCTCATCAACATCCTATGTTAGAATAATGAAGAATGTCTTAAGACATTGCCGGATGTCTTATGGGAACCCCAACTGAAAATCACTGCTCTAGAAATACAAGTTATCCATTCCAATGAACTCTTTATCACTGTCCAGACCTCTACTGTCTCAGTGCAGGGGCCACTAGACTTTAGTGTATGTTAAGCACATGATGTATCATTATGCTGAATCGCTATGTACTGTAAGTGCAAAGTATATACTAGATTATAAAGATCTAGTATAAAAAAATAATTAAAGTATCTCATTAAGAAGTTGTATACTAAGCCAGTTGTAGTGTTGCATGCTTGTAATCCCTGCATTTGGGAGGCTGAGACAGGAGGGTCACAGTTCACGGACAGCCTCAGCAACTATTTAGTGAGGCACTTTGCAACTCAGAGAGACCCTGTTTGAAAATAAAGAATAAAAAAAGGGCTGGGAGTGTAGCTTGGACACAGAATGCCCCTGGGTTGCACCCCCAGTACTGCAACAAAAAAAAATTGTATACTAATGACACTTGAAATATTATTTGGGGAATATTGATGTGATGGTTTTATATATGACAGGGCAACTTGGCTAGACTACTATCCTGAACTCTTCAAGGCAACTGTAATCTAGGGGTTGAAAATATTTGGCAGATTTCATGAACATTCTCAGTCTGTTCACTTTAAGGAAGAAGATGACTCTGGATAATCTGAGTGGGCTTGTCCAGTTCCACTGAAAGGCCTAAAACATAAGGCCACATTTTCCCTGGATACGGGAAGAAACTCTGCTTGTGGCTGACAGCTTTGGTTCCTGCCCGTGAACTCACCTGTGATCCTCCCCTCCTAACTTCCCGTCCTTTGGGTTCAAACTTGTTTGGCCAGTCTCCAAAATCATTTAAGTAATTTCCTGGTAATACATTTCTTAACATATAAATGAATCTTTATAATCTCTTTCTGGTGGTGCTTCTTTATTTGAGCTCTGACATATCAGATTAAATATTATTAAAATTAGCCGGGCGTGGTGGTGCACGCTTGTAATCCCCGCACTTGGGAGGCAGAGACAGGAGGATCGCACAGGTTGAAAGCCAGCCTCAGCTACTTAGTGATGCTCTCAGCAACTTAGTGAGACCCTGTTTCCAAATAAAATAGAAAATAGGACTGGGGGTATAGCCTGGAGGTAGAAAGCCTCTGAGTTCCACCCCCAGTACCACCAAAAAATAAAAAATAAAATGATATAAATAAATAAATATTATTAAAATTAATTTTACATTTTTCTTTTGTACCATTTTCATTTAGTTTCCAGGAAATTTTAAATGACATATGTCGATCACAGTATATTACAAATAGTACTACTGTAGTCTGAAGTAAAGCAAATGACATTTTTAAGATTTTAGGCCAAATACAGAGCTAAATCTTGAAATGAATTGAATATCAAATTTGATCTGGACCCTTGTTAATAACTTTCTGCTTGCTCCCTCCTATTCAAACCAACAGAATAGTAATGCTTTATGCAATTCAGACCAATAAAACAAACCAAAAGATCTCAAAGATTTGGAATAGTCTTTGGATATGCTAAGTGAGTCACCTTTAGGAGATCATTTCTTATCTTCTAGTAGGTATTAATTGAATACAAAGATGAGATAAATTTTTCAAAATTAAAAAATTTACATAAAATACTACATTGGTTTAGATATGAGAAGACCTTAAATTTGTAATTTATTTCCTTTAGAGGTAGGCATGTGTTCACATGCTTTCCACAGACAATTACTGTTCAATTGTCAAAGTAAAGAAGGAATTCTGGAACCTTTATGGGATGATCAGATGTGATTTAGACTCTTCTGCCAAGCCTCCTAGCCTAACATAGTTTGGTGAAATACACTGGGTAAGGTGATGGATTGTGAAAGTAGCCAGTACATGTTGGTCTATAGCAGGGTTCCCTGCAAGGCTGGCAGATGTTTGTGCATTAAAAAATGAATGACAGAAACCTGTCCTACGGGACAGAGTTGCTTGGCCAGTCTTGTTAACTTCAATTGCTCTTTCCAGCCAAGAACCATTTGTTTAAGATTGAAAAATTAAGGTTTGAGTCATTAAAGGTACAGATTCATTGCCCTGTGATTTCCCATTCCTGGTGTTACTCACTATCTGTGGCTATCAAATGTCAGAAGGTCAGAAATTATTTTGGATTCCCTTAGCTCTGTGTATGCAGTCAGATGTAATTAAAACAAATAGACGACAATTTTAGCCAGAATAGAAATGAGCAGGGTCCACCGTAAAAGGGGAAAAAAGGAATTTTTTAAAATAAGATAAAAAAACACCATTCCGAAAAAAGAAAAAGTGGAAATCAGGTCAGGGAAAATGCATTTCTTTGCACTGTCTTAAATATATGGGACTCTAAAGTGAAAAGTTGATACACTAAAAGATAAAGAGTTTGAAAAAAATGGTAACATGTTTCAGAGCATTTAATTTCTACTCTGTGATAATAGGAGTAAACAGGACCCAGGAGCTAAGTGTCTTGGACTAAGTAAACATGAGCTTGGTACCTGGCAATAAGCTTCAGAATAAAGGCCTAATCTATTTTTCTTTCTTTTGTGATACTGGGAATCGCATCCTGGGTCACTTCAAAACTGGAGTTATGATTTTATAACTCCAGTCCTTTTTATTTTGGAATAGGGTCTCACTAAGTTGTGAGGCTGGCCTCAAACCTGAGATCCTTCTGTCTCAGTTTCCCAAGTTAATTAATCCTTAAAGAAAAATAAAATTGTATTGTATTGATACTAGTGTTTAGTTATTTAATAAATGCCATAAAAAGTAAAATGATGATGATATATAATGACATAAAACTGCATTTAATAGCATGATTATCCTTAAGAAATAATTAACTTTCCTTCTGTCTCAATTTCTGGGATTATAGGCATGTACCCCCACCGGCCCCTAATCTATTCATTTTCCTTATTTTGTATCTCAGCCTCACACAAAGAAAGACAACTCCATTGCTCTGAGTAGGTCCACGCAGCTTTCTTGGAAATGGCAGTCATGGGGTTTTTTAGAAGATACACAGTAAAATCTCTACAGCTCATATCAAAGGGAAGTAATGATAACTTACATGAGAAGGAGTTTGTTTGTCTACAGAAACATCATCACCAACTAATATTTTAGCTCGAATTTCACTTTAGGTCTATTAAAGTGAGGCAACTTTAGACAAGGCATGGCTAACTAGTAAAGGTGTATAATATACCTGTATCTTTTTGCTCATAAGAGACAAATAACTTTATTTCATGATTCAAACTTATGGCAAAATTAAATATCTCCCTGCACATTCTATTGCTATATTGCATTTTTTTTCCTGGGGACTGGATTCAATCCCTGGTGTCAATACTGTGGCTATCAGATGTCAGAAGTACCCAGTAGAGGCTCTGCAGAGTGTGCCAATTCTCTCTCCTTACACATTAGCCAGGAAATGATGACCATTCAGGCTACTGTCCAATTGAGTAACAGCATGTTACCAATTTAGACTTCAGAAAGATATTTATCTCATACACAGTTGATGCCCAATTTGTTACCTTAAATTGCTCTTTCCAGCCAAGAACCATTTGTATAAGATTGGAAAATTTGAAAAGTCAAGTTATTAAATGTAGAAGTCTATTATCTTAAGGCTTATAACATACTTCAAAGAAAAAATTCTCTGTATTATACTGATACTATGTTTAGTTATTTAATAAATTCTATAAAAAGTAAAAGGACAAAGATGTATGACATAAAACTGCATTTAATACCATAACGCTCTTTAAGGGAAAATTAACTTAAACCTGAACCAAAGCCAAACACAAAGGACAAGGTCAAGGTGATCATTATTTCCTTCCAAATACAGGTGCTTTAGAATTGGGTGAAAATCAGATGCTTCTAAAAATGTACCATGTCTCACCAGATGCTAGTAGGAATCAAACAATTTTGATAAGTAGGCCATCCTACAGAGTTTGTGCCTTAGAAGATACAAAGATCAAAGTATCCCAACTAGGTTGTGAGACTGACTAAGGGTTTTGTATGGATGAATTTTTATTTGAATTCTGTACATTGAAAAGGGGAAAATAACATTTAAAAAAGAGTAACAATTATCTCAGTGTTTTAAGAGGCAACAAAACGAGGCCTTTGGTCCACTGAGTCACTGATATTCTTGCAAAATAAGCTGGAATCCATCCTACACTGATGTTCCACTCAGACAAACATGGTATCAAGGGCATTGAAGGGTTTAAGAGAAGAGAAAGTTATATCACCACAGAATGTGGGTGATATTTTCCTGTATCTCTGCTGTCCTGACTTCCCCCTAACATTTTTCTGGCTGCTTTTAGGTACGTATAAGTGAAGATTAACAGTACAGAAAAGAGTAGATGGCTTCACTTGATTCTTAAGTTATTCATTTCTCACTCTAAATAAGAAGTTTTCCAGTTACTAGAAAACTTTAAGATGCAAATCTTTAAATGTATTTACAACTTTCCTTAATTTAAAGAACTCAAATAATTTAAATTCTTTCTTTTATAGTTTATTATTCAGTAGAGATAATAAAATATACCATCTTCAGAGGGTATATTTTATTACCCTCTTCGTATAATATTTTATACCCTCTTCAATCAGTTTTCCAAGCACAATGCCAAAAATGTGTCAGAGTTGTGAATTGATAGTAAACAGAGGAGTAGATAAAATAATTTAATGTGGTGCTAATAACAAAGGAGCTATATATTTTACATTATTATTTGTGAAGTAGAATATATTTTAAATGATTAATTATCTTCACGTGAAAGCCATCACAAATCTATGGTCTTCTAATATAAATAATTATTATTAGATGTGAAAATTTTGTTTCAGTCTTCATGTGTGTGATGAGATTAATAATAGTATCTACCTCATACGTTTACACGAGGATCAAGTAAGCGTAAACGATTTAGAGATTTAGAGCAGTCCCTGGTGTCGAGCATCACCAGAAAGTGGACTGTTATTAGTACTTGTTTTTCTTTCTCACTAAATGCAAAATTTAATGATGACAAGAATTATATTGATTTTGTCCTACATTAGATCTTCAATAATTATCACAATGATTGGCATATAAAAATCACTTGATAAACACTACTTTAAAAAACCGTTTGCAGCTGTGTGTGGTGGCTCATGCTTGTAATCCCAGCATTTGAGATGCTGAGGCTTGACGATTGTGGTTCACGGACAGCCTCAGCTACTTAGTGAGACCCTATTTCAAAATAAAGAATAAAAAATAGGGCATGGGGTGTAGCTTGAAGGTCGAATGCCCCTGTGTTCCATCCCCAGACACACACACACACACACACACACACACACACACACACACACACTATATATATATATATATATATATACATATATATATATATATACATATATAGTCTACCACCACCTTATTTAATATGCAATAGCAAAGAGATTTTTATTTATTTATTTTTTGAAACAGGATCTCACTAAGTTGCAGAGGGCCTCACTAAGGAGCTGAGGCTGTCTGCAAACCAGATCCTTTGGCCTCAGCCTCCCGAACACTGGGATTACAAGCGTGCCACCACACCAGAGCTGATTATATCTTAACTGTTCTGTATATGACATAGCTCTCAATTTAGCTACTGAAATAATTAAAATTAAAATTTTTTGGAAAAGTAAAATTTTACAGTTCTACAAATTTTTATACTTTGTGAAAATCCTCAGAAAAGTTGCATAAAGTTTACTATTTATGGAAATATAATAGTAGGCATAAATGGTACTTATAGACTAACTTTATTCATAGGTTTTTCATACTGTACACAGATTTTCAATTTTTAATCATTAAATAATATATTCACAAGTTTTAAAAATTCTAACAATACAAATGAGCATAACATAAACTATAAAATATGCATTTATATGCATCCATACATAATATAATTATAGTTTAGCATAATCACAGCTATTATTTCTTTTCCTCAGAAAGTTGCATATACATGCATATATTATATTAATATATGTATAAAACTTAAATCTTAGAATCTTCCCTTACATTAATACTGTATTTACCTTAACATTTCATTTAAAATAGTTTATTTTTATGTCAAACTTATACATGTATTGATTCTTCTGAACGGCTATATAATATTCCATTTTACAGAACCACTGTACTTTATTTAATTCTGCCTTAATGAGCATTTAAGTTTCATCTTGTTTATATAAATGCAAATAATAGCATCATACTATCTCTGCACAATATATATTTAGTTTATTCTGGCAAGTGTTTCTATGAAAAAAATTTCTGGAAGGGTAGTTGCTATGTTAAGGAAAATGTGCTTTTAAATTTTTTGTACATTTATATATATAATTATAATGTATATTATATATATATATATAGAATGTGTGTGTGTGTGTGTGTGGTTTGAAGTGATATAAACATACATGCACACAGGTTTTGATATGTTTCCTTCCACTTCCCACCCTACTCCTTTTTCTGTCTCCATACATATTAGTTAGGTTGGTATTATAACCTCCATAAATGGTCATAGCATTGTTTGAACTGTTTCCTTCATCAATTCTCCTTCTTCCCGTCCCCTCTTCCTCCTTCAATCCCTAGGGAGATTTTAATGTTGTTTTTCAAGAATACTGAAAAGTTAATAAATTAAGGACAGTAAACATATTTTATATACATTGCCCTATTTTGAAATTTACTCATTTCAAAACATTAATTTTCTTATACAAATATAAGTAAACTATAAATGAGTATATTATACCTGTTATTAAATACTTACAATCAAATATCATGATAATTTCAAAAGAAACAAGATTTCAAAACAGAATATACTACTTCTAGCTTAAAGAAAGGGCCCAAGTTTTTATTTCTTCTCTGGGTTTGGTAGTATGGAATTTCTCTAGCATTCCCTATTATAGTGATAAGGGTAATGTAGTTATTTTGACATTTTGTTTTGTCTAATAATATTGGTATTTATTTTATATGTAGAAATGATAAAATGTGAGAAGTTGGAAAATAAATGTTTATGCTGACCATCAGAGAATACAAGAGATTTTAATAAAACTCTTGGTGGCCCAATTTGGAATTTTTAAGTGCAATAGGGGGATGTTCTGGTTCTCATGGTGTATGCTGCGTGTCCCACAGA
This sequence comes from Muscardinus avellanarius, assembly GCF_963383645.1. Lineage (NCBI taxonomy): Eukaryota > Metazoa > Chordata > Mammalia > Rodentia > Gliridae > Muscardinus > Muscardinus avellanarius. The sequence continues at coordinate 76,950,548 of NC_137794.1, forward strand.
AATAAGCAATTAATCAGGTAGAAAGAATCTCTAAAACATCTCCAAAATGGGAAATTAAGAATCACTTCATTGGGCTGTTGAATTTTTTTAAAACATGTTTATCTAAGCTCTATATCTACCACAGTGCCAATGATAATCATTGGGCCAATGCATTTTCTCAAGATTCTCTGAGCTTGACTTCCACATGGAGCTTGAGAGGAGAGTTTATAGAACCAGAAACGAGTGGATAAGTGCTAACAATAGCAACAAATGAAACCAAATTCAGTGAAAATAAATCATGCTAAATGATTCCTAAGAATGAGCCTATTTTGTAGTTAGGTCCAGGTTATTTTGTTATATTACATGTGATTTTGTTTATAAAAATAAATTGTATCTAGTTATACTCATAACAAAGCTTAATATTGAGTACTTTATAATTTGTCTAAGCTTATATGGTCAGTTTAAAGCATGCATTTATTCTCTATCAATGTGACACATTGTTAATAAATTAAAATGTTATAAATTCAGAAATTTTAAATGACACACTCAGTAAGTTAAAAGGATAATCTCTGTAACCAAGGCAACTATCCTGATGCAAGATGACAACCCAGTTTATTAAATTTTTATGAGTACCATGTATTCAAAGAATGTTTTTTACAATTCTTTTTTCTAGATATCATATAAGAACCAGATAATATAAAAGACTTTCTTATAATTTTACTCATTTTGAAATTGAAAACTTATTTATTCATTTGAACATGTAATTGCTATTTGTAAGATGTTGCCAATTGTTGTTAGTACAAAAGATTAATTACCATAAATGAGCAAATGTAGTTATCTATTTAGGGCTAATTAAATAATGCTAAGGGAAAGCACTTTATTGAATTCCCAATATTTTAGGTAAATGCACCAAATTATGTGTAGGCATCTATATTTTCTGATACTTTTTCTGTTATATTGAAAAAAAAACAACTTCAGGAAAGTGCACTACTCACCACGAATGAAGAGTATATAGAAAACTATTTTCTTTTGGAAGCACATAGTATTTGTGATTAAGTGCACAAGACTCCAGCCATAATCAAAGCCAGATACTGAGGTGAATTGTCCTTCAGAGATGTGCCAGTACATTATGTAAAATTGTTTGGACTTTTATTTTATTATGTTTTATTACTTGGTAAGAGAAGCTAAACTTTTTCAGGAAGAATAATACTCTCAACATGCATGCCAATGACCCTTAAAAAACCTTTCAAATTCAATATACTAAGATATCTGCCTAATCTCATTTTTTCTACAAACTCTATGATCTCAGGGTAATCCATTTTTCCTCTTTGGATTTTATTCTTCATCACAAAATTAGATATCATTTCCCATGTGGACATAAACCAGACAGGTAGAAATGATCACAAATAATTTTCCTTATTAGATAATCACTGATGGAGTTTACAGATATAGATGACGTTTTGGCTCTGTGTAGTATGTGTGCTTCTTGGATCATATGCTAGACAAGATCAATGTGGCTCTACATCAGAATCATCTAGGGAGATTTTAAAACATACTCCTGAACTGCAAGTCCAAACTTAATCAATTAGTCTGTCATGATGAAGAAACTTTACAGGATCTATGATTTAAATAAGCTCTTAGGTAATTTCAGAATCACAGTCAGAAGTGGGAACTATGGTCTAGATCAATGCTTCTCAAATTTTAATGTGCATATGAATCATCTGGGATCTTCCTAACATGCAGGTTCTGATTCAGTCTGTCTAGATAGAGCCAGGATTTCTAAATAGCTCCCAGATGATACTGCAGGTGTTCACCCATAGACCATATTTTAAGTTACAAAGCCTCTAGTCAAGATAAAACTCTTTGTAAAATTATTAATATGTGGCATCACAACTTAATTATAACTTGAAAAATATTATAGCTGGAAAAGACGTGGTCATCAATAAATGCAACATCTTTATTACACAGGTATGAGAACTTATTAGCCACTAAAGCTAAGTGATTTAACCATAACAGATTAGCAGCATGAGAAAAACCAATATAAATACCTCTCAATTGTGTTCATTCATATTTATTTCAGTAATTTTTAAAATTTTGGTATGAGACATGAACTGCACTAATTACCAATATTTATTCCAATATTATTTGCAATATTAACTAATTTTGCATTTTATCATCATCATATTTGGGGATTTTTTACAGTAAGTTTATATATAGTAGTTGCAACGTTTAAACAAAAATAGGTAATTATTTGCTTATCCTTGGCTCTCTCCCTTAGTGGCCACACAATGCACAAGGTAATCTATTTTTGGAATTATTCTTTTGAATTGCAATGGCTCTCACCCTGGTTGCAATTTAGAAACATATCTGTAGAGATTTAAAAAGTGATTGGAAGAGGAGAGGGTAATTGTGAGTTTCATTTTATATCTCATTTATTTTTGAAAACATAAACAATTTTTTGAGATCAAGTTACATATCATACAATTTTCCCATTGGAAATGTAGTATCTAATGGTTTCTAAGCTGTTCATAGAGCTGTGCAACCATCACCACAATCTCTTTTAGATCATTTGAATCACCTAAGATAACTGTCATCATCCACTATAATCATAATTCCTAACCATTAGCAAGCATTCCCAGGTACCTCTCTCCCCATTCTTCTTTCTTTTATCCCCTTGGAAAGGTGTTTAAGTCTTGATAACCCTGAGGTTCTGATTTCATAATTGAGATAGGAGGTATTCTGAAATTCTGAATTTAAAACAAATAATAGATATGGATATTTGTGGCTTTCCTGCTAGAGTCCATTTCAGTTTCAGGAGCCACCCTTTTCTCAATCGCAGTATAGGAAATTTGATTGATACTACTGCAGTCTCTGGTTCTAAAGTGGGCCTATTCTCTAGGCCTTGACAAAGCACAGTCTTTAGGCCGACTGGTTCCAATAAAGGTATTATTATGAGTCTAGATCAATGAGAGTCAACTTAGTTATTTTAACAACACATGGGGAAAAGTACAGATTCCACTCCAAAGTCACTGGGGTGAACTAACTTTGGCCTCAAGTTCTGGAAATCATAGTTGCCACTGAAAGAAAAGCCTGCCTGAGACTGAAGGAAATAAAACAGGAATAAAAGCAGGAGAAAAATCTGACATATGTCAGAAGAAGAAAATGTTTTGTATATAAAATCACACACACACACACACACACACACACACACACACACACACACACAATTTTATCAGTTTATGGTTGAAGCCAGTTCTGCTTTGTATCTTCCCATCTCTTGAACCCAAAAGGGCCATTTTTATTGTTAGTTTAAATTGGTTTTTGGTCTCTTGTAATTCAGACATCCCTTGGGTCTAACGCACAGCTCTCATTGACATTTTTCACTCCCTGGAGAAATGACTCCCCAAATAATCTGTCAGATATTTTGCCTAGACTTCCTCCACCTTTTTTCATTTGGAAATGCACCTGCATGCCATCTCTCTTTCTTTCTGTACTTGATGTCCCCCTGTAGTTATAGATATGATCAATGTTGAAAAGACAGAAGACAAACCCCAGTAAGTTTCCCACATGGCCCAAGGGCAGCATGAAACGGGTATGGAGCTGAGTTTTGATCTATTTAGAGGAGAAATTAGAAGATAGATGTCTAACTTAACAATGTTACTAGGACCTACCTGGTACTACTCTGAGGCTATGAATTTTAACAAGTTTGGCACCTTTCTATTCCTTTTTCTTGTGCATCATATTTTTCAGACAATGTTCAGCCTTGTGTGAAGCACTGAAGCTGCCAACAAAGATGGATACAAAGAAAGCTCCTGCACCCAAACTCATTTATCTTACTACCAATGATGTAATACAACCTTCCAATGGCCTAGTCCCAAAGTCTTAAATATTTATGATGCTCAGATATCTGACTGCAAAGAGCTATTATGGATTTCAATAAAGTAAGAAAAATATACAATGAAAGAACTAAGTTTAAATTTACAGGGCAGCTCTTTTCAACCTGCAGAGCTTTAGGGCAATTTAAAACAACAACAACAACTATACAGAGAATGTGATTTTCTTACCCCAAAGTAAGGAGTCTCCACCTCTGCCTTTGACATGCATCAACTACGATCTTATGAAACATCAGACTTGATATTCAGATTCTGCTTATCATAAGGACAATCCTTGTTCTGACTATTAGGTAGTTAGTAAGCAAAGAAATTAAACCTAATACAGGGGGCTTCTAATGTGTTCCTTGAAGGCAAGAGATAAATCTATAACCTATGAGGTTATCATGTCCCTAAAGTTGAAGGCAATTTTTTACTGTACAAAAAAGAAACTGAGTGTGCACAGGTCTAAGTGATTGGAATCATTTTTTTCTTAACTTTAAAGCTAGATGTCAGGAAAAGGCACTGTAAATCATAATTTTTCTTAAAAGAGTATCATCTTTTAAAATTGCATATTTGAAAGGACATAAATGCTGTCATGATTATTCTTATATACAGATATAGTACAGATAGAGATTTAAGTAAAAATAAACTGTAAAAAGGAGATAAGTATATCCACTATATTGTACTTCTAAGTGTTAGTGTAAAAAAATAATAATTACAGGACTGTATCTCTGCTAAGGAATTATACATTCTGTACATGCTTGCCTAATCTAAGAATCCAGTGAAATATAAATATTAATATAAAATACAAAATCCTATTAATTTTTATAAGCCAGTACTTTGTTTTAAAAAAATATAAAAAATTACTAAGATGCCTTTTCTGAGTAGACATGTATGTTTAACTTTGATTTGAAACTATTAGATTATTTTTTCTGATTGCACATTTGTGTATGTATGTGCATATATATACATGCATGTGTATTTATCTGTGTCAGCTTAATTTTAACTTTGGCTTGGGGTATTTCTGAATGACTAAGAGAATTAAAATTAATTAGTTTTTTGAAGAATAGCGTATTCATTTGTAATAATATTATTATTCATATTTTCATCCTCTTTAGTTCTGTGCATATATAAATTTAAATAATCTATCCTCCTAATTATTAAATATGCAAGCCCCAACGCTTTTATCTCATTTACTATTTCACTTGCTCATTTACTCATAAAATTCTTAAATATGGTTTTTCAAAAGTTTTAAATATAAAAAGTCTCAAGGAACCCATGATAAGATAGTAATAAGATCATATAGTCTCTTTCTTAATACTAGTGTTAAAAGTCTAATTTTAAATGCAGAATATGTGTTATAAGTGTTTTATAAAATAGTATATACTGCTTTAAAGTTCACATTGCCTCTAAAACTCTACCAAAGAAAAGTTTATACATAAAAATAGTAATTATAATAAAATATATATATCTTTTAGCCAACTTTTAACTATCATTACATAGCTTTAAAATCCAAGGTAATGTATATGAGACATTTCCTTAAATTTTATTTTATATACTTTTATAAATATTATTAAGAAAATAAGTTAGAATGTTTTTAAGTCAATTCTGCTCCCAGTTTTGAATATATAATTCTTGAAGACATCTGCATACATGTCTTTGGAACACTATATGCCTTAGTCTGTTTTTAATAATGAGCATTATTGACATTAAAAAGTATCCTGAATGTCTATTTAATAGGTTCTTAGTAATTTAATAAATGAAGACAGTAATTTAAGAAAAAAATCTTTAAACAACTGTATGAACTTGCAATTTAAGCTAATCATTACATGACAGTTAATTTTCTAATCATTCTGAAGGAAAATTCAAATCAAAAAAGATTTTTAAACTAAATAAATGACATCAATTTATGGGGAATGTGAAACTACAATAAAATATTCTTTTAGAATTCAAATTACAAGTGAGAAAACTTTTTTATTCTTTCTTCCATTTCCAACTAAAATAAACATGTGCATGAGCCATTGTTTCCAGAGAGTGACTAGTAGTTCATTAACTTAAGACTTAACTGCACTCTAATCAGTGTCTATTGAAGAACAGTTGAAAAATACCTTGTTTCTGAATTTTAGAAATATATAGCCTAATATGGAATCTCTAAACCTCTTCTTGATGGCTCAGTTCTCTGTTGAGTTATTAATTTCTCATCCTGGATTTGTGGGTCAGGACTCCTTTCCATCTTCTCCTCACAGTTTATAAGCTTAACACTAAATTTTATTAGTTCAGGTCTTTTTTGTGGCCCCAGTTACAAATTCAAAATTTCAAAAACAACCCCCTCAGCAGAGGGGTAATGATCATCTGCTGAAAAGTTCCACATTTAGAACCGACTCTTTGAAGCCACAATTGTTCTTGGGAGCAATGAAAGCCAGTATGTTCTCCTCTGAAGTAGATCACTCAAGAGTTGACTATTGGATGTGTGCATTCATAACTATTCATCTTAATGATATCAAGTCTGGTCAAACATTGGCTGGTTTTGCTTCATACCAAATGTATCTGAGGAAGTTTCCTTGTCATGATCCTTTCCAGTCATATCCCCTACTTACTGCAAAAGTCCTGCCCCTCTGTTCCATGGCTGTACTCTCTTCATCCAGGCAGACTACTCTCAACTTTTGAATAGTAACCACCCTGCTTAGCCTTTGGAGACTTGAGTTATTCCTGTAAGATACCCTTCTACATCTTATCCAAGCATCCTACATGATTCCACTCCTTGGGAATGATATGTGACACCTATTGACTGAAATACTTTGCCTCTTTAGCATCATTATGATGCATAGTATTTTAGCTACTGTGTACTGTATTTCTCTACTAAAATGAAAAATAATGCAATAAAAGTTTTTTTAAATAAGAAGAAAAATTTTAAATCAATAAATCAATCTACGGTGAGAATAAAGACCATGAAGTTTGGCTTCTTCTAGGCCATTTCCATGGCTACAAAATGTTTCCCTAAAATCTCAACTCATATTGATCTGTGTATTGATGCATTTTCACAAATCTACTGAAGAGAGTAGCCATTAAATAACCAACTAAAAATGGGAGAATCCGTTTCATGGAAAGAAATTGAGTATTTTTTCCTGACTATAAGTGTTGATCTAGTCATTAAATAAAACCTCTATATCAAAAATAAATTGGAGCAACCACACAAGTGAATTAAGTTTGAGTCATACTGAAAATCAACATTGCAATAAAAGATTTATTTCAAAGGTGAAAATAACCAACCTTTTTTTGGTAATGGAGGCTCTTCTATTTCTCCTAAATCAAGACAAAAATAGTAAGTTAGGACAAAATTTCCCATGAATAGTATGGCTTCATTATTTGTCAATTATCTTTTATTCATTAGTTATTTAAAAAAACTATCATCTTTGACAATCATAAACAAATATAAACTTTGTTCTTATACATTTATTTGAGATAGTTTCATTTTTATGAGTTTAATAAAATTATGGCAGTGGTCCAAATTATACATTATAGATCATTTATCATATTAATCTCAATTTTTTTTCATAGTGACTTCTCACTGAGGCCAAAAGAAATATAAACTCAGACAAAGCAAGAGTAAGAACTTTTCTATTAGCCAGAGTTGATTATGTGATATCTGATGACTAAGGCTGACCTTAAGAAAATGTCATTGAAAAGACAGAATCACAGTGCTTTGTTATTTTCATACCCGTTCCAAGGGAGTTTATATATAGTTTGAGAGCTATTTACTTTTATTCATTAATATGAGAGAACACATCAGTTAATTGTATAATTGTTGTGACATTTATAAAATATCCTTCCATTCTATACCTCCAACTTGTTCAATCTATTTACCTTTGCGATTGTGCTTTTAGTAATACTGCTTTCTGCTATTCAACTATGAATATGACTATGTGTATGAAAAATTTGTACGTACTTTGGGTTTTACTGTTTTTATTTCAATCTTCCTAGAGATAAACTTGAAAAATAGCTACAGCTTTTTACCAAAGAAGCATATAAATGTATCTGTTGTGACTTTACACTCATGTAAAATAAGACTCTCTCTGCTATAATGCTACAGCAATGGTAGCTTTTAAACTTTGCCATCTTGGTCATAATGGCAGATAAATTATAATATGAAAAGCAAATAGGGACCGATCTACTATATTTTGCAGACTATTAAAGTACTTTGAGTCTCAGAAGTATATTAATTTTGGTATAGACTGACATACATGCTCCTTTGGGCTAAATTTGAGCAAGTCACTGTAATAAACATCTAATACTGGTCCTAGCCGTTAGATATAACTCTATGTACTCTGTACCTTTATCAATGTCCTCATCCCCATCATCATCTTCTTCATCACCTTCAGATGAGATGATGTCAGACAACAAAGAAAAGAAGCCATAGATCCAGTCTGTTGTTTCCTCCACAGCATCATGTACAAGTTTTAAAGGATCGGAGCCAATCTTGGCAATTGAGCTTGCTAAAATTAATTAAAAGCAAAAAAATCATAATCATTTCCAAACAATCTAAGATCTGCTTTTCCTGATTTTTCTAATTTGACACAACAAATATGTCAATTTCATGAACTTTAATCTCTCTTGGCTATGTCATTTTTCTTCATTTTTTGTTAGAATTGGAAATTATATCATGCTATAGCATGCTTGTGTAATCAATTAAACATATAAGTTATTGGACACTCTAGTAGTACCAAATATTATGAAATTATCAAGAAAGAAACTGAAAAGTTGAGAAGTTCATAATCTAAATAAGACTTCAGGACAGAGAAATTTAGGAATGAAACAAACTAGTGTATATTTCTGTTATCAAAATTGCAAATAAGTCCTAAGCTATTGTTCAGGAATGAAATAAATCATTATAGGACCATAATATAATCAGCAGTTTTAGGGAGAAGAAGGCTCTGTAAATTTTCAGATAAACAACATCTATATGTTGACTAAAGTAGTTATGACTTAATTAAGACTGGTGTCTTTATTTTAATTTTTGACATATGGGGGAAATCTAGAATTGTCAACATAGTATACCAACTACAAGGTAAATTCAGTTAGATTTATCTTTGTTCAACAGCTCAGTGTTTAAAATAAAAAAATTATACTTCAAGTAACTTCAATGGATGGGATTAGACAAAAATGAAACTCATAAATCCTCCTTTTCTATGTTCTAAAAGATAAAAATGTTTGTGAACTGAGAGATCAAATATTTAAAATCCAAGTAAATAAAAATATTAGGGATTTCAAAAATGTTGTTGTTCTAGTTATTAAAAAATGTGCTCTGAAAAGGTAAGAGTGTCCTTTAAATTTGATTGAAGAGATAATTTACGTAGAAATATGATATAAATTACACCTGAATTTTCCATTAACATGTAATTAAATTTTAGAAGTATGTTTTTTTCTTAATTTTAAAACTATTTTAGCTTTTTAGAGAATCTTCTACTTTTGATGTATTTAAGAGAACAGAATTATACCAATGTATTATGTCATCTAAAGGTTAAGTACTCCAAAATTAGGTGTTTACTCTGGTTGAGATAGAAATCACTAGAATGTTTGAGCAGAGAAATGAAGTTATTTGACTTATGATTTTTTTCTCTCTATTGAGCATTAAAAAGATTCTAAGCTGGAAACAAGGAGATGGTAAGGAGCCAACTGAAATAAATTAGAAGAAAGATGACAATAATTTTTACCAGGTGATAACCATGTGTTTGATGAGATGTCAGATTTTGGATATATTTTAGTTATACAATTAATGACATATGATTTCTGTGTGGTTGTGAGATACAAGAGAGAGAATGAGGATAATAACGGCATCTGAGTAAAAAGATTGCTGACTTTTCAACTTCTCAAACTTATGCTGCCTATTAGACATATACAAGGAGATACAGACATTTGTACAGTTCAATATAATCTACAAAAGAGGCGTTCTACCAGAAGATAGAAACTTGTGAGTCGCCCCAAAAATGAAAGGTATTCAAAGTCACAATGCTGAATGAGATCACCAAGGGAAAGGCCCAGGAGCACATCAACATAGAGAAGACAGAGAGGTAAACAAAAGGGATGGGGAGAAACCAGTAGTGGATTCCAAGAAGGGAAGATGAGAAAGATAGCAAAGAGAGTTAAAGAAAGAACAGAGAGTATAATGCACAAGACACCAAGTAAATAAATAATTTTAAGGAGAATATTAAGTGGTAAACTCCGCTGATAGGTAAAATAAACTGAAAACTGAAAGTGGATCTTGGATTTAATGATGAAAATGTCACTGGTGACTTTCAAAGAGCAGATTCAATAAAGTTCATTCCAATGGAAGAAATTTGGAGGCAGTGAGGATATCTTAGTGTGAAAGATGAATACTGGGTGCTATCTGAGGGATAGGATGATAGTTGATTTTCATTTTAGCATTGTTAAAATTGGAAGAATATTTTTTGTTTTTATTGATGAGTAAGATCCCACAAAGGGTGAAAAAATTACATTAGAAAACTTTTAATTTTATGTTCTTTTCTGGGGGATTTGTGGGACATACAAACAATCCAGTGACCCCAAGTTATAAAATGCTAGTGTCAGGGAAGCTTATCTCTATGATTCATTTTTATTGTGTCTTTACTTCACTATTTTGTTGCATTCTAAGAAGATTCATGTGAGCAAAAAATAGTCTGAATAGTGAGATTAAACTTTATAGAAAGGAAAGAAAATGAAATTTTATAATTACAATTGAAAGTCCTAAAAGAATTATATGTAAGGACCTGGAATATATTGGCAACATTAAAAGAATATTTCACATTGAATTATTTTATATCTTTTGAAAGAATGCTGAAAATTGAATCTTTATGATTAGACTAGATTGAGATTATTTCCTCATTCCCCTTCTTTATAAGTGTTAACTGAATAACCTCATGATAAAAGCCAAAAAATAGGTATCAGTTTAGTCATCTTTATAAGTAACACATGAACTTACTTAGCAGACATATCTATATTGTATGTGGGAGTATATGTGACTGGTTCTTATGAGATAGAAAGGCAATGTTTTTGGCTTGGGACTAACTTTTCAGCTACATGGACAACTTTAAAAATTGGATTTTGGATACTAATGCAAGAGAGCCAAGAGAGGCAACAAAGATCAAGAAAAGTTTAAAGTTAAATAAAAATTTTGTATGTTCTCTGTTTTCAATGCCAAACTATACACATACTTTCATTTTTAAATGAAACACACACATTTAAGGAAGATAGTGGTTCTGAAATTTATTCTTATTTACTCTTTCAGACATCACATAAAACATATAAATGAGGAAATATTAAATGATGCAACTAAATGTTTAGTGATACTTTTTTTTTTTCCTTTGAGGTACTGAGGATGGAACCCAGGGCCATTCTACCTCCGAACTACACCTGTCATCTCAGTACTCGGGAAGCTGAGACAGGAGGATCCCAAGTTTGAAGCCAGCCTCAGCAACTTAGTGAGACCCTGTTTTAAAAAGGGGGGATGTTGTGAGTACAGCTTGTAGATAGAATGCCCTTGGGTTCAATGCTCTGTTCCAAAAATATTGAACTAGATAATGGTTCCAATTTGGGCTCTGAGGTCAGACTGATAACATTCAAGCTCCAGCCTCCTCCCTAGTGCCATTCCAAGCTCTGCTAGATCCAGAAACAAAAGGAAAAACAAGTGACAGTGGTATTCTTTCTATTTACAATTTCACTAGTTTGTTTATTATAATTTTTATTAATTTTTAAATCTTAATTATGGCATTAAAGTATTATTTACTTGATTTGATGAGTTCTTATGAGGCTTCAAATTTTCCACCAAAGGAGAGTGTTTCACTAACCTTTCTCATCTTAGTACTTCTCCTTCCTAATACCTGTGTGAACTTTTGCCATATCTATGCAACATCTTGAGGCCTCTATTTTTCCAAAGATAATATTCGAAACAATACCTCAACCCCTCATACCAGTTGTCCTTCTATTCAGCCTTTCTATACCTCAATTTAAATACACCAAGCTCTGGAAAACGGTAGTACACAGTGGGAACAAGAATAAAGAACTGCAGTATACTGAAGCATAAAATGTCAATATGAACTATAATAACCCATAAAGCTGTTGTAATTATCATATGAGACAATCCACTAAAATTACATAATACATTAGCCTAGCATGGTGGCACTCGCTTGTAGTCCCCACACTTGGGAGGCAGAGACAGAAGGATCATGCAGGTTCAAAGCCAGCCTTTCTGGCTTAAGAGACCCGGTTTATAAATAAAAACATAAAAAAACAGGTCTGGGAATGTAGCCCAGAGGTAGCAGGGTTTCCAGGAACCCCAGCACCACCAAATATTATATATATTGAGGGGCATTTTGGCACACGCTGTAATCCCAGCATTCAGGAGGCTGAGACCCGAGGATCGCGGTTCACCGACAACATCAGCTACTTAGTGAGGCCCTCTGCAACTCAGTGAGACCCGGTTTCAAAATAAAAAATAAAAAATATAGCAGGGGGTGTACCTTGGAGGTCGAATGTGCCTGGGTTCCTTCCCCAGACCCACAAAAAAAAAAAAAATCACATAATACAGTTAGGCATGGTGGCACACCTGTCATCCCAGTACTTTGGAGGCTGAGACATGAGGATTGCAGGTTCCAGCCGGCCTCAGCAACTCAGCAAGACCCTCATCAACATAGAATCTGTTTCAAAATAATTTTTTAAAAAGGGTGGGGAGTATAAATCAGAGGTATAATGCCTCTGGGTTTATTCAATAGTGCCCCCCCCAAAAAAAATCACATAATCACATTGTATAGTGCCTGGTAACTTGTAAAAGTAGACATAGGAAAATAAACAAGCCTGTCTGTTGAGTGAATCAGAGCTCATTCCATTTTTCTGGCAAAGATCAGTGGTTCCCACTCCCCACAACAGAAGCCTTGAAAGTGCTCTAAGATCCTCACAAGGTCTTCAAGAATGGCAGCACTGGATGTCCAATATTCCATTAGGCACTTGAGACAACTCTGATTGCATGGCACTCACACCCAAAAGATTGAACCATCAACTACAGTGTTACCCTTTCTGCATCACACCACAGGATGGCGGAGAGAGCAAGGGTCTCCAGTTTCTTCTGGCCCTTCTACCCATGAGTCTCTGCCTGCACCAGGTGGCTTCCTTTGGTCTCACTCAAGCTCGTTCTACATAAATCCCTTGGTGTAGAGCATGTAAGGCAGAGAAAGGGACCTAGTGAATGGTAGAAAGTGATTGACTCAGTTTTCATAATCATTCCACTTAAACATAGTGTTCCCCAAATGTGGGTTGTTATCAGTATTACTGCCCTCACTTAGTTGCTCTGTCCTCATATGTGACCTTGGCGCACTGTATGAAATCCACACTCTGCTTCTGTCGGAACTGATGACACGACTACACTTGCCCCTTACCTCCCAGAAAAGATTCAGACAAAACTATTTGGATCTCAACTGAGGTGAGAATTTTTTAAATGCCATAAATACCACCTAAACTAGGAACAACTAAATGTGTGTTTTATTGATGTGTGTACCTTGCTCATAGTAACCACTATGAGTTTAAATATGGATTCTTTTTTCAGTATAATTATTGAACACTGGTTGTGTGCAATATCTAAATATTATATACTTAAGATAGCCCTATCGCTTTTGTAGAGGCTGTTCTAGTTTTCATTTGTGAAGAAAGTTGTTTCAAAGTATATATGTATATCCATGTTTATAGCAGCACCATTCACCATAGCCAAATTAAGGAACCAGTCTAGATATCCATCAACAGATGAATAGATTACAAAAATGTGGTATATACACACATTGGAATTTTACTCAGCTATACAGAACAAAATTATGTCATTTGCAAGAAAATGGATGAAACATGAGATGGTTATGCTAAGTGAGATTTGCCAGTGTCAGAAAGCAAACAGTTGTTTGTTTTCTCTCATATGTGGAAGCTAGAGTGAAACTGGGTAACAAAAGTGACTTCAGATAAAGGAGAGCCTCTGGTGGAGTGATGAAGGGGGCTAGGGGGAAGTAGGGGAAGGCTTATGTCTTGAGATCCTCTGTTTTAATATACTTGTATTGGCTTTTTCAAATTATTTACATTAAGATTAGTTGTAGTGAACTAGATAAGAATCTGTGGTTAAAAGGTAAAAATAAAATAAGATGAAGAAATGGAAGCCAACAAAAATTAAATGCAATTGCTTTGTGGTATGTTCTACATGGAATAACTTTCTTTAAAGTAAATAACATTTTCAAAAGATCTTCACAAAGATAAAATAGTAAAATTTGAGCTACTTTATAAAATTTCTTTGAAACTTAATATAAGAAAATTTTTGTTTATTTATCATTTTATGATTTAGCAAAAATAATTTCAGACTGTGTAATTAGGTTATGAACTAATTTGTGTGATGTTTGTACAGAGCTCCAGAACTTTAGGGCTGGGATGCAGCTTAGTGGTAAAGCACTTCCCTGGCAAGTGCACCGCCCTGGGTTCTTCGATCCCCAGCCCAAAAAGACAAAAAAAAAAAAAAAAAAAAAAAAAGACCCCCTTTAAAAAAAAAGCTAAGAGCTCCAGAAGTTTATGTAAAGGTAAAGGTATATTAAAACCTCATTTGCATATGCTTAAATGTCTTATTTTACAAATGACTAAATGCCATGATATTGCCATATTAAGAACATATGTTACTTTTGAAAAGTAGGACATTTGAACAATTGTATAGAATCATCTTCACTAATATAATTAATGAATTAACTTCAAAAACAAAGTGTCTCACCGGGTGTGGTGGCACACACTTGTAATTTCAGAACTTGGAAAGGCTGAGACAGGAGGATCACAGGTTCAAGACCAGCCTCAGCAACTCAGTGAGACCGTGTTTCAAAACAAAAAAATACAATAAAATAGGATTGAGGGTGCAGTTCGGAGATAGAATGCCTCTGGGTTCAAACCCCACAACAACAAAAAAGAAAAAAAAAAACAAGTATCTGAATAGATGTACAATCAACTAGATTTTCAACACACCAACCATATGTCAAGGTTAAAATCCATGATGGGTTATCCTTTTCCTCAAGGAATATTCATGGTGAAATTAAAAGATAGTGAAATTTCCATGGCACTTCTTATATAACCTTATTAGACAGGTTCATTTGACATAATTGACATATATTTCTCTGTTCTATTAGAACAAGGAGTAATACAAAAGGGTTCAGTCATGCATTTAACAATCTAGATTTTGTTTGTTTCTTTTCTTTTCTTTCTTTTTTTTTTTTTTTTTTTTTTTTTTTGCGGTACTGGGGATGGAACCCAGGGTGGTTTTACCTCTGAGCTCTTCAACTAGTCCTATTGCTTTTTTGGTCTTTTTATTTTTTGAAACAGTGTCTCACTGAGTTGAGAAGGGCCTTGCTAAGTAACTTTGGCTGTCTCAAACCGCGATTCTCCAGTCTCCACCTCCTGAATGCTGGGATTACAAGCATGTGCCACCATGCCCAGCTAGATTTTATTTCATAGTTTTGCACTCTTATAGCCTATTTTTTGAAGATTAATACATTTGCTAGGTGATTGACTCTTTTTAACTCTAATGACTGTATGAAAAATTTACTCTGACAATAAGTATAAATCTTAGAGAGAAATGTGATAATAGCCAACTGGAATTTAAACCTACTTTTTAAAAAAAAATCACCAAATCAGCCGGGTGTGGTGGCACATGCTGGTAATCCCCGTGCTTGGGAGGCAGAGACAGGAGGATCGCACAGGTTCAAAGCCAGCCGTGTTGGCTTAAGAGACCCTGTTTCCAAATAAAAAAGTATAAAAATTAGATCTGGGAGTGTAACCTGGAGGTAGAAGGGTTTCCAGGAACCCCAGTACCACCAAAAAAAAAAAAAAAAAAAAATCACCAAACTTATTTGAAAACAAGTCAGTTTTGTGTGATGCTAAAATTCAGGGGGCTTTCAGTTGTCTCTTTCTAATTATATATCTGAACATATAAAATTATTTGATAGAGTGACAATCTGTTAGATTTGAGTTTATGTATTTATTTCATTTCAGTTTGATTTGATTGTTGAAACTTCAATTGTTGTTAAATAGTAGACATTACTTGTTTCATTTGTAATATATTTCAGCCTAAAGTTATTATGCATACATAAATATAGATTTGGTATTTTACAAAAAGAGATTGGAAGAAAAGAAAAGGAAAAGAAACAAAAATGACTTAGTTTAAACATAACTAAAACTTAAATGGCTTTATGTTCAGCTAAATAACTATTTTATTTGGTCAGAGAAGCAATATTATTAGGAATGATAAATAATAGGCTATATTATTATAACAATAAATAATAGGCTATATTATGTGGATTAGATTATATGCAGTTGATATTTTACAAGAAGATACTTAACCCTCCCTGAATGTGGTATTAGTACCTAAAGATAAAAGAAAATGCAGCAAATGGGGAGGCATGGCTGTGTGGGGTGTGTGTGTGTGTGTGTGTGTGTGTGTGTGTGTGTGTGTGTGAAGTAAAATGTGCAAAGCAATTTGCAACCTGCAAAGGATGAACTGAAATTCATGAGGCTAAGCTAGAATCTGCATTAGTCCTGTGACTTACCAAGCTCCATCTTCAGTGATGGCAATGAAGTTTAAGAGATGCCATTGCTCTTTGTCATGAAGCTAAATATGTATGCCCTAGGCCAGGAGTAGGAGTAGCCAATGGAAGATCTGGCAGGAGCAGACACTGCTGCTGTCCTTTGCCAGCAAGGTAAGCCAAGAGATCAGTAACAACATGCCTGCGCCACAGGGTCCTCTGTGATGACCTTCTAAAAGGAAAAAGTATATGTCCCTGTTTGCCTTATGCCTTCCAAACCTGGCACATATGGATTCTTCTTGTTCACCTTAACCAAGAAATATGCAAGAGAATGAATTTTGAAAATCCAGTTTTATCTTAGCAAAAGGGACACAATATAAATCCACCACATCTAGTTTCATTTAAGTCTCCATGAGTTGTATGGTATGAATGTTTGCATCCCTGCAAAATTTCTGTGTCGAAGTCCTAATCACTAAAGGTATATGTGGCCTTGGGGCCTTTGGAAGGTTTGGGTCATAGAGAATCTTTAAGAATAACATTAGTGCAATAGTAAGAGAAAGAAAGAAGCGGAGAGGAATAGGGTCAGAAAAAGAATGGGAGGAAGGAAGGAAGGAAGGAAGGAAGGAAGGAAGGAAGGAAGGAAGGAAGGAAGGGAGGAAAGAAGAGATCGCTTCTTCCCCAATGTGAAGACACCTATGGGCAGCTTGACCTTGGACTCCCCATCCTCCAGAGCAGAGAAAAATAAATTACCTGTGTTTATAAGCCACTCTGTTTGGATATTGTGTCACTGAAAACCAAACAAATGGAGAATGAGAACCATATAAAAAATAAAGATAAAATAAAAGGTGGGCCATAAAACTTCTGAAATACATTGAGTTCTAAAAGATAAGACACATTTGATTTGCAATTTTGAAAAACTGAAACACTTGCAGATGTTGTATACTTAGATGCTTTTAAACCCAAAGAAAAACTAGGATCCTGATTTAAAAGCACTTTTGGTGAGCTAATTGTTTTATTGACTGAGGAAGGAAATGACTGTCACTTTTCTCATCTACATTTGAATAGCTCTCCTGCAGCTCCAATTCCTTGCTTTTCAACATCTGAGGCATGGGCATTTTCCCCCTGTTTTTTTTTTTTTTTTTTTTAACTTTCTCAATTGATTTTTTCCCCCTCTACTCATCTTTACTACAGACTTACTTTAGTAGTTTGGAAATGTGCACTTGTGTGGAACCTAATGAAATTAAACACAAGCATTTTTAGTTAAAATTAAATGTTTTTTTCAATATTTAAGAGTTTCAGGACAGCATATTTAAGTTGCTCTTTGCTGTCACTCAACTGTTACTTTTTAAGGCATAAGAAACATTGCTGAATGCAAATAGATATACACTTCACCTCTCCTTCTCGATATGACCCCAATCCACCAATTTTTACTGCGAAATTGTGTTGCAGATGTTTAAACCTGGAATATTTCCAGCTAACTGGAGCTAGACCTATGTCAAATATAGGACATTTTATATTCCAAACAACTTTTGCTCCTTTTACCCATGTCAAGTATCTACATAAAAATCAGAGAATCATATTATAATTTTATTAGTAAGTATTAAGCTGTTATATTAACTGAAATATGAAGCTGTTATGCTAATTAAATTAATTTTTCCTTTTTTATATAAGCACACATTGAATGCAAAGAATTTGAATTTATTATTCAATAGATTATTGAATATTACTATTCAATATATTATTTTAATATTATTATCGGGGTTCAGAAAATGAAGATTTCCTCTGTTTTAAGGTAGGTCAGATAAAAATTTGAACCTCTCCCTTTCAAAGCTAGCCAAAAAAAAAAAAAAAACAGAAATATTACTCTGATGTTTCTCTGCCTTTCTGTGAAAGAGCTGACTATAATAGAAATTATCTGATCTTCCTTGTCTGGTAGTAAATCATAAGACCTTCATTCTAGAAGAGGTTGTGCTCTGTACCAAAAGAAAAGAATATCACATAGAAAGCCCAAGAAGAATCCAAACAGACCTGTCTTGCTTGATTTCCCATTTTAGGTTATTATCATGAGATCCCATTTCATCAAGGTTGTCCATTGTTCATCAAACCTAAGCTTAAAAATAGACAGCTCTACCTATTGGGTCTTTGGTCTTCATTTCTGATGACTCCTCTTATCAAGTAAAATTTGATTAAATTCAGTCATGTATGCTTTTCTTTCATTATGATATCTCTAGATATAGACATATTAGTCTTAACCCTCATGATGGAGGGTAGAGTATCATATCTTTGCATCCCTACATTGTGCATGTAATAAGGCATACCTCTTTGATTTTATATTACACATGTAATAAGAATAGAAAAACAGGTATTTTATTGGTTTGTAGATGTGTAAATAGTTCTTTCCAAAGTAACTTTCAACAAAATTAATTTTCTATTACTGAAAAAAGACAAAATATAGTACTCAATCCAGTTGGATGACTTACTTGGAATTCTACATTATAAATTTCACAGATCAATGGAAAAGGAATATGTTAGATTTTAAATTACTGTACCAATTACGATACACTAATTATTTAATAAACATTTATTTTGTCAAGTTAAGGGTTACTTTAGGAAATTCTTAACTGTTACACATTCTCTTTAATCAATATTAGTTAAAGAAATAATTTTAAGATTTTTTTCCACCACATCAAAATGTAGCATAAATGCCATGAATTAGGGGGCTTACCACCTATTTCAGAATGGTTATAATATTTCCTCAAAATAAAACAGGGTACAATAATTCATTGAATTTCTACTGTGGAGTCAGTAGAATTTATGTAAAGTGACATGAATTTAAGAGTTGGAACTATACAATCAGCATAACTTTTAAAAATATGTCTATTCAGCCAGAAGTGTTAGTATGTGTTTGTAATCCCAGCATTTGGCAGGATGAGACAGGAGGACTGAGGTTGCCAACAGCCTCAGGTACTTAGGATCTTTGCAACTCAGGGCGACCCTGTTTCAAAATAAAGAGTAAAAAAACATAGGAACAGGGTGTAGCTCAGAGGTAGAATGCCTCTGAGTTATATCTCCAGTACCACACACACACACACACACACACACAGACACACACACACACACGTCTATTCATATTTAAGATCAAATGCATTTTAAGATTTAATTAAAATAAAACTCACTACAACTTATCTCAAAATTACTATGTGCCACTCAAATTTCCATGTTTTCTTTTTGTGTATATACATATGTATGTATATTCACTGATTAAGTGATCATGGTAACCATATGTAGCAGTATTACCTCAAGAGGATGAAACTGAAGCACAGAGAAATAATTTGCCTAAGAGTATATCGCTGTTTATTGATGCTTAGGATTCTAACCCAGTCCCCTAGCCTTAGTTCCTATATTCAGCTATATTGGACTTGGTCTTTAAGGTCATGTGTTCTTCTGTTATTATTGTTTTGTGTTTTTGCTTATTTGTTTGCCTACTATATATACTCAACAAGTGAACAAATAACTTCAGTTCAGATCATACAAATTTCATCAAACAATATGCGCCAGGCCTTAGCAGGACAACGAGATATTAAGATGAATTAGACAGTTCTTGCTTTTGAGATGCGTATGACCCTAGCAGAGATACAAAGTTCTAAAAATATATTTTCAATGTGGATTTATGGCATGATATCAACACAAATTTATACTCATTATGGCATTTGAAGTATAAAACATTATCATATTTTCCTTTATTTATTACTTTTTTATTTTTTTATTGGTGCACTGTATTCATACATCATAATGGGATAAAAACTTGTGTAGACATACATGCACACATTGCCCAGTTAGTCCCTACCCAATCCCTACCCCATTCCCTCCCCATCCCTCCTTCCCATGCTTGGCTTAGTGGTTGACATCTAATATTATAGCAATTTATCCAAAATTAACAATGATAATCTCACATAACAGATTCATTTGTCTGATATCAAACTTTTGATCACTGAGAGATAACATTTTAGTATTTCTTTTTGCTTTCTTTCTTACCAGAGGATTTTTTTTTCTTTTTTTTTTAAGGTAAAACTATCATACTTTTTTTTTTTTTCAGAAAAAGTCTATCCTAACATAAAATATGAACTCTAAATACCCAAAACAATCTCAAAAAAGAATAAAGCTAGAAGATGTGCACTTTCTGATTTCAAGCCTTATAGAGCTACAATAATTGAAACAGTGTAATACTGCTATAAAAGCAGATATATAAACCAGTGGAATAAAATAAAAAGCCTAGAAATAAATTCTTCCATATATGATCAAGTTATTTTTGACAAAGTTTCCAAGTACATTTGGTGAAGAAAATAATAATCTTTTCACTAAATATTGTTGAAAAATAATAATTACATGAAAAATAATAAGATTGGACCCTTACCTAACACCATATTCAAATATTAACTCAAACTAGATAAAAGACCGAAATGTAAATCTTAAGACTATAAACTTTTAGAAGAAAACCTGGGTCATAACACTTCACAACATTGAAATTGGTAGTGATTTCTTGGATATGATTTCAAAGGCACAGACAACAAAAGAATAAATAAACTTCCTAAGAAATAAAAAAAATATTGTACAATGTAAACAGAGTTAAAAGTTACTGATAGAATGGGATAAATTATTTCCTAATGCTATATCTGAAGGTATATTAATAGTCCAAGTAGAAATTCTAAAAATTAGCAACAATTAAAGCACACAATACAATTTAGAAATACAATTTAGAAACAGGTAAAATACTGAAATAAATAATGAATCTCCAAAGATTTTAACCTATAAACACATAAATATATTCTTCTTTGCTTAGTTGTCTGCTGGATGGAAAATCTTGTTTCTCTGGTTCTAGTGTATATTACCTATTTCTTCTTTGTAGTCAATCTCTTTGAGTATTTTCTCTAGTGCTGGTTTTGAAGACATAAATTCCTTGAGTTTCTGTTTGTCATGGAAGCTTCTTATTTCCCCATCTAATTTCTTTTTTCTTTTCTTTTTTTTTTTGGTACTGGGGGTGGAACCCAGAGGCTTTCTACCTCTGGGCTATACTCCCAGACCTTTTTTATATTTTTTTATTTGGAAACAGGGTCTCACTAAGTTGCTGAAAGCCTCACTAAGTAGCTGAGGCTGGCTTCGAACCCATGTGATCCTCCTGTCTCAGCCTCCCAAGCGCAGGGTTTACAAGCGTGCGCCACCACGCCTGACTCCCCATCTAATTTGATAGATAGTTTAGCTGAGTAGGAAATGTGGGGCTGGAAGTTGTTTTCTTTCAGAGTTTGGAATATGTTACTCCAATCCCTTCTGGCTTTCATGACTTGGTTTGGGAAGTCTGGAGTGATTCTAATTGGTTTGCCTCTGAATGTCACTTGGCCATTTGTTTTTGTTGCCTTTAATATTATCTGCTTGGCTTCCACATTGATCCTCTTCTCCTATCCTGTCTAAAGGGAGTTCTATAAGTGTCTTGGACCTGTGTATCGACCTCTTCCTCTATGTTTGGAAATTTTTCTGCTATTATTTCTTTGAAGAGATTATTGATCCCTTTGGTTTCACCTTCTTTTCCCTCCTCTATTCCGATTATTCTTAGGTTAGCTCTCTTAAAATGGGCCCATATTTCTTCAATGTCAGATTCCTGCTGCCTGATTTTTTTCTAAGTTATAAATTATGCATTTGTTTTTGGAGTGATCATCTTCTAGGAGCGAGATTCTATTCTCCATGTGGTCTAATCAATTGTTTATACTTTGAATTGAGGCCTTTACCTCAATGATTGCTTTCTTTATTACTTTTAGACTCTCTCTAAATTCTTTTCGAAAGTCCTGTATTATTTCTACAGTTATATTCCTGATTTGATCTTCTGGAAATCTCTGAATTTCTGTGTGATCACGTTCTGATAATATGGGGTTGTGGGCATTCATTGCTCTATTGTTATTCCTCTTTCCAATGATTTCAGAATTTTGTGCCTTCCCTGGGTCACTACAACTTCACTTAGGGTGCTCTGTATCTCAAGTCTGTTGTAATCGTAGCTGCCACTACTTCTTTACTGGGTTGTATCTCAAAGTCTCATACCCAGGAAGTTAATCGAGGCTGCGCAAGACGGTGGGGATGCCAGGCTGGGCGTTTTCCCATGGAGAGCTGTGACTAGGGTGTGATATCTCTGCCACTGCTACTCCTTCACTGGGTTGGACTGCAAAATATCCAACCCAAGGAGATTATTAAAGCTATGCAAGTCCCTGGGACTGCAGTATAGGGATTTCTCTTTTAGGGGCCGCAATTACACTCACGGTTATTGTGCGCGTAGATCTGGAGCTGTGGTGGGGCACCGTGAACTCGCTGTTGCTGCTGGCAATATGGTGCCACTGTCACACCCTCGGCTGTGAGGCTGGCACTGCTGGCAATATGGAACCGCTGCCACACACTCGGCTGTGAGGCTGGCGTATTTCTTTTCTGGTTTTGAGCTCAGTTCTGCGTCCCTGGAAGGTGTGATGAGCTTGGCCACTGGGAGTTTTAGACGTTCATTGCACTGAAAGAACTGCTGAATTACACCCGAATGATCTGCAGCTGCTCACTTCAGCTCCTTGTTTACCTTTTCTCTCTGGAGCCTGGTGCTGTGAGGGAAGATGGCGCCGGCGCAGCTCTGCTGCTGCATTGCGGGCTTGATTTTTGGTCTCTGGTTGTTCTTCTAATCTTTTTTTTTCTCTGTCCCTTGTGTTTACATTTTTTATTTCTCTGCTGATGGTGTTTTCTGGCTATGAAAAGTGCTGATTTTGTGGCAACAGAGATGGAGTTTTAGCAGGACTCATAAACACTGCTTTTCTCGGTCACCATCTTCCCGGAAGTCTATTACTTATTTATTTATTAAAAGGTTTATCGAGCTTCTTTGTGCTATACACTTCTAAACACTAGATAAATTAAGTACATAAAATATAGGCATTTTTCTTCAAAATCTAACAGATCATTAGAGAAAAAATTTGTCTTTTAAAATTGTACCCAATTAAAAGAGTACAACTTATAAGAAGTGCTATGAATAACCAGTAAATAATATAGTGAAGAATTATGACAGATTGACTTGATTTTCATAGAAACTTCTGGGAAGTTTACTTTAACAATGTGAAGATAAGCACAACACTGAAAGATGTGTAATGGCCAATCTTTAACAAAAAGAATCACCAATATCTGATAGAAGTTGTAATTGTTATTCATCTGGATGAATAAATTTACAAACCTCAATATCAGAACTCATTTGATAAGATTTCAATGAATAGTAATTTCAAATTATTGGATGTTTTGACCCTGAAACCAATCACCAACAAAATCCTAGAGGTCTAATATTGACTTGTCAACTGTTTAATTTGTAAATGAGTCTCTGATTTTACTATAATTTCAAAAAAGTTTTAAAATTAAAAATTCAGGAATAATATAATCTAATAAATAAGGGTACTTATTTAAAATGATTAGAATTTCATTATCTTTTTCCTCATTTAATGAAGGATCAATAAAATTTTATTAGGTTCTGGGAATCATTGCACTATAGAACTCACTGCTTCTTTGATAAATTCATAAGCAGAATGGAATTGGGTAATACAGTGACATCATTTTTAGGTGTAGAGATTCAGAGGAACAAATAGCTTGAGACATTGAATAGAATATGTGAAATCTGAGATAAGATTTGAATCAGAGTAAGAAGCATAGAAATGTCAGCCATTCTTAAAAACTCAGTACCCAAGGGAACTAATAAAGTATAAAATGTGGAACTTAGTCTCAGTCTTCCAATCTCCTAAAATGTAATAATATTTATTTATATAGGCATACATACATCTCGATAGATAGATAGATAGATAGATAGATAGATGATAGATAGATAGATAGATAGATAGATAGATAGATAGATAGGCAGACAGACTGGTGTTAAAACTTCACTTTCAGACTGACTTTGGGATTTCCCTAAATGATTTTACTCTGCTAAACTCATAGCCTGACAAATAGTGCACCTGCTTAACTGGGCTAAGTGCCAAAGAAAAAAAAAATCAGGGAAATTAATTTCCAAGAGCTGTAGATAAATGGCATACCTCATTAGAAAACCTATTTAAAAGGCACATCAGGAGATGTCTGCAAGACTGTCATAAGAAATTGATGCTTCTTACCATCAGGTCCTTGCCATCTTTCTTTTCAGATTACTGATCTTACTTCCCCCTAATAAGATTCAACTCCAAGTTACATTTAATGAATGCCTCTATGTGCCAGCAATGTATTTCTGCATAGATTATTTTATTCTAATAATTTTAAAATATTTTGAATTAAGTATATATTGTGAAATGCTTATATTAATTACCAAATTTTCTTTGAGACATCCTTGTAAAGCCAAATAGTGATTTTCCCCATTATGAATGAAGACACTAGTAAATTATGACTCTCATTATTATATGAAAAAACTAAGAGTTACTAAAATTATTTCTATATACTCTGATCTAGAGAAAAATCATAAACATCCTTTAATGTCTTAGTTTACAGTAATTTATTTAGTAGTCCTATTTGTTTATATTTTTATTGTCTACTGTTAACCTTGAATTCACCTTATTTTTATTAATTTTACTATATTTTATTGGTGCATTTTTGTTCTTCATCTTAATAAAGTATAGAGTGATAAAAACATACATGTACACAATACTTGGTGTGTTTCCTTCAAGATCCCACCCCACTCCTTTTTCTCCCTCATATAAGTCATTAAGATTGGTATTAGTAGTTTCGTGTTAGTTAAGTAATAACATTATTTAAATTCTTGCCTTCATCACGTCTCATTTCCTCTTTCTCTCTTCCCCAACCCCCTTTTAGCATTCCACTGGAGTCTTTATTCCTTTATCTGAGGGAAGTCTTGTTACCCAATTTCTTTTTAGCTTCCATACATGAGAGAAAATAAACATCTGCTCACTTTCTGAGACTAGCTAATCTCACTTAGCACAATATTCTCTACTTTCATCCTTTTCCCTTCAAATGGCGTAATTTTGTTCCTTATGGCTGGCTTAATAAAATTCCATTGTGTGCATATACCTCAGTTTTGCGATCCATTACTTTGTTGATGGACATCTAGGCTGGTTTCATAACTTGGATATTGTGAATTGTCTGTTATAAACATGGATATGCATTTGTCACTATTGTATTCTGACTTCAATTCCTTTGGAAAGGGCTTTCTAGCTGAGCCTGCAGACGTTTGTGGGATAGACTTCCAACAGCCTTTGTGGATCTAACATTGATTACAAGTCACTTGCTCATCCAGGAAAGTGGTAAAGGTAATGTGGATAGTGTTAGGGTGGCTATACATCTTGATTTGTGGCTGTTGTAATGAGGTAAATATTAATAGCTCTCCATTTCATTTCCACATGTTCTGTTTTGGATGATAAATTGTCTAGTCATCCCATATGGAGGCATTATATTGTCAAATCAGTAAACTGAAACTACATTTCCCAGAGTTCCCTTAAATGTAAGTTTGCAGGCAGCAATTGGTCATAAGAGAAATTTGAGTGAGCTTGTGAAGGCAGAAAAAAGAGAACAATGAAAGCTGTTTACTATCTGAAAGTTGGTGTAGGGCAGGTGCCTTTGCAGTCATGCACATCATCCTCCATGAGCTGATGACCCTTTTGTGACATTAGCCTGCTAAATCTCAACTTCTGCTTGGTCCTCTCCTTCAGACATTCCCAAATTCTGGCCAGGTTTATATGCAGCTCAGCACTGGAGAAAGCCATTTGTCCTGCATCTCACCTACATCGTCATAATTTGAGGTGGTGAGAGACAAATGAGGGTTATAGTTTATTCTTAGTCTTTGCTATTCTGTGTCCAAATGCCTATCTTGATATCAGCCTGCTGACTAACTCAACTCCAGACACATCACCAAAGGTGGCTCTGCTACTCTGATCAAAGGCTGACAGACACACAATTATATTGTTTGGATGTTACACTTGATAAGAGACTAAAAAAATAAGTGAAATATCTTTCTCAGTCTGTTTATTTATTGACTTAAAATTTGTCCTATTTGTGAAGGAACAAAGTCACAACATTTTTAAAATAGAAAGCAAGGTGCTGTCCCCATTTTGTAGACTACTCAGAAATGTAAATTCCTTGTCATGTTAGCTTTGGATTATTGTCTTGTGAAATAAAAACAACTCTTCTGAAAGGGAAACAGAAGAGCCAGTTCTTCATGTCCCACAGTACGTAATATAAGATCATTCAGATCAAATTCTGAAAATAAAGAATTGTGAAGGTTGTCCAAAGGAGAATCATTCTTCTCCATCCAGTTCCGAATGTGCTTACAAAAATAAAGTTTCATTTCCCCATGAACAACTTTTTAATGGCTTCAAAGCATTTACCAATTCTTCTAAAATGTCAAAGAGCAAGTCAAGAACCAAAGACAGCTGCCCTGACTCTGGCCTTCAGGATCACCTCCAGTATACTTTCACCTAATGTTAGCCTTGTTTTCAAAACACTAATATGTTTTGATTATTAGTTAATACAAAAGACTTATCATCATGATAATAACCATCCCAGTAATTGTTTAAATTATATCAATTAAAAGTAACATTAAGAACATAAAAGTGTCATTTACATTTTGAAACTCTTACTGAAGCAAATAACTTTTTTTTCCGGGGGAAAAATGACATAGAAAAAGACAGAGTAGAACTTACTAAGTGGATAAATGGAATTTGAATTTTAATATAAGTGAATGTGTTCCATTCACACGAAGATTAATATGAGGCACAGGTTTTATGCTATAATTATACCGAGTCCTTGAACTTACATTCTTCTGGTTCCAGAAATTGATCATTTAAATTTTAATGAGCTAAATGCATTTGAACTTCTTATTTGAATAATTTTTATATTTTCCCTTTAAAATTTCAAGCTTGATTATTTTTTCATTTCAAATCCACTGGTTAATTTTCATCTTTCTAAATATGGCCTTGTAATGCCATTCATCCTAACTCATCATCTTTTTCTTTGTACCTATTGTAACTACATTACCTTTGTGTGAACTAGAATATCACATGGATCTTTCTTATATCTGAGCTTTTATCTAAGGATATATAATTTGGCAATATAATTTTTTGAGAAGGAAATATATGGTAGCCAGACTCCAGCATTGCCCCCATTGATCTTTACCTCCTGGTATTCACAATCTTGCATAGTCTCTTCCAATACTATAAAGAGCTGACCTGTGTGATCCAAATGATTTTGCAAAAATGACAGAGAAATTGCAATAGTGTCATCACCAAAGAATGAATGCATAAAGTGTGTTAATGGAAATGACGGTAATGAGAGGAGGAGTCAAAGTCATGAGCCATATGAGCTCACAGTCTATGACTGTGGTGACTGCTCAGGATCCAGGAATACTTAAAACATGGTTTTAGGTTCTTTTTGTGGAAAATGGATAGACAGGTCACATAGAAAACAGGGGAATAAGGCTTCATATGGAAGATGTGCTTGATAAAAAAATTACTGAAAGACAAAATGAAGTAGTAGTAGTAACACAGGATATTTTAGTCCCTATCAAATCAAATGCCAGTAACATAGGTATTATCCTTAGTACATAATTACAGTGGTCCAGTAGGAAATGTGTCTTATATTTAAGTAGTCTAATCTGAAAAATAGGAGGTAACCGTGAATTTCATAAAATAACAAACTCTTCAATGATAATTTCTGTAATACATGTATAAATTATTAATTGTTTATGGTAATAATTGTTTCTAAAGTTTAAATGAATTTTCAATCAAAGGAAAGGATAGATAAAATACTACCATTCATATTGGTTCAGAGAAGATGGAATTCTTTAGAGTAATGTAACCAAGTGTTTTTCACCTAAATCTCTAGGCCATAATTTTATATTACAAGCATTTCAAGTGTATAGCCCCTTACAAGCCTATAGAAGTGTACATTAAAAGTATTGTCTTATTAAGGCAGGCATTTACAGTTTTGAATAAATTTTCCTTCTGCTTTCTCTGACATCATGAGACTTATCTCTACTTGTTTGTCTAACAGTGATATAGCTGGGATAAATCATCACAGCCTACATGTCCGTACACTCAAATGATAGAGTTCTATCCATTTATAATATTTGTATTATAATTTACATTATAGTCATTTCTGGACATTTTAGTTAGTATTTAATAAATATTTGTTTGTATTTCTTTTTGGTGATGCTGGGATTGATCACAGGGCCATTTACCACTGAGATATACCTCTAGTCCTATTTATTTATTTATTCATCCATCCATTCATTTATTTATTTATTTATTTTGAAACAGGGTCTTATTAAGTTTCAGAAGGCCTCACTAAGTTGCTGAGTTTGGTAGAAGACCTGTGATCTTTCTGTCTCCACCACCCAAGTATTGGGATTACAGGTATGCACCACTATACCTGGCTCTAATAATTGTTGGATGGGAAAAATTCCATAATGAGAAACAGAGGATACTTGACTACAGCGAACACATTTTATAGTGTCTGTATCTTGCTGGCTTTAACAACCTTCATAAACTATGGAAGGGGGGAGAGTTCATATATGAAAGAGCACAGGAAGAAGTCTATGAAATGCTTTTGATTATGGTAAAAAGTGATGAGCATAAATTTGTTCATCTACTCATGGAATAGTTACTGAGCACCTGATTGACTCCTTTCTTCCAGAAACTCAGTCAGTAGAGAGTTTTAAATCTGTAATTAGGTAAATATAACTTAAAAGACAGAAAAAGCCCTTGAAAAAAAGATAAATGAAGTACCTTCAGACCAAACAGGTCATAAAGAACATCTAACCTGTATTATTCCTACTTCACTCCAAATCCATTAAGAATATGCAGACAGTCAAGATGTAGTATCTAATTATAAGTGATGGGAAGAAGATTCCTTTAACGTTTTTTTATTTTCAGGAACTCAGAAAAGAATGGGTTGGTGGGAGGAGCAAAGAACAGGTCTGTAACCTACTGTTATCTGAGGCCAGATGACAGAGAGGCTTCAAACTACTTTATTATATTTTTCACTTGTCCAAAAGATTTTCGTTTGGTTTGGTCTTATAGTGCCATGTGTAAAACCTATAAATTATTTTTACTAATGCTTGATAAAGTGCCGGTTCTAAAGCTCAATCTTCACCCGAGCTTTTTAATCATTTTCTTTTAGAATCTGTATCACTTAGTCTTTATTCAGCTCTGAACACAAGGATATTGATTTTGTTTTGAGATCAATGTATACATCAAAGAAAGAGAATAGGAGAAAGTGGGAAATGGAAACCGACTTTGGTGGCCCTCCAACAAATGTGTGGGTGCTTTATTTTTCACGTAAGGATGAAATAAAGAGAAACAAAGCCCTGGCAAAGGACATCGTTTCTTTCTATTTAAAAGACAAATTTCAGGACTCTTACCTGAGAAGTTTTTGTAATCCACTAAATCAAACATAACAATGGCAACGGCCGACCATGTGATAATCAGAGCAATGACCAGAAGCCAGGCTGCCGGGGAGCTGAAGGTGGTCACTATGTCTTCTGTGACTGTCCTCTTGAGCACTTTTCCAGGGGATTTGGGCACAGACCCATTTTTGCTGTCTATCACAGTTGTGGTCGTAGATGCATTTCCTAGTCAAACATTCAGAAAGGAAAATTTAATTTAGAAACTTGCACCAAATATGAATGTCAAAAAATACAGACTATCTGGGTCTTATAAACTGTTCATTTTATTTTTTTAAGGAACACAGTTGTTTGATAGCAGGTACCTACCACTTCCATATTACCTCCTACTCAGCATTTATCCTTCGCTCTGAAACCAATCTGCTCATAAACAGTTCTCATCTGCCAAGTCCAATATATCCTACTAGGCCACAGATCTTTTCACCATTTTTCCCATTAATTTTCACTTCTCCTTTTTGATACTTTCATTGGTGCATGGTATTTATGTATGATATAGAGGTATAGAGTGATAACAATATACAAGAATATACATGCAAACAACACTTGGTGTATTTCAGCTTCCCTGTACAGGTCACTTAGTAATTCATTATATGTTCAGAGCATTATTTAAACGATTACCCCCTTTTTGTCTCTATTCTCCCACCTTCCTCCTCTGAACTCCCTCCACTACCACTTCTCATACCCATTATCCTCAAGACCAATGTTTTTGTCATTGTTTATTTTGTTGTTGTTGTTTGTTTTTTGGCTAAGTTGCTTTCTAACACACTTTATTTAAACTCATATGTCAATACTATAAGCAAGCAAAAATATCTTCTTTGAGGGAGAATAAAAATCAGTGACAAAATAGTTCAAATAGGTGAAGTTCTTTCTTGATATCCTGTTCTAACTGGAAAGTGAATTAGGTCCTCTATTAATGTCACTATTTTCTTTTTTTTTTTTTTTTGACTGGGGCAAAAAAGACATGTTTGAAAATCATATATGCAATGACATTCTTATTTCTTATTTTAAGAGTTTACATAAAACTTCAAAATTAAAAAAATAATAACAATGAATATACAAAAATATAAAAAATAAATATCACATTTAATTTCTTCACCAAGGAACAATTGTGTTAACATGTTAATCTATTTGCATTGAATTTTTTTTTCTTTTGCAGTACTGTGGCTGGAACCTAGGGGAATTCTACGTCTGAGCTATACCACAGCCCTTCTTTTTATTCTTTATTTTGGAACAGATTCTCACTGAGTTGCAACGGGCCTCACTAAGTAGCTGAGGCTGTCTACGAATCGTGATCCTCCTGTCTCAGCCTCCCAAATGCTGGGATTACAAGCCTGAGGCAACACGCCCGGCTTGCACTGATTTTTATATGTGTGTATAAATATACAAATGCCTTGTTTGCCCATTTTTACTAGGAAATATATAATAAACATGCTTTCATAATATTAGATATCCCTTGACATGTAACTTAAATGGCTGCACAGCATGCCATTTCATGGCTGTACATACTTTCGTCAAAAAGCTTCCAACCTTTGGACATGGCAGAAATTTTCTCAGGACTCATTCAAAATTTTCCTTCAGGAAATATTTCTAAATATAGAATTGCTAAGACAAATGAAATAACCACTGTGTTTGTTTGTTTGGGGTACTATAAATTGAACTCAGGGGCAAGAATTTTTCCTTTAAACTAGACCTCAAGCCCGATTTTATTTTTTATTTTGAAACAAGAGTCCTGCTATATTGCTGAGTATCTCTGCTAAACTGCTAAGATTGGCCTTGAAACTGGAATCCTTCTATCTCAGCTGCCCAAGTATGATAGGCATGCACCATCATGCCCACATAATCACTTTTTTTTTACTTTCAAAAAATATAAACACATATTTTAAATTTAACATATCTTGAAAACTGTACTCAACAGATTCTTGTTTCATATGTATTGAGCATAGCCCATGATTACAATAATTTAATAATTCTAATTCAAGAAAAGAATTTTATTAATAATTATCTTATATAGATTATTTCATCTTTCAACTTTACTATTTATATCTAAATTACAACATTATCATGAATGTTGTAAAAGCAAATGTTGACCACTGAATTCAAAAGCACCTCTAAATTTTCAAATTTCTTTACATTCTTATAATGTAAATTCCACCTAACTGAAAGCTTAGTTGTAGTTTATCTTAGATTGTATTAAATAATAATTGGAAGGTTTTAGTCTTGTAAGACTGGATGAAATTCTTTGTACTCCCTGAGAGCCTCAGAGTGGAATGAAGGTGGTCCTTTCCACCCTTTCTGTCCTCTCCTCTGCCTTCAAAATTCTTCCTTTCAAATATATCTAGATTTCACATAGGCACAGCAAAGCAAAAATGTTTTGTTGTGTTATGTAGAAGATTGGGATTCAGTTCTGACTCCTCTTGTATCATCTAAAGGGCTGGAAGGTCACTCTTAGATGACGTCTCTGAGCAAGAAGCATCTATATCTGATGAAGGAAACTGGTTTCAGGTTCAATTTATAGGTTCATGCTGATAAAGACAAATACATTCTAAATATTTGGCCTCTCTCCTGGTATGTGGTAATTATTTGATAAATGGCAATAGAGGAACCATAAAACTATATCATTACGGTTATTACCATAATCATTACTGCTATCTCCACCTCCATTACTACTATTATGATTATGGCTTTGGGTATGACTATTATACTGTCATTATAAGAAAAGGCAAGAAGGGCAGGATTAACCTCAGGAACAAAGGTTTAAAGAGTAATCCTTCAATAGATGTGGGCATCTATTTTCATTGAATTTGCACACACATTGGGCTAAGATATGTTTAGGGAAACAGAAAAGGATTTTAAGACTTCCTCAGTCTTAGTCAGAAATAAAATACTGTACAAAATTAAGTACTCTAGTTAAACAAATTTAATCCAGTTAATAAAATATTTTGCTATGAAGTGGTAATACCCTTTGTACAAAAGTAAGATAGATGACATAAAATTCTATTACTACCTAGAGAAAATAAAACCAAATACATTCAAGAATGTATATTAAAATCTGTGCAGAAAAAGAAAAAATATATATTGGTAAATAATAACAACCAAACATAACTAATACAACTATTTGTTAGCTCGTAACAGTAAATCTAGGACCATATTTTTAAAAGATTAAAACACGAATGAGGAACATCACCGGCCAAAAGATTAGATTAAGATTTTTTTAAACAACTTCACGTAGAAATTAACAATAATAACAATGAATCTCTTTATCTGCAAAAAAATGATGATAATATACATCTCAAGTTCATGAACTCAATTTAGCAGAAATGATAACAAGATGAACAAACAGCTTCAAAAACAGATTTTACAGACTGTATTTGAGGTGGTGCTCAAAGAAGGAAAAATTAAAAAGAACCCATATCATATCCTCTCATTGATTTTTGTGCCAAATTCCCATCACTCCTAATGGTAGTTCTGAGAATGGATGAATGATAGGAGTGCTTGGAAATGAGATTTAAAACCCATGTGGGGCCCCACGTGAAGCAAGCCTTCACAATAATGACTTGCAGGAGAGTAAGTGAATTATGAGTGTTTAGGAGTGTCCCACCTGAAAATGGATTTGTCGCTGATCTCCAGCTCTGTTTGTTTTTAAACCTCTGGAAGGCTTTCTGCTACTACAAAGTAGAAAACTCCTGGAGAATTGTTTCTGCACTTCAGATTCCCCTCAGTGATTCTTGTGTTAGATATTAGACAATATCACCCATATCTACTAGTTATCTTGAAAGTACAAGGTTACTGAGAATTGAAATAAATTAGCTGAATCTTGGTCACATTTTAAAGTGGAGGAAGTTTTTCAAAGATACTTTCATTTCTATATTTTTGCTTCCTTTTTTTTAATCAGAAAAATAGGAAACTAAATTCATGAATTAATGCAAGTTAAAATATAAATATTTTTAAAGGACTGATACAATGGGAATTCAATATTTTAATTTGTTTTGTGAATCTGCCAAGATAATTTGGAAATGATAGGTAAATGAATGAAAATGATACAATGAATGCTACATTATTTTAATGTCCTATATTTTGTATTCATTTTCTCAAGTTTTCTACTTAAAATTAATGAAAAATTAAAGGTGATGAAAATACATTGTGTGTCCATTGCAAAGCTAAAAACAATTTGAAAGTGATCTGAAGGTTATCTAGCTTAAGAAAATGTTACGTTGCCTTTGTTACGAAATACAACAAGGCGTACTTTTCATTTTCCATTCAGATTTACAGCAGAAGCCATATGGAGTCAAGAGGAATAAAATTGAGGGGGAATAAATGGCCTTCTTTGACAGCTGGTCAAGATAAATGCAAAGAACAGACTGTGTAATCTGAGATTATTTAATGTTTGAGAAGCACTTTAAGGATGACAAGAGCTAGTTATTGATATGACAGAAAAAAATGAGAGGTAAATGTTACTAAGCAATTTGACATGGGCTATACTTCTCGAAAGCCAGCATTTCAGAATTGGAGGAGAGCGGCCAAGACAGTCAGAGTACAAGACAATTCCTTCCAATGCCTATTTTTAAATGCTATTCCTTTTGATTTCATACAAAGTATTTTGATTGCCAGATAAAATCAGGTTCAGAAGAAGTGGGGATCTGACTAAATGGCCATGTGACTTTGTCCTATAAAACAAATAGGGGCTGCTTATATAATGGTCTCAAAGACTGGCTTCACACGTTCTTCACAGAAGAATAAATTATAAGCTTCC
The DNA here is from genome assembly GCF_963383645.1 of Muscardinus avellanarius. Taxonomy (NCBI): domain Eukaryota; kingdom Metazoa; phylum Chordata; class Mammalia; order Rodentia; family Gliridae; genus Muscardinus; species Muscardinus avellanarius. Next base: position 76,985,180 of record NC_137794.1, read on the forward strand.
AGATAGAAGTCACTGAACCTCATCATGCCTTATTGATCAGACGAACACTTTCCCATTATTATTCCTATAAGACGGGGGCAATATAATGTTCCAGGATACTCAAAGAAGACACCTATATTCTAGAATAAGATTAATAAAATATTACATCCTCATTACATGAAAATATTATTATGATCTTTCATTTCACCATGTGATATGATTTGGGGGTACTCTTACACTATATCTCAAGACTTAGAGAGCAGTGGAGAAAGAGGAAGTCTATATCTTTGATGTCATTTTTAACATGTGTTATTCCTAAACTACATTCAGAACATAATTACCAGTTACATGTAAGAATGACCTTTGCTGTATCTTTGTGTTCATTCCACAAAGCATGCATGTTAATAAGGGCTTTATAGAAAATCTATTGAAAAGATATTTTCAAATAAACCTGAAAAGATAAAATCCATCTCGTGATAATTTCACTAGTTCTAATGTTGGTAGTGCCTCTATGCTTCATTATAGAGAACTGTAAAAATTAAATCGTGTTTTTATATAAGAATATATAACATGAAAAGATGTATATTATGAGAGGTAGGAAAAATCATGACAATTTATAAAAACCATCTTTATTAAAATAATTACATATATTCAATTGGTATATATACATATATATGAATCATAAGAAATTATGAGAACATAAATAATTTTAAGCAAAACTTTCAACATTGTAACTATATGTCCTAAATCTTTCAATACAAACCAGATTTTTACTGTAATCCTTAGTATTTTTCATAAATGCAATGAGGTGCATAAAAATTATTCTGACTTTTTTTTTTTTACAGGTCTTGTTCCTCATTAGGGCTTTAGTGTGGGAGCAAGTCATCTGTGTTTTCACAACACTTAGCACAGCATTTTTTGTATAAAAGGCCAAAATATATACTTGTTAAATATGGAAAATACCACCAAGTGTTGCTAAAGGGTAAAAAAAAAACAGTATCATGTTAACTTCAAATTTATGTATACAGGAGAAAGCAATACATAGTAGCTTCTGACCAAAGAAAAAAATGACATAACAAATGAGTTATATGTGTATGTTATGAGAAAATAATAAGAAGAAAGGTATGTTATCAATATAAGTAAAACATATAAATTCAGGTCTATTTCATAAGATCTGGGGATTTGGGTGGTCAAAATAACAACAGTAACACAGAGAAAAAAAATGAATGAGGGGCCGTGGGTGTGGCTCAGTGGTAGTTTGCTTGCCTGGTATGTACAAGGTTTTGGGTTTTCTTACCAGCACTAGAATAAGAAGAAAGAAGGAGAAGGAGAAGGAAAGAAACAAAAGTATAAAGAAAAGACTAATGAGATTAAAAACTATGTAATGTCTTTGACTGAAAAAAGATAGATTACTAAATAATGTCAATCATTAAGCAGAGTTAATGAATAAATTAGAACATTTCAAATGTTATTAAAGTTTTTAAATATCCCAAAAGTTAATAGGAGAGGTTTCTAAAACTAGACTGGGCAGAAAAAAGGTATAGATGGATACAAATGCTAATGAGCAATTTATTAACATGTAATAACTCATTTTCTTGGTCTGCTTGGGCTGTCATAACAAAGCCCCATAGACTTACACATACATTCATATATGTTTTCACATTTCTGGGAACTGGAAGTCTGGGGTTTGCAGTTGGGTGATGGAGAGGCTTGCGATTTCCAGTCAGATGGAAATTCCAGTCAGATTCTCATATGCCATACAGTGAGCAAGCTCGCTGGTGTTTATTTTTATTAAGGCATGAATCCCGTCATAATGACCCAACCCTCATGCCTTCATCTAAATCCTAATTACTTCTCAAGGGCCCATCTGCAAAACTATCACCACTTTGGTATTAGAGTTTTTTTTAAGTATATATTTTATTTTATTTTTTAACAAAATTTTTATTGAACATAAATAGTATACATTTAAACTATATTTGGTGCCCTCTCCCCGCCGCCCCCATTTTCCCTTCCCCCCTCTCACCAATGGTATTAGGTTTTAACATGTGATTTGGAAGGGGATCCATAGAGTTTACCTTTCTCTTTGACTTTAAAACACAATTACTGTAAAAACCATTAACATATTTTAAGAATAATAAGCATAAAAATTTAATAGAACCCTTTCTTGCTTGCTTGCTTGCTTTCTCTTTTTTTTCTTTCTTTCTTCCTTCCTTCCTTCCTTCCTTTCTTTCTTCTTTTTCCTTTCTTTCTTTCTTTCCTTTTTTTGGCAGTACTGGATATAGAACCAGGGACATTCTACGTCCGAGCCATACTCCCAGCCCTATATTTTATTATTCTTTCATTTGAAACAGAGTCTCACTGAGTTTCAAAAAGCCTCACTAAGTAGCTGAGGCTGTCAGCAAACCATGATCCATCTATCTCAAAGCCTCCCAAATGCTGGGAGTACAAATGCATACTACCATGCCTAGCTTATATCTTTCAAGTTATAATAGCAGAAATCATAGTCAGGGGCTCATATCACCATTGCATGTCCAAATAATTCAAATCAAAATGATAGTGGGTACTATATATATAAAACAGGGAACTTTTTTTTCCTTTTTTATTTTTGGTGCTGGGGATTGAATCCAGGGGCATTTCATCTCTGAGCTACACCCATAGCGCTTTTTGATTTTTTGTTGTTTTTGAAAAAGGGTCTTACTGAAAGTCTCACTACTAGCTGAGGCTATCCTCAATCCAGCAATCCTCCTGCTTGAGTCTCTCAAGTACTAGATTATAGGTGTGGGCCACCAAGCCTGGCTACCAGGACACTTTAAAGATGAAAATTAACCAATAGAACACAGGAAATTAACTTTCTGTAAAAAAGATGTCGATAGATTCAATCAGGTTTATTCTAGGAAAATAATTTGTGCTCGCTTTATAAAGAGGAAATCTTATATAAGAAAAGAAGCCATTCAGCCAGGTGTGGTGGTGCACTCTTGTAATTCAGGAGGCAGAGAAGGGAGAATGGAGGTTCACAGACTGCCTCAGCTACTTGGAGAGGCCCTTCACAGCTCAGTGAGACACTGTATCAAAAATAAAAAGACTAAAATCTAGGCCTGGAAGTGTAGCTCAGAGATACAGTGTCCTTGGGTTCCATCCTTGGTACCGCCAAAAAAAAAAAAAAGAAGAAGCCATTTCAGGATATATTCAATTTTGTGAATTACAAATTTGGAGTGGAACACATACAAAATCTCCCAAATTCTATGGATTCTCTTTCAGGGAAATAGTACAAAGGCATTTGTTCTGAGCAGCTATTATTTGAATAGGATTATCATATGATCCTCAAACTATATTACGCTTTATTGAGAAATTACTTTTCTAATATTATATGTTAGGGTTGACATTTTTTTTCCTCAGCCAGTTGCAGAAATGAAAGCTTTGGTCTCACCCCAGCGGTATTCCCATTGTCCTTGAGTTGCAAAACCCAGTGAAATGGCAAAAATACAAGATAGACAGTGCTTTAGAATCATTAGCCTTCTGTAATTTGCAGACTTCAACATGTGTTTTTACTTTCTCTTTCCTGAATACATTTTCATGGAAATGAGTTTTTCCTTAAAAATTATCTTCTGCTGCTTTTAGCCCACATAGAGTCCCAATCATAGCACTGAGGTGTCACAGAGCTTCTATGATGCTGGTAGTAAAGTAAGATACTTTCCCCACCTTCAGAAAAGAATGCAACATGCTCATCCCTTCTTGATGTTAATGTATCCAGTAATAATAATAAAAACTTCAGGTAAAACTTCTGTCTGAAACCGAACTGTTATTAAATGATTAATTCCTCACATGGTTATAAATTCCTTTGAAGACATTTAAAGAAATACAAGAATTAAGAGCTAAATTTATTTTATGCTCTATATTTCTCTGGATGAGTTTATAGGCAAGTGACGTGAAACACCTGTTTTTTAAATTAAATACAAAACTTATAGAGCTATGTTTTTTTATCTGTTTTGTTGGGAAATGGGATCATTTAATAATGTATTTTTTGTCTGCTTATTTATGTAAAAGGATATTTTTTGATAATTTTGAGTATCCCTGGAGATTTGGAAATAGCAGTTACAATGAAGTACACCTACTTCTAAGCATTTTAATGATCAGTAATATAAATTTAATGGTCAGTAATATAAATTGATTTTGTATAGTTACTCTAGAATCACTATCAATATTGTAGAATTTTTTCCTTTAATGAAGTAAAATATTAAAAAATTTTGAAAGAAAACCAGAATTGGGGCACCATGGTAATAGGATATTATTTTTTTAAGTTGAACCTAAATCTTTATTAATCTATTAGAAAAATTTAGAACACATCAGAAGAGTTTGACCCAAATTTACATTTTTCTGCATTGAGTCCAAATGCCTTTGAATAGAATGCATATATCTCATAAAAAATGTAAATGCAGCCTGGAAATTTAGAAAGACTGTGTGTGTGTGTGTGTGTGTGTGTGTGTGTGTGTGTGTGTGTGTGTTCAATGATTTGTTCTATAGGGAAAAGGAAGCAGCTTTATGTACTTTCAAAGGCCTTCTAAATGAGCTTAAAGCTCCTTTATACATTTCTGAAAGGAACATTAAGGTATTCACACCCTTATTTCAAAAAATCAAGCAATTAGTACACACAAATAATACTTTACACAGCATCTTTCTTCTAAGGAGCTTAAAGTTAGAAGCAGGCTGATAACAGTGCACACATCTAGAGTACAGAAAACATTCTACTTCTTTTAGATATGAAAGGAAACTGAAACAAGAGTTAAATTGAATGGCTTTTCTGAAGTCTACTCATTACCAGAGTTTTCAAAGCATTGTGCATTTCTTAGTCCTGAAAATGTTCATCCTGTTTATCTAAACACACCCAAGATAGGTCTTAAATTTTATGTGAGGAAAAAATGTCACTTATTGGCAACAAATAAAATGCCTTTTTTCCTGGCAATTACCATTCTAATACAAAATTATTTTTAAAAGCAAAGACATAAGCAAAATGAGAAGTGGTTGAACTTTTTCCACCTGGCCTCTTCAGGATGCTTAACATTTCAGTGTTTATGAGGCAGAAGAGCAGTTATTTTAGTGATTATTCTGGAGATAGAATTATTTTCTCAGCACATCAAGGGAAAAAATAAACAAGCAAAAAAGCAGGTCCTTGTCTTCTAAAAAAACCGTTTGGTGTTTTTTATCAGGTGGATTTCACTTTTTATTATTGCTAGAAACTGAGAGAGAGCCCTTTCCTCAGACTCAGCCCAGGGTCAACTCTAAATGTTGGGACTGTCAGTGTGACACATAATAGTGAACTTCTCTAGGGGATCATTTCTTACTGGAAGAAAAACGTGACAAGCTCAATGTCACATTTCTGACTTTTGAATCACTCAGAGCAGTTATTTTGATGGGGCTAGCATTTTTATAAGTTTTATTTGACTAAATTTATTCAAGCACTACAACTGCATTAGTATCATCAATCCATAGCCGATTCGGAAAAATAAGCTTAATAAAACCATGGTTGCCTTAGAGCAGATGTTTTTAGATACTACTAAGCAGCCTTCCCTTGAGTACCCCAGCTCCATGGTTATGAACTGCAAGATGTTTGCCATCCAATGTCTCCATCTTCAAAGAATTAGGAGAGAAATGGGAGACAGTTTGGGAATTTTTTTTGCATAAAAATCACTTTTGTCTTTAATTTTACAACAAAGGAAAACACATTAAATATTCAAATTTGAATATTAAATTCATTGGTTCAGCATTAGAGATGGTTCTTCAAAGATAACACCAATTTTTTTCCACATCGTAGTTCTCATTAAAGAGGCTTCCTTTAAAAAGACTCTACAGATCATAAAAATAGCCAGACTTTTTTTTTAAAAAAAGTTTTGTTAAGGCAGTTTTTATGAAAAAAATCATAATGGTTACTATCCTAGCCTTAGAACTGATAATAATTACATTGATTTCGGTGGAGTATCTCTGTCCCAGGGAAATTAAAGTTCATCACATAAGCCAGATTTCTGGATATATACAACTATTTCCCAGAAAGTGATCTAAATATGATATCAATGTAATATGTATACATATGTGTATGTGTGTGTGTGTGTGTTCATCACATAAGCCAGATTTCTGGATATATACAACTATTTCCCAGAAAGTGATCTAAATATGATATCAATGTAATATGTATACATATGTGTATGTGTGTGTGTGTGTGTGTGTGTGTGTGTATACACATATATAACTTCTTAAGCAATAGTCATTTCATTTGGGTAATAAAGGAAGTAAATCTTATGAATAGAGTTCCCTAAAACTTGAGCAGGGGTAATGGTTGATTTGGCTCTTGGCAAAAAGCTAAGTATTACATTAATCTGCTAGATTTGCCATAACAAAGAACCAAAACTGGGATGATTTATAGAACAGAAATGTGTTGCTTTACAGCTCTACAGTCCGGAAGCTTAAAATCAAGGAATTGACGTAATTGCCTCTAAGGGCCCTGTGGGAAGAAAACCTTTTCATAAGGACACCAGATATAATGGATGAGTTCACAAGCTAATTATCTCATTTTAACTTGATTACCTCCATAAAGATCTTTTCTCCAAATAAGGTCACATTCTGAGGTCTTCAGAAGTGAGAACATAGGAATTCTGAGGGACACAATTCATTCCATGCAAAATGACATATGGACTCATCAACATGCCATAAAATAATCTTTTAAAGTATCAAGTTAAAATTTATTCTGAGACATTATAATTAATGACTTGAATTAATTAAATTGAGGAGAAAATTTGTGATTCTCACATTCCAAAAGTAACTAAAGACTTTCACAGGATAAAATCATTCACAGGATGCCTTCTTATATTAATTAAAGTGATTAGGTTTAAAAATGCATGTATGTATAAATGCGGATATTTTGAAATATGTATGTACATGTGCATATGTAAGCACACGAACACAATACATAAGTGAAGTACAGGAGATCAACATATTTTAATAAAATAACAGCAGGTTAAAATTAAAAGTAATTGCAATTGGGTTAATTATTTAATTCTGCTCCCTGCCAAAATTACTAATTTTTCTTTACATTTTTATTTTTTTTATTTTTTGGTGCATTGTAGTCATACATCTTAATGGGATACAAGATGGTGGAGACATACATGCACACATCACCCAGTTAGCCCATACTCAATTCCCACCCCACCCCCCCCTACTTTCTCATGTTTGGCATGGTGATTGACATTGATATGTTTGTTAAAGCACATCATGTGCATTAGAGAATTTTCCTTTTTCTCCCTCCTATCACCTCTGTTAGGTCACCTTATTTGTCATCTATACAATCTCCTTATTTGTCTAGAGTTTCTCCTATGACCCATTTTCTCCCTATCTTCCACATATTAGGGAGAGCATTTGATTTCTTATTTTTTGTGACTGACTAATCTCAGCATAATCCACTCTAGTTCCATCTATTACCCTGTAAATTATGTAATAGAAGACTCAGAAACAAATCCACACACTTATAGCCAATTGGTTTTTGACAAAAGGGCCAAAAAGATACACTGAAAAAAAGATAGCCTCTTTAACAAATGGTGTTGGCAAAATTGGTTGATATGCAGAAAAATAGAAATAACCACCACTTTCTCACCCTGCACAAGACTAAATTCAAGATGGATCAAAGACTTAGAAATTAGATCAGAGACTTTGAGGCTCCTTGAAGAGGACATAGGTCCAACACTACAACCCATAGACACAGTGAAGGTTTTATTATATTTTTGAATATAAGAATTTATTCAATTAAAATGAGAGATGCTTCACACAGATCAACATAGCTACCAGTTCAATATGTATGTCTTTAATGCACTCAAGTTTTCATATTTAATCATTTTATTATCTTCTAGAAAAAGCTTCTGATATACACAAGAAAATTTTGTTATGTTTTGTATTTCTAAACTAATCAATTATATGTAAAATTGCAACACAGTTGAAAAGTATGACCGTATTTTTTTAAAAAATCAATGATGCATTTAAATGTCCTCAAAAGGCCAGGCGTGGTGGTGCACGCTTGTAATCCCCATGCTTGGGAGGTGGAGACAGGAGGATCACGCAGGTTCGAAGCCAGCCTCGCTGGCTTAAGAGACCTGTTTCCAAATAAAAACATAAAAAAAATAGGTCTGGGAGTGTAGCCTGGAAGTAGAAGGGCTTCCAGGAACCCCAGTACCACCAATAAATAAATAAACATCCTCAAAAGATATACTTGAGCAACTCATAGTACCTATTTATATTTATTTTACTTATGTTTATAATAATAGTCTCTATAATACAGTTAATTTGCAATTGTTTTATTGAAAATATATTTTAAGGATATGTTTTATGCTTCTATTAGTGCATTATAGTCTTACATCATAATGTAAACCATGTTGACAATGACATATATGCACACAGCACTTGTGCTCTCCCTACCTCTCATTTCCCTCCCTCCTAATACAGGTGTTCACCAACAGTTAGATTACAAAATTATTGGAAATACACACAATGGAATTCTACTCAGCAGTAAATAAGAATAAAATTATGACATTTGCAAGAAGACGAAAGGACCTGAAGAACATTATATTAAGTGAAATTAGCCAACAACAAAAACTGAAGAGTCATATGTTTTCTCTAACATGAATAGGATATGGATTAATTGGAATGCAAGAGGGACTCCAGATACGGGAGGAGAGACCTCAGTGGAGCCAACGAGGAGATCTAAGGGTAGGAGAGGAGGAAGACTGAGGTTCATTAATGGAAATGCTACCATCAACTACGTGTATACTTTGAATATACCAATGTCAATCAATGGAAGTATAGCCTTTGTATGATTTATTTATATAATGCCATTTTTTGTGTGTGTTGGTGGTACTGGGGTTCCTGGAAATTCTTCTACCTCCGGGCCACACTCCCAGACCTATTTTTATATTTTTTTTATTTGGAAACAGGGTCTCTTAAGCCAGCGCGTCTGGCTTCAAACCTGCACGATCCTCCTGTCTCCGCCTCCCAGGCGCAGGGATTACACGCGTCCGGCTCTACCATGCCATTTTTAAATTGCTAAAATTTATTTACAATAAAAATAATTTACTTAAAGGATATCCACTGCCTTCACTTAGGACAGAGAAAGAAAAATTCTCTGTAATGATTGAACAATGTTCAAAGATTGAATTTCACATAACAGAATGAAATTCTGGCTATGAGATTTGGTAATGTGCCTTCAGAAATTTTACTCAACAAAATCCTGTATACTTAGTATCAATAACAGTATCAATAAGGGGTCCTCTTAGAGTTAAGCAAACAAAAAGTTATATAAAACACCAAAACTGTGTTTTAATATATATTTTGGTGTTATTTAAGTGACATGTTTTTAGTATTTTTTATCAATAAATCCTGAGGAATTTTAAGTTAAATACTCAGATTACATTCTCTATGAAGAAAGCCTGATAACTAAAACAAAAATCAAAACAAACAAGCAAGCAGAAATCTTCCTAGAACATAGTTCTAGTCAAGAATATGCCTGTGGGATGTGAAAACAGCACTAAGTCACATTAGAGGACTACAGTGCCTCATGCATAAAACAGATTATTTTGAACCCTAGGAACCCATAGCATCACTGAAATGCATAGCAAAATAGCCACATTTCCTGGAGTCCTGCAAATTGTTTCTCATGAAATTTAAATGGAGAGATATCTATACAATCTAAATTTTAATTATGTAAAGCAGAATATTTTAATGAAATAACTTATTAATTTATTCCATTATTCATTTGTACTTTTCATAAACCTTATGAATAAAAGTCTTTGTAAAAGCTTATTATTCCAACAGTGTCCCTATGAAGGAGGATTTTAATTATTTTTATATGATACTACTCAGACAACAGAAGAAAGACACTTTCTGCAGGAATGGGTGTGGTTCAGGTCTTTGGAGAGATTTTACATTGCAAACTATACAGCTGATGTTCAACTCATTCATAACTACCGTTAAACCAAAGCCAAGAGATGTAAACAGTTCAGAAATATACTTCTCCAGCCAATGTTCGGAAAGTGTAATGGGTAGAATTATGCCTTTTCATTTATATTAAATTCCTAGTGTTTTAATGCATTTAATACCAATTACATAAACCCAGGATTGCCACTTTGTTGTTTTTTCCACAATTCTTTATTATTCTTTATTCTAAACAGGTATTAAGTTCTCAAAGTATTTTTACTATTTTTTTTTCTTTTGGTCAGGTGGTTATTTGGAGCTCAAATGTAATTTTCCCATTTTTATTAAAATCGTTTTGAAAGTTGGTTACAGTCTCAGTATGCCTATCAAAATTGTTTCAAGATTATGCAGCTAAATTGTTATATCAGCACAATTGTAGATGGTCCCATGTTCTTAAATGTGTTTATATATCATCTATATAAGGAATAAGCAAGAGCCAGTCCTAGCCAGTTCAGACCTCAGCTCTTTTGGGAAGCCTTAGAGTTAAATGTGTGTCCTGGTTGCTTCCAGATTACCTTATTATTTATATTAGAATTGACAGATTATGTTGCAATTGCCTGTTTATATTTTTAGGTCTTTTACTAGAATGTAAGTGCTGCAAAGCTTTCATATTTAACTTCTTGTGCTGAGCACAATGAAGGTGTTCTAAAGTGGTGTGCTGAGCAGTGTACTGAATGCTTCATGTGCCTTTTGCATAATGGACATTCAAAAATGTATACAGCCTTAGAGATGAACCCCTCTATGTCCTTTGTGTTACCAGTCTCAAACTATTATATCAGGAGGAGATTTTACATCTGAGCAGAACATCACAGTGTCTGAAGCCTTCTTATTTCCTGAAGAAACAGGATACTTTCTCTTGTGGAAGCTACCAGAGTGTCTGCATGTGAAACACCACTGCATCTGGGCAATCCTATCTGCAGGAGACAGGAGTTGGGAGGGGGAGTGTTCCTTGGGGAAGGACACCTGTGTTGGATGTGCAAATGGAAGAGATTTAGCTTTAGACAATGACAAAGGGGTTGAGCCAGGCAATGACAGCTGGAGAGCCCTGCTCTGCAAAGAAAGAGGCAGGAGGCCCTGCTGTGTGCTGTGGAGGAATGAAAAAGAGGTGCAGGTAGTTTGAGGAGATAGAAGTGGTCATAGAAGCTCTTTGTTTTTCTGAGTCCTAAGATTTTGTTCTAATAGAAACACAGAGAGATGAAAAGAAAATTCTGAAATTTGTGTCAAAAAATATTAACAACTCTGGTAGAGGAGATGAAAAAGTAAGAAAAGTCACCATTCATATTTTGCAGGTATTAAGTAGTGTTGAAAGGTAGTCATAATTACAAGGCTAACTCTATTGGTTCTTCTTTGTGTCCTACATTTAAACACTTGAAGAATTCTTAGTTTATTACAATTGTATCTATAAAAGAGTACTACGTGCATTTATGGCTCAGTTTGTGTGTGTGTGTGTGTGTGTGTGTGTGTGTGTGTGTGTGTGTGAGTGTTACAAGAGATTGAACTCAGAGCTTCTTTACCACTGAGTTGTATCCTTAGCCCTTTTCATTATTTATTTTGAAACAGGGCCTAAGTTACCACAAACTAATCTAGATGATCTTGTATCAGCTCCCAAGTGCAGGATTAAAGCATGAACCACTGTGAAAAGCTTCTTTCTAAATTTTTGAAAGACTAAAATAATTTATTATTTATCTTGTATTTACTTGATGAACTGAAGTTAACTGGAAATGTCTAAATGTGAATACACACACACACAAACACACACACACACACACACACACACACACACACACACACACATATATATATATATATATATATATATATATATATATATTTGTGGTACTAGGGTTCCTGGAAACCCTTCTACCTCCGGCCTACACTCCCAGACCTATTTTATAGTTTTTATTTGGAAATGGTCTTTTAAGCCAGCACAGCTGGATTTGAACCTATGCTATCCTCCTGTCTCTGCCTCCCAAGCACGGGGATTACAAGCATACACCACCACACCTGGCTATATTTTTTAATTTTAAGCATTTTTATATCTATCTAATTCCTTACTCTTTTTCCCACTCTCTCTGCTAGCCATAGTTGATGGTTTATTTGCCTTGGTAACCAAGCCTAATGAAGGCTATTTGAACTATACCACAATCAAATATGAGGTGATAAAAATTATATATTTGCATATCAATTTTTATAAGGTGGTGCACGCTTGTAATCCCCACGCTTGGGAGGCAGAGACAGGAGGATCATGCAGGTTCGAAGCCAGCCATGCTGGCTTAAGAGACCCTGTTTCCAAATAAAAAAAAATATAAAATAGGTCTGGGAGTGCAGCCCGGAGGTAGAAGGGCTTCCAGGAACCCCAGTACCACCAAAAAAATAAATAAATAAATAAATCTCAGTATTAAATGTTTTTTATTTTTTAATTTTGTCTCTGCAGAACAGAGACAAAATTTCTCAGTTTGTAAATAACAAAATGTCTTGCACTGGCAAATCTGACTTCTATGAGCCAAAATTTATCAATTTTTTTTATGAACAACATAATGCTTTACCATGAAACAGGTGAAATAGACCCATCATTTAACTCCTTTTTTATCACTTTAAAGTTGAAGCCCTTTCATAGCTTTAGAAGCATATTTGATCATGCAGAGACTATATTTCTCCTACACTAAATCAAGCGAAAGGGAGAATCAAAGATCTGTGATCTTGGCTGGGCTCCAGCTACTCCAAGTGCCTCATTTGTGCTAATTAGTAAGAATTTAATCTTCTTCTAAGTAGTCATAGCTGCTACACCAGAGCTCAGGGCCCATTGCATAGAAAACATGCTAGATTTGCAGATGTGGTAACTTCTTGGCCCGGCATACTTTTGCAAGCTATGGCAGTCTGAGTCTTGTCTCTATGTGGACTGGGAAACTATAGAATCGCAGGGAACAGATATCAAGTTCAAAAGCTTCTCTTTGTTAGGTTAACAATAGTATATACTTGTATAATATCTCAGATTTGAATGTGTATCAAATCAGCCTTTCCATCATGTGCCGGTATTGAAAAATGACCTTGGTTATTAATGCATTGGAAAATTACTTTGGTATTAATGTACTGGAAATTAGTTTCAAAATGTAAAGAGTAGTCAGGGCCTGGTTGCTGCCAGGCACCCAGGCAGCTTGTTATCATGCGGAGTTCCCCCATCCAAAGTGATTAGCAAGAATACAGAAGAGTTGGAACCTAGGGCCTTCCTATTTTAAAAGACAGGCAAGATGAAGGATAATGGATCCTTATAAAAACTGTTCGGTATTCAAAAACTTCAGTGTCTTATTTTCAAGCCACTCTACTACATCCCTCTGATGTAGTGCTTTATAATATTCTGAAACGTCTTTCTTCCTCTGTAATAATAAAATTGCTTAAGCTTACAGCAAATAATTCTGGCTATTCTTTTCCACAAATAGACAAGAAAAGAACCTGCTGCTATATCTCACAGTGTTATACATCACATTGACTAAAATACCTGATGAGAACAACTTAGAGGAGGAAAGGTTTATTGGCTCATGGTTTCCAGAGTCCATGGCTCCACATGAGAAACATCATGGCAGTAGGACATGGCTGAGGAAATCTGCTCAGGGCATTCAAGACACAGAGAGGAAGGGACTAGAGACAGATACATTCCCCAAGGCTAGACCCCCCAGTGACCTACTTCTTCCAATAACATTCTACCTGAATACCCTTACCACTGAGAAATATCATTTAAATTATTAACCTACCAATAAATTTACCAACTGATGATATTAGCACCCTGCTTTAATTATTCCACCTCTAAATATTTTTCATTACCAACACATGAGATTTTCAGGGGGGCATTCTATATTCAAATCATGACATAATGCAAGTCCCATGTTTCTTTCTAAAGAAGGCTGGTGGCTAATCCTTTCATTTTGGAAAAGAGTATGTAGTATTATTGAGAAGTGTTGATAGAAAGACTAAGAACCCACAGAACTAAACTTGGTTTATTCTGTCACTGAAACTAGAGAATCAAGAATAATCAGGCAGCATCCTAAGGGCTGGAAATTTAGTTGCTACTATCATGATGTTTACATTTCAGTGAGAAGAAGTTATATTTGAATTTGCTTTTAAGATGAGATTGAATAATTAGGAGAAGTCCCAACTCATCTGATGCCAAGAGTTACTTTATCTCTATTAACAAAAGAAAGAACAGAAACGGGGATACTGCTGAGAACAGAGAGACTGAGCTCCATGAAAGTTATAGTAGAACTTCCTTCTCTCTGTACTTAAGGTGAAAGAAATAGGAAAGGTCACCTTGAAATGAAACTCATTATTTTCCTCTGCCTGTGGACTGGCAATCGCAGCATACTACACATACTCAAAACGGCAACAAATGCAAATATCTTAATCATTATGTTATTTGCCCACAGGAATGACTTCATGCTATTATTTTAGCCAAAGAACAGTGATTATATTTAAAATAAGTATGCAACTTAGATTTATAAAGTTATATAGCAACACTAAATTAAATTTTGGCTTTGAATGTATTACTTAACCTAAAATAAGCTCTTATTTAAATTTCAGATATTTTGAACTCAGGTCTTCCTTATTCCAAAGGCAAATGTATAACAAATGAATAGCTCAAGGAGCTACTGAAATCCAGTCACAACAATACTACTATTCACTTGGACCTCCTTTTCTGGATGGTAGTTTTCTAATGTAATCAGCACAAAAGAAATTTAGAAGGCATTATAGAACAGAATAGTGTTTGTGTTTCTATCCAAGTTTGTTTTTTTATGAATTGTAAACATAATCAAAACTAAAATCACACAATCGGAACTAGAAATGAACAGTCTAATTTAGTAGTATCTGAGAGGCTATTGGGAAAAATGGAAACACTGGAATTTGTTATTCAGCAGTACTCAATGACATCTTGTCTTTTACTGAAACTTCAGTACTATAATTTAAGGCAAGGGTTATTTCTCTTACAAATTTTCTATCTTTTGTAATGTCTGTTTTCTTCCTATATTGAGGTCTAGTGTTTTTTTCAAATCATCTACATTTGGTTATTGTATTCGTTTTCTGTACATACATGAGAAAATGAACTTAACAGGAGGAAAGGTTCACTTTGGCTCAGGGTTTCAGTCCATGGTTGCTTTGCCTCATTGCCTTACTAAGTGGAGAGCACATGGCTGAATCCTATTCATCTATGTCAGCTCAAAGCAGAGAGAGAGAAAAAGAAGGTCCAGAGTCCCAATATCCTTTTAAAAGGCAAACCCTAATGATTTAACTTTCTCTAACTAGTCACCACCTCCTAACCTTTACACCACCTACCAATAGCAACACAGGCTGGAGACCAAGCCTGTGTCATCAGAGGAATTTTGATAATATTTTCAGCATAGGGTTCAAGATCTTTTTAATGTGAACAGTGGCAATAAAAAAGTATAAAATATGTCAAATCTTTAAAAATCAGAAAGAGCAGATTGTGAACAGTGGCAATAAAAAAGTATAAAATATGTCAAATCTTTAAAAATCAGAAAGAGCAGAGTCTAGGTCCAATGAACAATGCCCAGAACACAGTAATTTCTCAGTAAACATTTGATAAATGAATGTATAAATCAACAAACACATAGCTTTCAGAGGAAAAACTGAATAGATAAATATTATAAATTATGATGTTCCTATGTGGAGTAAAATAGTCACTATGGGTTGAATCTTAAATGTCTTCAAAGCCTATGTGTATTCTCACATATATACATGTTGTCAGTGGAAATGATTCCTTTATTAATTCTCTCTCTCCCCTCCCTCCCTTAGACCATTCCCTGGCTCTATTGAAGCTTCTCCTCCATTATGTAAAGTCCCTCTTATATGCTGAATACTCCCTAGATTTTGTATATGAGAGAAAAATATGACCCTTCATTTTTTATGACTGGCTAATCTCACTGAACATAATGTTATCCAGTCCATTTATTATCCTGCATATGATATCTTTTGTTGTTAATTGCTGAATAGAATTTTTTTGCATGTATATACATCGTAATTTTATAATCCATCCATCTGTTTATGGACACCTAGGTTGGTTCCATAATTTGACTATTGTGAATTATGCTATAATAAATATGAATATGCATATATTACTATAATATTTTAATATGAGTCCATTTGGAAAGAGACCCAGAAATGATATAGCTGGATCATATGTTGGACCAATTCCCAATTTTCTGAGAAATCTCCACACTGATCTCTATAAAGGCTATACTAATTTGCAATCCCACCAATGTGTAGAAGAGTACCTTTTCTCCATATCCTTGCCAGCACTTATTACTGTATGACTTCTTGATAATTGCCATTCTAATTGGGTTTAGATAGCATCTCAGTGTAGTTTTGATTTGCATCTTTCTGATTGCTAATGATGTTGAATAATTTTTCATATATGTATTGGACATTTGTATTTCTTATGTGGTGTATGTAGTTCATTATGACTATATTTATCTTTAATTGGTTATCAAATGATTGCTAAAATAAAGCCAACAATTGAAGAGTAATCATAATTTAGAACTTTTTATTCACTTGCTAAATCTATATTGAGAATTTATTTTGGAGATGAAAACAAGACAAGCCTTCATTCTTCCCTGGAAGATCTTGGAGACTCTTTAAAGAAGTCAGATAAGTGGTCTGTGATCACAATATTGTGAATTGTGTGACAATGTCACACACAAACCACTTAGTTTGAGAGGATAACTAAATCAGGCAGGGGGTGATGTATGTAAAAACTCAGAGAATAGCTGTGTGTGGTGGGGCACACCTGTAATCCCAGTATTTGGGAGGCTGAGATAGGAGAATTGCAGGTTTGTGACCAGGCTTAGCAATTTACTATGACCCCAAGCTACTTAGGAAGACCTTGCTTCAAAATAAAAAGTAAAATTAAATAGGTCTGGGGAATAGCTCAGAGGTAGAATGTTCCTGAGTTAAATTACCAGTAGTGCCTCCCCCACACAAACACAAATAAAAAAAAATTTTAAAGGCTCAGAAAATGAGAGAAGACTATACCTAAGACCTTAAAATTTTATGCAAGTCTCTGGAGGCAGTCATTTGCAGCAAAACAAAGTGAAGAGAATAAAGACAAGTATGCAGAAAATATATATAATGTCTATGAATGCTGACATGAGGCTGGATCTTTAATAAGTAACATAGTAAGCATGAACTAATTTTTACACAGAAGTATCTTGATGTATCTTGGAAACTTTATTTAAATAGCAAAGCAAAGAAAAAGCTCCCAGTGGCTGAGCTCAGCACACGCTGCAGGGATTCAGAGTGGAAATCAAAACCAGAGAAGAAAAAATACGCCAGCCTCATGGCCGAGGGCGTGGCAGAGGCGCCATATTGCCACTGGCGGCGGCAGCAGCAGTGAATTCACCGAGTCCAGTACAACTACATCTACGTACTCAAGAACAGTGAGTCAAATTGCGGGCCACAGAGGAGAAATCCCAGTATTGTGCCTCCTGGGACTTGACCCAGTGAGGGAGTGGTGGTGGCAGAGATATCACACCATAGGAGAGTGTGCAACCTGGCACCCCCCATAGTTTAAAGCAGCCTCTATCGACTCCCTGGGTCGGAGACTCTGTGATACAACCCAGTAAAGGAGTAGTAGGGTCTGAGATAATACAGACTCGAGATCCAGAGCACCTTAAGTGAAGCCATAGTGACCCAAGGGAAGAACCCAGAGAAGGCACAAACTTCCTAAATCATGGGAAAGAGGAATAACACTGGAGTAATGAATGTGCACAACCCCACAACATCAGAACCTGATAAAACAGAAAATCAGAGATTTCTAGAAGATCAAATCAGGAAAATAACTGTAGAAATAATAGAGGTGCTTCGAAAAGAACTCAGAGAGAGCCAAAAAGAGATAAAGGATGCAATTAATGAAGTAAAGGCCTCAATTCAAAGCACAAACAACCGATTAGACCACATGGAGAACAGAATCTCGCTCTTAGAAGATGAGCAATCCAAAAATGAATGCATAGTTTCTAATCTAGAAAAAGATATCCAACAGCAGGAATCTGACATTGAAGAAATATGGGCCCATCTTAAGAGAGCTAACCTAAGAATAATTGGAATAGAGGAGGGAAAAGAAAGTGATACCAAAGGGATCAACAATCTCTTCAAGGAAGTAATAGCAGAAAATTTTCCAAATATAGAGCAAGAGGTTGATACACAGATCCAGGAAACTTATAGAACTCCCTTTAGACAGGATCCGAGAAGAGGATCCCCACGCCATATAATTGTCAAAATGACCAATGTGGAAGCCAAGCAGAGAATCTTAAAGGCAACAAAAACAAAGGGCCAAGTGACATTCAGAGGCAAACAAATTAGAATCACTCCAGACTTCCCAAACCAAGTCATGAGAGCCAGAAGGGCTTGGAGTAACATATTCCAAACTCTGAAAGAAAACAACTTCCAGCCAAAAATTTCCTATCCAGCAAAACTTTCTATCAAATTAGATGGAGAAATAAGAAGCTTCCATGACAAACAGAAACTGAAGGAATTTATGTCTTCAAAACCAGCGCTAGAGAAAATACTCAAAGAGATTAACTACAAAGAAGAAAGAGGTAACACTCACCAGAACCAGAGAAACAAGAGTTTCCATCCAACAGACAACTAAGATTGGTTATCTGTGGAGATTCATTATTTATGTTAGTCTTTTACCTATCTCTAAATTGTATTGTTTGCCTTTATTGTTGTTAATTTTTAGGATTTCTAGTTGGGATATTAATATACCTTCAGATATAGCATTTGGAAATATTTTATCCAATTCTATTAGTAACTTTAAACTCTGTTTACATTGTCTTTGGATATACAATATTTTCTTTTATTTTTTAGGGAGTTTGTATATTCTTCTGTTGCCTGTGCCATTGAAATCATATCCAAGAAATCACTGCCAATTTCAATGTTGTGAGGTTTTATGACCCAGATTTTCTCCTAAAAGTTTATAGTCTTAAGATTTATATTTAGGTCTTTTATCTAGTTTGAGTTAATACTTGTATGTGGGATTAGGTAAGGGTCCAATTTTATTCTTTTCCATGTAATTATTATTTTTCAACAATATTTAGTTAAAAGATTATTATTTCCACCACCAAATCTTCGTGGAAACCTTGTCAAAAATAACTTGACAATATAGGGAAGAAGTTAGCTCTAGGCTTGTATTTAACTCCAATGGTCTATATATCTGCCTTTAGAACAGTACTACACTGTTTCAATTATTGTAGCTTTATATGGTTTGAAATCAGAAAATATACATCTTCTAGCTTTGTTTTTGCTTCGAGATTGTTTTGGGTATCTAGAGTCCATATTCCATATCAGGATAGATTTTTTTCTGAAAAATAAATATATGATAGTTTCACCTAAAAAAAAGAAAAAAATATTCTCTGGTAAGAAAGAAAGCAAAAAGAAATATTGAAATGTTATCTTTAAGTCATCAAAAGCTTGGTATCAGACAAATGAAACTTATGTGAGATTATCATTTTTAATTTTGGATAAATTGCTATAATACTAGATGTCAACCACTAAGCCAAGCATGGGAGGGAGGGATGGGGAGAGAATGGGGTGGGGATTGGGTGGGGGCTGACTGGGCGATGTGTGCATGTATGTCTACAAAAGTTTGTATCCCACTATGATGTATGAATACAGTGCACCAATAAAATAAAATTAAAAACAAATAAATAAAAAGAAAAAAAAAAATAAAATAAAAGTTTTAGCAGAAGCCGGGCGTGGTGGCACACGATTGTAAT